>NW_026622985.1:1844240-2488927 GCF_023065955.2 Ursus arctos | reverse complement strand
CAGGCAGCACACTTTTAAACCTTCCAAGGGGGGAGGGTTCCAATGTGCAGTCATAGTTAAGAATGATTATTGGAAAAATAGTTTTACAGAAGCACATTTACTTTATTGTAATAATTCCTGAGACAGAACTTGGTTGTGCAAAAACACATTTATTTCAAGGTATTGCTATGTCTTCCTGAAAGAATATACTGATTTATATCTTCCACAGGTAGAGCATGAAAGAACCTGCTTTCTTGCATCTGATCACTGTGCTTTGTAATTTCTTTTGGCCATTGTCACCTTGCTTATAGCATCAATGACAATATATAGATAAAGGTATCATATATGTTTTGAGTTGGAGTGTTTGTATGTCTTTTTTAAGTTTCCTTTTTATAATTATAAAAATATTTCGGCTACTGTATTCCTCTTATCCTGCTTTTTAAGGCTTCATATAATATGAAATCTTAATCTTTTGATTTTCTCTTTTTTTGTGTGCTTTAATTTTACTAAGCTATAATTATTGTACTTGCTTACAAATTATCAACAATTTCCTTAAAAGAGACTATAAGCCTGTGATTGTCTATATATACATATACGGTTGTGCTGTGATGTGCTGTATTTCTATTGCATTAACCTCTCCATACTTTTATCTTTATGATTTAATTTTTACAGTTTTCTCTTTAGCACATCAGGAATTTGGTCACTTGTGTTTCAAATGCCAGCTGCACATCTGTAATTTCTTTTTTCCAAATAGCAAACTTTCCTATTTATTTATTAAATAATTACATAATCCGTCTTTTTCCCTATTGATTCCGAATGCCATCTCTATCATATATCCAATTCTTATTTGTACTTACATTATGTATGCAATGTTCATTTTACTCCACTGAGCAGCTGATTATATCTTTAGCTGACATTATATAACTTTGATAATTTTAGTTTACTCTCTATTTAATATTTGGTAATAAAAATTCTCCCTCTTCATACTTTTTTTTGCCAAAAGGGACCTTGCTAGTTTCATATATCTCTTTTCACAAATGTACTTTAGGATAATTTTTACTTATTGAAAAATTAAAATCCTTTCAAATTTTATTGAAATACATGAAATATATGTATAGCTGAACAAAAGTTACTATTTTCATTTAGAAATTTGCCTTATTTCTGAATGCATTCAAATCCTTAAAGACAAATATAAAGTGTTTTGATTTCCATCATGTGTCATGTGACAGAGATGGATATGAATATATCATATTACTGTGATTAAAACACAGACACACACTCAGTTTTAGTTGCTATATAAATTGGACATCTTTCCCCCAATCGTGGAATAATTGTTTTCTGATTAGTAAGGAAGGTGTTGATGTTTGTCTATTTATTTCATTTAGGGAACATGGCTGAGTCCCATTAATAGCTCTAAAGAGATTTTTGGTTGTTTCAGTTGCTAGTTTTTTGTTTTTGTTTTCAGGTAGAACATTGTATTTGCAGGTTGTATTTCCTAACGAGGTTGCAGTGATCTCCCCTGATTTAGCCTTTGTCTACAATGTGAGCTTGTACCCCTCTGGAGGAGATCCTGGCTCAGCTAGTGAGGTACCTATAATTGACCTCTGAGATGGTACAGTGAGCTCTAAGGCTTAGGACTTAGAGGATAATACAGCTTCCATTCTGTTCTTCAGGGTCCGCAGTCAACATGTGATCAGTCCAACTGCTCTGAGGCCACCACGCTGGGACCACATTAGACAGATCCGAGGCTAGGAGAGGAAGTAACAATAAATTTGTTCCTTTCCTGATATTGCTATGTTCTACCTTTAAAAAAAAAGACTTTATTTATTTATCTGTCAGAGTAAGAGAGAGAGAGAGAGATCATGAGCAGAGGGGAGGGGAGGGGAAGAGGGAGAAGCAGACTCCCCGCTGAGGCAAGGAGCCCAGATGTGGGACTGGATCCCAGGACCGTGGGATCATGACCTGAGCCAAAGGCAGCCGCTTAACTGACTGAACCACCCAGGTGTCCCTGCTACCTTCTATATTTTATTGTTTCACTTTTCAGTGTACCTTATTGGCTAGAATCTTTGGAACAGTATTAAATTATATCAGTGATAGTGGCCTTCCTTACCTCATTCTGCCTAAATGGTAGTGCCAAAAGGCATTGTACTTGTAAACATGCTTTTTGAATTACCATTTAGGTAGTACAAAGAAAAGAGCAGTTAATTCTACATTTCACATCAAAACTGCTGAGTATCACACCTGTTTTGTACCCGAAGAGGGAGGCCATTCAGTTTGCCTTGAACTATGCCTGGTTTTCCTAGGTCGTTTTTGAGATAGTATCAGGAAGTTCTGCCAATTGTTAAAATCTCTTGGCCTATCGTCAGAGCTCAGTACCAGTCTAATGAGAAGTGTGTTTAACAGAACCAATAACAAAACAAAAAAATTTTAGTTATGTGAACAATCTTGTTACTACATTGCTTATTGTTATTTTTCTAGAAATTCTATTTGCACAAAACATCCTAAATTATCTTTAATTTGTTCATTTAAAGGACAGAATTATTTGCTTAGTTCTTACTATTCAAAATGAAGGCAGAATGATAAAAAATAAAAAGCTTCTAGGACACTAACCTTGAATATCTAAGCCCATAAAGTTAAAGCAAATGCCATCGGGTCATTAAACATAGCCATAGGCAACTAAATTAACTTTTCCTTGATGAGAAATTTGACTTGTGATTTCCTCAGAAGAAAAAGTTAATTAGTGCAATCTTTTCAGAATATGTTCATCTGATTTAAATGAATTTGATAATGTCAATATCCATCTAACTATATCCCATTATTCATTTATGTTTATGACTCATTGTGTATCAAAAATTGATTCATGATAATTTGCAAACAGAAATGCAGGTAAACCAAATAAACACTAATAAGTGAAATAAAACTAGAATAGGAAGAATGAAAGCTAAAATCATAATACAAGACAAAGAATAATGAATCTACAGAGTAGTCACACAGGAGTATATAATTTTGGTTCTGCAATTTATAAATGTGATATTTTATTTTGAACAAAATTGTATTAAAGAACAACCCTAAATAGGAATGAACCATGAAAGACTATGGACTCTGGGAAACAAACTGAGGGCTTCAGAGGGGAGGGGGGTGGGGGATTGGGATAGGTTGGTGATGGGTATTAAGGAGGGCACGTATTGCGTGGTGCACTGGGTGTTGTATGCAAGTAATGAATCATGGAACATTGCATCAAAAACTGGGGATGTGCTGTATGGTGACTAATATAACAAAATAAAAATTATTAAAGAATAACCCTAAATAGCACCAATATTGTTTTAGCCAAAATTCGGATGTTATTTTTATTCTGAGACTTAAGATCAAGCCGGAATTTAAAGAGGATTGAACTAGGGGTGCCTGGGTGGCTCAGTCATTAAGCGTCTGCCTTTGGCTCAGTGTGTGATCCCGGGGTCCTAGGATCGAGCCTCACATTGGGCTCCCTGCTCCACTGGGAGCCTGCTTCTTCCTCTCCCACTCCCCCTGCTTGTACTCCCTCTCTCGCTGGCTGTCTCTCTCTGTCACGTAAATAAATAAAATCTTAAAAAAAATAAGTTAAGAGGATTGAGCTAGATGATGGTTTCTACTGGGAACTTGAGAAACACTGCCTGGTGGTGAGTAGATCTGCATTTTCCTTCAGTCTAACTATGGAAAAATAATGAAGTTAATTCATGCTAATGGAGAGTTATTCAGAAATTAAAAAAAAAAAATGTATCCAGAAAAGGGCATTGTCAATTATGCACTGATCAAGAATAAAATGGTTTAAATTGTGTTATTCCTGCCAGTTACATGGTCCCTCACAACACAGCATTCTCTCAACTGGCTTGGCAGTTTCACTGAAAATTAGGTAGAGTAAATCATTTAAAGAGGTTGAGTTAAGAACTGTAGAGTGTGTCATTCATATCCCTGCACTAAAAGTGCTGTATTAATTTTAACTCCATTACTCATACACATATCAACTTTCAAATTTAATTAATTTAATTTAATTTTTAATTATTTTTTAGCTTCATTGAGGTATAACTGAAAGATAAAATTGTTTATATTTGAGATATAAATGTGAGGACTTGCTATACATATACGTTGTAAAATGATCACCACAATCGAGTTAACAACCCCACGAGCTCACAGTTACTACTTTTTTTTTTTCCTGGTGAGAATGTTTAAGATTTACTCTTAGTGCAAATTTCAAGTTTACAATTCAGTATTTATTAACTGTTGTCCTTTGAACAACATGGAGGTGTGGGATGCCAAACCCTAATGTAGTTGAAAACCCATGTGTAACTTCTGAATCCCCCAAAACTTCATCACTAACAGCCTCCTGTTAACTAAAAGCCTTATCAAGAACGTAGTTGGCACTTACTCTGTATATTATATGCATCATATACTGTACTCTTACAATAAAGTAAACTAGAGAAAAGAAAATTTTTAATCATTAAAGAAATTGTAAGGAAGAGAAAATACATTTCTAGTACTGTATTTACCCAAAAAAAAAAGAAAGAGAGAAATTTATGAATAAGGCCTGCACTGTTCAAACCCATATTATTCAAGGGTCATTATGCTGTACATCAGATCTTCCAAACTTATTCATCTAACAACTGAAAGTTCATATCCTTTGACCAGTGTTCCCCAATTCCCTCACCCCCAAGCTGCAGGCCACCACCATCCTACTCTTGTTTTGTTGTTGTTGTTGTTGTTGTTGTTGTTGTTGTTTTTGCTTGTTTGTTTTTTAAGATTCCACACATAACCGATGCCATACAGTATTTGTCTTTCTCTCTCTGGCTTACTTCACTTAGCATAATGCCCTCTAGGTTCACCCATGTTGTTGCAAATGGCAGGATTTTCTTCATTTTTATGGATGAAAGATGTTTCATTATATATACATATATACTGTACTGTACTATACTATTGTACTATATTATATTATATCATCATATTATATATACATACATAAATACAAGGTTTTCATACCTTGGCTATTGTGAATAATGTTGCAATGAACATCAAAATGCAAATATCTCTTGGAGGTAGTGATTTAATTTTCTTTGGATATATACCCAGAACTGGAATTGCTGGATCACATGGTAGTTCCATTTTTAGTTTTTTGAAGAACCTCCATCTGCTTTCCACCATGGCTGTACCAATTTACATTCCCACCAATAGTGCCCAAGAATCTCTTTTCTCCATATCCTCACTAACACTTATTATCTTTTGTGTTCTTTACAAGAGTCATCCTGACAGGCACAAGGTGTGATATCTTATTGTAGTTTAAATTTCAATTTCCTTGATGATGAGTGAGCACTCTTTCATGTACTTACTGGTCATTTGCATATTTTCTTTGGGAAAAAAATGTTTATTTAGGAACTTTCCTTATTTTTTAATTGAATTATTTGGGGGGTTTTGGCTTATGAATTCCTTTTATATTTTGGATATTAAACCTTTATCAGATATGTGGCTTGCAAATATTTTCTCCCATTCCATATGTTGCCTTTTCATTTTGTCGATGGTTTCTTTTGTTGTGCAGAAGTGTGTTTCTTTTTTTCTTTTGTTGTCTTTGCTTTTGGTGTCATAGACAAAACATCATTTCCAAGACCAGTGTCAAAGAGTTTTCCACCTATTTTCTTCCGATGGTTTCAGTCATTTAAGTCTTTACTCCATTGTGAGTTTATTTTGGTGAATGTGTAAGTTATCGGTTCCGTTTCATTCTTTTGTATGTGGAAAACCAATTTTCACAATGCCATTTACTGAAGATATTATTCTTTCCCTATTGTGGGTCCTTGGTGCCCCCCCAAAGATCAGTTGATTGTATATGGATGGGTTTATTTCTGGATTCACCATTCTGTTGTATTTATTGATATGCCTGTTTTCATGGCAGTACCACATTGTTTTGATTACTTTGCAATATAGCTCAAAATGAGGACGTGTGATGCCTCCAGCTTTATTCTCCTTGCTCAAGATTACTTTGGCTACTGAGGTCTTTTGTGGTTCAAAATGAATTTAGATTTTTTTTTTTAATTTCTGTGAAAAATACTATTGGGATTTTGATAGGGATTTCACTGAATCTGCAGATTATTTTGGGTAATATATCTGTTTTAGCAATATCAATTCTTTTGATCGATGAACATGGGATATCTTTCCATTTATTTGTGTTCTTGGATTTATTTAATCAATTTTTCACTTTACTGGACAAATTTATTCCTAGTTATGTTTTGTATGGTATTGTAAATAAGACTGTTTTCACAATTTGTTTTGTGGGTAGTTCATTGTTAATGTATATAAATGAAACTAATTTTTGAATATTGATTTTGTATCCTGCAATTTTACTGAATTCGTTTATTGTAACAGTTATTTGGTAAAGTTTTTAGGATTTTCTGTGCAAGACCATGTCATCTGCAAAGACATTTTTACTTCTTCCTTTCCTATTTGGATGCCTTTTATTCATTATTCTTGGCTAACTTTCTACTTCTATATGAAAGAGAAGTGGTAGAGTGGACATTCTTGTCTTGACAGCTAACGTCAGCCTGTATTATACGGCCTTTATTATGTTGAGGTACACTCCTATTCTTGATTTTAAAACGGTTTATCATAAAGGATGTCAAATTTTGTCAAATGCTTTTTCTGCATCTATGGAGATGATCATATGATTGTTATCAACATTCTATTAATATGATCTCTCATGTTTCTTGATTTGTGTATATTGCACCATATTTGCATCCCAGTGATAAATCCCACTTGATCTTCATTCATAATCTTTTTCTCTGCTGTGGAGTGTGGCATGCTTGAATTTTGTTGAAGATTTGTACATCTCTGTTCATCAGGTATGTTGGCCTGTAATTTCATTTTTCCATAGTGTCTGCTCTCTTGCTGACATCACTCTCCAGATTTCCTGTCCTAGCTTTTATGGAGAGTATAACTAGAGATACAGGAGAAGTGACTGAGTTCTCAGTTAGAAATGCTACTTAGGGGTGCCTGGGTGGCACAGCGGTTAAGCGTCTGCCTTCGGCTCAGGGCGTGATCCCGGCGTTATGGGATCGAGCCCGTCAGGCTCCTCCACTATGAGCCTGCTTCTTCCTCTCCCACTCCCCCTACTTGTGTTCCCTCTCTCGCTGGCTGTCTCTATCTCTGTCGAATAAATAAATAAAATCTTAAAAAAAAAAAGAATCATTAAAAAAAAGAAAAAAAAAAGAAATGCTGCTTAACCAAATGACACAGAGTAACTTAAAGAGTTAGTTGATTAAAATTTTCTTGCTATTTTCTTACTTACCAAATATTTATATAGCAACAACCTCTGGGATCAACTGTTTAATTTCTTGTGTTGCTATATTAATAATTAATTCCTATTCAAATGTTAAATATCTTTTTTTCTAATTTTTTTCTTTTTAAATGTTTTTATTCAATTTCATCCTTTGAGAAATAGCACATTTAAATTTCAAGCTTTTTCTAACTTAAGTGTCTTCTGAAAATAATTTTGAGGATTAAAAATAATTCACTATTGTGTATTTTACAAATAATTAGTAATTATTACCATAATATGGGTGAAAATTCCCAAATAATTAGGATACCTTCTGTAACTACCCTTATTAATCATATTAAATAGTTAGGTATCTTATTAATTAATCCCTGTTTATTCAGAAACTGGGTATATCATTTAAATTCAGAATTCTTGTTTATCTCTGTAATTTCTCTGAAGGAATTTTGCAAGTAAACAATTTTTCACTAGACTTTCATTTTTCGCCATGACAAAAATATTGAATGTTTTGTTTAAATACATTTTATTCCATATAAATTAATCATATATATGTCTTTCTTCTCCCCATTTCTATTTGCCCCAATCTGTAAACAATTAAAAAGATATGAGCAACGGAGGTAACATTAGGGGCAGATTACGAGGAAAGGCAGATACTAACTAATACCCCAAACAGTGAGGTGTCAGTTTGGTGGGAAGGAATGGCGGAACATCAGACAATAGGATGAAAGTTGAGAGGATGATTGGTAGAGAAAAGGATGCCCAGGAACAGCTACATTAGCTTTGGTTGTGCATACACAGGAGGGGGACGGAAAAGGCAGGATATTCCTGAATCTTCCAGAACTCAAGCTTAAGTCCAAACAACTCCTCTTGCCTTCACGCTTAGCATTTTCCAGGTGACTCCCATCTACTTTGTTGAAAGAAACAGCCCACAATTCCCAGTGTCTTTATTATTCAAGCATCAGATGGAATTCTTACAGAGTAAGAACTGAATTTTATTTCCTGGTGAGGTTCATCTTGGCTCCCAAATTAAACCTTTCTTGCTAATAGAGTTGGTGTTACTATCCTTCCATAGCATGTGGCTAGTGTCTTAGTTTTTCCTGCAGTTTGTTTTATGGAAGCTGAATGATGCCACATTTGTTGGAATAGAAAATGCCCCATGCCTCCAAAGCCCTCCCTGTACTCTCAGTGATGAAGTAAAGAGCTTTTAATACCACGAGTTTGTAGTGGTATTAAAAGTTACATTGCTGCTCGGGCACTAAAAAAACAAAAATCTCAGGTATGATTTTAAAAACTTTCCCCTATTTTCTGATAATTGAACAAACCCAGGAGTCTCATTCTTTCTTAATAACTGAAAATTGGATCTTGGGAATTACAGAGACCGTATTCCTCAGGATCACAACACAAAAAACATGTCCAGCCACTGTGTGAAGAGAATTAACCCATTTTTGCCAGGCTTCCCTTTGTACCAGGCCTTGTCACTAAAGTCAACCCCAGGCCCTGTGCTCTTTGCTCAAGAAAATGAAATGCTGCCAAAACGCAAGATGCGCTGTGTCCCACAGCCTAACCATTTTCAGGAAGTTTTCAAACCTCCTCCTCCTGTAATTGCTATTTTCCCAGGGTCCTCTGGTCCCTTTTCGTCTTTCCCTCTTGTTACTTCCACATAACTTGTTTTTGTTTCCTTTCTGTTGTCCCTTTAAATCTCCGCCAACTTTGTCAGCTGGAGTTCAGATCAGGTTTTTCTGTTTTGTTTTATTTTGTTTAATTTTTTGAGAGAGAGCACCTGAGTGGGTGGGGTGGGGGAGCAGAAACAGAAGGAGAGAGAATCCCAAGCAGACTGCATGCCTAGCACAGAGCCCAGCAGGGGGCCTGGTCTCACCACCCTGAGACCATGAGCTGAGTGGACATCTAGAGTCCAGTGCTCCACCCGACTGAGTCACCCAGGTTCCCGCTGAGGTCAGTTTCTAGTGGGGCCTCTCCCACCACAGTGGTCCAGAGACAACCTGCTTTGCCACCTTTAATGAGCATCTGGTGCTGTTTCTTTGTGGGTTTTTTTTTTCCATTAAAATTCCTTCAAATTACTAACTAGTCAATTCAAGATTCTCCATTCTTTGCTCTTGCCCACCTCCTTTTTCTGGTTGCTTCTTATTTCAAGAGAGCACTGCTTAACATCAGGGATGGAGATGCCTGTCTTGTCTTTACTTTTCTTCTTTTCCAGTTGTCCTCTATTGGGTTGTGGACAAGGTAGCAGAATAAATGTCTGTGCCACCTGCATTAGCCTGGTGCCTGTGGCCCCATCGTTACCTCCATTTGTCAGGGCTCCCTCCTCCTCCCCCTTCCATCCATGCAAACCTGCACTTTCCCATTCTCAGGAAACGGACATTATTAAGTGCTCTTCTCATGCCACACTGGGATTTACAGGACCCCAAGAAGTTGCCCCCAGAGCCACATGCATTGCATCCCCCCTCACTCATTGACCCTTTACTGCCCACACAGAGTGTCGATTTACACACCTGGATCAATCCTTGTGCAAACCCTAGGAAGGTGGGCATTTTTTTTCTGTCTGCAGTTGCTCTCATGACAGGAATTGACATCATTTCCCTTCCTGGGAACCTGCCAGGGTCTAACCCTGGTCACATCATCTCTGATTGTTTTCTTTTAACTTTATAATTAACCATATTTACATTTGGCTAGTAAATGGATCTTGTTTTTCTAAATATGCTTGATTTATTCATTGTTAAGTTCTTACTATTTAAATCAAGCTTTTGAAAGTGATACAAAACAACATTTTTTTTTTCCTCTGAGGATGTCTTAGTTGAAAGCCATGGTTTCAAGAGCATTGTCGTCATCAAAAAATTAAACAACCTAAAAGCTCAAAAAAATGATTATTTTTTTCTCTTTGTAATCCTTATTCTAAAGGAAGGACACTGAAAAAGTTTTTTTTCTGTTAACTATATGGTGAAGATGGAAGGAAAAAAAGCCACAGGAGTTGAGCACTACCAGAATGAATATATCTGTGAGACAACATGGCCTCATTCTTCATTTCCTTGTTGAAGAACTTGTCATCCAGCGGCTTGGGTGACATTCATTTACTTGATGCCCTGAGTTGCACCTTAAAGTATCTCATGAGGGGACTAATATTCTTTCTCACCTAGAGCAATTCTTTGTGTGTCTGAAGGAAATTGTACTATTCAAGATTTCCTTATTATTCAAGATTTTTATTTCCACAATCAGACTTGAATGTTAATTCCAAATTTATCTTTATTCTTTCTTTTCTTTTTCCCCCCTGGAGATTTACCTACATCTTCACATTTAGAAAGACTCCCGATTCCTGTCCTCAAATACCATAATTCCAAAATGAGTTTGTTGAATAACATTCTCTTCCTTAGTAAACTGCTTCCAGAGACTAGAGCATGAGAAATGAATAATAGTAACTTTACAGTGGAAGAAGCTGGAAGATACTACTTTAATCAGGCCAAGGTCAGCATCACCAATGAAAGAACGCATTGCTATTGTGTCTGAAATGATGTAACAAGAAGAGTACTTAACTTCTGTGGTTTCTTCCCCCAAATTCATAGCCTCAGTCTGATGATGGCAAATGTCAGACAAATCAAAATGGAGAAACATTCTACAAAATATCTGATTGGTATTCTTCAGAAGTACTACAATAATAAAAGGAAAAGAAAGACAAGAGGCTAACAAACCAGAGAGAATTAAGGAAAAATGTCAAATGAATACCATGTTTTATGCTGATCGCACCCTAGAACGTAAAAGAGACACTACTGGAAAGGATCTTAGTAGAAAAACTGAAATGTGAATAAAGGCTCTAGAATTGCAATAGTATTGTACCAATGTTAATTTCTTCATTTTAATAAATATACTTTGTATAAGATGCTAACATTAGGAAAAACTCACTGAAGTGTTTACAGGAAATACATTATTTTTGCAACTCTTGCATAAATCCAAAATTATTTCAAAATAAAAACTTTTAAAAAAAATATACATTTAAACCTGACATTTCTAGAACTGAATTTCCATTTTTCCATTTGACATATGTCACAGGTACAGAGCATGGCCCTGTACAAAACTCTTATTTCCTCCAGAATTAGAAGCTATCCAGATGAACCAGTTTCTAACGCTCATTCATCTCACAGTTTTGCAAACTGCTTTTCCTTGGTTTTAATTCTACTGCTTTTCTGTCTTTGTTGTGGGGTCCTTTTCCTTGATTCAACCATTAAATGTTAGTTATCGATATTGATCTGTCTTAAGCCATCTGTTTTTCTCGATCTATATACAATGCTTGAGGGAACTTGTGCTCACCCAGGAGACAAAGCCACAGATCACTATGATAAATCTCAATTCTCTATACACAACCCAGGGTTATCTGTTGACTGCATCTGATTGACTACTGTGTTTCTACATGGGAACACTTTAGGTATCTTTAATTTAATGCATCCAAGAGAACGCAGAATCTTTACTTGGAAATTCTACTAAGCCTGTGATTCCTGTTGTACTGAGTGACAACCTGGTAGCTCAACAGAAAAATTAGGAGAGGACTGCACTGGGCTTTCTCCACTTAATCTTAGTATGACTCATCAAATTTTAATGATTCTGACTCTGCCACTTAAATTTATTTACCCTGCCTTTCATTCTCAGCATTTCCTCTCCAGTCGTACTTAGGTATTCTAGACCGCTACCAAGCTTCCTTCAACAATACCACCCACTTACCTCTTTAAAATATGCATCTGATAAACCCTGCCATGATTCTGATAAGCCCCTCTGCTGCTTAGAATGTTTTGATGGCTGTCCATATTTTTCGGCTCTGCCCACTGACCTCTTATGATTGGCTCTGATGTTAGGACAGTAGGATAAGTTATTATCAGAATAATAATATTCAGAAAAGAAATAGTATTGATTGGATTCAGTCATTCTTTCAGGTTAGGAGTAGGCACAGGTAAGATAGATCTTAACAGAGGGCTTCCGGTTTCTTTATCTGTGCCATGGGGAAAATGATGGAACTTGGTAGGGAATTTGAGTAAAAAATGTTTGAGATTACTGGCTGAGAAGAATGAATATTAAATGCAGAATAATTATACATAAATATTTAAGCATACCCAACTCAGATAAGAATTCAAGAATTTGCAGTCGCCAAAGCCTAAATGGCTATTCCAGTTTCTCCACAACTACCTAACTAATTGAACTTTTAGGTTCTAGGGTATATGTTATAAAATCATCAAAAATGGCAAGGATATCAGGTCATACAGTCTCAATTTGTGGAAGAAGGAAGTGAGAAGATCATGGGTACAGCGGAGTGGGTGTCTTGATGAATTCCTGGAGCACACTGAAATATGGTTACAGTTTGAAGGTCAAAGGTAGAAGAACCAATTAGATTTAAAGGGTTGGACTCCTTAGGAATTTGAGATCGAAGAAGTAGAACAGTCTTGGAATAGCAAGATCCAGAGAGTGGCTAAGGGAACGAGTTTCTCAAGTGCGGTTTAAGGAATTCTGAAAGCTGGGGAAGTGGGATATTTGAGTCAACAAGGTTACTCAAGAATAGAAGTGGGAAAACAAACTAACAAACTGCGGATATAGGAAAATCACCAAGAGAAAACCAGTATAGGAACAAGGGGAAACAAGTGAGCAATGCAGGAAGGTGATATTCCTGCATAAGCTTGTCTGATTCATTCCCACTGTGTCAAGGACCACTTATAGATGGCAGTGACATTTGCCCACCGGGTGGTATGTGGAGGGTGAGAGAATGCAGACTCCTTTCAAGTAAAGTAAGGTAGTCAAAATAATATTTCAGTGAGGGTGAGGAGATATGCCCACTGTGAGCTAGAGGTGAAAGATGGGGGAAGTTTGTTTACAGTGGAATGGCCATTCCAGAGAGCACAGTAGAAATTGAGAGTTCTATTTAGGTCTATAGGTGGGAAATTCAGATTAATATGCGGGCAACATATGTAGTCCCTGGAGAACATGTAATTCTTGGGATAGTGCCCAAAGATTACAGGTAAAGAGTCATGACCTTAAAAATCCCACTAATATATAATTTTAATCTAATATTTTGTCTAGGTTCTATGAATTGTCTTTCCTTCTTCCTGAATGTTAATTCTTAGAGTCATGCAAATGCTTTTCCTGGCCTGTAGTCGTGGCCTAGACAGCGCTAGTATCTCAGGGGATCCCTGAGCAGGAACAAGGCACTGTTTAGAGACCAGGAAAGAGATGTAGTGTGTATGGAGGTGGGGAGAGCAAAGATGTGTCTAAGCCAGGGACCTGCTTTTCTGGCATTTTCTCTCTCTCTCCAAGTCCTCTTTTCAAAAAGCACTATTTTTATGTTCCAAGAACAATGCCTGGCTATTTGCAGTTGCTGAGAATGATTTGGTTAAATGTCCACATACTAATTTCTCCAACCTGGCTGCCTTCAAATTCCTTCGAAACTTTGCTCTTTGATTTAGCCTCACCAGCAGCCTCTAGAAGAGTTAATTCCTTCTTCTGTGCTTTTTTTTTTTTGTCACCTTGTACAAGAATTTGCATCCTTTACTACTCTTTCTTGTGCTTGTATGTTTACAGGACTCTGCAATGTAAGCTGTCAGGACAGTGTTACCAAGGGTGTGGGTTTCATGAGGGAGACACATGTGTTGGGAACAAACACACCAGCGTAAGTATGCATGCATTTTTAATCAGTATTTTTGCCAGTATTTTTTTTTCAAAGAAGTATAAAAGAGTGCACAAAATTATTACCTATATGAAAAAGAAACATCTCCTGGAAACCTATAAAAAGAATTTTATTTTTTCCCCTTTTTCACATGTTGTAGATCATTACCCATTTAATGATAATTGTTCCTCCATATAACATGAAGCCATCTGTTCAATTTCTATAGAGATCACTAAAAATATCACAATGATAGTAAAAGTCAAACACATTTTGGTAATTCAGAGCTACTGCAAATTTCAATTTGTATGTGTGTATTTTTGTGTATATGTGTGTGTTTTGTCATTGTATAAGGCTATTAAGGGTAAATAAATTCTCTTAGTGCACCATGTGACTCTGGCTTCCTTATTTCTGAGAAAAGAACCCACTTACAAAGAAAAAAACCCAGAACAAGCATTTGACCAGTTGCTCAAAGATCTAAAACTGCTATTAAAATGGTGTGAACATAAGCATTTGGTGGTAAAAATCATTACAGTCTGAATTGTGAAAAGAATCTTGAAATAGATCAAAATGGAACAGTTACATGAGTGGGACATGCATTGATCTCTGCAAGTGACAGAACAATTTGCTACATATGTGAAATAGTTTATATGCTGTTATACAATAATCAAGATTGAATTCCAGGAAACAACCCATGCATTCTAAATTTGCAAGGGAGCTTGGGGCAATGCTGTTAGTGGATGTCCTCAAGAAGACATAACCACCAGCTGATGCACGAGCCAACCTGGGCAATTGGAGGCTTCTCACCACCTCCCCTGTCCTTGGAATGTGCATCCCACTTGCTTTCCTTTCACCCACAGGCTGCCCCAAAGTCACAGCCTTGAAATAGAAATGCAGTGTTGAGGCCATCTGGACTGAGCATGTGATTGAGCCCAGGTAAGATCTCTACATAAACTTTTAAGATTTGGCAGCCTGAGCTGTAGATCTCCTTGTCTTGTGGCTGCCCAAGATAAGCCATGTTTGTAAGTTCCCTTGCTTTCTACACCTGCCACCTGCTTATCTAGATTTGCCTGCCTCTTTCTTTGGCATCTCCCTGATCTCCATTGGAAGCCAGTTTCAGATCTCACCCAAGAAGATCCCAAGGAGGTTGTGAACCAACAAATGTGAATATTGTGATAAAAGTATCCTGGTGCAGGTTGAACACCAAGTATTACTCCTCGTGGGGTCACTACAAAGAAAGGGACACACTCTGTATATTCAGAACTATAATAAGGAAGTGTTAGGGAATCCCTTATAAAACTTCTTTCTTTAAAAATTAATCTTATCTAAAAAGGCTTTCTATAGTCTAATTTTAAATAGTCATTTACTTGTAGAGTAGAATGAATTTATCAAAACAAATAATGTATAAAGGTTAAGTTCTGAACATATAGAAATGAAATACATTTTTGCTAGCTGCTTTTGTACATAAACGGGTAACTTCTCCACTTCTGAGGTGAGTGGGTTATACCTTCTTACACAGAAGTTCAGCTACCACAAAGCCAAGCATCTCCAAGATTTGGAGGAGCCACGATAGACAGGAAGGTCTCTGCAGCATTGGAAAGCAAAGTGAAGAGATAACCATGACTCAAGACGGGAAGACAGCTGCAGGTGAGACCACATGCCACATGCCAAAGAAATAAGTAAAGAAAAGAACAAGAAGAAGAGTAGATTAAGCAGCTGTGGTTTTGTGATCTTGTGGAGCTGAATAGTTCCTCTGTTGGAAACTTCTTCCTCACCTCCTGTTTGGATCTCTGGAGCTGGAAGTAAGAATTCCACCCATCTCGTATATTTATGATTATATATGGCAAATTTATGCAGTGAAAACATGGTCAATATATTAGAATTTTACATGAAATGTCAATTTCACTGAATGAGAAAATGTAATTTCTGAATGTTAATTATATTTATTTAAAAACCTACTTATTAATTCTAAGTAGTCATGGTTAGTTAAATGGTGGATAATTCAATTTTAAAAATCAGTAATCAAACCTGTTATAAATTAAATTTAAATATTTAATCTAATTTCCATGGAGATGGATTATGGTGGGACTACATTATAAACCTATATTTTGGCAAAAAAAGAACGTTGAGTAAATTCCTTTATTCAACAAACATGGTAAAATAATGAATTCTAAAACATCCAATGATGTCTTTTAAGCATCATGGTTCTTTATACTAGATGATGGTAAACTTGCTTCCAAACACATAAAGCATTTTTTTTAAAGATTTTATTTATTCATTTGACAGAGATAGAGACAGCCATCGAGAGAGGGAACACAAGCATGGGGAGTGGGAGAGGAAGAAGCAGGCTCATAGCAAAGGAGCCTGATGTGGGACTCGATCCCAGAACACCAGGATCACGCCCTGAGCCGAAGGCAGACGCTTAACAACTGAGCCACCCAGGCGCCCCACATAAAGCATTTTGAATAAAGATTATGTCTAAGAGTTGTCTCACCAAGAGAATTTACATTATAATATCTTAAGTATATTGTCTGGTATTCAAATCCCATGAAGCATACCCAAAGGTCCTCTCTAAGTTGACAGACCACAGTGAAGTGCTTCCCCTAAGATCTGTCTCTCTGAAACATATACGCTAAGATATACATTTTTGATACAAAAATTGTTTAAAAACAAGACTGTAGAAAGTGGTGCAGAGGGGGAAAAAAAGTAGCAAGGAAATATCAATCACCTACATTTCCTGGCTCCTGGCAAAGAGGCTTCCATTCACCAGAACAATGCAAGAATACATCATAGAAGACTGTGGGCAAACTCAGTGGTGAGTGGGTTATACATTCCTACACAGAAGTTCAGCTACCACAAAGCCAAACATCTCCCAGATTTGGAGGAGCCATGCTAGACAGGAAGGTCTCTGCAGCAGTGGAAAGCAGAGTGAAGAGATAACCATGACTCAAGATGGGAAGACAGCTGCAGGTGAGACCACATGCCAGGCACCAGATCTGCACCCCACTTCTTCAGCAATGAGGTGCTCAGCTCCTGGTGAGGTCAGAGAATCCTAGGATCAGAGAACAGGAGTGGGTCTCCATTCTTGTTCTGATGTGGGCACTACCTACAGTGATAATACACACATCCTGATCTACTTTGGAGCTCTGTCTTCAGAGATACAGAAAGGAAGGTGCCCCTCTGGAGATGGCTAGGCCAAATCAAGGTGGCATATCAAATAAGGGTATCGTCTAAACGCAACAAGAAATTGGCTGGGAGGGAAGCCGGTAGGCCAAGCCACTGAAGGATGCAGTTTTCTGAACAGTAGTAACCAGAATCACTGGGAACCACCAATGACCAAGGAATCTAAAGGGGTGAAAGAGATGATGTGGAATAATTGGAATTATAGTGTTTAGACTGGAGGACACTTGGGAGAGATACTGGAGAGAAATGGAAAAATAACCCTTCACTAGTTTGAAGTTATTTACTGATATATTTTTTCAGTTATTGGATAAGACCCACCCAATGTTATGGGGGGTAATCCCCTTTACTGAAAGTCAACTAATTGTAGATGTTAACCACATGTACAGCATACCATCACAACAAAACCTAGATAAACATTTTTAAGGTGTTTTTTGTTGTTATTTGTTTGGTTGTTTGAGAGAGAGAGAGAGAGCACACATGAGTGGAAAGGGGCAAAGAGAGAATTTAAAGCAGGCTCATGCCCAGTGCTGCACCTGAGCCCTGCACAGGGCTTGATTTCATGACCCTGAGGTCATGACCTGAGCCAAAATCAAGAGTCAGAGCTTCACTGACTGAGACACTCAAGCACCCCCAGATTAGTGTTTGATCAACTACTGAGTACTATAGCCTAGACAAGTTGATAAAAAATTAACTATGATAGAGGGGTTCCTAAAATTCCCTCAGGGTTGATAATTCCCTGGAATGACTCACAGAACTTGCTAACAGTATTAAATCAGATGTCTTCATTATTCTTTGTAACTTAGACTAACTATCCTATAGGAGATACAGTTTATGAAAGATGCATGTTATTAATAAGTATTAATTTGGGAATAACAACAGTAATTCTCAAAGTAGTTTTGATTTGTACTTTCAATTCAATAGAATTGTTATTGTGCCTTACTTACATCATAAGTATTCTTCTCTTTGGAAGTACAATCTCTAGACTAGTGGAAAGGTCATAGGAAGAGAAAGAAAATGATAGCGGATCACTAAGAGTAATAGTGAATGGTGCCAGTCTCATTTCCATCCTTTGATTCCTGGACCTGTGAATCCTGGAGATAAAAGCACAATCTATTTGACACTGATTCGGGCCATAAACAGCTTCTTGAGAGACTCCACACAGCCTTACAAGGTACTGCCACCTAGCTGGCATTGCAACTGAATCTTCAAAAGGCTAGTCCACCTCTCTCAAGGCAACTGGTTCACGATGATGGAAACATGGTAAGACTAGTGAGTTCCATAAACATGGGCTCTTTTCTGCCCTTCATTTGCTGGGAAGTGAGTTCTTTGATCAGAAACAATGCTGTGTGGAATATCATGACCATGGACAAGGCATTCTGTAAGTCCGCAGATGGTAGTTTTGGCAGAAACACTTCATGCAGGGAAAGCCAATCTATATCCATAGAACGTATCTATTTTAGTCAGACAAAAAGTGCTACCCCTTTCATGATGGAAGCTGAGGATGCCCAACGTTATGACGTGGTGAATCAAACAGCATCTATTATATGAGGGGCAGGTAGCTCAGGTTGATGGCCCAAGATTAAGTATTTAGTCTTGATTACAGCTCAGTAGCAGACCAAGAGCTTTTTCTCAAAAGGAAACAGTTTTCTGAGAGGAAGGCAGGCATTTGTTTCAAAATCTTCAAGGCTTGCTCTATGATTCACCCCCAAAGACTCTGAAGGGAATCCCTATCTGCCAGTGCCTCTTCAGGTACCATTGGATCATCTAGGTCATACTGCTCAATTGGAAGAGCAGGGCAGCTGGGACCTGCTGCAAAGACTTCTCTTGTACTGGACACTACCCAAAACCAGCAGCTTTGGGGTCGCTCAGTAAATACAGCAGCACACACCACTGGAAATTGTGCTTTATTTTCAGTTGTAGGAAAGGCCACGTGCAACAACTTATTCTCCACCTTAGAAGGGTATCCCACCATGTCCTACACCACTGGACTCCTAGAAATTTCACTGAGGTGGAAGGCCCCTTGATTTTTTGTCAGATTTATCTTCCATCCTCTGATCTTCAAAAGTCTCACCAAGAAGTTTAGAATAATTGCTATTTCTTTCTCAGTAGGTCCAATCAACAATGTCATCAATGTAAAGGACCAGTGTGTGTCATTTGGAAGGAAAATGTTATCAGGTCCCTGAAGACGAAATGATGACATAGGTTTAAATATGAAGCCCTGATCTTATCCCTATCTTTCCCCACTTAATCTAGCACAGTTATAAGCAACAAGCCAATTTCATAATACTCATTATTTTGACAAAAATATTCTAAGGTGTGAAATATACATTTACTCAGAAACTTACCTTTTAATAAGTATTGATAAGGACTAGCTAATGGTGATATTTTGTTTATCTCTGTTGCTACATCATGCCATCGAGTTTTAGTATAGTCTTCATTACTGGAAACAAGATATGAAGAGATTTATTTTAAAGAATTGGCTCATGTGGTTGTGTGTGCTGTCCAAGCTAAAATCAGTAGGGAGGGCTAGTAGGGTGGAAACTCTGGCATGCTTTGAATCTCCATTCTTGAGGCTAAATTTCTTCTCTCCCCAAGAAATTTGTTTTTGCTCCTAAGGCTTTCAACTTATTTGTGAGGCCCACTGATGTTTATCTAAGGTGAAGGGCTTATTTAAAGTCAATTTATGATGGGTAGAACTCACAGCTATAAAATATCTTCACAGCAAAACTTAAATCAGTGTTTGATTAAATAACTGGGTATTTTAATCCAGTCATATTGACACATACAACTAAAAATTAACCATCACAAGTGGGTTCCTAAATCGTCCTCCACTTTGATCATTCACTAGAAAGACTCACATAACTGACTTAAAGCTATTCTGCTTATAGTTACAGTTTATTATGGGGAAAAGACACAGATTAAAGTCAGTAGAGGGAAGAAGCACATTGGAGCCTGGGGAAGTCTTACTATGGAGCTCCCATTACCCTCTCCCTACAGGGTCAGGACACACTGATTTCCTGGGGTCACATTGTTCACGTAGTAGCGCACCTGAACCTCAGTGTTCAGAGTTTATATTGGGGGTCCATTAGGTACATTTAATTCATTGATTGCCCACATGGCTGATTTCAGTCTCCAGGTCATCTGATACAATGTGACCCAAATCACATTAGCAGTTGTTTTGGGTGTGGCTTTCCCTCACCCTGAATCACATGATTACTCTCTGGCTAGCCCAAGGCCTTGATGCGAAGATTGTCTCCAAAGGCAGTGGTGGGGGAGGAGGAGAGGCAAAGGCCAGACGTTTTTGTGAGAGGTTAAGTTTTTACGACACATTAGGTATAAGATTTTCTAGTGTTATTTTGGTTGTTGCTTTAGGACACGAGAGTATGCATCTTTAATTCACCACAGCCTATATTCAAGTGATAATCTACCACTTGACATAGAGTATAAAAACATAATTATATTTAGGCCTTTATGTTAGACTGTCATACCAACTACTTGATAAATACTGTACACATTTATCCACATAGTTATCACTGTTAGTGTTCTTGCTTGTTTGTGTAGATTCAGTTTTCTGCTTGCTGTGATTTCCCTTCTGCCTGGAAGACTGCTATTGATAGATTTTGTTTTGTGTTTCCTTGTTTGTTTAGTCCAATTCTTCTAGTTATGAATTCTTTTAATTTTTGTGTGTCTGGAAAAAAAAAGAAGAACTTCTTTTTTTTTAATGAGACATATTTTTGCCTTGTACAAAATTCTAGGTTGACTATTTTATTTTATTATTTATTTGTTTGTTTTTTCTTTAAATAGCGTAATGTCTTTTACAATGATTCTGACGAGAAATATGCTCTTGTGTTTATCTTTGTATCATCATTAATCTGTATGTAACATGTCTTTTTTTTTTTCCTCCCGGCAGCTTTTAACATTTGCTATCACTTTTGAGCAATTTTCCTATTATGCTTTGGTGTAGTTTTCTTCATGTTTCTTGTGTCAGGGGTTTCTTTTTTGTTTTTTTGGTTTTGTTTTTGTTTGTTTGTTTGAGATTCTTGTATACGACCATTCACAATTTTCACCGAATTTGGAAATCTTCTATCTATTATTTCTTTAACTATGTTTCTGTCTACCCATCTCCTTCTGGGAGTCTAATTACACATATATTTAGGCTGTGTGAAGTCCCATAACTTACTGATTAAATTATTTTTTCTCCCTGTGTTTTATTGTTGATAGTTTTTATTGTTATAAGTTCAAATTCACTAACGTTTACTTTTGCAATGCCTAATCCCCTTAATTTCATCCAGTGCATTTTTTATCTCAGACATTGTAGTTTTCCCTCTCCATGTCCATGGTGGGTTTTTTAATCTTTTATGGCCTTGAAACACATTCAGAACAAATGAGATATAAGTATAATAACTGCTCCATTGTCTATACCTGCTAATTCTAATATTTTTTGTGAGTTATTAGATAATTTAGATTGTTTTTATTTTTCTTCATGTTAAGAGTTGTGTTTTCCTATATTTTCATGTCTGGGGTAATCTTTAATTGAATGTCAGATGTTGTGAATTTTTAACTTGTTGGGTGCTAGATATTTCTTTAGTCCTATATATATTCTTGAGCTTAGTTTTGAAACACAGGTAAGTTACTTGGGGACAGGTGGACCCTCTATATGTTTGTTTTTAAGATTTATTTGGTAGGTCTACAGGAGTATTTTCTCCCCCTTATTGAGGCAAGCCCTTTTCAAGGGTTCTGTCAAACACACTGAATTTTGAGTTGTTTTCCAGATTGATACTATTCCTGGTTTTATGTGAATTCTCAGTATTGTCCCCTCAAATCTTTTTGGGTGAATCTTTCCCTGATCTTGCATAATTTCTTCATATTGTTATTTGCTGAATATTTATAGGCAGTTCTCTCTAGACCTCTAGGGTTCTATCTCTGTGTAGCCCTCTCCTGTTCAGTACCCCACTGCGCAGCGTGGATTCAAGGACACCTATTTTATTTATAGTCTTTGACCACAGAGTGAGAAAAGTGCATGAAACCCAAGAAGCACATGTACTCTTTGCTTAATGGAATAACGTACTTGTAATGAAAATTCATTGCTTCATATCCCATATTATCTACCACATCAACTCTTCCCGCACTCTTTATCTGACTATTCCTCAATGAAAGACTGACTCTACCAGGGGTTGTCTCCTACGAAACTATTCACTTTATTTTACATATTATTTCACATTACATGTTTAGGGTATGTGCAGTAGAACATGCATCAAGGAAACTGGAAATATTGTCATTGCAATTTCATCTTAGAGGGTCATTCCACTTCATTTAGTTGACTATCACCTCTGTTCTTGACTATATCCATATTTTCAGTTACAAGAATGGTAATACAATAGAGCATCCCCTTCCTTATCTGGTTTCTCTCAGACAACAAGATATGCCCTCCAGAACTATTTGAGGTATATTTCTACCTACAGAATATAGACATTATTCCCAATCTCATATAGATATTTTTTTTTTCTGACACTTCTCTCTTAACTGAAATAAATTTTCCTTCCAATTGGTACTTCTATATATGGGGGCACAAATATAGATCGTTTATTACACTATGTCATTTATTTAGCACAGGAAAATAAAGTACTCATGATTATTATTAAATAACTGGGTTATATATAAAAGTTGTTATTTGGAAGTTTCATAATACTCCACTAGTTTAGAACAGACTGATAAGATGACCATTCAGTAAATATGTAGTATATTTTTATTTTATCCATATTACTAAAGGGGTACAATGAATATCTTTATATACCAACTTTTGATTGCCTTGTAGGTCATTTTACGTAAAAAAAATAATTATGGAAGCAGAACTAATGGTCTAGAGTATACAAACATTTTTAATGATCCATATAAATATTGTCAAATTGCTTTTCTCAAAGCCTGTAGCAAATTAAGTTCCCACGAGCATTACATACATTGGCCTGTCTAGATATTTCAGCATTAACAAAAAAAGAAAAGAATAAATTAACTAGTTTTTTTTTAAAAAGATTTTATTTTTTATTTGACAGAGAGAGAGACAGCCAGCGAGAGAGGGAACACAAGCATGGGGAGTGGGAGAGGACCCTGGGATCACACCCTGAGCCAAAGGCAGACGCTTAACGACTGAGCCACCCAGGCGCCCCTAAATTACCTAGTTTTATTGGTGATTTGATTGATGATTTCTAACTTAATATTATTTGATTTCTGTAGAGGAAAAAACCATGATTTTACATGTATTTATATGGATTCTTTTCTTTTGTAAACTTTCCATTCATGTTCCATTTAATTTCTCATTTCATTGAATTTTAATCAAAAGTTATTGCTTGTAATATTTTAACTTCATGTATCTTATTGATGTTTCTTAGTTATCTAATATATTATCGGTCTTATGACACTTTCATGTGCACTTTTAACAAAGAAAAATTTTTATTTTTATTAGGAATTATATAAACAATGCATAATGAAGGAGAGAATGCATAGAAAAATCAGGAGAGTTTAGGCAGATGTGGAGTGGTATATTCAAGTTAGTCAGAAATCTCCATGTTTACTTAACATTTAAACAGAAGCTTGAAGAAGTGTGAGAGCAAGCCATGGGATGTTTGTGAGGACTCATAAGAAAGAGGATGTGAAAGTGCTTGAATTGGGATTGTTCTATCCTGAGAAACAGCAGGTGTATTGCAGCCATTGCAATGAATAATGAGGGAAAGTGGTAAGAGATGCGATTGGAGAGGTAGCCAAGAAACTATTACAAATTAGGATATATGCTGCAACAAAGAGAACAAAAAACAGTGGCTCACACACAGGGAACATTTATTTTTCTCACACAGAACAGTCCAAACACGGACAGGTGTTTCGGATGGGTAGGCAGCATTTATCACATGTTCATACAATACGCAGTTTCCTTCTATCATATTGTTTCATTATGTTTTAAGTTTTGCTCTCATTTCAGGATCAAAGCATAGTCACCAGCACCAAGTCCATATTCCAAGGTTCCAGTGTACAGAAAAGTGAGAAAAAAAAAGTGGAAAGCAAGAAATTACCTTTTAAAGTCCATGAGCTGATATTTCACACATTGTGCTCTCTTGTGCATCATGGCTAAAACCACCGCACAGCGATCCCAGCTGCATGGGAGTCTGAGAAAGATGATGCCAGATGGGATTTCCATGTGCCCAGTAAAACCCTTGCATTTTGTTGCTAAGAGTGAGCCATGGCAAGTGGATCCTGGGCGTCTGACGGAGGGCCAGATAATTTTGATCTTTGCAGGTCCTTGTAAGGATGTTGTCCTCAACACCGAGTGAGGTCAGAAAGCATTAGACTTCACCAAAGGAGTAGTATTGTCCATGACTTAAGTTTCCTCCGATTGATCATTTTGTTATGGTGCTCAAATAACACTGCTTTATTTGCAAGACTTCATGTTATATACAAAGTCTGATTTAATATAAGCAATTTTGTTTCAGGAATACTTTTTCTGCCCATCAACCTGCTATTGGCTGTGCAGTTTCCACTTTTAATTACTGTAGTTCTACACAGAAAGGGAGTATAATATACTGGATACTACATCGAGCTCTGGTGCAGATTATCTGTGTTTACAGCCCAGATAAGTTACTTTCTATTGTGTGACTTCTCCATGCCTCAATTTCTTTATCTGCCTCTAAGGTTTTGGTGAAGAATAAATGTGTTAATAAGTATTTAAATAGCTTCTGGCACATAATACACTCTCAAAAACTAGTAGAAGTTAATTTTCTCATGCTAGCATATTTTAATCTTGTCAATTTATTTTTCTTTTGAAATTGGATTTTAGCATTTATCACATTCTTCTTAACACTTCTATTGTTTTATTTAAAAGTTCACTATATTTTCTTAAATTTTTATTGTAATAAGTTAGTTTCACTATTCCAATATTCAAGCAAAGACAAACATCCAGGCACAAGATATTTTCTTTTAAAAATATACATGTTTCTTGTTATAATATTCACTAGTTTTTATCCTATACTTTCTAAATATTCCTTGTTAGGTTTTTCAATTTTTCTTACTGTTTTCTTTATAATTATTTATTTTGTATGTCCTCCTAAAAATTATGTGCAACATGATATTAGTATGTTCTTATGTGAACTGTATATGTTTATATACAGTTTCCAGGAAGGACTTCATGGCTATTATGGGCTTACAAAGCAAACCTCAAATCCATGCATATTTTATTTCAAATATTTTATGTTATAATTTCCCATATATAACCTCATAGTGGACTGTGTTTTACAATAAAAATAGCCCTGTGTTCTCCTTGATGGTATTGCCTTGAATTCAATTTAGCCTGAAAACAAATAAATCAACCAAGCAACAAAGCAACAAAAACTCTGATATGATTTCTGTGTGCTTGATAAAGTGTGCTATATCAAAGTGCAGAAATTCCACATTCATATATAATCTGGGAGCTGAATTTTTAAGACAAAACCATTTTCCTTTCTTATCTCCTCAATAAAAGTGAAGGACAAGCCATAAACTTAAAAATGACAGCATTAGTTAATGGATCTTTTTTTTTTTTTTTTTTTTTAGATTTAGCTTTGAGTATTTCTGAAATTATGCTTACATTGCCGTTTAGACTTAACCTTAAGTCTCACGGGCTCCTTCAGTTTAGCACTGTGTATGCATCCCTGGGACACTTATCTGTCTTTATTGCTGCATTTCAATCTCAATTGATTGATAGTTACTGATCATTCGCTAGGGAATGGAAGGTCGCCCCAAGACAGAACGGTACTCATGGTTTCAACCCTTGCACCACATCATTTTAGACCATCAGTATGTTCTCTGATTGACTGAATGACTAGGCAAATACAGCAACAATTAACCTCAACACCCCGCACGGTTTCAATAATGCATTACTCTTCTCAAGAATAATTTTTCTTTAAAACAAAGTGCTTGCTACAACACTTTCATGATTACACATCATTCTAATTAAAAGATATATATTTTTTTTCTATTACAAAATTTAGCATAGCAATATGCATAGCTCAAAATAAATGATTCATAAATGCAGTGCTTTCACACTTTCCACCCATTCCTCCAGCTCAGGTACAATATATGTTTGATAAAATCAAAATGCATATCTGGTAATTATCTCCCAAGACAGCTAAATTAATCTGTATAAAAGTCATTGTTTCTTGTTTTCTGCAAATATGTAACTGTTTTGGAGGAATACTTAACTTACTCAGTCTTTTCCACTTTAATTTTTCATTATTTCTAAGGAATCTGAAATCAAGCACAGATGATGAGATTCCAAGACTCTTTGGCTGAACTCTTTCAGCTTGTTTGTTAGTTTTGATACGAGTCTACTCAAGCAGTGGGTGAATCCCTCTTTGATGGGGTTGTGGAGTGCTTGGAGGGCCTTGGGAGGAGGACGCTCACCCTACCAGTCACACACTGTACATTTCACTCTTACCTTTTCCATATGGGTTTGGAGGGCACTTCCTGCGTATGCTAAGTACAGTGCAAAGGGTAAGAGGTTCAAAATGGAGAAAGGTTTTGTTCTGTGTTGGTTTTCATGCAATCGAGCAAATCAGAGTCCCAAGTGTATTCTTGATGCTGCCCAAAGACCCCATGACACTCTGTCCCCAAATGGATATTGTTCTCTGAGAGAGGTTATGCTTGTCTGCTCTGTCAAATCTGAACACTAAAATTTTAGCAGGAAATATCAGTTGAGCCCACCTTTTTTCCTCTTAATACCTCTTAATAGCTAGAGGTATTTGTTTCTTCCTTAGGAATGTCATAAATAAAATACAAAAGCAAATCATTGAGCTATTTAATTTAATATTGATAAAATTAAGCTCATACCAAAGCATAGTTAACTGCCTTGAATGAGAAAAGGTTCAGTTTTTGCCTACCGATTCCTAAAATGGTTTGGATGTTTAAGCTTCAAAATGAGACTAAATATGAAGACAAGTAATTATAATGTATGATTCCTGAATGGAGCCCACCCTGTACAAACACTTTACTACATTCTTCGTAAATAAAAATCAATTTGTAAATTATCAGCAATACACATTCCAGCTCACCTGGCTATAATTACAGTGTTATTGTGCAGTTAGTTCCCAAACTTTCCTCAGCAAGTAATTAGAAACAAGTTTGGAAGCATAAAGTCATCGTTCAATTTGTATTTTGATTGTCTCTGATCATGTAATTCTATAGGCGGTCGCCCACACTGCTCCTTACTAAGCCCAAGGAAGCTATTTCATTTTATCTTTTCCTTTAGTCAGATTAAATCACTTTCTAATGAAACAGATATTGAATCTTCCTTTCTAATGATAAACAATCTTTAAGATTGTTCTATTCATATCATAATTTCATATTAATGATAGCACATTTTATAAATACTTTCTTTAAATCAGTAATGTTCATTAAACAGAAATGTTATTCTATCCCACAATGGAAACTGTCAATGGGACGTACTTTCTATAATACTTTAATAGCAAATTTGGGTCTTTCTGTTATTTGAAAAAGATACTTTTCAACACACTTAAAAAAAAACAGATGTTGAACTGAGAAAATATTATTTGAAACATTTCGCAGTACAAGCATTAGCATTATGTTAGTGCATATTTATTCCAAGCTATAAATTTTCAATTAATTCAATTAGAGTGAGTTTCATGTTTCATAGCCTATATTTCATTGTGAAATTGGATGCTATTTTACCTTCCTCCTCAAGCATTAGTAATGAAACAAAAATATGCCAATCATGTTACTTTAAGGCAAGTGGTTTTAAGTATACATATGTTTTAACATGATCACTTAATAGATGATTTCTTATTTTAAATTTGTTAGAGCCATGCTTCATGCCAATTGTAAATATGTTTATGGCAAGAGAAAATAACATTAAACAAGGTACAATTTATTCTGTAATTGTACATATTACATTAAATATTAGGTATACTTTTCTATCATATAATATTCTTATGGAAGTTTTAAATGATGGAATAGAGAATGAAATAAACAAGAGTGGCAAAATAATGGGAGAAACTTAATTCACATGTACATCAGACACCTAGACAACTTAAAGAAAAATAATTATAGTAGGAAAATCTCTTACATCTCTCATGCCTTCATAATGAGATTTTTTTAAATGTAAAGTGAAGACTTTTATAGGAAAGGTGTTAGTATGAGTATTTTTAAAACCCCTCCATCTCTACCATAATAAATATGATATACCTTTACAACAGGTGCCCCTGGAGTATTTTTTATACGTGTTTATATACTGGGCCATAAATCAAATGTCAGAAGGTGCAGATAACTTTCTTTGGGAATAATGAAAGCAATAATATAGATAAGAACTGCTAATGGTACCACCATTTATTAAGTACTAAATATGTGTGTCAAGCATTGTATAAAATCAGAAATGTAAATAGAGCTCATTAGCAAACCATCAGAGCTTGAATGCAGAGTCATCATTCAAAGTTCATATTTGTCACTGGAATAATAATGCCTTTTAAAAAGTTTGAGCGAAATTATTTCAACAAATTGGAAATTAATAAAACATGCACCTGAATAATTGAAGTTGAGAAGCTATAAATTTTATCTACAGAATACTTAAAATATAATAGCAATAATATCCATTAGTACTTATGAAACATAAATATGTAATCACATATTTTAAAAAACCCTCTGAATTGAATTATTTCATTTCACAAATCAAAAATTAGAAATAAATAGATAAATAATGTTAAAGCTTAGTAAAATAACCACAATGAAGATTTGAAAAAAAAAACAACACAGAATTTCAGACACCTTAGTTTAAAATATAGACAACTTCCAAAAAATAAAATAAAATATAGACAACTTCCTGGAGAAATAGCTCATTAAAAATAAAGATATAAAATAAAAATACTTATTTAAAAAAAGGAAGGATGCTGCTGCAGGGGAAAGACTTGTTTTATTTTGCTTTTATAATGAGGACTGTGCATAATGATACATGTACATGTTAATCATTTTGAAACTATCAACACAAGTGAATTGCTATAATTCTTTTGATGACAAAAATTGCCTGAAAATTTTTAAAATCCAAATTGAACAATGTGACAGGAAAAAAATTATAATTACTCCCAAAATACCTTCATAGAAACTCTAATTCTTAAGGGCTTTATTTATAAATTCTTTCTAACATCCATATAACTAAGTTTCTAAGAAATTATAGATTGTTGAATATAGAAAATGTAATTTTATAAATCCAGAAAGGCTCTGATACTAAAACAAATATAAAACAGCAGGAATAGAGATTCATTTTACATGTGACCACAAGTGCAACATTTTTTTTTAATTAGCTTTCTGTTCCAACAATATATCACCAAGGCAAATGTTCTCTATCAATTTATCAAACCATTAGGACAGTGAAGAAAAAATTTAAATGAACATAGTGATAATTATAAAAAAGCTACTTGATAAAATTCAAAATCTACTCATGATTTTAGGCAAATATTCTTAAGAAGTGAAAAAAAAGTATTGATCTATAAATACAATGTTATCCCAATCAAAATATCAGTCTTATTTATGATGACACTTGAGAAACTAATTCTAAAATTTATTTGTAAAAAAACAATTATAAGAACATCCATACCCTGTTGTATGTAAGTGTTGAATCATTAAATTCTGTACCTGAAACTAATATTACACTGTATGTTAACTAACTACAATTTAGAAAAACTTGGAAAAAATAAAATACATCAAATTCTCTATAGTTAATGGATAACATTGTTAGTTAATGAATCACATAACATCAGTGGCATACAATTTTCTGCAAATAAAATTTGTGTACCCATAAAAAAAGTCCATACTCTAATTATGCTTTTATCTCAATTGTTGTCTGAGCTCTTGTGTTTTCATTTAATTTTTTAACAAGAAACTATTTAAGGATATAAAATCTTTGATCTAGCAGCCTTAATCTGGTTGTGAGTCTTGAATATAAAGTTCCCATGACATTATGTTTGAGAGTCTCTGTGTGCATTAGTAATAATTTAACTTCAAATTAACCATATGTTTCTCTTCAAATTGCAAGCTAGGTTCAGTCTACTTTGTAGCTGGGTATTCTTATAAATTAATGGCCTTCAATCTCATTTGGACAATCAGCATGCCTGACAAAATTTGTATATGTCGCTGGACTAATTTCCATTCCTCTCCCACTGTTATAGCCAATTTTATTTCCATGGCATGTCTACTCCATATTTCATCATTTTAATATTTAAAGGGATGTGGCAGCTGTGTGATAGATTACTGGCCACAGGGTGGGAACGCTTAGGCCTGCCTAGTGTGTATTTTTTTTTAATGGCAACATGCCTGCAGTAGCTTCTTTTAACCACTCCACATTTCACTTGCTTTACCTAAAATTGGATTTAAAATAGCTGACATATGCCTTGCACACCAAGTAAACTACCAGGGAAAACTGCATGTCTGCTATTCTAGGACCAGAAGTGGAGGCTACTTTTTAACTATCTTTTTGTTTTCTTTTTTTACATATTTCACTCAAAAGTTTAAAAATGCCACAGGCAGCTCCCTATCTTTGCAAGGAGACCAGAGAGCTTTTACATAGTTTCTCACTAATTCCTACTTTCTTGACCTTACAGTGCATTAGTAACTGTGTCAGGCAACCTAACTTTCTGACTAATTTTTCTCTCGTATATTTTTTTTAAGATTTTATTTATTTATTCGACAGAGATAGAGACAGCCAGAGAGAGAGGGAGCACAAGCAGGGGGAGTGGGAGAGGAAGAAGCAGGCTCATAGCAGAGGAGCCTGACGTGGGGCTCGATCCCATAACGCTGGGACCACGCCCTGAGCCGAAGGCAGACGCTTAACCGCCGTGCCACCCAGGCGCCCCGTATTTTTTTCTTTTTGATCCATGAATATGAAATCTTCATGTTTTAAAAGTAAGATATTGGTCAAATACAAATGATGGCTACATTAGTTTTCTCAGGTTACTGTAGTAAATTATGAACTTGGTGGTTTAAAGCAACAGAAATGTATTTCCTCATGGTTCTGCAGACCAGAAGTCGGAACAAGGTGGGCAGGCACACTCCATCCTGAAGAGCCTAAGAGAAGCGTTCCTTACCTCTCCTAGCTTTATGGCTCCAGATTTTCCAAGATTTGTGGCAACATAACCCTAATTTCTGACCCCCTCATCATATGGTCTCTCCCTCTGTGACTAAGTCTTCTTTTCTTATAAGGACACATATCACTGAATTTAGAGCCACCCAGGTAATCCAAGACAATTTCATCTTGACATCTTTAAATTAAATGTGTCCACAAAGACCCTTTTTCCAAATAGCATTCTGGGCGGACATCTTTTGGGGAGCCACCACTCAATCCACAACAACTGCTAAGACAGAACATACAGACAATACATGCAAGGTTTTATGTACCTCATCAAGCCACTCAGAGCCTTACTCATGTTCTATGCTGTGGTAGAGCTACAAAGGAAACTAGAGAAAAGGAGAGTATGCATGGTGAAACAGTAAGCAGTGCTGCATTCATCAAATTCACAATATAATGAATTTCACAATTTGCCCTAAAACCAAAAGTATTTAACTTTATAGAAACATTGAAATACCTTAATATTTGATTAAAAGAGCCATGGCCAGAGGCTTAAGCAAGTTTCCAGAAGATCTTCATCCTGAGTAAAATGTATTTGTATCTTGTGTAGGCGTATCAGGAAAAAATCCTATTTGGGAAGGATGAGGAAGTCCAATTACTCCAAAATCCAATCCGTACATATGCACAATTAGATACACATTTTCCAGTTATGTGCTATAAAGACCTTAAAGGTGGTGGGTGACATTCCCAATTCCTTTTCACAATAATGACCTCTAAGTCCCTCTCCCACCACCCCTGAACCCTTCTGATTACTTTTATACAATTCTGATAACAAGCAAACCATTGTTTCTGGAGTCCCTTCAGGGTTGGATTAGATGTGGCTTTGTTAATTTTTGAGGCCTATTTTCTGTAAAGGCTGCTCATTGGTCCAGTGTTACCTCTTGGGGCTGAACAGAGACTTTTCTACATGGTGGAGCTTCTAGCAATCTACTTTTCTAATTTTCTGCCCATATTCTTTCCTTTTCCAAGCTGAATATACCCAGATCCTTTATTATCCTGATTGTTTATTTCTAATCATATTCTAGGATTAATATTTTCTTTAAAGAATAATATTGAAAACAGAAAACCAAACTCCAGGTATAGAGAATTGAAATTACCTACAAAATACTTAATTTGAATTGTTTTATACTTTTGCCAATGGGAATAGCTATTTTCCGTAGCCATATTATTCTCTTGATTCATGTTTTCTTTACTGCCAGTTACCTCTTTCACAATTTCTTTCTGTAAATTCTATTGTTAGATCAAGCGGCCTCCTCACCCTGTTTTGTACAGTTAGTTTGATGTTCATCTATATTTATATTTATATATATTTTTTACTAGATTTATATCTAGTAAAATCTAGATATAAATCTATATTTTTACTAGATTTATATTTTTTACTAGATTTATTCTAATGTAGCTCTTTGAGATTTTATGAGTTTTTCATTCAGTCACCCCAAACTTGGACCCTTCACATATCTTTAAATAATGAACATAATTGTTATAATTGTTATGCATCCTAAGTATATCTTCATCCAGTTCATTGGGAAAAAACAAAACAAAACAATGCTGAAGAAAGCAGGTTGAAATCAAAGTTCTCTTCTAGGACAAAATTGATGAGTAACTGTTAACATAAGCATTTCAAATAATTACAAACTCCACTAATTGAACCAACAGCAAGCCTGTATTTCTTCATTTCCACATAAATATCATTTACTTTCATACTGTCTTCCAAACATACCATTATACATTTTCGTTGTTTAGCATGCAAGCAGTATTGTCAGACAGCAAGATCAGTGTGATGTAAGTTATTCTTAGGGAACCAGAACCCGTTTTAGGAGAGACATGACACCCCTTTAAGAGTGCTTTATGCTATTCTTCCAGTCTCAATGTCAAGCTTAATTTTTACAATAATTCTTTCACTTCTGATAATTGGAACACTACTTGCCAGTTATTTATCTTTTCTCTCCCTTTCCAAAAATTAATCTCCAAAAATTACTTATAGCATTTCAATAGTATTTAATTTTTTTTTCAATTATGTGGACCAAAGCCTTTGAAGACATTCATATATGATCTTTTAGTTTATTTTGTTTAATTTGGCCTTCAATTCACAGTTGGCTCCACTCTTTACAAGAACATGATCTCTTGAAAAAACAATGGCCATTTGGCTGACAAGAGGACACTAAAAATAAGAGGACGAGTGCCTCTTTATCAGCAAAATGGATAAATTATGTTGAATCTGTGACTGAAAATCAGTAATTATTTCAGAGAGAGTAAATCAAAGTTAACTAGAATATTTAATCCACTAGAATATTTTCTTTTCTTGTTGAATAAATGGTCCATTTCCTGTAATATAGCCTGGTTCATCAAAAAATCCCATATGACTTGTGAAACTCAATTTTACATATTGATTAGTAAAAGATACTTACTCTTACTATTGAAGATCATGGATTATCATTTGATTTATGTTCTCTAAAATGCTGGATAGAAGCAAGGTAGAAGAGCAGTAATGGATCATACTAAAATTTAAAAAGAGAGAGAGAGACTCTCCACTGTGCTCTGAGGACAACACTACACTGTCTTGGGCCTGTGGAGACAGAACAGATCAGGTGTATCTTTCAATATTAGTTTGGCAGTGTTATATCTTACAGCAAAAAATTCACATTTTACTTTGTTCATTAAAATCAGGTTTTCTAGTTACTCTTCATTTTTACTAAATATATGCTGATTCAGATTTATAAATTTTCATTTCGAGGGATCTTTGCCATACAGGTAGAGGTAGAAATGCTAAAACTTTTTAAAGGGAAGGTCAACAACTAGCTGGTATTTCTGTGTAGTAGACGTACAAAAGCTATGATCTGAGAGTTGTATCGTTATATATTGTTCTAAAGTAAAAAAATTTACATTGAATTTTGGGGGCGATGTAATAGACTTTAAGATAAAATATTCATTGGTAAGCATTATGGGAAGATGTGCTTAAACAATCAGAAAATTCACTACATGTGCCTTATTAATAATAATGCTTGAAACAAAGCAGTGAGTGACATATTTTATAGAGAATAGTTATTTTATGAAAATGAATGTGTATTTTCCAATTTATAAGAATAACTGATATACATTGCAAAAAATTGAAAATATGCAAAACATTGAAAAATAGCATTAGGCAGTGTTACATCCTTTATTCTTCTTTATTACTTTATTCAGGAAAGGGGCACACCATTAGATGACCTTGTCTCCTTCCTTCCATCTTTAAAAGATTCATCTTCAGTCTCCTTATGAGGTAAAGTTTTAAATCATTTAGGGGATACCTGATCATTTATCCTGAATATTGGGGAACACTCAAGTGATGTTCCTGACATCAAAGAGAAAGAAAATCTTAGAACATTTGGAAACTTTGCAGTGCTGTCTATGTGTGTAAAGTATGACGAGCTGTCTTTCCTCACAATACCCCACTTCTTGTCATGGTATTGAAAATAGCTGAGATTTTTAAGTAATATAAACTTTAACTCCCATATAACCACTTTTAAAACTATTATTTCATTTTATGAACATAGAGTAAAAGTAATTCCTTTACAGTCCTCACAAATACAAGGTCATGGAGTCACTACCATATCAAGATATAGAACAGTTTCATCACTCCCCCTCTGCCCCCAAAACAAAACTCCCTTGTGCTAATCCTTTGCAGTTTATACCCCACTTCCTCAACTTGGCAATTTCTGTCCCTAAAGTTTTGCCTTTTTTCAGAATGCTGTAAAATGGAATCACGCAGTGTATAAACTTTTGAGTCTAGGATTCTTTCACTTATAGGATGCTTTTGAGGTTAATCTGCGTTGTTGCAAATACCAGTCGTTTGTTCTGTGTTGTCGCCGAATAGTAGTCCATTGTATGAATGTACCATGGCTCATCCATTTATCCATTGAAGATTATTTATATTGTTTTGGGCAGCTGTGTGGAGAGCTATTATGAATATTCATTACAAGTTTTTACGTAATGTAAATTTTCATTTCTCTCGGGGAAATATGTGGAAGTGGGACCACTGGCTCATATGATGTACATGTTAAACTTTACAAAAAAAAAAAATACTGAAATATTTTCCAAAGTGGCTGCAGCATCTTTCATTCCAACCAGCAATGTATGAAATTTCCAGGTCTCAACATCCTTGTCTGCACTTGGTATTGTAAATACACTTTTTTAAAATTTTAGCATCCTAAAATGTGTGCAGAGGTATCTCGTGGTAATAATTTGCGTTTTCTCAATGACAAATGATGTCAAGCATCATTGTATGTGCTTATTCGCCATCTGTATATCTTCTTTGGTGAGATGTCTGTTCAAATATTTTGCCCAGTTTTTCAGGGTTGTTAAATTTTAAAAGTTTCTTTAAGTGTTCTGGTAATAAGCTTTTTATCCAATGTGATTTTCAAATATTTTCTCTCAGTCTGTGGCTTTTCATTTCATTCTCTTAACAGTGCAAATTTCTGTTTGTTTTAATTTTTTGAATAATCTTTTTTTTTCATGAATCATGTGTATAGAAGGTTACAACTGTTGTTAAACCTAAGGCATAAAGATTTTCTCCGCTGTTTCCTAATAACAGTTTTATAGTTTATATTTTATATTTAGGTCAATAGCCTATTCTGAGTAGATTTTATATACAGTTTAAGATGTGTAAGATACATATTGAAGTTCATTTTCTGGAATATGGATGTCTAGTTGCTTCAGCACTGTTTTTGAAAATTATCCCTTATACATCGAATTGCTTTTGTTTTTTCCTTAAAAATCAATCAACCATTTTTGTGTGGGTCAGTTTTGGGGCTTTCTACTTTGGTCCGTTGAGCTATGAGTCTATTTTTTCATCAGTATCACAGTGCCTTCATTACTGGAGCTCTATAGCATGTCTTGAAATCAGGTAGTGTGAGTTCTCCAACTTACATGTCATTTTTAGTATTGGGGCAAATTACGCATTGGGAAGTGTAAAGATTAAAAGTCTCATGCTATAGTAAGCATCTCTCTGTCTCTGTCTCTGTGTTTCTCTCTCTCTCTCTCTTTTTTCCTGGGATGACAGGACACTTTATTTTTAACTCTGAATTGTACTTCACCTCCCAGGAATCCACATCTAGGAGGCACCTACCTGCTTTTAAATTGAAGTCTGGCAGAGCCTGTTCACCTTCACCCTTCTTTTCTCTATCTAGTCCATAGGTACTGAGCACACCTATGTCTTTTTTGGTTTCCTTTTTTTGTTTTGTTTTGTTTTTTCCTGTTTTATTTACAACTGATATTCATTTAGTGTAGAAGAGAAAGGTAAGAGCCTCAAACTTTGGGGCTGTGTCAACCACATGTCTCATTTTAAATAAATTCTTCTTTGATGGTTATCATGTTTTATAGAAACATTGAGATTATATATGATGGTGAAAAGACTGTTATTTGCACATAACTATTTTCCCATATCTCAAATTCACCTATAATAAAAAAGTTAGAATTGCTTTTTCAAAATATGTTTAAGCTTCTCAGGATTAATTAGCAATGCTTAATTTATTAATTCTGATTGCTTATTAATCATAATCACTCGAATAGCCAATTTACCACACTTTACAAATGTAGGTGCAAAGCATTTGTTAAAAACTCTGTTGTGGTAATGCTTAACATGAGATCTACCCTTTTAACAAATTTTTACTTGTATGATATGTCATTGTTGACTGTTGGTACAATGTTCTAGAGTTCTCTCATTTTTTTTTTTGACTAAAATTTTATACCTGTTGTTTTGTAATTCCTTACCCACCCCCCAGAACCTGGTGACCATCATTCACTATAGATTCTATGAATTCGATTATTTAGATACTTCCTAAAGTAGAATCATACAATATTTGTGACTGTGACTGGCTTATTTTGTTTAGCATAATGTTCTCAAAGTTCATCCATGTTGTTGCATATTGAAGAATGTCTTTCTTTTATTAATGCTGAATAGTATTCCATTGTAGGCATTTACCAGATTTTCTTTATCCATTCATCTGCTACTGAACATTTAGGTTGTTTCCATATTTGGCTGTTGTAAATAGGTTGGCAATGAACATAGGAGTGTTAATATCTCTTTAGATCCTGATTTCAACCCTTTTGGATGAAAGCCCACAAGTGTGATTCCTGGATCATATGAGAGTTCTACTTTCAATATTTTCAGGAATTTCTTTTTTTTTTCTTTTTTTTTTTTTAAAGATTTTATTTATTTATTTGACAGAGACAGAGACAGCCAGCGAGAGAGGGAACACAAGCAGGGGGAGTGCGAGAGGAAGAAGCAGGCTCCCAGCAGAGGAGCCTGATGTGGGGCTCGATCCCATAATGCTGGGATCATGCCCTGAGCTGAAGGCAGACGCTTAACCGCTGTGCCACCCAGGCGCCCCAATATTTTGAGGAATTTCTATCCTGTTTCTGTAGTGGCTACATCATTCTACATTCCCACCAAAACTTTATAAAAATTCCAATTTCTACACATTCTCATCAACATGTGTTGTGTGTGTGTGTGTGTGTGTGTGTGTGTGTGTGTGTGTGTGTTGCTAATAGCCATCCTGACAGGCTTAAGATAATATCTCATTGTGGTCTTGATTTGCATTTCCCTGATAATTAGTGATGTGGAACATTTTTTCATTTATGTGTTGACCATTTGTATGTCTTCTTTAGAGAAATGTTTATTTGAGTCCTCAGTCCATTTTTTCATCAAGTTATGAATTTTGTTTTTTGCTTTTTTTTTTTTTTTTACTATTGTGTTGTTGGTGCTCCTTCGACATTTTGAGATCAATTCTGTATTAGTTCTCCAGAGACATAGAATCAGTGGGAGATGATTGATGATAGGTAAATAGATGATAGATGATAGATAGATGATAGATAGATAGATAGATAGATAGATAGATAGATAGATGATTGGTAGAGATATAGACATAGATATCATTATGAGGAATTGACTGAACATTCCCATGATGTGTTGTCTGAAAGCTGGAGAACCAGAGAACCAGTGATGTAATGCCAGTTCAAGTCTAAAGCCCTGAAAACCAGGGAGCTAATGTTGTAAATTACAGTCCAACAGCAGAAGACCAATGCATTAGCTCAATCAGGGGGCCAGGAAGCAGAAACATGGATTCCTTCTTCCTTTACCTTTTTTGTTCTATTCAGGCCCTTAAAAGATTGGATAACACCCATCCACATTGGGGAGGACCATTTACTGAGGACACTAATTCAAATGCTGATTTCATCCAGAAACACCTTCATAGACACACAAAAAATCGTGTTTAATTTGGGCACCCTTGACCTAGTCAAGTTGACACATGAAGTTCACCACCACAAGTTCACCTGTTCAACTGAGCACTTAGGTATACGCAGTCTCTTTTAACCAAACTAAATCTTTAAATAAAGACAATAATAAGGTGATTAACCTTTCTAACATGGTACAACTATCCCATGGATAGCCAAAAACATACTAACCCTTTCCACAGAAGGGGAGGTACAGTCCTTGAGTAACATTTGCTCTTCTCCTTAATATCCCATAATTTAAATATCTATATTGCATATTAAGGTATCAGATGTTTGGTAGAATTCACCAGTGAATGAGCCCAGTGCTTTCTGTGTTACAAAGTTATTAATCATTGATCCAATTTCTCTAGATATAGACTTATTCAGATTGTCTATATCTTCTTGTGTGAGTTTTGATAATCTGTGTCTTCAAGAAATTCATCTGTTTTATTTAGGTTATCAAATTTGTGGGCATAGAGTTGTTCATGGTATTCCTTTATTTTCTTTTTAACGTCCACTGTATCTGGAGTTCCCTCTTTGACTTATATTAATAATTTATATAATCTTTCTTTTTTCCTTAATTAGCCTTGTTAAAGGTTTACTGATGTGAAGTGTCTATTTTTTTCCTCTCTCAAATGTTAAGTAATATCTGAACATATTATCTCTTTCCAGAACCCTTCCTTGCTGCCAGGTCCTAGACAAAGATATCTCAAATGATCAAAATGCCAATACACTAAAACATAGTGTCTTATTTAGCTCAAGCTACTCTAACAAAGTATTGTAGTGGCTTAAACAAAGCCCATGTATTTCTCACAGTTTTGGAGCCTGGGAAGTCCAAGATCACTGTGCTGACAGATTTGATGCCTGATGAGAGCCCTCTTCTTGGCTTACTTTCTTCTTGCTGTATCTACACATGGAGGAGAGAGAGCTCTGGTCTTTCTTGTTCTTTTAAAGACACCAATCTCATCATGGGGGCTCCATTCTCATGGTCTCATTTAAACATAATTATTTCCCATAGGCTACACCTTCAAATGGCATCACATTGGAGGTGAAGGCTCAGCATATGAATTTGAGGGGGGACAAATATTCAGTCTATAACTTTCTCTCTTTGGCCTTCAAAATTTATGTCCTCACATGCAAAATACATTCAGTCCATCTCAACAGCTCTTCGCATCTTACCTCATTCCAGGATCAACTCTAAAGTCTATAAAGTCCAAAGTCTTATCTAAGTAGCAACTAAATCAGGTATGGACTAGCCTTGACATATAATTTATCTCAAGGGAAAGTTTCTCTTCAGCTGTGAACCTATGAAACCAAGTAAGTTATGTAATTCCAAATTGCAATGAGACAGGTATAGGAAAGATGTTCCCACTTTAAAAGAGAGAAATCAGAAGGCATAAAGGGCTTATGGGTCCCAGCAAGTCCAAAACCAGCAAGACAAATACCACTAGATCTTAATGCATGAAAATATTCCCCTTTGGTTGGATGCTCTACCTGATGGTACAGTAGACCCACCCTCAGATAGTTCTGCCTCAGTAGCTCTTTCAGGCATAGGTCTCATCCCCCAGGGGTCTTGTACGCCCAAGCCTCTGGGTGGCTGCTGTCTGACCTGCTGAGACTGAGGCAATGCCTCCCTGTTTAAAACTGAAGAAGCGGCCCTGAGGACTTTTGAATGACCTTTGGAGCCATTCATCCTTGATCTTGAAGAGTAGGGCACAATTGCAGTCAGATAGCAAAATGGTCTGGTCCTCTAGGAGCTAAGAGGTCTGGCAGCCTTCCTTCATATTGTTCTGTCCCCTTCAGTTCAGACTGGCAGTGTTTTTGCTGGAATAGCTATTTAGGCATATATTGAGAAGTTTCCAAATCTTTAAGTTCTGGTTCCTAGTTGTGTGAACTTAAACAAGTTATTTCTGTCTGCATGTCACTATTTCCTAGAAAATAAATAAATAAATAAATAAATAAATAAATAAATAAAAATAAATAAATAAAATAAGAATTTCACACACCTTATAAATCCATTGTGAGGACTAAATGCATTGATGCATGTAAAACTCTTATAATAAGGCTTGGCTCCTTAATTTATAAGAATTCAGTATATGTAGACTCATATATGAGTCATTTAAAATTATTGTTGTGTATGGCTATTAGGAACAAGAACATGCAGGAAGAATTCATAAAATTATAATATTGCTTATTTTTTATATTAACATAAATAACTCCAGCTTACCTTTTTAAAGTGCTACTTAGTATTTCATTATATAGCTTCATCAAGGTTGATTTCACAAGTCCTGTTCTAATAAACAATTAGGGGATTTTTTTTCTTTTTTTTTTAATTTACAATTTGAAATAAAATTTAATGTTAAAAGCATTCCAAAACAAAATGTACAGGCTGTGTGTATATTTGTAGGTTAAATACCATGAAGCTTAATGGTTGAATCAATAGATATTAGTATAGATAAAGTCAAATCGCCTTCTGAACACATTATACCAACATGCACTAGCCACACCGGTTTGTCAGCATATGCGAAGGGATTTACAACAATATAAAGATGACTTCAAACTGAAGACATGTGAGATACAGCAGATGCAGAAAGAAACATGTGGGGAGTTTCCCTTTTCTGGCTAAAAGCAGAGATTCTGCGAGTGAAGCTGGCATAAATCCCTTTTGGGGAAGATTCCGCTGGGGAAGGGATGAGAAGTTGCAGAAACAAACATGACCATAAACCATCCTACCTTCCATTTATTCCCTTAAAAACCCATTTGTCTCCCCTACAGCTCATTTACATCCCAGAGAAGCCCTACCCTGCCCCTTTCCTCCATTAAATTGGTATATAAACCTTTATTCCTGGCTGTTCAGGGAGCCTCTTCATTTGAATGTTCCCACATGCATAATAAACTTTTCTCTCTTAATCTGTCTATTGCCAGACCTAAATTGGTAGAGGGATTTTTTTCCTCCCAGCATATGTATTTGACATAGGGTTGCTGGGCTTAGCAAATAAACACAAGAAGATAAACAACATTTTTCCGACCTTAAAAATGACCCATACAATATTTGAAATATATGGATACTAAATTTTTTCTTAAATGATTGCTTGTTTATGTAGAATTCAAATTAACTTAACTAAGTATCCTGTATTTGATAACTGATTTGAGGATGTGAGAAATCCAATCTTCTAGGAACAAGTACTAATAAATAATAAATGACAAAAGCTGTCATGATTGGCATACTAAATATATTGGGAAACATATGATTATAATGAAAAAGTAAGCTTTCATTTACAACTTTTTTTATTTTAATTTTGCAACTATTAATTATTAATCATGAGTGAAGCCAATGTGTTCCCGCAGCAGCTTTGCTCATTACCCCGAAGCAGGGAGGCAGGCGGGGCTCACAGGCAGCGAGGACCAGGCCGCACCTCACCTGGGCAAGAGTTACAACAAACACACGTATTCTATTTCCTTGTCACCCTTTGCCACTCTAGCTTCCCAGGAAACCTCAAAACACACAGAAGTGTTGATATCTTTGATAACAATGGCCAGACCGTAAGGTCTCAATAATTTAGCAAACTATTTTTAAAAGAATACGTAGTTTTTTTCTTTTAATATTTAAGACTAAGATAAGTCAACTCTGTTTTATACTTTGATTTGCATCTATTTTTTTCTTTTAGAATGTGAATATTACCAAATTTTACAAGAGAATAATACTGATGAACTCGTTAAAATGTTATATATCAAAATAAAATTTTACCATTTGTGAACTAGAATAACCAGTATAGTAAAGGTGGTAGGCCATGCAACACGGGTATTGAAATTAAATCCATAAGAACGTGAAAAGCAAATTTTGTCCTTCTTTGATATGTAAGATGCCACAAAGTGAGATGATTGCCAAACTTAGAAATCTTGGAGCCATGAAGTCTGGTGGTATGTCTAAAAATAAACTGAAGCATGTTAGAAATTTTAAGAGATTTTGAGAAAAAAATAAATTCAAATTAGGCAGCATCCCAGCTAGCAGATAGAAAGGAGGTCTAACGAGCTGTACAAACTGAAAGACTTTTATAGGCAGAAGGGCACAGGAACAAGGAAGTTATCCTAGTAAATGGTGATTGCAAGGTTAATTTCCCTTAGAGGACAGCAGGAGTCTGGCAGGCAGATTATCTAACTAGTGCTGTTCAGACAATTCCTGATTAACTGGGAGAGCGAAAGCTGTAATTATAGTAAGTCTTGGTTTGATGATATGTGTCTTAGCATGAGTGGCTCCATTTTGGGCCTGTTGTCTTATTTTTTAACCGTTGTGATATCCAAAGATAGTATCTAACCTGATATAATTATCCAGTTCACCAGGAATGAATGATCCACATAGTTCTGACAAATGGGGACCTCTAACTGATGAGAAACCCGAGACTACCTATCCTGTCATCACACAGCCAGTTCTAGCCACTTTATTATGAAAAAGGCATATTGCCACTTACCAGTTTTTTTTTTAAACCTACATGGGGAATCTGCTGTATTATAAAGAGGCAACAAAAGGCTGAAGCCTCTGGGGAATGAAAGTCTTCTAATATTACCTCTTTATTTGTAAAGGCCCAGATTCCCTTTGACATATTCTGTTTGAGTGATTTGTAACTTCAAACAAATTCAGAAATGGTTAAGATCAATGGACATTTTGGCAAGCAGATATTACTTTTGTAATAAAATAATTCAGCAATAAAAATATACATATAAATCTTGCAAAGATTAACATGCCTGATTAGCTTGCAAAAGATTAGCACTTTTGGCAAACTATCTATTTTAGTATAATTTATTTTTGTTATGTAACTTTTATTCTCAAAAACTGTGTTCTATTAAATATTTCAATAAATTTTTCACTACTTAAAATAATTACTCCAAAACATATATCAAGAATTAAAACAAAGGTAAGTACGCTTACGTTTCTTTTTAGAAAATATTGTTAAAGTATTTAAAGATATTTCCTTGTGGAGTTCATATAATTAATGACATTTTATGAAAGCATAAGTTAAAAAATACTAATAGGAAAATTTTGTGTCTTACAATGTATTTGAAGTCCCTGAAATTCAAATAAAATGGCTCATGATTAACTGAAGCCCAAAACTGATCTGGGGACCACTGTCCTAATTGTAATATTAAATTCTAAGATAAAGCCATTCAACATTAGTGAAGAAAAAGATTTCAAGTGGCTCCATGTCATAGATATTACATAACAAATCATAGATTTAAGCACTTTGAGTGCTCATGATAAACCGACCATAAAAACCCCAAGGGAAAGTATTCTGTAAGTTTTGTAAAGTAGTCACTAGTGTGACTAGTACCTCCCATCCCCAAGGACATGAAGGAGGATGACTTTAAAACTTCCATGCTTGCTTGGTATCTATAAGCTAGACTAGGGGAAAAGTTGAGGGAAGACAGACTTCAGACATTAATTTTATTGGTAAATGATTGCTCCCTTCAGAGTCTGCTGTATGAAGAAAAATCATTTTCTAAGGGAACTTTAAGAAACACAGTGTGAAGGGTTTTTTATAGATGAATTTAGAGAGTGGCATTGTTTTAGCTAGTTTTATCTTTAAATTATTTTTCTTTAAATTATTCAAAAAATGTATATTATTATAAATAACTGTGTATTATAAATACATACAGTTGATCCTTGAACAATGCCAAGGGTTAAGGGTTCTGACCTCCTACGCAGTCAAAAATCCACACGCAACTTTTGACTCCCAAAACTTAACTGCTAATAGTTTACTGTTGACTGGAACCTTACCGATAATATAAATAGTCAATGAACACATGTGTTACATATCTATTATAATCTACATCCTTACAATAAAGTAGAGATAAGAAAATGTTATTAAGAAAGTCATAAGGAAGAGAGAATATGTTTTGAGCATTGCACTGTAAAAAAATTTGCATGTATGTGGACCTGCACAGTTTAAGTCCTTGTTGTTCACGGATAAAGGGTATAATTCTAGAGAAATACAATTGCAAAAGATGGGAAAGTAGATTTAGGGGGACACCTGTGGTCATTATTTTTGTATTTTTTTACTGAAAATGTTACTGTCTTAATTTAGAACTGAAACTTTTTTACTGATAAGCTTTCTTTTCTTCTCCTCTACCACTTTTGAAATTTGAAAAAGAACCCAATTCTTCCTAAATTATGCCTTTAAAAAGGTTTTATTGTAATTCTTTTTTTTTTTTAAAGATTTTATTTATTTATTTGACAGAGATAGAGACAGCCAGCAAGAGAGGGAACACAAGCAGGGGGAGTGGGAGAGGAAGAAGCAGGCTCATAGCGGAGGAGCCTGATGTGGGGCTCAATCCCACAACGCCGGGATCACGCCCTGAGCCAAAGGCAGACGCTTAACCGCTGTGCCACCCAGGCGCCCCGGTTTTATTGTAATTCTAAGATGATTTTAGAAAATGGTTTAACACTATTAGTATCATTTTCTCAATAATTGTTACTTTTCAATTAATTTAAGTCTTTTAGGTATATTAAGCAAATATTAAATCTATAGTGATAAAGAACAGGATTATTGAAACAAAATGTCTCAATGTCTTCAAAATAACAACCACAACAAAAACTATCCTTAACAGAGTCAAAATACACAATTAGATATCTTTTCAAAGGATGTACTTGAAATTTCAGAATAAACTTAGAAAAAAATCCCAAAACAGAGCCTAGTGTAATATTTTAAACTTAAAGGATCATTTTGGACTAGTAATTTTTGAAAAATAACTATATATTTTGGCTCTTAAAGGTTGTATTATAAAAATATGGCAGAGGTGTTGACCTGTGGCTTAAGAATGACTCAGCTTTCAGGAATCTGGAGGAGAAAGTTGTAAAATGACTGTCTTTGTGCCAACAAATTTGTTGGTAGAGTGGCCATTCTCTTTTATGCAAATAAACTGGGCAGAAATATGATAACTTAGACAACCATGTCAGTTAGGGAAATTGATGCAATCAAAAGCCAACAGTGGGAAGACTGCTTTAATTTGCTTGTGCTTATCCGGGTGTGCAATGTCAATGCTATTCTAAGTAATGTAAGGGTTGTGTTTTGCTCTCACATTTGTCCTTGACATGCCTGTGTTGAATTTTGAGACTCTAAAGACCACAGTTTGGAAAACAAAAAATTACATTAAGAATTGTCTTGAGTTTTAAAGGCTAAAATGTCCCAATGCTGCTCAGGTTTGCTGAGAATCTGTTAAAAATAATATTTTAACCATTTCCTGCAGTACAGAAAGATCAATGGTGCTATATCTCTGGCTAGTTTTGTCTGCTATCTGCCCACTGACCCCCAAACATGGATGATAGCAAACATCCTCTAAATATCAGCCCTTAGCATCCCTGTCTAATTCACAAGCTTTGGCTTTAGGAATTATCTCACATTGAATTTCATTTTGTGATACTTCCACATCCTTCTAAGTCTTGGCTTTTTATCTTATGTCTTGTCTCTGGCTTTGTACTTATCCCAGGCATCTGATCCTAGATACAGGCATGCCTCACAGATATTGTAAGTTCAGTTTCAGATTACCCCAATAAAACAAATATTACAACAAAGCCAGCCAAATTTTTGTTTGTTTGTTTTCCAGTGCATATAAAATTTATGTTTATACTATGCTATAGGTTATTAAGTGTGCAGTAACATTGTGTCTAAAAAATGTACATTCCTTAATTAAAAAGTACTTTGTTGCAGAAAAATTATAACCATCATTTGAGCTTTCAAAAAGTATTAACATTTTTGCTGGTAGAGGGTCTTGCTTTGATGTCGATGGCTGCTGACTGTTGGTGGTGCTTGGTAAAGGCTGGTGTGACCATGGCAATTTCTCAAAATAAGACAATAATAAAGTTTGCTGTATAGATTGACTCTTCCTTTCATGACTGATTTCTCTGTACCATGTAGTGCTCTTTGATAGCATTTAACCCTCAGTAGAATTTCTTCCAAAATTGGAATCAATGCTTTCAAAACGTACTGCTGCTTTATCAACTAAGTTCAGGTCATATTCTGAATCCTTGTTGTGATTTCAAACTTTTCACATCATCTTCACCAGGAGTAGATTCCATCTCAAGAAACACTTTCTTTGCTCATCCATAGGAAGCAACTTCTTGTCTATTAAAGTTTGATCATGAGATTATCGCAGTCCAGTCCCATCTTCAAGCTCCACTTCTAGTTCTAGTTCTCTTGCCATTTCTACTATATCTTCAGTTACTTCCTCCAATAAAGTCTTGAACCTTGCAAAGTCATCCATGAAGGTTGGAATCAACTTCCTCCAAACTCGTGCTCATGTTGAAATTTTAACCTCTTCTCATGAATCACACATGTTCTTAATGACATCTAGAATAGTGAATTCTTTCCAAAGGTTTTCGATTGATTTTGCCCAGAAGCATCAGAGGAATCTCTGTCTATGGCATCTATAGTCTTATGAAATGTATTTCTTAAATAAGAAGACTTGAAAATCTAAATCACTCCTTGACCCATGGGATGTAGAATGGATGTTGTGTTAGCAGAAATGAAAACATTAATCTCATTGTACATCTCCATCAGAGCTCTTGGGTAACCAGGTGCATTGTCAATGAGCAGTGATATTTTGAAAGGATTTTTTTTTTCCTGAGCTGTAGATCTCAACAGCTTAAGATATCCAGTAAGCTATGTTATAATAGATGTGCTGTTATCCAGGCTTTGTTATTATATTAGTAGAGCACAGGAAGAATAGATTTAGTACAATTCTTAAAGGACTTTTAGGATTTTAAAAATAGTAAATGACCATTGGCTTCAACTTCAAGTCACCAGTTGCATTAGCCCCTAAAAAGAGAGTCAGACTGTCCTTTGAAACCTTGAAATCAAGCATTGACTTATCCTTGCTAGCTGTGGAAGTCCTAGATGGCATCTGCTTCCAATAGCTGGCTGTTTTGTCTGCACTGAAAATTTATTGTTTGGTGTAGCCACCTTCCTTAATTATCTTAGCTAGGTCTTCTGGATGACTTGCTGCATCTTCTATATCAGCACTTGCTGCTTCACCTTGTACTTTATGTTAGAGAGGCAGCTTCTTTCCTTAAATCTCATAGACTGATCTCTGCTAGCTTCAAGCATCTGCAGCTTCCGCACCCATTTCAACCTTCATAGAATTGAAGAGAGTCAGGGCCTTGGTCTGGATTAGGTTTTGGCTTGAGGGAATGCTGTGGCTGGTTTGATCTTCTATCTGGACCACTAAAGCTTTCCTCACATTAGCAATAAGGCTATTTCACTTTCTTATCATTTATGTCTTCACTAGAATAGCACTTTTAATTTCCATCAAGAACTTTTCCTTTTCAGTTAAAACTTGGCTAACCGTTTGGCTCAAGAGACCTTGCTTACAGCCTACATGGTTTTCAACATGCCTTCCCCACTAAGCTTCATCATTTCTAGCTTTTGATTTAAAGTAAGAGATGTGCTACTTTTCCTTTCACTTGAACACTTAGAAGCCATTGTAGGATTATTGATTGACCTAATTTCAATATTGTTTTGTCTCAGGGAATAGGGAGGCCCAAGGAGAAGGGAGAGAGAGATTGGGATGGGAAAACAGCTGATTAGTGGAGAAGTCAGAACATATACATTTATCAGTTAAGTTCACCATCTTATATGAACATGGTTTGTGGTACCCCAAAACAATTATAGTAACATCATTGATCACTGATCACAAATCACCATAGCAAGTATAATAATCATGATAAAGTTTGAAGTATTATGAGAATTATCAAAATGTGACACAGAGACACCAGGTGAGTAATTGCTATTGGAAACATGACACTGATAGACTTGCTCAACACAGGGTTGCTGGGGATGCCTGGGTGGCTCAATTGGTTAAGTGTCTGCCTTTGGCTCAGGTCATGATCCCAGGGTCCTGGGATCAAGTCCCATATCAGGCTTCTTGCTCAGCAGGGAGCCTGCTTCTCCCTCTGTCTGTTTGTGCTCTCTCTCTCTGACAAATAAATAAATTAAATTAAATTAAACACACACACACATAAATATACAAAAACAAACAAGCAAAAAACACAGGTTTGCCACAAACTTTGATTTAAAAAAAATTCAGTACTGAAGTACAATAAAGTGAAGTATAGTAAAGTGAGGTATGGCTATACTACTCTTCTCATACTGACTCGAGGTCTCTTCTGTTTCAATGAAATCTAAGTGCCTTTCAAAGTGAAAGCTCGCTGGAAATAGTCAGGTCTATGGAAGGTCAAGGGGGTATCTAGTTCTCTTGCTGTAACCCATATCAGCTTGGTCTCAACTCCCATAATATATTTTCTTATTTATTTTATTTCTTTTCTGTGTCACTTGCTGGGTAAACCATCCTTATGTACTATCTTATTTAATCTTCATAATTGCTATCATAATTGCTATCATGTTACTCTTTTTATTTAAAGTCAAGAAAATTCAAGCTGGATGGCCTTCTGTGAAGTCACAAACTAATAGGTAGCATTGCAAAGCGTCAAGGCCTCAGTTACTCTCACTCTAAACCTCTATTAGACCCTGGTTTGTCATGGAAATGCATTGGCCATCCTTTCCCCAGAACTCACATTCTCATACAGGAGGCACGTTCAGGATATGGGGAGTAGAAGATAGGAAGTAAAATGGAGTAAGGAAAACTTCCAGCAAAGAAAGAGAAATTATAAGAATGAGTCAGTCTTTACCAATCTTTTTTTTTTTCTTTTCTTTTCTGGAATAAACTTTAAGATAAAGGGGAAAGATGAAGACTCTTAAGGGTCAGGGAGTTTACCCTGAAGTTGAATACAACTACCAGGCTATTTCCTTGAGGTTGCATGTTCATCTTACAGTAGATGGATAGACATGGAGATAAAGATAGAAAGATATGGAAATATATTTATAGATATAAGTATATTCTTAACTAACCAAGTGGATAGTTCATATTTATACTGTGTTTTTTTAAATACCAAATCTGCATATATCTGAAAAACCCTTAGATGATTAAGTTAGCATTAAGTTGGGATTTGTAAATGTAGACACATTCCAAACTCTGAGTCTCATTTCTTTTTTGTGTGCAATGAAGGATAGGACCAGATTATTAAAAGGAAACTAGCTCTCAATTCTAAACTAAGTGATTATATGATCAATGAAGCAATCAATCATTGCCATCTTTATCAATTGATAGCTACCAAAGATTAGTTCCAGATGACCCTAGAATACCTAAGTGAAGAATCACACATGGGAGTTGAGATGGAGTTGCTGAAATTGAAGCCTGACTTCAGGACAAACTCACTCTGAGGTTTCTCACCAGTTCCCTTGGGCCCATTCAAGCCAGGTTAGCTTTCAAATGTAAGAATGGTTAAGGGCTAGAACTGGAGCTGGCTTACTGGAGAGAGCTCTGAAGCTGGGCAGAAGGGAGAGATGATGATGAAGATAGAATGGAGATAAACATGTGGAGAAAGAGACACAAAGGAATATAACTCCAAGGAATATAGTCTACTTTACATTTCAAAAGCTTCCCAGAGTTTAGCTGCTGAAACGCAATTGACAGCTTATTCAATTATTCTCTTATTCACCTTTTCAACAATTATTTATCAAGTGAGAGGTACTGGGCAATATGCCAGACATCCAGTGTTAAACAAAACAAAGCTAGTTCCTGCTGTCAAAGGCTCTTATATTTTAGCGAGGGAGATGAATGTCAGAGCCACGATGTGTCTGAGATTTTACTCTATTTATGAGCTAAAACAGCTTACCAGTTTCATGGATGTTGACAGAACTTGAGACCTGTGGTCAGAAATGAAAGACTATTTCTCATAACAATACCAGCATTTGCAAGGCTCTCCTGAGGCACAGTTGCCACGAGATGATGGTAAGGGGCCCAGATGATGGCTCTGAAAAAGGGGCTTCTTTGCTGGAAAGAAACTTGTAATTACAGAGAACAAATTGTTTACAATGGGCAACAAATAAAGTTGCCAGATAAAATGCAAGTGTCCGGTTCATCCGAATTATTGTTACACAATAAATAATTGTTTAGTATAAACATGTTCCAAATATTGCACGGTACATGCTTATGTCCCAAAAATGGATGATCTGAAATCCAAATTTAGCTCATCACCTGCAGTTTGAGTAACGCTGGTGACTCTAGGCCTGCTTGAGTTCTGTCTCTATAGGAGGCACTATCTCTCTCTTCCACCCTCTGTTACACACATCCTTGTGAAGACAGGTGAGAACAAACTAAAAGCCTCTGCTGAGAAGTTGTGCAGAAACATAAAGGCCCATGAAAAATTATTTCCCAATACTGTGCATTAATCAAGTTAAAACACAAATATACAATTCCAGCTTTTGATTTAGTTGCATGAAGAAATCTGAAGGGTACTGTTAAAAGATGGACCTGATACATCCTAACACAATACTCTGAGATAACTGAATATAACATTAAATTGTATGTTCTATCCCTCCGATGAGCTCATAGGTAATTATTGAATCAACTCTCACAGCAATAGCTCCACCTGTCAAGATCATTTATAAAGTATTATTCCTCTTCCATAAGTTCATGGATTACATTCACGTAACTATTTTAGTAGCATAGGGTTAATATCTCGTTCAAAACATTCTCCCGTTTTAAAAAGTTTGACCTATTTGTTCATTTATTTTACTGGTCTTTCCTCCAAATGACTGATTTCACTGAGGATAATCACGTCCTTATTATCTTCAGAGAGAACAGAGAACTTGATCACAATTTCCGCTTTCTCAACTGAGCTGGGTGCTGGAGATCAACCTGCCACTTTGTGCTAAGGTAGCCAATGTTGGTTTTAATGCATGAGCTTTAAGTTATAAAATGTGGTATTCTGAGTTAGCTTGCAAATAAATTTCTGGTCTTGAAAAACATGATCGTACTATAGGGTTGTATTTTGAATATCTGCCAAAACATTTTGAATTATGTAATTAGCACATCAACCACGTAACAATGAGTTTTGGAGTTCTGCTTGAAAAATCTTTCATTGTATTAATATTTATTAAGTTTTTAAGCAATTCAAATACTAGTTACAAGTTTAATGGATATGAGTAAACCACACTTCCCGGTGTCCATGGAGATTGTGTGTTACTTTTCTTCATTTATATGAATTCACCTCTTTTGGACACTCTGCTAGCAGGTTGTCTGCAAGTCTGAGTCCTCCACAAAGCTCCCTGCTTCCCGAGGAAGGAAAAGATGGGAGTTGGATGCTTGTCAATCCTAGTGACATCGTATGGGAAACTACTCTTCTATACACATGGTTACAGTTTCCTCTTTTGTTAGAGAACATAAAAGATTTACTGATTCTTGAAACTGAATTTTTAAATATACTTTTAGAATATAAACCTCTTCTCATTTATAAGGAGACAACCAGATTTAACAAGGATCTTTCCAGTGGAGCAAGAATTGAACACTGCCCTCCTATATTCATTGTGCCCAGTGTGCATTGTTGAATTAGTCGAATCAGGCTTGCTTTTCCAAAGAAGCCTCTCCCTTTCACTGTCTCAGCTTTTCTCCTCTCTGCTGTTTGCCTTGTGCTGCATGAAGGTCTCTCGTCACTCTGCCTCACACAGCCTCCTGTGTCATCAGCTATCTCTGACCTCACAGATGCAGGTGTCGATCTACTCCTTCCACAAATATTTACTGGGCACCAGACCAGACAGATGAAATTGTGATTATTTATTCCCCTTAACTTCTATGACAGCTTTCTCCTGTTTTTCTTTATTATGTCCACTCTGTCAGGCTCCCTAGCTGGCTCCCTCCCCTTCCTATGCCCACCCATTAACTGTTGGTGTTATGTTAGACATTTCCTTCAATTCTACCCTTTATCTATATATTCTGTCCAAAGATTTCATTCATTCAATAATATTCATTCATTCACTCCAATTGTCATTCACTCACAAATGACTTCCCCTTTCATGTCACTGGGACAAATTGTTCTCGTGATCTGCTGATAACAAATTTCAAACTCTCACCCGCTAACTTCAGAGTTCTGAAATCTTTCTAGGATCTTTTAAGTATTTCCCAAATCAACTTCTTAGTTTCTTCTCCTTGTTTTTTGTCTTTATTAATCATACTGCCAAATTCCAGTTGCTCAAATTGGAAACTTAACAACATTCACTGCCACATTTTCTGTTAACTGAGTCAGTGGCCCCACATCCATCCCCCCCAGGGTTCTCTGCACATCTGTGGCTTCCCTGGACGTGTCAACCGCAAGCCACAGCCCAGGCCCCCAGATCCTCAGGTGCTGTCCTCTGCAAGGCCTCCCCTAGGCCAGCTCAGAATTCCTCCAAAGACATATAGAAACTCTTATCCATATATAGTAACCCCTTCTTCATGGCTTTTCCTATTTGGAACATTCACCCAAAATAGCTCCCTCCATACCCCTGAAACTGGATTTCTGTGTCCTCTACTCCTTTTCCAGACTCTGTGTCCTGGCGCTCAGGGAGAAAGACAGGGAAGCCGGAGGGCTCACCTAAGATGATCGTGGTCTTGCACTGGTTGCTACTTAATGCCTGAAGTAAGTGTTGTATGTATTTTTCCAGTTTCTATAATTAATTATGACAGAAGAAACAGTCTGATTTAAGCTACTCCATTATGACCAGAACTGGAAGTGACAACTACTTTCAGTGTTTCCTAAATAACATGACTTTATCAAAATAAAATCATCTACTATTATTTAGATTAATGGATCGTAAATATTATAAATTCATTTTTTATGGAAAGTCATTCTATTTATTTGTGGTTCCTTCCTACCCCATTCAATTCTCCTATTGTTACAATTTTAGTTTTCCAACGGTTACTTTATTATTTTGTGTACTATTATTGTATTTCCTCTTGTGTACATTGATTTTTCATGGATATAATAGTCTCATGCTTTAAAATTTCCCTTGTAATCATCACACATAAGTCATTTATTTCCAAATGTACAGCAAGTACCAAAACCTCCTCTTACACTGAACATGTACATCCCTGTGCTCTTCTCACTTTCTTGAGAACATTCCTCTGCATCCTTGATCACTTGTTTTCCTTGTGCTGGTTTTTGGTGGTCAAACCTCAGCCCCCTTCATATTGCCCTCTCCTTTTTTTTTTTTTTAAGATTTTATTTATTTGACAGAGAGAGAAATAGCCAGCGAGAGAGGGAACACAAGCAGAGGGAGGGGGAGGGGGAGAAGACAGCCTCCTGCTGAGCAGGGAACCTGATGCCAGCTGGATCCCAGGATGCTGGGATCATGCCCTAAGCCGAAGGCAGATGCTTAACTGACTGAGCCACCCAGGTGCCCCTGTGGGTATTTATTTTGGCCTGTTCAGTTTCCTCAGAAAAGAACTCTATGTAGTCTCTACATGGGATTATAATACTGGTTGTTGGTGTTCTGGGAGGTGAGAGAGACACAGAGAAGGAAGGGATCCCATGTTTAGCCTCCAGACGTTGTAGCATTACAATCTCACTCAGGCCCTTCTGATGTCCCTCATTCCAGAGGAGTTTCATCTCTAGTTCTTTCAGAAAATGCCTGTATATTTTAGATGTTAATTTGTGGCAAGAGACAATCTCACTTACCTGGGAGTAAGCCATAAAATGAACCAAAATACCTAGATGTTGGATTCAGAAATGGTGGACACTGGAGTTTCTACATACCAGAGGGACGCATTCTCTCACTGGCTCACATATGTTCTTTCTCTAAAGCTAGCATGGTGTCATGACCACCAAGAATCACATACTCATATGGTATCAGGTAAGAAATCCTCAAGAAAGAGCGATAACTCAGTGGTGTCACTGAGGATGGCCCAGGACAGTAACCTATTGAAATCCCAGCTGCACTGTCTAGTCCTGCTGCCCCTGCTGGCACTTACTTTAGCTTTAGAGAAATAATTTGTAATTTGTGACACTGCAAAGGGTGAAATAAGGGTACCTTATAATTATGTATTCTAAGTGTTTTATTACAAAAAAAATTTTTTGAACATACACAAAAACAGAGAGAGCTGTAAACTCACCCACATTCTCATCGGCTGGACCCCAGAATTCAATTTATCACCACATGCATTTAATCTGCCCTATTTCTCATTTTTCATTTCCTTTCTCTCTTTATTTCCTTTTTTTTTCCTTTTTGGCAGAAGTACCTTAAAGCAAATAAAAGACATCACATTATTTCATGTCCAACACACATCAGTATGCATTTTGAGAAACAAAAACAAAATGCATACTTTCTCATATTTATACTGGAAATGGGTTTCTGAGGGTTTTTTTAAAAACAATCTGATGGTATGTTTTATTAAAAATTAAAATTTTAATACCAATTGCAATAAGGTACTACAGTATGGTTGGATTTTAATCTATTCTTTATCATTTTCTATTTTTCTCATCTGATCTTTCACCCATTTTTTTCTCTTTTCTCCCTTTTGGGGATTAAATTGGTGTTTTTTTATGTCCATTATGTCCACTATTGTGTTTCTCATTAAAGATATTTTAGGAGGATTTTCTAGGATTTACATTATACGTCTTATGATAGTATTCCTTCAAAAAATATACATTTCACCTATAGTGAGAGAAACAATATTACACTTTTATTTTGTCTATTTCATGTTTTGTTTTATTTTATTTCCACATTTTTATGCATCTACACATCTCATACTTTTTAAAAAAGATTTTATTTATTTATTTGAGGAAGAAAGATAGCAAGCACTAGCAAGGGATGCTGCAGAGGCAGAGGGAGAAGCAGGCTCCCCACTGAACAGGGAGCCCAACAAAGGGCTTGATCCCAGGACCCTGAGATCATGACCTGAGCCAAAGGAAGATGCTTAACTGACTGAGCCATCCAGGTGCCCCCATCTCATACATTTATATTATTACATATGTTAAAACTTTTTCTTTACACCCAATTATCTTTTCAAGTGATAAAAAAATATTAAACATCTCTCTTATACTTACCCTCATATTTGGAAATCATATCTGTCTGATATATTGCAAATCATATGTGGATAAGGGGCTTACCCTCTGCATATAAAAACCTCTTATAGCTAATCAATTAAAATATTAAGAGAAAATAGAAGTTAGTCAAATGTTCTGAATAGATACTTCTTCAAAGAAGCTATACAAATAGTTAATAAGCACTTTAAGATGCTCAACATCATTAGCTATCAGGGCAATGCAAGTCAAAACCAGGGGATACCACTGCATACATAGTAGGATGTCTATAATAAAAGAGATAACAATAAATGTTAGAGAACATGTGAAGAAATTGGAACTCTTATATGTTGTTCGTGAGGGTGTAAAATGTTTCAGGTTCTTTAAAAAGCAGTTTTAAAGTTCTTCAAAAGGTTAACATAGTATTACAATATGATTTAGAAATTCCATTCCTAATTATATATCCAAAAGAAATGAAAAAAAAAGTCCACATAAAGATTTGTACATGAATTTTCATAGCAGCATTATTTGTAATACACAAGAAATGAAACAACTCAAATGTCCATCAGTTGGTGAATGGATAAATAGTAGGTAGTGGAATCCATACAATGGAAAACTTAGGCAACAAAAAGAAATAAAGTATTAATACCACAGCATAGATGACTTGAAATATGATTCCATTTATACTAGATGGCCAGAGTAAGCAAATCTATAGAAATAGAAAGCAAATTAATTGTTGCCCAGGTCTGGGCTGTGGCATGCACTGGGGAGAAATGGAACTTGACTGCTAATATGTATGAAGATTTTGGGAGTGAATGAGGAAATTTCTAAAATTAGATCATGGTTATGATTGCAAAACTGTAAATGTACTGAAATGTACTTGCTATATAGTGGGTTGTGTATTTTAAATAGACAAATTGTATATTATATGTGTTGTATATTGTATATCATATGTATATTATATATTATATGGACAAATTGTAAATTATTTCTCAATGGAGTTGTTTGTTTTTTTTTTTTTTTAAAAAGGAGTCTTACTTCATAATGACACTCAGGGCTCAATAGTCTCATAGAACTGAACACAGTAGGTAACTAGATATATTGCCACTGCATAAAATGAATTTGCAATTAGTTAGCTGGAAATAGAGACATCCTCATTATCAGGGATTCCCTTCAAAACAGCCAGTGTCATGTTCTGATGTTTGCATTCCTTACTCACCATTACCTCTTTTAGATATACTCTCTTTGTTGCAAAATATAGAAATCCAAATCAAGCTAGTCTAAAGACTCGGAAATTTCTCTGCTCATGGAAATGAAAACAACGCATGTAGACATGGCTTCACCCTGTGCTCGTTGGGTTTCTGTTTCTTTTGCTTCCTCCTAGGTAAGCTCTGCTCCACTGGAAAACCCACAACTCCTAAACTTCTGGCACAAAAGCAGAAATGAAAGACTTTTCTACTCAAATGCTCTGGTAAATAAGTTCCTAGCAGGGCTCCATCCAGTTACATACCCACTTCTCAATCAGAAATTTTAGAAAGGGGGGAGGGAGAAGGGAACATATCTTTGTCAACTGGTGAGGTTTAGAAATGCCAATTAATTACATTCTTCCTTCTCTCTACTGATAGCTTGGAATCAATTAAAATGTAAGATATAGAAATCATAAAAAGAGAACAAAATATCAGCTTAATTAACAGTACAGCTAATTGGAGAATGGTGCTTAGCTCCATGGCCAAGTGGCTTCATATCACTGTCTAGAACAAATCTCAACTGAATTGGGAGGTGGTTTCCACGTGAGAGAGGACCTCTCAGAGAGCACTATTCTACCTGCACTAATCATCCTGCCGAACTTCGTCCATATTTGGGGGCGAGAGGGAACAAAGAAAATTGAAAATAACTGTCTTTGTACCTTTTTCTTCTGAGAAGCAAAGTAAAGTGAGGAGGTTTGGTAAGTTTCCCCCACAGTATGGAGGGGAAAGAAATAAGCACATTTATGTAAAAGTAGTCCTAAGCTAAGGGACACAGAAGCATGGATGAACATGTGTGCACACACACAACTGTCATTATGTCTTTTGTTCTTTCTGTTCTCACACAGAAAAACGTTGGGCATCATTGTTGCCCATCCCTTTGAGTGGGCACAAAAAGCTAACACTGAGTAAAGAGTTTTATTGGCTATGTGGATGGTGCTTTGATATATATTACTGTATCTTAAACCATGACGAGAGTTTATTTCTACTAAATCAAATAATTATGATGAAGTGACTAAGTATCATCATAGCACAGTACAATAATGCTGATTTAAATGGAATTATAGGACCTCAGAATTAAAACTCAGCTATGCTGCAATATTTTAGAAAAGTGATTAACTTTGTAATGAGGCCCAATTAAATAGTTTAAATGCCTTTGAAATTAAAATACATTTTCCACTTTAGAAATAACTAGTTCTTTAAAAATTATTAATTATAAACTAGCCATTAATTTAAAATGAACACTAAGCTAAAGATATTATTGTATTCATTATTTTATCTTCTGATGTCACAAATGTGTTGAAATACTAATAATAGTGACTTTCCCCCATTCTTTTTTTTTTTTAAGATTTTATTTATTTATTTGACACAGAGAGACAGCCAGCAAGAGAGGGAACACAAGCAGGGGGAGTGGGAGAGGAAGAAGCAGGCTCCCAGAGGAGAAGCCTGAAGTGGGACTCGATCCCAGAACGCTGGGATCATGCCCTGAGCCGAAGGCAGATGCTTAACGACTGTGCCACCCAGGCACCCCTACTTTCCCCCATTCTTAAAGCACATAAACTACTAAAGGTTTACTTAAAAAAAATAGACAAACAGGTAAGAAAAAATAAATTTCATAGATGTGTCTCTTTCTGAAAAATAAATACATATATTTTAGTTCCCAGGTTAATGTCTTAACAACAACAACAAAAAACTTAATGGATAAAGTGTCTGTGGTTTCATACTTTAAAATTTTTAAGTTACAAATGGTCATACCCATAAGTAATTAAGTATTGACACAAAGGAAACTAATAAATATATGCCCTCATCCAGTTCAATAATTTATAATTTTCACTATAAAGTTAATTCAACATTAATTATTAAAAAACCAGTGATTGAAAAAAAATATTGCCAATTTCACATCACAAATATTTTTAATGTGGAATTCAATTAAACTTTTTAAATTTGAAAACTACAAAAATATTTAAAATGTAACCTATGAAATCAAAACTAAAATTTTCTCAAATTTAACACCGCATAAACTCTCTAACTTTCCCACTCAATTTATGCCATTGTTGATTCATGTTTTGTAATTTATATTTTAATTACAAAAGAAGGATATGTAGACTATTTCCCAGGTATTAATTACACACATGGGCTAACTCAATGACATTCAATCTCAGCATATAAATAATCCATTTCTTCTCTCAGCTTTCAATATGGTGCCTTCATTTTTCCTATTCTATCCCTGCTTCTTATGTCAACTTTATGTTACTAAGTAATAACAATAACAGGATGCCTTATATTCCCAATTTTCACAGGACTTTAAGGTAGTTTACATAGTTTAATCATTGGTACAGCACTGTATACTAGAAAAAAAAATCATAATCTTACAGAACAAACTGTAAGTTAGAGAATTGTATGGCCCGCCAAACAGAGAACTATGAAGTTTTGGGTTGAGTCCTTATGCCCTTACATACCTGAACCCACATTCAGGGTTCTTTCAATGGCAAGTCCTGCCTTTCCTTCTTAAATTTAGTGGAAACATTGTAAACCTTAATGTACTCACTTTCCTAGTTTAATCTAATTTCAGCAAATTAACTACAAGAAAGATAAGGTAAAATTGTGGATGTTTTAGATATAATCTCAGCAATGACTAGAAAACACTTGGTCTAGGGTTTGTTATATAGATGACTCACAATGAGGAAGTGAGGCTACAGTTTCTAGAATTCATCTTAGACACAGACAAATAGGAAGAGGACTAGTAAAAAAAGGATTTGAGCCCTGCGAGAGGTGAAGAGAATTCCAGTAACACACATAAGTATTTGTATGTCTACTAAAGCAGATGGATTAATACTCAAGTTTCTCAGGTAATTTGAACATAAGCTCATGGACATATTCTTGAAAACATTTGAAGAAACTTGGTGAAACTTAGAAGTACTAGAAGTTTGAAGTTTGACAAATAATTATTATACTTTGAAAAGTTGGATGAAGATTCTGCTTACTGCTGCTCTGTAGCATAATATTGCCTTCCTTTCTAAGGAACACATCATTAAAGTTGAAAGATGATTCCTTAGAGAAGGAGGTGAATATAGACCCACAAAGAACAAATCATGTCAGACTAGGCATTTGTGGACAAGATTTAGAAAAGTGCAAGATCAAAGTGATGGATTAGTAGCTGATTGAAAAACTCAACCCAAAGAGATGATTAATGGATGGATGTCAATGTGTAAAGGTGGTTTCCAGTAGGGTGTCACTGGCTTTATCCTTGGCCATGTCCTTTTCAAAATTTTATCAATCATTTGAATAAAAAATATAAAAGGCATGACTAGTAGCAAGGATATATAGCAACTATGTTAAATGCTTAATTAAATAATAGAGGATTTAGATGATTCTTTCACAAAAGTCAATTCAGAATACATCTAGAAAATGAGTGAATACACAATCTTCAAAATTTAAAAGAGTAAATTATCTAAAATGAAGGTAATAGCAGCCCTATTCAATTCTACAGTGACCCAAGGATGCCTAGAAATCTGCCTTTGGTTTGTGAGGCACACTTTAAAAGACAAAACACAAATTAAATAGAACACACTGAAAGGAGAACAAAGAGGGAAATATCCTGCATGAAGATATAGTTTTAGTTACCAGGGATTTTTTTCAGGCAATATTATTGGCTCACAACAGGAAATATGTTGACTGGTCAGTGACAGCTTACAAGACGGCTTACATTGATTGTGTGCTGATGTGTTGACTGAATGAAGAACAGTACCTGGAAACTACCGGAAGACAGATTTATATTCTAACAGCTGATGAGTACAAAAATCAGTGAACAGACCTGGCAGGCTGTAAGACCCCATCTATTGTTTATGTTCATATGGAGGCCAAATGACCATGTAGTCAGGAGTGGTGAATATAGGGACCATCATCTGCAAGATTTGATTTCTAAGTGTTTTTCAAATGTTATTTCTAATAAGCAAATCCAAGTCACATTTAAAAATGAAACATAAAAACCAGATAGAAGTGCTATTAAATTGAGTTCATCAAAGATCCTATATATACACACACACACACACACACATATATATGTTTCATCTCTTTGTAGGCTATATTATTAATCGAAAATATTTGCTTCCTCCTCCAGGAAAGATTGAGAATACAACTAGGTTTTTGAGAGTTGTATTTCCAACCATCAGCAGCATGGCCCCAAAGAGAGTTTGGCTATTCAGGACATAAAGTAAGCATTGGTTCTCCAAACTTGAAAGGACAGGAACAGACTGAGAATCTATCTAGTCCCCACAGAGGGCAGGTTCTTAATGGCATTCTCAGACATGGCAAAATAAGACGGTAAAAAGGAAGGGCATCTCCAAAAGTGGAGCCAAGGACTCTAGAGAGGGGAGTAGCCAATTAAGAGAGGGATTACCTATTTCTAAAGTATACAATCAGGGCCTAAACAACATCCCCCACCTTAAAACAAAGAGCTTCTCAAAATATCCACCCAGCAGGTTTAGGGGATTCTTACAGACAGTGATAGCTGGCTGCTTCCAATGTTCTCTCTTCTGAATGAGAGCTTTTATTGCAATTCTATTGTTTTGTTGCTCCACTGAATACAGAGAGTGGGGGGAGGCATTCTAACTTGGTTTTAGTTCATAGGTCTCCTTATCAAGAAGACACAGCTCCAGACCAGATGTAGAGACTGCCACATATCTGTGATGGATGATGTTATTAGGATTTGGGCTTGATGCCTTTGATGAGGGAGTGTGTATGCCCTGTGAGAGGATGAGGAAAACAAAATTAATGTCTAGAAAGATAGACCCTGCTCTATTGTGACATCAAAAATATTCCTTCCCCCTCACTGGGGTAGAAATACACTTCCCCATCTTACTGACATCGGTCCTAGCATTCTGACTTGCCCAGTCAATAAAAAGAAGTAGAAGTGACACATTTCGTTCCTGGCAGCAATTGTCAAGCACTTTTGTCCCTCTGCTCTAGGCTGAAGCTGCTTCATCAGCTCATGCCCACGTCAAAAGGATGTGGAACAAAGCTGCAGCTGATCTGTTAATAGATAACCATCACAGTCTCTGAGAAAGGAGAATCTTCTCTTAAGAGGCCAGTTAGCTTCAACTGAACAGAAGCTATGAAGCAGATCAGCTAACCCAATAAAATGTGTCTATTCAGATGCCATGCTATAAAATGTATTACTCTGAGCAAATAAGACAGCTGGTTATTTATCTAGTTTGAAAAATAAAAGAAAAATAAAGATGAATAAAATAACCTATTTGCTGATTTATAACAAATAGAAACAACCTTCTTAAGATTATACTCTGTTGCCTATTATAAGAAATAGATTTCTCTGCTGAATTCTGTTAACATGCAAAGTAAAGTAATAAGAACTGCTAGTTGTAAAATTCTTTCCATTAAAAGACTTTCTTCATCCCATGACATGTAAATATCTGTTTGACATATGTAGCCATAATTTAGTTAAATTTGATCAATTAAATCCTAACAATATTTCATAACAATTTGAAGAGTGTAATTTAATTTCAAAACCAGTATTATGAAGCAAATTTTATTTACTAAAAATATATTCATCTCTAGAATAAGAGAATAACTTTATAGAGAAAAGAAACTAAAATGAAATATATTAATCTGTGAATGCTATAAAATAGAAGTATCTGTTAAAGTACGATTTTGGAGAATATCTTTCTCTTCTGACTTTTAAAATCTAGAGCTCATTGCTCAAGCCGAATATACTTTTATTTTTTAAAGTTTTTATGTGAATATAGTTGACACACAATGTTACATTAGTTTCAGGTGTACAACATAGTAATTCCACAAGTTTATATGTTATGCTGTGCTCACCACCAAGCTGTTACCATACAATGATTACAATATCATTAACTATATTCCTTCTGTTGTGCCTTTTATTGTCATGACTTATTCATTCCATAACTAGAGGCCTGTATCTCCCACCCCCCTCCACCTATTTTGCCCACTCTCCCTGACAACCATTAGTTCTTTCTATTTACAGATCTGATTTTGCATTCTGCTTGTTTGTTTATTTTTCAGAATCTACATATCAGTAATATCTTATGGTATTTGTCTTTCTTCGTCTAATTTATTTCACTTAGCATAATACCTTTTAGAGCCATTCATGTTGTCACAAATGGCATAATTTCATCTTTTTTGTGGATGCAAAATATTCTATTGTATAGATGATGGATGATAGATAGATGATAGATAGATATCACAAATTCCTTATCCATTCATCTGTCAATGGACACTGAGGTTGCTTCTGTATCTCAAGTACTGTAAATAACACTGCAGTAAATATAATGGTGCGTATATGTTTTTGAATTAGTATTTTTGCTCTCTTTGGGTAAATGCCCTGCAGTGGAATTATTGGATCATATGGTAGTTCTATTTTGTAATTTTCTGAGGAAACTCCATACTGTTTTCCACAGTGGCTGTACCAATTTACACTCCCATGAACAGTGTAAGAAAGTTTCTTTTTCTCCACATCCTTGCCAACACTTGTTATTTCTTGTCTTTTTGATTCTAGCCATTTTGACAGGTGTAATATCGTACATCTCACTGTGGTTTTGATTTGCGTTTCCCTGATGATTAGTGATGTTGAACACCTTTTCATGTGTCTATTAACCATCTGTATGTCTTCTTATCCACAGAAAAGAGGAGGAATAGATTAAAATTTCCAAATATATATTTCATTGACCTCTAAATTCCCTGGGTATTTCTTTCTTATTAAACCAAAAGTTGAGGTGGCGCATGACACCGCACAGCAAATGTCACATTCTTTTTAGTTGGGTTTTTTTTGTTTTGTTTTGTTTTGTTTTATGTCTATGTGTGGGCTGTGACTAAGTCATGGCTAATGGAAAGTGAAGTTCTGTGTGTTGTTTCCAAGAGTGTTCTTAATGCTGCCTGGAGTGTGGATATGAAAGCTTGAGCTTGAACTGTAAAAAGTGGCCCGAACTCAAGGTAAGGTGGAGAAGAAGGTGCGAAGAAATGTAGGAGCCTGGTTTCCTGAGTATTCCATGGAGCAAAATCAAATTTGCCCTCAGTTGCTTCCTGCTCATTGTACATGAGAGAAAAATTAATTCCCATGGTTGTTTTGATTGTTGGTCACACCAGGCTTTATCTAATGCTAATTTATATGGTTACTGTCTCAGCCTCTGTGGGTTTTTATAACAAAATACCATAGATTAGGTGGTTTTTAAAACAACAGAAAATTTCCTCTCACAGTTCTGGGAGCTGAAAGTCCAAGATCCAGGCTCTGGCAGTCACCGTCGCTGGCAGTAAGGCTCTCAGAAGGCCATCTTCTCATTGTGCCCTCACATGGCAGAAGGGGCCGAGGGAGCTCTCTGGGTCTCTCCTACAAGGGCCCTAATCCTATTTATGAGGGCTCTACCCCTCATAAATATCCTCCCCCAAAGAACCCTACCTCTAAATCCCATTACATTAGGGGCTAAGATTTCATGAAGGAAACGGGGACAAATCTTCGGGGACAAATCTTCATTCTGTTGCAGCTACTTAACATGGTTCCAATAATTTTCTTTGGAAAAATTCTAAGATTATTTTAAGTAAATCTGAAGATTGGAAAATTATGATCTAAGTTGTAATATTTGGTGGATCAAAAAACTTGTGCATGTTTTTGTTTCTGCCGAGCTTTACTTTACAAGGATATCCTTTTCAAAATAGATAAGCATGTTGTTTTTCGAAGGTTTTTCTTAGTTTTTCAATGTATTCTTTACTACAGAAATCAATTCTAGTTTCCTGGGGATAACTTTATTTAAGTAATCTTTATGTAAATTTACAGTCTGTTGTTTTAATAATATTTAAGGTAATTCCTCAAACACTTCAAGTCACCAGAATGTGTGAGTTTGTATTTTCAATTTATTGATATTTTTCTTCCTCGCACAAAGTTAGAATCCACAGTAATAAATAACAAAGTGATCACCTTCCTCATTGTCATTCTGTTTTCTCTGGCAAGATTCATAATTTTCCTCATATTTCTAATTTCCCTTCTCTCTTGTATTATCAACTCCTTTGATGTTGTTTGTACCAACTCTTAATTTATAACTCATGAATTTAATTAGAGCAACAGATTATCTTTGAGATCAACAAGATATTGAATTGGGCTCGTTCCAGGAGTAATTCAGACTTATTTCATTACAGGTTTCCCGACCTGAAAACAAAACTACAACCGACTGGTTTGTTTTTCAAAGTTAATTGTCGAGTCATTATTAAGTATTATATTTGGCTTATTCATTTAATAAGTATTTTATTAATTTATTAGGTTTTTTCAGTGTGTAGATGTCAATGGAATTTGTGAAAGTTTTCACAGTTGTATTGCTCTAAGAATATTTTAATATTACAATTAGAAATAAAGTGCTATTTTAAGTGACAGCAAGTACAAATTAAAATATTTTCTGAATGGTATTCAGACTAATACTAGCATCAGAAGAAATCAGAATTTTCTTACAGGACTTCTAAAGTCATTCAAGATAGGATTTTTACTTTCAATAATAGCAAAGGTTGTTTAAATATACATTTGAACCTACATATCTGAGGGATAGTCACTCTTCTGAATTTGGATGCTGAAAAAAGTCCTAAGAATAGTTCATCCCAGATAGATTTTTAGGGTAGAGTTGGAAATAATTGAATAGATGTTAATAATAGCTAGAAAAACAAAGTGTGAATAAAGAGATTGATATTTAGCTGTAAAGAAGATAGAAATATGACAATCATAGAGTCCAGTTGAAGGCACATATTCTGGTCATAATGCCTTCCTGTTTTCATATCCTACCCAGCTGTCCTTCCCCCTCTCACCCAGTGGATGATATCACAGCCTGGTCACGCCAGGTTCTGGAAGTAACCATGGCTGCTCTGAGGCTGAGGTGGCTGGTCAGCACCACTCCCCACAGAAGCAGAGGCAGCACAGCCCTGCTCGGTTAAACACCCTCTCCCTGACACTTTTCTGCCTCTCCTTCTGGTGCCCAACGTCTTTCTGATCCAAGCAACTCTACTCAGGGCCCTGCCCCTGGCTGTCTGCTTTGCTGGCCAAGGGCACCTGTTTGTGGGAGGTATGTGGAGTGCGGGGGCCAATATACAGCCCGAGCTCCATTCCAGCCCCACCCTCTGTGGCCTTCCTGGGCTTGTATCTGCACTGAGCAAAGTGCACCTTCCTGATTCCAACTTAGGCTTCTTCGTGGAGGCCCTGGCCAGCCCTCCAAAATGCTGTCAGTCACCCACTATTCACCTCCCATCAATGCCTTTCTCTAGGAACAGAATCTACTGCTTACAAAGGCACCTGGGTGGCTCAGTAGGTAAAGCATCTGACTCCTGATATCTGCTCAGGTCAGGATCTTGGGGTCTTGAGGTCAAGCCCCCTTGGGCTCCGTGCTCAATGCAGAGTCTGCTTAGGAGTCTCTCCCTGTCCCTCTGTCCCTCCCCCTGCTGACAAGCTCTCTCTCTCTCAAATAAATAAATAAACCTTAAAAAAAAAAGAATCCGCTGTTTCCCTTTGCCTTCCTGTTGGTTATTCTGTAATTTCACACCATCTTTGTCTCTCCCACACTCTCTGCTCCGAGCCTGTGAAACTGTACACGTATCCAGTTCCAGAAACTCTAGACACCTCATTCCTGACATTGGGTTGGGTGTGCCATCCAGCTGTCTAACCTTGGACAAGTTACATAACTACTTTTAGTCACTTCTATTTTGCCTCTGGAAAATGGGAAAAGTACTCCTGTCTCATGAGGTTATTGTCAGGACTAATTACTTAGTCCCTGTAGAGAACAGTGCCTTATTCTTAATAAAGATTCAAAAATGTTGGGTTATGCCACCACCACCATCATGATCCCTTGCTGTTTACCCTGCCTGAAATTTATCTCTATGAATCCTTTTACTCACCTGTTTGCTCAGTTATTTAAGCTACTATTGATTAATAGTGTTTATCTGGTGTGATTCAAACCTGTAAAGGTGAAGGTACTAGACCAACTATGCCTAATTTCACCCAACTGGTTGATTTGTATATTTGTTATCAAATTTCCTAAACCAAATAACAGCTGGTTAAAATCATAGTGAAAGAATAGAAATCTTTTGTTTTCTTTTTACTTGCCACCCAAAACTTCAGAACTTATATGTACTTAAGAAAAAAAAAGACATTTCTTATACTTTCAGAAGTTACTAATTGGCACTGTAGTTTTAAAATAAATTTTAATGTCAGTTTGAAAAATGAGTCCTTTCCAGATAATGAAGCCAAAAAAAAAAATATCATCCAGAGCTATATGATATGAATAGTTAAGCTTCAGTATTATCAGTCTGGGAGTCCAGTTATTTACTTAGGTTTTGGTTATAGTACTAAATTACTGATTCATTCAGAATATCATTGCATTATACTTCATTATTTCAGAGAAATTTATGAGTCTTGATACTCTCTGGATTCAATCTCCTCTCTCATTTCTTTCTATAGTTTTGCATATATCAGTATAGCAGTATTTTAAAGTTTCATAATATATTTATGATTAAATCAAATTGGTGACTTAAAATGTAATTTAATTCTTTATGCTGCATAAGGCTAAAAATAAAGGACAAATTCCTGATTCTTATCTGGCAAAAGAAAGTGCAGAAAAGACTCAATGGAGTAAAGAAAATAAGAAATTACTTTTATTTAGATCAAATAGAATTTACCTTTAACACTAATATTTTTAAAAAATATTCTTCCATCTTGGTCCAACACATTCATTTGTGCTTTTCCTTGCTACTTGATTTCATCGTACATCATTTTCCAACAGATGCATTAGCCAAATACAAGAGGAGTCAGAGTTTCTTTTCAGTGGTTTTTAAGAGATGCCACTTACTGTGATGCATGTCATGAAATGGGAAAGGGCTGATAATAATCCAGGTAGAGTAGAATACCAGAGCAGGTGGGGAGGGTGGTTCTTTAGCTCTGTAATAGGAAAATGCAGAGGAATAGAGTTCACGCACACTGCTTTCAGTTCAGAATGCCACCTAGAAAAAAAAAAAAGTATATCTGATCGGTGGGCAAGTGATTATCCTCAGAGACTCAAAACAGCATTCTAGTATTTGTGGCTCTAAATCCAAGAATCAGTAGCATTCAAAAATCTAACCAGAAGATCAGGCAGTGGTTACCAGAATTAGCATTGTCCAATCAATAAGACCTCAGACACTAAACAGAAGTGTAGAAAAAACGTCCTGCCAATAGCAATAGGAGATGAGGAGTGGAATGCATGGCAAGAAGTCAAGAGAACAGCTCAGACTCAGAGAATAAAACGGGGAACCAATGTCTAGAAATGGATTAAATTTATGGATTGCATCCCTTAAATAAGTCAGGAATTGTTGCTGAAGTTTGAAAGGAACATGCACTAAGATAAATTGAGAACAAAGCCCATAGGGCTGGCTATACTTCCTTGTGGATCATTCCTACAGTTTCTCTAATATTCAGGTGGGACCCTAATGTGGGGGTAGAAAGAGGAGCCAGTGAGATCCATGTTAATGTCATTATGAACTCTTAGGCACACTTGATTGACCCTTTGCCAATGCTAAGCTTTCCCTCAGTGATGTTTTTGCTGTTCTGTGTCTTTTCGGTTTCTCTAAATTCTCCTTCAAATGCACCAACTCACAGGTTTTTTATTCTGAAGAGAATGACCCAGTTATACCACAAGTATTTCCTTTAATGAAATGACCTTATTTCAAATGTTTACTGGTTCTGAATTTTTTTTTCTTCTCTAATTCAGATTTTAAAGGTTGAATTAAAAATATTTCCAAAGGCTTTGGTATTTATGTAACTATTTCTGAAATATTAATAGCCATTTATTCATAAAATGAATAGCAAGTATACCTTAAGATAAAAAGATACATAAAGTTTTATATATATATATATATATATATCTTTATAAAGATAAAAAGTTCATATTAAAATTTATAGCTTAGTGAACCTTAAATTGTGTTGTATTTTTTATATGTTATTATTTCTGGTCATCTTATTTAGCCACACGTGTTGACTGCCCTCTGTATCATGGAATGTAACCCATGAACACTGTCTTCAGTTCACAATGCACTTGCTCTCCTGGGCATGTGAAAACAGATCTCATGCCCACACCTTCCTTGTTGGCTCCTATTTCTGACCATGGTTAAGTCTACAGGGGAATGTGGAGGGAGAAGGCTTATTCCTAGATCTGCAATGTGTCTGCTTGAATGCTAACTTTGAACAAAACATAATTTGATTATTTGGATTCGAAATGTGTACAAATTTTTACATATCAGAAATGGTTTTCTTTAACATATTCATTTCTTTTGAAAATCAAAGTGCTAAGTAGATCGTCAGGTCTGTATTTAAAAATAGCACTTATTGTATAGCAATGCATTAGAGGGAAAGATCATTTGGGGATAAAAAGGCAGTTAAGCACAAAGAGGACAACAACCTTTGAATGCACCCCTCCTCTTTATTATCAAATTGGTTAACAAATGCCTAGTCATTTCTATGCACAAATGCACATAGATGTCAGAATATAGTTGATATTTTATGACTTATACCATGTAATATATATGATCAGCCAATTCATTATTAAAATGATTTCCTTCCAAAGTCAATACCTATAAAACATATGGTATTTTAGAATAGGGAGATTATTATTAATTATTATTATTATATTTTTAGAATTTTAAGCTCTAAAAGAGGAAAGAGTGGATTATGATGTCAAGCCTAGACGTTACTAAAGATCATAAAGAATAGGTTATTTATTTACCTTGTGTTTCATTCATATCTAAGAAAATGTCAATAAAAATATTTGAAACCATTTAGTAAAAGATATAGATATTTTGAGGAAAATTTTGTTAAACAGATGTTTTACTGAGTTACAGAATTTAAAATGAGGAAGAGTTCTTTAGAAAGTCACAAAGCTGAACTTATTTGAGATAAAACTTTTATTCTTTTCATTTAGGCTTCAAAAACTAACAGGTACAGAGTTATATTCCATTGCTACTGTGGGTTGGAATAAGATGAATGAATGTAATTCAAAGGACTATAAGTTACTCCTGTTAGGCTCAGGGATATAAATGAAATCAGATGTTAACTGTTGGAGAAAACATTGAATTTATTAGAGAGAAACAAAAAAATGAAGAAAGAAATGAAGAAAGGAAGGGAGGCAGGGAAGAAGACTAGGAAGACAAGAAAATGGAAGATGTGAAGAAATGGTGACATTTGATTAGGATTTTTCTGTCTTGTTTCATGTAACTAATATGTACCAGTCCAGATCTTTGGATTCTGTGAAAATGATTAACATCACAATGTTTTAGTATAACCAAGTGGTCCTACTCAACCTTAATTATGTGATATCAGAGTTGCAGAGTGATGGCTTGAGAAAGGACCCACTGTAGTGTCATTTGTAGCATCCCGAGGAACATGAAAATCAAGCTTCTACTTATGGAAGGAATAAGTCACGGGAGTAAAAGACACGGTGTAGGAAATCTAGTCCATGATGCTGTAATAGCGTCATGTGGTGACTGGTGGTAGCTACACTCCTGGTGAGCACAGCATAACACGGAAACTTCTTGAATCATCACGTTGTACACCTGAAACTAATGTAACATTGTGTGTCACCTATATTCAAATTGAAAAAAGAAAGAAAAAAAGATCTATGCATTCCAGAGAAGATTCCGTCAGCTTTCCTTACATCTGCACCGTAGTTCTTAATATCAGACACAGTCTCAAATTTAGCATAATTTATGGGAACACAGTCCACTTATTTATTAGTAATCTTGTCTTCCCATGTTCAACACTTGTCGCTTAGTCCCACGTATTCCCTCAAAGTATTATTTAGGAGAGTATATGTTTTTGCCTTATTATTTTTTAAATTTTCAGGTAAATTTTCTTGTCTTTGTAGTAATAAAATCCATTTTTATTCATTGTGGTCTGATATATTGAACTGCATAATCTCTGTGTTTGGATTGTTTAGAATTTCTTGTCATTCTTGGTAACTGATTAATTTTGTAACCATTTTGAGCATTCAAATAAAATTTAAAATCTCAGTTTAGAGTATATATTTTTTTATAAATAGCTAGTAAACCAATAGAATTAATTAGCTGGTATTTTGTTTTTACTACCCATTGGTAACATATAGTTATATTAACATCTGATATTATTATTGGAATTTGAGTCAATATTTCCAGGCAATGAAAAGAGATCTTGTATTACATGCTTTAATATTCTACTTGAAGAGAATCAAGTTTTCATTGTGAACTTTATTTCATCAATATAAAATAACCTTTTCATCCAATTTGATTTTCTTTTGCCTTGAATCTTTCTCCTTCGGATGTTAATATAGACACCTTCACTCTATTTCTCTTTTCATGTCCAAGCAAAATTTGGTCCACCCCACTTTTTAAATTTAAAGATATAAAAATGAATTTTTACATCATAGCACATGTGTTTCTAGGCCTAACTTAAAAAAAAGTTTGGGGCAGGAGCACCCAGGTGGCTCCGTGGGTTAAGCGTTTGACTCTTGCTCAGGTCATGATCTCAGAGTCCTGGGATCCAGCCTCATGTTGAGCCCCGAGTGGGTCCTGTGACTCGCTCTGCACTCAGTGGGGTCTGCTTGGGGTTCTCTCTCTCCTTCTCTCTCTGTCCCTCCTCCAACTCGTGCTCGCTAGCTCACTCTCTCTCTCAAATAAATAAATGAGTCTTTAAAAAAAAGAACTATCACATATTTTCTCAGTAACAAATATGTACTCATATTTTTATATGCAGTTTTCTAAGCTGTGGGAAAAACAGTGTAAATACTGAAAAGAAGTGTCAATATTATTGGTTTTTGACTTTCAGATGGTTGTTTATGTAGAACAAGTTCAGTAGGATTTTAAGATGAAGAGCTTTGTCTCCTGCTGCCAGGTGCCCCACGCAGCTGTGTTGTTGCACGCTCTGGCTTCTTGCACGCAGGTGAGAAGGCCCCCTCCCTGGCCTCTGGCTAAGCCTCCCTCAGGCTCAGGGTATGCTCAGTAGCCCTGAAATCTGCCTTTGGGGGTTCAGGAGCACACTGGCACTAGAAGTGTGCTGGGCCAGTTTGCAGGGAATTCTGAGTCCTGGATGGCAGGAGGACATCTGGAAGGAATGGGAAGCTTGCTGGGGACAGTCCCTGGAATGATGGGCTTACAGCCAGGGAAGTAGCCAGAATGGGGACCCTCCTGCCACTCTTCTACAGACAGCATGGGTGCTAAAGACCAAAGCACAAAGAAAAGCAAACACAACTCAGAAAATATAATGGAATAACTGGCAGCCTGGCAAGGGCAAACAAAATGTAAACCTCCTGGTCATACATTGAATAAGAAATGTGCCCTTTTATGGGCATCTTAAATCAATAGATCCACTTTGGTTTTTTGTTAGAAATGGTCAGCATTTTAATGATTGGCAAATAATAATTTCCAATGGCTACTGAGTTAAGTAATAAAAGGTTAAAAGAGTTTGAATTCTAAAAAGTGGTATCTGTTTTAAATTAATCTGGAAGTGCTCAGTATTTTTATCACAACTTTCCACTAACACCAGCACTAAAAACGCTGCTGTATTAACACAAGGTATTGGGAAATATAAACTGACACACATAATCTAGAGGGACATTCGGAAATGTGCAGCAAGCCTTAAATATTTTAAAATGACTTGCCCCATAATTCTACTGACAGGAATTTGTTTTAAAATGAAGGACATATATTCAAGGAAAAACATTATAGTTTGTTTCTTACAGAAAAAGTGACAGGCTATTTAAATGGCTTTGTAAACGTATCAAAGTGCATTTTAAAAAGATAAAATTATGTTGTTATATAAATGTTTTTATATATGTGTGTTCATGACCTATTGTTAATTTTAAAAGTTATAATATTGCATAGAATATAAATATTTAAACTCAATTTTACTTGCCTTTCATTTTTGCTCTTTCTTTTACTAAGTTTCACAAATACTTAATTTTACATCCCATATACTAGAGAAAGACAGATTCTTCACGGTATTCTTCTTCGGTATCTCTGGCAGCCTGGAGCGACTCCCATTGCCGTCAGAGGGTCTGGTGGTATGTGGCTCCAAGTTCAGCTCCCTTCTCTTTCATTCACCAAGGTATTTACAAATAGGCTGCTACATGAACTGACTTGCTCTGAATGTCTGGGTGTAATAGATTATAGGATATGTAAAATAGGGAAGAGTCTCCATTTGAATCTTAGCCATCTTAGAGTTCCTTGGCACGTACTATAGACAAGACATTTATCATTTGCCATAGTTCTCTTTAAGTCTTGTATGCTGCTTATTCCATGGACTAACTGCTATGGCCAATTCCTCTCAGTTCAAAACTCCTTATTTCTGTAACCTGTATGATGTACATAAATCTGTTCATTAACCTATAGCAAAACTAGCCTTAATACATAACCTTGATTATCCAAGCAGTTCACTGATGAGCTGATCTAAGCATACTATTAATAGATTTCTGACACAACTGTATAGACTATTTTAGTACATTCTGTACTATAGTAGAATGTGATACATTTATTCCTGCTCTGTATACAGAGAAAAATGACTAGGTGTCATTCATCCACATGTTATATATATGTTCGTGTTCCTGATAATTTTTCTGATATTTTAAATTTAGGTTATATTATTTTTGTAATTTTGCTGTGTCACAACTCCAGCCTATACCTTTGTTTTGCCAGAAAAATAAATATGACCATTTTTGTGAGGCTAAGCAACACACCATTGTGTCTTCTGTCCTGGGATTGAAGTAGTCTCAGAAGAAGCATACACACAAAGGTATAAAGAAGAGAGTAGGTTTATGTTATTTTTGATAATTCATTAAACACATAATGCTTTGATGCCTACTGGTGTCAGGAGTGGGATTTCCAAGCTGAGTAAATCAGACATGTCCTTACCTACACGGCAAACATTCTAGGATCTATATAGCACAAAATAAATAAGTAAATAAAATAATCACTGACTGCTGGAAGAAATGCCTGATAGTTTGTAAACAGCTCTTTTAAATTCTGTGCTAGAATCTGTACAGCATCACCTCTGGACAAGACCTCCTGCCCTGAGTGCTTGTGCAGAAAAAGGGTAAAGAAACTTACTGAGAGGAGAAACAAGGTTGGCAGGCCCAGCAGGACAAGCCCCCCATCATGTCCACCCCTACTTATCCCTTCAAAAACCCCAGTGGATGAAATGCAAACTGAGGAGGATATTTTCATGGGAAATTGAGAGTCAAACACTAAACATTCCTCAGCACAGGATTGCAGCAAATGACAGTGATCTCTGGGGACTTGTGCCACCTGGAGCTCTTGCCTGAGATCTCAGCTTCTTCCTTCTCCTCCAACATGCCCAGGATGCTAGAAAGTCCTCACAGGGTAACATGCATTCACAGGCCAAAATCACTGGGCATCTGAACAATAGAGCGACCAAGAAAGAAAAGCAACAAAGCCTCTGAGACAAGGTTTTTAAAACAGAAGACACCGATTTGCTTTGGTAGAATTCTATATAAATGGAATCATTAAGAGGGGCGCCTGGGTGGCAACAGCAGTTAAGCGTCTGCCTTCCGCTCAGGGCATGATCCCGGTGTGTGGGATCGAGCCCCACATCAGGCTCCTCCGCTAGGAGCCTGCTTCTTCCTCTCCCACTCCTCCTGCTTGTGTTCCCTCTCTTGCTGGCTGTCTCTATCTCTGTTGAATAAATAAATAAAATCTTTTTTAAAAAATGGAATCATTAAGATATATACACTTTTTTGTGTGTCTAGCTTCTTCTGCTTAACATAGATTTTGAGATTCATCCATGCTGTTGGTCTACTAGCAATTTATTTTTAATACTAGCAAGACTGATAATGGGAAGAAAAAAGAGAAAAAGAAAAAGGCAGGAAGGGAGGGAGGGAGGAAGAAGATGCATTCAAAATGTTGAATGAAAAAAGGAAATCATTATAGACACAGAAGAGCATCAACAAAACAAAACACTATTATCAAGGATGAATGCTAATAAATTTGAAATCTTAGGTTAAATGAGTAGGCTTTAGAAACAAATAATGTCAACAACCTGCACAAAACTACCTATAGACTTTTAATAAACCAATTAAAGAAAATGAAATGGTATTGAAAACCTTCTCCATGCCCTTAAAATCCCCAGACACTGATGATTTAATGGACAAATATTACCAGTTTTTTTTTTAAACTACTTCCTATATTATGCAAGATAGAAAGTAGAAAGGAACTACAGCTGCCAATTTAATTTTTGAATGTGGTGTGACCTAATAAAGGGTAAAGACAATAGAATATAATTATAAATTCAAATGTGAATATAGATACAAAAATCATTAAGTAAAATGTAAGTTAACTAAATAACAATAGGAAATGAAATACAATGCATTATAATCAATTAAGTTTTATCCCAGGAATTCCAAGATGGTTTAAATTAGAAATGTAGGGGTGCCTGGGTGGCTCAGTTGGTTAAGCATCTTACTCTTGATTTTGCCTCCAGTCATAATCACAGGGTCGTGAGATTGAGGCCCTTGTCTGGCTCTGTGCTGGGCATGGAGATTGTCAGAGATTCTCTCTCTCCCTCTCCTTCTATCCCTCCACCCCCACTCACGCTCTCATAAATAAATAAATAAATAAAGTAATAAAGTAATAAAGTAATAAAGTAATAAAGTAATTCATTACATTAATTTATTAATTGTAATCAATTTTTAAAAACATAATAATTTCTATCAATGCAAAAGAACATAAAAAAAATAAACAAAAAGTCTGATTATCTGATAATGTTTCATACCTTATTAAAAACTATGGAACAAACTAAGAATGGAAAAAATGAACTCCCTTAGCTTTGCATAGATTTTATGATAGATGATAGATAGATGTTAGATGATAGATAGATGATAGATAGATAGATGATAGATAGATAGATGATAGAGAGATAGATAGATAATAGATAGATAGATGATAGACAAAACTGAACCACAATTACATGCTCAGTAGGAAGCCATTAGAGACATTCCCTTCAAAATCAGAAATAGTGGGATATCCCCATCTCCTGTGCTACTTAGTGGAGTGCTGCAATTCCCGGCCAATGTTAAAAGGAAAACAAATAAGGCCTCTACATCTTGGAGGAAAACAGATTAAACTACCAACAGTTCAAGATACTATGATCACCTATTGAATTGGAAAACCCAACTGAAACAACCAACAGCCTCTATGAACTAATTAGATCAGAAATGTTTCCATTACTTTAATTATAGAATTTTGTGTACTGGTCATTTTAATTCAGAAAATACAAGATACTATTTAGTGAAGCAATAGAATTATAAAGTATCTAGGAAGTTGTTAACCAAGAAGATGCATGAAATCCACAGAGAAGACTTTGCAACTACATGGAAATGACAGTTGAAAAGAATAGATGAATAGCTATTTCACTGATTATTTTGAAATATAAATTCTCATAAAATTAATGTATAAGTACCATGTTAGTTAAATACATGCTTGGAGGTTTTAAATATCTCAGTAATCTTTCTATACATGTGTTGGTGGTGTATTTACAGTATTTACAGCATAGACATACAGCAGGTTCATAGATAGCTAAATAACCCGGAAGAGATTGGTGAACAGGAGAGGGCATGACTTATCAGATTTAAAATACATTTAAATTTATAGTATTAAAAAGTTCATATTATCATTGAACAAAGATATATATGGAGCAGAACTGGTATTTCAGAGAAAACCAGAATAAAAGATAGTTCAGACACAAGTCCAGGCATACATGAAAATAATGTATTTTGAAGATGATAATATCATTAAGTAGGGGACAGGTATATTCGTAAATATTGTTGAGACGATCTCGAAAAATGAAGTTGGATTCCTATCTCTTGCTTCATATTAACTTTTACTTCAACATGGTTAAGGCATTGAAAGTTAAAGGTAACATCTCTCCAGAACGTAAATCTCCAGTTCTGTGCTAGAAAGTGGGCTCTGGTGGGGTGTGGAGAGCAGGGGTGGCGTGTGGAATTTCCATGCTCCCAGTGGATCATTCGAAACCCGCCTCCCATCACCTATTCTATAGCCCTGCTTCCAAAGTACCTGGTACTTTCCCGCTCTCAGCCTTACTGGGGTTCTAAATTATGCTCATTTTGGTTCTCCACGAAAACGAGGTTCCAAATGTCTCTGTACTGAAAAGTTACCCCTTGCCGTCCTTTCTCCCATATCTGTCCTGGCATGAGTTATTTATCTAAATATGTTTTTAATGAATTATAAAATCAGATAACTAGTTACATAAAATATTAAAGGCTGTCAACTTATAGATAGATTATTTTAAAATGTTATGAATGAAGAGATTTCAATATTGGCCACACCATGTTGAGATATTGCCATTTGAATTTGATTACAATTCAGAAATAATTTTTAAAAATGGAAGATTCATATACATTTTGAAATCCAGGGTAAGGTATGTCAGTCTCTTTTCATATTTATTGAACTCTCCAGAATATTAAAGTGCTCTAAAACAGCTGGGTAATCAGCATGGGTAATATGTCCTTGTCAAACAACTATCCACTACTCAGTTTTACTTACAAGTGTAAAGATTCTACTAAAACTATCTGCCCCACTTTTTCATTATAATCTTATAGGACATAGATATGCACGCCACTAAAATGTCTCTCTATGGGGGTAATCATTATCATGAATATAATCTAAACTAATTCCTAAGCTGGGTTCCTGACTGACACTGAGGTAACTTCGAAAATTGTTTGTGATTTAAAAAGCATAATTAGTGTCAGCTGACTTGTACCATTATCAAATTTAGTTTTAAAAATGCTACAAATAGAAGAGGGAAAAAATCAAATAACTGAAGTTATAGAGTACACGCTTTCAAATTTAAATGCTTTTACTTATCTCTTGACAAGGAACTAACCAAGATCATAGCCTCACTGCCTAGCCATGGTAAAAGCTGCTCTGAATTAGGGCAGAAGATCCTGTCAGAGACTTTTCTTATTCTACTTTGTGGCTGTTTCACTCTTGACACATAACAAGATTGGCAAGAAGTTAAACACCATGGTTTCATGTATTTGGGGTTTGTTTTTTCTATTCATAATACTTGGGGAAAGAGAGGAAATACACATTATGATATCTAAATTATGTCTGATGAATGACTTTTTATGCTGATTTTTTAGAAGTTTTAGGCTTCTGCTCTATTCCTTCTAGAATTTTATCTCAACCCCATTTCTGTATTCTGTGTTGAGGAAACAAAAAAGACACACACTATGATTTTAAAAATCCTACACTGTAAAGTCCTGTTACACAAGATACTGTGTGCAGCCCTTGATAATCAGTCCACTTAATGCTCACATATGGCATCTAAGTGGGTAAAATCATTGTTCCCACCTGACGAACATGGCTGCGAAGACTGCATAAATTAAATTTGCAAGGAATTCACACAGCGAGTAAATGTCATACCAGGCCTCCAACATTGATTTATGACCCAGGGGCCCTTGATTCCACACATTCCCATCTTCATCATAACTGCTTTCATGAGCCTGTCTCCTGCCGATAGTAATTGTGCTACTGATGACCATTTCGTGTGATCTCGTGTATGTGAATGAGTACTTGTGCACACACACGTATGCACACACGATGTACTACAGAATATATTATAGACACATGTGTTGTAAACTGTCAGTAAAGCACTGGTCTGAAGTAATTCAGTCCTTCACTGATGTACATACATGGCCCACAAAGGACTTTCCTTCAAGAGATTTTTCTTTGTTTCATTTTGTTTTTAGAGTTCAAAATTTCTTTAGAAGACAAGTTATCTTTTAAACAAAATATATTGAACTTATCCAGATAGAGATGAAACTATACATTCCTTCTGAAGGATTCCTACCTAAACAAGAAATGTGCAAAGTGACAGTTCCAGCAATAGTGAGAAAAAGATCAAAAAGATCTCACTGACAGACCTATCAAAGTCTAAAATATAAGATGGAAATCTATATCATCTATCTTGTCTCTCATCTATCTATTATGTATCTATCATCTATCTCTCATCTATCTATCATTTATCTATCATCTGTCTAATCTATATCCCTGTTCCTTTCAACTATGATGACTTTTTTTCATGATTTTCACATGTTAAAAATATGTATTGGATATCTAATATGGACATACCACTCTGCTGGGTTCTTCCACATAGAATTACAATTAACACTTGCTTTTGGGAAGTTGACAGTTTCCTTGAGTAGTAAACTTGGAAGCAGGAAAGGGCAAGAAAGATCTCGTGCCATCTGTGGAAGCAGTTCTGTGGTCTGACAGCCCTGTCTCCACCCCACTGCTCATTTCCTCTTGACTTCCACACCAGCATTTCAACTCAAATGTACTTGCAAATATTATTTGTGATCACCTGATGGCACAATTCAGAATACATCCTACTTATTTATAATTCTAACACTCTGAACTTTGTGGGGTTTTTGACCACTACCTATTAAAAAAGTGATAAACTTATTTTTAAAAAAAGTATTATATGTACATTAAAAAATGCCCCAGATAGTAGCGAGAGTTCTAACATGCCCCCCTACACCCACACACAGCTCCTCTGTTACATCAGTATGGTGCGTGTGTCACAATTACTGAGCTGATATTAACGTATTAAATAAAGTTCTTAATTTATTTAGATTATGTTGTTTTAACTAATATTCTTTTTCTGTTAGAGAATGTCATCCAGAATACCACATCATGTTCAGTTGTCAAGGCTCCGTAGGCTCCTTTGGGCTGTGACATTTTCTTAGGCCTTCTTTGTTTTTGATGACCTTCACAGTTTTAAAGACTCACGTATTTTATAGAATGTGTCCCTGCTGGATTTGCCTAAAGTTTTTTTCTCATGACTAGAGTGAATTCCGGGTTTCTGGGAGGAAGAATGCAGAGATAAATTGTCATTTTCACTATAGCATTCCACGTTTACATAGTATTAACAGATTTCTGACTACCGATACTGATATTGATCACCTGATGGAGGTGGGCTTCGTCAGGTTTCTTCACCATTGTTACTCCTATTTGCCCCCTTTCTGTAGTGTGCTCTGTGAGAGGAAGCAACCTATGTGGGAAGTTATGCTCACCGTCTTTTAGGATCAAGATCTACATGATTTATCTGTAACTATTTTGCATGGAAGATTTGTCTCTTTTTCATATTTATTAATTTATTCCATTATTTGTTCCATCCATGTTATCAGCACGGACTCATGGATATTTATTTTATCCTCTACGTTACAATCCAATACTACTTCTATTATTTTGTTGCTCAAATTTGTCCAGATCTGGCCATTAGGAGTTTAGTTGGCTTCTATTTTGATATGTCTTCATCAAAGAGTATGTGTGTATGTATGTGTGCATTTGAGCACTGTCTTACATTCTGACACTGTAAGATACCCCAAACTTAGCTTGTGTATTTCCTTTCTTGTGTGAAGTCATTTCTCCAAGGAGCTTCACTTCCTTTTTGTTGGAGAATGGTATTCCAAAGCAAGATCTAGACACTAAGTGTGCTCCTTGCTAATAGAGTGTCATTTCTTCAGGTATCCTAAGCTGACACAGCAAAAACCTTTATGTGTGTATCCTAACCTGTGTATATACATATATCTATAAATATATCTACATGTACTCATCTGTATCCATATTAAGGTAAATAGGAGTTCTTACTGATGTCTCCAACTTGAATTTCATTGCTCTAAAAAAATCCTGCATTCATTCTTCATACCTCCTTCCTGAGTCCCTGCAAATCACTGAACTTTTACTTGTATTTTCCCCCATTTTATCTCCTCATTTTATCTTTCCATTGTCTTCTTTCTCAAGTTTTAATTGAGCATTTTATATGATTTCATGTTCTCTCTTAGTATATGAATTACTTTTCTTTTAAAAAAGTAGTGGATACTCTAGAGTTTGCCATATACATTTACAACTAAGTTCATTTTTAAATAACATTAAACCACTTCATGGGTGTTGCAGATACCTTATTAAAGATTCTTCTCAAGTTCATGTTCCCATCTCTCATAACATGGTGGTCATTCATTTATCCATGCCTATAATCACCCAATGCAGTAGTACTATTAGTATTTGGGGGGAAAAAGTATTAAATATTAAATCAACTAAGACCAAGAAAATAAGAGATTATTTGAACTTTGTGTATTCTTTATCCTGCACTTTGCCATCCCTCATTTGGATTCAAGTTTCTTAACAGTGACATTTCCTTTCTCTCTAAAAAACTTTTAACATGTCTTGGAAGGCAGTTTTACTGTTGATGACTTACCTCAGTTTTGCTTATATGAGAAAGTCTTTATTTTTTCTTCATATTTGAAGGACACTTTCAAAGGTTATAGACATCTAGGTTGGTAGGGTTTTTTGGTTTTTGTTTTTCTTTCAACACTGAAATACTTCATTCTTCTTGTATTTTGGTGAAAAGTCCTCTGTACTTCTTATCCTTTTTCTTCCATAAATGTTTATTTTTTTCTGGTTTCTTTCAAGAATTTCTCTGTGTTTGTTTTTTGTTTTGTTTTGATTTGTTTTGTTTTTTGCAGTTTTGATATGTATGTCTAAGGAACAGATTTCTGGTATTCCACTTGAGATTTTATGAATTTGTTCTCCGGTTTGGTGTCTGTCATTAATTTTGGAAAATCCTTGTCTAATCTTCTATTCAGAAAATTTACTGAGCTTTTTAAATAATCATTATGCTTTATTCTTTTATTACTTGGACCTTTCTTTCTTTCCCCTACTCCTACTCCATATTCTCGATCATAATGTCTTACTGTGGATATATGGATGAAATGATCCCCTGTGTATGTGTTAGGTTTGCTTCACAATTCTGAAAGCTTTTTTTCTGGTTGTTATATTAAAATTGCTTGTAAAGGACAAAATTCTGTATTTGTTGAATTGTTGCATACCCTTCATGGTGTAGATAATCTTAAACATGAGCAACTTTAGTTTTAATTCTCTTCAAGTTCTTCATTCACTCTAACCCTGCATCCCTCCATATCTTGAATAGGAAAGTAAAAATGGCTCATGGTCCTTTGCTCCCTACTTTGATCATTGTGGTTTGGGGACAGACTGAGCCTCATTTTGATTCAAGTGCATAGAAAGTTAGTCTTCTATACTCATCCACTTCTTTTCCCTTCCAAGTATTGCTAGCCACCTGTGAACTGTTCTGTATCTCAAGGGCAAACCTGGCTGCCAGAATGAAGAAAATTCATCTTTGTTTTTGATTTACAGGGTTAGGACAAATTCAAGATGACCACACATTCTTTGATATTGTTCCCATTGTGCAATGGGTCTAATTTGACTCTTTTAGTCAAGGGTGAACTGCTTGGTCTAGGGATGTAGAGTGGATATGTATTGATTTGAAACCTGAGAGTTAGGTGGACTGGCTGATCTTGCCTTGGTTTCTTGGATTCCTGAGTTGCCATGGAAGAAATTCAAGTATTCTGCTAGAGAGCCTATGTGGGGAAAGAGGAGACTGTGCTGTAGCTGTCCCAGCTATCTTGGATCTACAGTCCAGCCCAAGTATATACATCAGGTGACTCCAGTCAATGTCATGTGAAGTGGGGTTGCCCAACCAAGCTTTCATTGGCATCTTAATCCACTAAATATAATACAATGTTGTTTTAGTTCTGGGTAGTGTGCTATGTAGGCATTGATAATAGAAACATGGGTAAGGGGAGTGTTAACCAAGTTTTGAATGTTCTTCCTTCTCTTACTGAAGAACGTCAACTAATCCTTCCATTAGTCTTCCTGGTCCAGGTTCCAGCACATCAGGATGTGAAACACTGTTAGGTGTTTTGAGGTGTTTTTACTTTCCTCAAATATCTCTAACTGTATTTGGCTGATATTTTAATTTTCAAAAAAAAATGTTTGTGGCCATCTAAGAAGAAGGGAATGTGTCCTTCAGTTTACCATACTGATACTGCTATTTGGGGGGATGTTTTGGCAAATACCAGGGAAATCCTTCCTTACCAAGTGTTAATTCTTTAATTTCTATAACCATGAGCAAAGAAGTCAGAATGATAAAAGACAAATATTATTAATAATTATTTTATTCTAAGAAAGCCCTGTATGTTTTACTCAAGATAAAAACAATAAGAAGATATTACACCCAGTGTCCTCCCATCTTTGTGGGATGAACTTTCTTTCCATATTGTCAACACAAAATGAATCTTTTAGAATTTCTTAAAAAAAAGAAAAGAGTTTTTTTCAATTCCAATTTAGGACAGCTGCTCAGGATACATAACCTTCACAACAAAGAGTGCTCTGGCAAAGGAACATTTGGTGTAGGGTTAAATACATTTTTTTTACATAAAAAGTTACAGATTATTAGACAAGGGACATTTCAGAAAGTTTCAGACCTTTAGTTTCTAGTATATGCAGGGCCATATGACTTTAATCTTATGGGAACCAGGGAAGTTTATTCCTTTTTATAATCTTTTGTGTTCAGAATGCTCCTTTTTGGTTATTTTATTAAATGAAGCAGATGTACAATGTGTGCTTGGGGCAAAAATAGAGACTGTGCTTTGAGGTCTTGCCAAGTCATTTTGAGCTTGGTAAATGATAAGGTATAGCTTTCCTAGGAGCCCAAGAGAGCACTCACAAACATTGAAAATTGAACATTTCTTATCAATATGAGCTCAAAATTCTCAGCAATGAAGAGTCATATTCCGAAGGGTAATAAGAGAGGCCTTCAGTCATGTTTAAGTTCCAAATGGATGACCTGGTTATTTCTTCTTTATAACGACGGTGGATGACTAGGATAACATCACCTACAACATCTTCCTTTGGAGCACAATGTCATGTCAGGTTTCTCTCTTCTCATAGATGAAAGTATCAAGAAGACATAATTTGTCAGGGCAGAGACCAACACATCTCACTTAGCAGAAGAATTCTTGCTTCCCTTTCTGTCACTACTCCTTTCAGGACTGGAAAGAACCATCACATGTGGATATACTGTATCAAGATTAATGAGAATTGAACAAGTACATACTTTTTCAGTTGAAATAAACTTTGTTAAAATGTTATTGCCAAGTATCTTGATCGAAGTGGCAGGAATTTCCAAGAGTCTCCTGATGGGAGAGAATTATCTTTCTAAAGTTCACTTCTCTGAACATCACACTGCTTTAATTGGCCCACAGAGTAAAAATATGTCTTCAAGCTTCACTGTTAGCTGACTTGAACTGCCAGGATTTTGCCCTGATGAACTTGCCTCTATTATGTCACAAAATCTTCTTCCAAACATACAAAATATTTTCCATCAGTTAAAAACTTCATACTTTTTACTTGTTATCTTTACCTTGAATTTTTTTTCTAATCCTAGCACGAGTGCTCAAAACATCCAGAATTCAGAAAGTATAATATACTTCAAAGCATATTTTTAATTCATTCGTGTATGAATAATAATAAACAATATAGATTAAGTGCATTTCTTCTATTAGACTTATCATTATGTTTTGTGATATTGTATTTTTTGCTGAGTGTCCTAATAGATTGTGAATTTCTTAAGAGCAGGAATATATTTTTGAGCTTTGAAAATACATACAGATGTCTGGAATAATGCATCAGAAGTTTAGGTACACAATCTTGAGAATTTATTATTATTATTGTATCATTTTTTCTCAAATATTTTTATTAAAGTGAAAAGCATTTTTAGGGAAGTTGTAATCTTTGTTAATCCACCCAGTTAAACACCCTTCCAGCTGTCATTATAGCCTAATGTATCCCATATGAAAACAAATCCAGATGTTTATTGCTTTTACATAAACACACACATACACACACACACACACACACACACACACATGAGTTCTGGGTGTAATTCTAAGTAAACTTATCCACAGATCCACAAAGAGTCATGTAGAAGAATGTTTATTGTGATGTTTATGGGGGAAAACCTTTTTAGAAAACTTGGTGGCTTTATGTAAGTGAATGAACAAGTGAAATGTGAAACATGCATATACTATAATACAGTTCAGTGGGATTAACTAAAGCCACATACAGATAAATGGATAATCTTAAAAACATAATATTCAGGGAAATTATGTCCAATAACATAGGACAATTAATGTAAATTTAAAACACACACAAAAAAAACACTGATAGATGTTCTAAATGGATAAACATACTTGAAAACAAATGTGTGGAAGATGAATTGGAATCACACACATTGAGCACACAAAAAATGTGTGGGAATGAAAAAAGTTCAATGCAATTGTGTTAGTAAACAAAGAACAATTGATTATCTAATAAAAGAAAGCTCATTATACAAAATGATAATAAAATGATACCATATATTGTGGGGTAAAATCACTTCTATGCTATGTTCCTGATTTCCTTCTCCAACCACACGTAAAAAGAAAAGAAGAGTTCATCTGTCTAAATGTTTGATTCTGACAAATCTAAAATTATAAAGAAAAATTAGATTTGCCAGACTTTGCATTTTATGCATGTTAGATATAATTCCAAAAATATTTTCAAATTCATATTATATTGTGTTGTTTACAGCAAAGATGCACTGTAAAATATAACAATGCATCAAAATAACTAAGAAGAATTAAAATATGAGAGAGATTAAAGAGTGTTCATAGAGTGATGGGTAGGAAAACAAGGATATTAGCATTTAGGGCCGTTCAGTATTTCAGCTGTCTGTTTTAACAATATGCAAATATATAGCAGTAATTTTACCATTTTTCTCAAAGGAAAACAGTCCTATTTTGTATTCTTAATAAACACAAACTCATTTTCTCTTACCCTTGAAACAAGAGTGTGCTAATCTCAGTCATCATCATTATCATCATCATAATCCTTTTACGTTTGTGTCGAGTCTACAGAGTGCACTCTATTTAAAGAAGGTATGATTGTATAGAAGTGTAAAATTAGAGAGCATTAAAAACACATGACCAATACCCTTAGGCATTTCTTATCTGGATTAGATAAAACAGAAGAAAAAACATCAATATTTTGCAGTCTGTAATGAAGTCTTCATACTACTTTCCTCCTCTACCTATTCCAGAGACCCCTCTACTCAGTGAAACCAAACATGAGTCAAAGTTCTACATTCTGAGACCTGTCCTTAGTTAAAAGAGAAATGCCGAAAATCTCAAAATTGAGATAACCTTGGAAAAGGTCTCCCCAAGATCACTCATCCTAGAGTCCAGAAAATGATTATTGCTTATGTGTCATGAATACTTCCTGTGAGCCTCTGGTATGCTAAGCCTGTCACACAGGTTATCTCATGCAACCCTCCAACTCTCAGAGCAACCATTAAAGACTATTACTATTGTCATTTCCATTTGTTATGAAACTAAAGTTTAGAGAGATTAAGTACATTGATCTGGTCATACAAGTTGTAACTACTAGCTGTTGAAGTCAAAAAGACATTTGTCTGTCTGCCCCCAAAGTAAACACTCTGAATTCTTATATCAAATTGAAGAAAATGACAATTGAAGTAATTATTAGTGTAAGCCATATCAGAAGCTAGTGCTATAATAGTCTTTATTATAAAGGATGTGGTTTATTGACAGTAGTGTAGTAAACACAATGTGATAAACACTCTAAACACGTCATCTACTATAATCCTCATAATTCTATTGTTATGTATACATATCCTCAGTGAAAAAAATTATAAACTCAGGGAAACCAATTCTTTTAATATGTTCCTGAAAATGGAAGCAAATAATTCTTAACTCATTCTACCAGGGAAATAGTAGCCTAATATGAGAACAATGCAAAAATATTATAAGAAAGAGATCAATATTTCTTATGAACACAATTTCAAAGTTCCTCACCAAAATATTAGCAAATTGAACCCAACAATAAATAAAAAGAATTATACAGCACAACCAAGTTGGATTTTTCCATATATTCAAGTCTGGTTCAATATTTAAAAATCAATTAATGTAATTTATCATATCAATAGACTAAAGAAAAATCATATGACCATATCGATAGATGAAGAAAAGCATTTGACATAATCCATGAGCCATTCATAATAAAAACTCTCAGTCAACTAGGACTAGAGGGGAACTTCTTCAATCTGATAAAGAATATCTACACAAAAACTGCATCTAACATCATACTTAATGCTGAGAAACGACATGCTTTTCCTGTAAGTTCACGGACTCAGCAAGGATGTCCTGTCTCAATACACTTTTTCAATGTCATACTGGAAGTCTTAGATAAGAGAAGAAAAGGTAGTAAGAGGTATACATTGCGAAGAAAGAAAATTTTGGTCATAGATGACATGACTGTCTAAGTGGTAAATATCACAGAGTCCAGGAAAAACTCTTGGAAATAATAAGCTATTATAGTAAGGTTGTAAAAAAAGTTTTGATATATAGAAGCCTATTGCTTTTTTATACACCCAAAATTAACAGTCAGAATGTGTAATTAAAAACACAACACTATTTACATTAACACCAAAAAAAGGAAAATAGAAATGTTTAAGTATAAATCTAACACAATAGGTATAAGATCAATATGAGGAAAACTATAAAACTCAGATGAGATAAATCAAAGAAAGTCTAAATAAATGTGCATTATTCCATGTTGATGGAAAGGAGACTTAATCATGTTAGGATGTCAGTTCTTACCAGCTTGATCTATAGATTTAAAGCAACCGAAAAATCTCAGCAAGTTATTTTGTGGACATTGACAAAACGGATTCTACAGTTTATATGGAAAGGCAAAAGATACACAGTAGTAGCAAACACCACACTGAAGAACAAAATCTGAAGATGGAAAATACTCAATGTCAAGGCTTTCTTTAAAGTAACGGCAATGACAACAGTGTGGTATTGGTGAAAGAACAAAGAAATCGGTGGAACAGAATCAGGAGCCGAACATAGACATATATGAATGTAGCCAACAGATCTTCAACAAGAATAAAGGCGACTGAATGGAGAAAGGATGAGGTTTTCAACAAATGGTGTTGGAACAATGGGAAAAAAAAGTTCTGATACTAACCTTATGCCTTTCACAACACTTAACTCAAAATGAATCATAAACCCAAAGGTAAAATGCGAAACTGTAACACTTATGAAAGGTAACACAGAAGAAACTCTAGGTGAGCTTGAGTTTCACATTGAGTTTTTTTGTTTTGTTTTGTTTTTTAAGATTTTATTTTTTAGAAATCTGTGTACCCAACGCGGGGCTCGAACTCACAACTGCTCCACTGACTGAGCCAGCCAGGTGCCCCATATTTTTAATACAACCAAAATCCTGATCCATGAAAGAAAAAACTGATACAGTAGACTTCGTTATAATTAAAATTTTCTGCTCTGTAGAAGACCTTGTTAAGAGAACTAAAAGAGAACCAATAGACAAGGAGAAAATATTTGCAAGACACACAGCTACAGGATTTGTATCCAAAATAATAAAAAAAAACCCTACATTTTAACAATAGGAAAACAAACATATGAAAAAGTGGTTAAAAGATAGTAACATATTCCTTACCAAAGATGTAAGGATAGAAAATAAGCGTATGGAAAAATGCTCAACATCATGTGCCATTAGGGAATTGCAAATTAAAATAACAATGAGATATCACTACAGGCCTGTTAAAATGGCCAGAAGCCAAAACACTAACAACACCAAATTCCAGCAAGGATGTGGAGTGACAGGAACTCTGATTCTTTGCTGGTGGAAATATAAAACAGTACAGCCATTTTACAAGACACTTTGGCAGTTTCTTGCAATTCTAAACCTAGTCTTATTATATGACCCCGCACATGATTCCTAGGTATTTAACCAAATGAAATAAAAATAAATGTTTACACAAAAACATGCATATGGTTATTTATAGCTGCTTTATTGTCCATTGCCAAAAACTGGAAGCAACCAAAATACCCTTCAATGGGTAAATGAATAAACAAACTGGGTTGCATCCATACAATGGAACATTATTTAGTGATAAAAAGAAATGAGCCCTCATGGCATAAAAAGACATGGAGGAAACTTAAATGCATATTACTAGGGGAAAGAAGCAAGTCTGAAAACATTGCTTATGGTATGATTCTAATAACATTCTGAAAAGACAAACTATGAAGACAGTAAAAAGACTATTGAGAGGAGGGATGGGGAAGAATGACTAGATGAAGCACAGGGGGTTTTCAAGACAGGAAAACTATTCTATAAGATTAGGTAATGATGGATACATGACATTATGCATTCCTAGAAATGCATAGAACTGGGCAATACAAAGAATGAACCTTAATGTAAGTGAATGGACTTTAGTTTAAAAATAATGTATAGAAATAGGTGAGGGGGGGGGCGCCTGGGTAGCGCAGTTGTTAAGCATCTGCCTTCGGCTCAGGGTGTGATCCCGGCGTTCTGGGATCGAGCCCCACATCAGGCTCCTCCACTAGGAGCCTGCTTCTCCCTCTCCCACTCCCCCTACTTGTGTTCCCTCTCTCGCTGGCTGTCTCTCTCTGTCATATAAATAAATAAAATCTTTAAAAAAAAAAAGAAATAGGTGAGGGGGATTAAAAGTATACTTATCATGATGAGCACTGAGTAAGGTACAGAATTGTTGAACTATTATATTGTATACCTGAAACTAATGTACTCACACTGTACATTAATTTTACTGGAATTTAAAAAAAATAGTAAAAAATTAATTAATTAAAAGAAAAAGAATAATGTATAAATATCAGTTTATTGATTATAACAAATTAACCTCATAATGTGAGATATTAAGAATAGGGGAACTTTGTGGGAAAGGGAAGAGTTAGGTGGAAATTTCTGCTCAATTTTTCTATAAAATTAACACTGGTCCAAAAAGTCTTTCAATTAAAAAAAAATAAAAGTGGAGAATTCACACTACGACATGATTAGTTAAGTTTCTGAAAGCCATGTAGCAAGTTTGGGGAAGACTACAATGCTGTGTTCCTACCTGTTCCATTAACTAATGGCTAACAGCTAAGCACAATTTTAATTTACTCAGGTTAAAGAGCTCCACATTCCTCCATCTTGATGCTTATCCTCATTTATTCTTAGTTCCCATTGCTCTCTTGCTTTTTTTAGGGCAAAACATCACATCGAACTTCAATGATCCACTTTCATATATCTGAAGAATGGATCCCTGCTTGATAACAAACACAGACCATCAATTCTTCCCATTGTGAAGTCCTCTATTGCCCTCTTCAATTTTCCTAGCAGGCTAGAACCTCTTCCCGAGGGATATACAGTTGTTAGCAGACTAACCCACTTGACAGCATAATCTATTTACTTGTTCCAATTTCCATGTTCTGCTGGATCTTATATGCTTGTTTCCATGATTGGTTCCACTGTCTGGAATTCTAAAGTATCCTGAAAATGTATAAGTACCCTGAAAATATATAACAGTGCCAAGCTGTTAGACAAAGGGATGCCCCAACACCTTCCCTCCCCTGTCAGGACCATTCTGGTGCTCAGGTTGTAGACCTATACCCGCCAAGACTAAGAGGTGGTGTGAGCTGGGGACAGCAGAAGGACTCCAGGGCACCCAATGCAGATCCCACTGAAGCTGGAGTCATCTCAACATGGATGATGTTAACAGTCCCACAACCTCTGATCCCCCAAACAGTGCCTGCTGTCCTCTCTGGTATCTTGCCTTCTAGTTTGTAACTGAGTTTGGCCCATTTGCTCCTTGAGCTGAAAAAAAGTAAGAATGATTCCAAAAGAGCTGCCAAACATGTTCATTTTTTTTTTTCACTTCCCTAGTCATGGGCCCTCATCAGCATCTGGGGTTCTAGAGAGGTCATCTTTTGCCAGGAGCCATCTTAACACCTAGTGTTAGTGTTTCTGGGCTTATCCCTCCCTTACCCCTGTGCACCAGGCTGCCTGCCATTTGCTCAGTGCTATTTGGGTCGTTCCGAATCTGAGCTCCAAAGTGGGCTATACTGTTTATAAGTATTTGGGTCCTCATTATAAACTAATTGCTTTTCATAATTCAGCCCTGCTCCCTTATAGGATGTCTGCACTTGACCTAGTTCTGTGGGCTTCTCTTGGGGACTGGGGCCTTTGAGCTGGGTTTGTCCATAGATGCGTACCAACGTCAGGTGCCAGCTGCCGCTTGGGAAAGAATTAAAAGCAGACGTCGAGTCTCCAAGTTTCAGACCCCACAGACCACGCTCATAAGCCATGTGGCTCTGGTCCCAGGAGACGGCTCTGCTTGGTAACTCTTGCTCAGTGGACATCGGTGGACAATGGTGGAGGAAGCTTGGGTCCAGCACCTTCCCTCCCCTCAGGTTCAGAGCCCACACTGGGCTGGAGGGTCCTGCTCAGGCTTGTTGAACTGCAGAGAAGAGATAGGCAAACTAAGGACTTCATAATGCTGCTTTCCCCCCAAATTGTGTGGTGTTTACCAGTTTCTAATAAAAGTGTTAAGAAAATATAGTTTTGGACTTTTTGTATGTGTTCAACTTTTTATTATAATAAAAGCAGACTATGCGCAGTGCATGTAGGGCTAGTCTCTGAACTAGTACAAGAAACGATCACTGAAGCTACAGGGATTTGAGGTCGAATCTTTACATTCAGCAAGTTTAACCCATTCTTCTATGATTTTTGAAACCTTATTTACTAACGGAAAATGTTGCTTGCTGATAAATTGTTAAGATCCACTCAATTTAATTAATATTTGGAAGCAATAAAACTCCCATCTGTCTCTTTCTGCACATACACACACACACACACACACACAGATAGATAAATGATAGGTATTAGATGAGAGGTTGATAGAAACACAATGTTGCTGTGTTGCTACTTTTGATACGGTTTTCCTATTGTTATAGACTTAGTATATTGTAAGTGTCAGGTAGCTCCAAGTAGTAGAAAAAAATAATTTTGGATGCAGAAGGTAGAGCACTAGCACATCCCCTCCACCCCTTGGAAGTGCTCCAAGGGTCGTGCAATGTAAGAGTAACGCAGATTGGACACACACAGGGAAGGTTGAAAGGGCATGGAAGGGTGTGTGCTGAACCATGATACTGGGAAACTTACAGGACATACAGTTCGGTAAAGAAGATTTTAGGACTGTTAAGGACCTGTGACACCACGTTGGACACACTTGAGCTGAAGGTCAGAGGAGTCCTTAAATTCTTTACCCAGAGTGAACATGGCACTCTGTAAAAGATAAGGTTTCCTGGGAAAAGAGAACTTGGAATGATCCCTATATATAATAAGATAAAGAATAAATTTTAACAATGTAGACCACCAAAATATAAGAACTTTGATGTAAATCCAACAGATGACTGAAGTTTTAATTTAGAAAGACAGCTGTTTATAAAAAGTAAATCTTTATAATTTTTGCACTATAATAGCTGAATATTATCAATTATCCTTGATGTCAAGTTCATAAATTAGAAGGACATTGGAAAATGTTCAAATAAAATTTGTTGTGGAAAACAGTATTTGAACTTAGGGAAAAGGAAATTTTAAGATGATCAGGACTTGGACTCCTCCTTGTGTTTTCCTTTTCTCATTTGACTTTTATTGATATTTTCAGAGGATAAAACTATAAATGTTAATACTCAAATACATAAACAAAAACCAAAAAATTTTTAAAAGAGGACATTTAATATGCATTGATGTATTATTACTTTTCAATATTTACCTCATACAAATTCTGAGGTACAACAAGTATGTGAAAATTGAGTAAATGAATAAAATCTATTCATGCTGTAAGCATACGAAAACTCACATAGGATGTGCTAAGATGTGATGATAATTTTACTGAACAAAACTGAATGTCATAAAATATTAGCATCTGCAGTTACACTGATGGATGTATACTGGAGATGACTTTATATTCTCTGGCCTCAGTTCACATGGGATCATAAACGCATATACCCCTGAAAACATGGAAATAAGAAAAAAAATAGATTTCCTTCTGATAATTGAACAGAACATGCAAATATATGAATCATAAGTATATATAAATATATATATGTATATATTTAGAGGTGGGGAGGGGCAGAGGGAAAGAGAGAGAGAGAACCTTAAGCAGGTTCCATGCTCAACCCAGAGCCTACCACAGGGGCTTGATCTCACGACCCTGAGGTCATGACCTGAGTTGAAATCAGGAACTGGAAGCTTAACTGACTGAGCCACCCTGGTGACGATGGATCATAAATATTTACACTTAGCTTATGAAGACAGAGTAGTTTAGAGGCCAGAGCAAACCTAGTGCATAATCTGACAATCTGGAGGAATGATAATAATCAAAAGCAAAGATATTCCAAGTTGGAGAACACAAAACAATTGAAACTGATGCAACTCAAAAAACACCCTCTTGGGAAGATGTTACTCTTGAAAATCAGACACCAATATTCCTTCTTCTTCAATATCCCTGTTGAGGACACAGTTATATCAGATTTTGTTAATATGATGTTATAAAACTTTAAACCATGTAAAAATAACCTTTTTAACAAACTCAGGACTGATTGTTTCTCTATGTATTGTATTCCCAAGGAGAGAATATATTGGCCAGGTCACTATAAAGATGGTTGCCAGCCAATCTTTACAATTTTTAACTGAAAAACTAATCAATTGACAGAAGTTTATATCATTTTATTTAATGGAATTTCAACATCATGAATCATAAATTCACTGGAATGCATTAAATTCACTTACTATGTTTCATAAGATGACAGACATGTAGCCAGATAGTATTACTCCTGGTAACTCACCTAAATCGTTGTGTCTAAATTTCTACAACTGCTATTGGGTATATCTGATGGATTAATTGGGGTTAGCAGGCCATTGTAGATAATCGAATGGAGAATTGTTCCAAAGAAATTGAATCCAAATGTATGTAACTTCACAAGGAAAACGCATTAATCAACTGAATTAACTTTAGAATATATTTCATCAAGTTCTAATAAAATCACTACAATATCAAATGCAACATGAAAAACACAGTCCATCATGCATTCAAGTTCACTAATATAAAATCCAACATAGAGCTATAGATATGATCAATAATGCCTGCAGAGACTGGGATGGGGAATATTAAATCTAATGTTATTCTCTAGATTACATATCTTGATGACACACTTGGGAAATGTGTTTTATTTAATATTAATAATTCCCTCAAATATTTACTCTTTCAGGAACATATTACTTTTGCAGTTCTTATCAGACTATTCAAGGAGAAAAATATATTAAGATTAAAGATATGCCGGAAGTAATAACATTTTCATAAATCTGATTTATAAATCTCATAAAAACCTAGAAATACACCCTTAGTTTTTGCCATATCATTTATAGATAGCTATGTTATTTTGAATGAAAATTGTATAGTCTCATTCATCCCTAATGTTTGTTTGTTTTTTAATCAACAGTTTTGAGTAGTAAAATTTTATGTTTCTAGATGGCTCTATTAGTATCTAATGTACCTTTAAAAATCCATTTTGAATATTAGGATTTTTTTTTGAAATTTACTTGTGTCTTTTATACATTGAAACTTAAAACTATAGTTGTGTCCTAGAGAAGAAAATGGTAAATAGTAGAGTTGATCATTTTGTTGTTGTTCAGAAATCAGTCTTGATATTTCTTACTGCTCAAGGCCCTTTGCTTGCTACGTGAGACATCCTACTTATGTATTCTAAACCTGAGCTATTGCCTTATGTGGATCACTTGGTATGAACACTCAGTCCATACCCACCAGTGTGTTGTAAATTGCGCTGGGCAATGATCTCATGGAGGCACTGTTCCTGTGCTTTTAATAAACTAGCATTTATTAAGAATGATATGCTTGTCATGTACTGTGGTAGAGCCTGGGGATACAAAGTGACTAGGGGAGACGGATCCTCTTCCCTCAGAAAGCAGAGAGGAGGATGGCATAGACTGTCATGCTTTAAAACAAAAACAAGAACAAAAGCAGAGCTTGTCAAGCATAAAGGTAAACATAGTAGGAATAAAATCAGGGCAAAATTCTATATTCTGCTTAGAAATAAACAAGCAGAAACAATAAATAGACAAGAAGATCCCTGTGAATTCATAAAAAGGGAATATTCTGAGAGTAAAATACCCTCCATGGGATCAAAAATACCACGTAACTTAAGACATAGAGATAAGGCAACAAAAATAAACAAACAGCAAATAAGTAAAATAAAACGTATCCTCTCTGTAATAAATAAAATTCAAACTGTGAAAGGGAAATAAGAATTTTTGAAGATTAATAATGAAACTCTTCTTCAGGTATGAAAGAAATTATCTGTGTAAAGAATAGATTATTAGAAAGGTAGAAGTAGCAAGATAAACAAGAGAAATACGTATTCTTCTCTGAAGGCTCTAGATTTTAAAATTAACTTCCCTAATAACACCACAAGTAGTGAATAAACCCAAACCTGCTGAATTTCAAACTTACTCAAAAAACAAGTTCCAGAAGTAGTCAGACATAAATCAACAAACACATTTTAAAGTTAGAGGAGTTTCAGATCTCTATTTTAAAACACTAACTGGTTAAACATAATGAAATATATACAGAGCTTTGTGTAGAGTATGTTATTACTAAATATTTCTATATACTCTATAAGTAAGAAAAGTAAGGGGAAAAAAAACATGTATTTAATGCTCTCAGAGGAAAATTCTTCCCACATAGCCACATACTTACACATATGAACTAGCTGACTGAGAGATGAAAGACTTGGAACTCACAAACGGAGATGTGATTTGTCTGAAATACATCAGGGTAACAGAAAGCGGTTAAATCTGAGCAAATATTTAACATACTTTTGTAACAGTGTAAAGATAAAAAATAACCTAATATTAATAAAATAATATTTTTTTTTAAAGATTTTATTTATTTATGTGACAGAGAGACAGCCAGCGAGAGAGGGAACACAGCAGGGGGAGTGGGAGAGGAAGAAGCAGGCTCCCAGCGGAGGAGCCTGATGTGGGACTCGATCCCGGATCGCCAGGATCACGCCCTGAGCCGAAGGCAGACGCTTTAACGACTGCGCTACCCAGGCGCCCCTAATAAAATAATATTTAACAGCAACATCAAAGTACAGATTTAAAAACTAGATTATAAGTGAATGTTGTGTAAGAGAGGACAGAGAAAGCAAAAGCAAATTAAAATTTTATTTTATACATGTGAATTTCATAGAAACTGTTGTCTCTTACACACTAAAACCTAGAGAGAAATAGTTGGACTTATGATATACACAGTAAGTAGAATAAAACCACAACATAATAGATTTAAATCATTGGAAAAAAGAAAGACAAGTAGGAGTTCTTGTCTAGATGTCTGACAAGCCTATAGCTAAATGCAGAAGACATCTAAATGAAAAGGATACCTTAACTGTGTTTTCCACAGGCTGTCATCTATGGGCTACACCTGTATACAAAATTAGTCTGCTATTTAGGAAGTCATTATATACACTTGGACCATGCAAGAACATGCCAAAAGCTACAAATAAGAGGTAAAGATCTCAGACCTGAAATATTTGTATTCAGGATGGCATAAATAAGATGCCTGAGAAAGTCAGCAGAAGCTTTCTTAGACACAGTGAGCACCTCTGGAACTTAGTGCCTCTTCCTAATCATGTGTTCCCTAACTGTCCTGTAAATTAATACCTCTGTGCCCATGATCTCATTAACCCTAAACTTAGCCAGTGGCTAAATAGTCACTCATGAGATATGTGTGTGAGTCTGACCTTCAGGGTATAAGAAAGCCATGTTTTGCATCCAACTATAAAAAAAAGGAAGAAGAAGAAGAAGAAGAAGAAGAAGAAGAAGAAGAAGAAGAAGAAGAAGAAGGAGGAGGAGGAGGAGGAGGAGGAGGAGGAGGAGGAGGAGGAGGAGGAGGAGGAGGAGGAGGAGAGGGGAGGGGGAGGGGGAGGGGGAGGGGGAAGGGGAAGGGGAAGGAGGAGAAAGAAGGAGAAGGAGAAGGAGGGGAAGGAGGAGGAGGGAAAAGAAAACATGAAATGAAATGGAATGCAGAAAGATTGAAAAGCCATTTATGGATATCAGAATACATAAATTTTGCTGCTATCAGTAAGTAGAACTTCTCCTACTAAAAAGCCTAAAAAGCATAGTCTCAATTGTTGTCCACAAGTAATGTAAGAGCATATAAGGGTGTTTAATATAAAATTAAGGAAGAAAACACTCATACATCATTGAGTAAAAAATAATATAAGACTTACATACGGGCTGGTACTAGAATTATAAAAAATAATATATACAATTTTCTCATGTGAAAGATTTTATGTATATATATATATTATGTATATGCAAAGAACATAGATATATGATTAGTAATATATAACATATATTATATGTTATAGTTATATACATGTATATATAACTATCTGTTAAAGAAAAAATATTATTGTTAAAAATAGTGGGCTCTAATATGGCAACAATTCCCAGTGAGATTCACTGACTTATTCAAACTAGAATCTCCCTATGACCTTTCCTAATGAGTTTAACTTAAGTCCTGTTTAATCTTAGTGTGCTCACCTGCCCAGATATTTAAGCAATCCCATTTCCGTTCTGCAGGTCCTCAGGTAACTTTGGCAAATTAAAAGACAATCACTGTAAACCCATGGATCTCCAGGCATCAATCTTCAGAATTATGTTTTAGGAAATATGCCACAAGATATATATGCAAGGTAGCATTTTTTTTTTTACTGTAACTTCATGCAACCCTAGAAGCAACCCTTTGAAAATCAATCAGTAAAAGCAAGACAAGTGCCTAAGGCTTAGCCCCTTAAAATAGGGGCTGTTTTCACCAGAACTTCTCACATTTCAAATTCAGCACTATAGCCTATGTTTTTCTCACTGCTCTGGTTTTCTTAAGTAGCTTTGGCTCGAGTCTGCTGGAGGCTGGATGAAGACAACGGAGATGTTTTGATTGCACAAAACCATGTAGAACTATCAGGCCATTGATTTCATAGTTGTCTTCACTGACATTTCTCCATGTTAGCTTATTTAGAAGAAATCAGTAGAGCTCAATTAAGATTTTCTAGATATTTATCTGGCTCTGGGAGAGCTGATTTTTCTGTATGGTAACAATCTCCAGAATAAGTTACATGCAGTTTCCCATGACTCTTGATTTCCATCTTGTAATGTAATATTTTTTGACTATTCTCCTCACCAGAAAACACAGCCACACCCAGCCAAAAGCAGTAGTTAGGTGTGGGGGTGGGGGTGCAGATGTGGGGGGGGTGAATGTCTCTATCAGACCTAGGATTAAATAAAGTCTAATAAACCCTGTGATTTCAGATAAGTTACTGAAACATTTTGGGCTCAGTTTCCTCATCAAGAAAATGAAAAGAACAGTATAGCAGATCCAGTTACTATCCTGTCCCTACCCTCTTGGATGGACCTAGAGTCAGCTCAGATAGTTGACATATATGCCTCTGCAGTTCTCAAAGGACATTCTCTGGCTGCATCACTGCTCAGCCTCTGGGCAGGCCAGGCTGAAAGTGCCTGGGAAATTAATGCACCAGTAGCAGATCTCAGACAACAGATGATTATTAGTGGGTGAATAACTCAGCTTACTCACTGTTGAGAGCTTTGAGGCAAATTCCACGTGGTCTCTCAGAGGGGACCTGTGGGATTCACCCCCAGGTGCCAGTGGAAGTAACACGCGGTGCTGCATGATTGACCAGCTCTCCAACTATCCTTGTCTTTGCGCCCTGTTCCCTCAGAGTGCTTCCTGGGATCGTCTCCCAAGCAAACTACTACAGTTAAATCCTTTCTCAGAGCCTGCCCTGGGAAAGGGGGAATCGAAACCAATATAGCACCAGAGAGTAAACCTATTGTTCATGAGGAGCAAATAAAGAGAGAGCAGCCCAGAGCTTGATTCAGAGTAGGATTTTAATAAGTACTACTTCCCTTCAACCTTACCTACAACTTTACCCACACTGTGTGTTGGACACGCTTGTTTTCCTGCTAGAGTTTAGAACCAAAAGAAAACAAACAAAACAAAAACAAAACAAATGAAGGAAACAAATGAGTGGAAAAACAAGATGAAGATTAAAAAATGAGCTCCATTACTGTTAGAAGTGCTGTAAACATGGTTTAGATCTGCAGCCACAGACAATTTTCAAAACTGAAAACTAGAATTAGTCCCACTTATCCACCTTCTTACAGACAGCACTGAAAATGGAAGGCCTTCGATCCACGGGCCCAAGTGTAGTGAATCCAAGGGTAGACTAATCCAGGAGAAAGAGAGGGACAACGGTATGTGTGCCCAGTTCTACCTCAACAAAAACTCCATGCCTCCTGTTGAGAGAAAAAGGGTGAGAGAATGAGGGGGATGTATTAGTTAGGGCTGTCTGTATAAACAGATCTAAGAGGGAGAGGGATGGAGGAGAGAGAGAAAGGGGGAGAAGGAGGGAGCGAGGGACCTATTATGAATAATCTGTTCACATTCATGTGCTCATGGAGGCTAAGATGTCCCACAGAGTGTTGTCTGCAAGCTGGAGGTGCAGAAAAGCTGGTGGTATGATTTAGTCTGCATCTGAAGCCCTGAGAAGCAGGAATGATGATTGTGTAAATCCCAACTGAGGACAGAAAAGATGAGACAGATGCTTCAGCTCAAACGGTGAGTCAGGGGAAAGGGGGTAAAGTCTACCTTCCTCTGTTTTTTGTGCTATTCAGGACCTTGGATTGGATGACACCCACCCACATTGTGAGTGCTTGTGTGTGTTGGGGGGGGGGTCGATATACCAGTTCAAATATAATCTTATCCAGAAACACCCTCCCAGACATACCCAGAAATAATGTTTAATCTGGGCACTCTGTAGCCAGTCAAGCTGATACATAAAGTCAACCACCACAAGGGAGAAAAGAGATTAAAAAATGTAATTCTATTGAATCCCAAAACATGAAATCTCAAACATTGTTCTGTTCACGTTTATTTTGCAATGCTCATGAGCAGTGTAGTGCCTAAATGAACCTCCCAGACTGTTGTATTGAAGCCTGATTATACACTGCTTTCTATTTCCCATCCCAAATTATGTTCAGATATATTATCTGACATCAGCAATTCAGCAATGAGATTGCATGGTAATACAGGGGTGCCCCAATGACAATGCTAACAACATGGAGCTAGCCCAAATTTAAACTTTCTTCCTATCAATTTTTAAAGATAACATGAATATTAAAAAATAAATGTCCTTTAAGTTAGGTTGGAATCCAAACATATTAAGTGATGAGAGAATTAAATTCAATACCAAATGACCTGTCTGCATGGGTAATAAAGATATTATAAAGTCCTCCTCAATTCCTTCATCTCATTGTCAGTTAAACACATCTTTATTGCTTGTGTGGAGGAAGGGATCCTTCCACAGGCCCCTGGACTGTTTCTCATGAGCTTGGGTGTATAGTTTCTCCAAAATATATCAGTTAGGAATTTTTACATTGAAGGAATTTTTCCATATGATACCAGGTTGGTCTATAAATGGTCCTCTGCATTCGTCAAAACCCTTAGAACCGTACACAACAAAGGATGAACTTTACTGTAGACAAATTTAAAACACCAACCAGAAGGTGGGAATTCCAGAATGCAATGCAGACTGTGTCAAATGAGTCTAACTGCTTTACAAGTGTACAGCATAATTTCACCAGCTATAGTGGGGAGAAAAGGAGCTGACCCTTTGCAACTTCAGAACACCGTGTTTTAGCTGAACCTGTTAAGCCTAAAGATGGAAAGAACTGTGTGTAAACACCTTACCCTAATTGGTAAATTTTCTTCTCTCCAAAGTACAGGTTACCAATTCTGAAACTACTGTACGTGTCAACTTCTAGGATTGAACAAATAAGTAAATAAATTGTAGTTAATGGGAGCCAGGTCTTTCACCATCAAAGAGTATATAAATAAGCAAGAGGAAAGGTTAGAAATAATCCAGTGGTGCTAGATTAGAATGGAGGTATTAGTAAAATTCATGTTTATTTTCACAGAGATGAAGAGATTGTACATGGATAGATACATAGATTTTGAAGGCAGATAGAGATAGATAGATGTTTGATAGATAGACATTGATACCTAGATAGACAGACAGACAGATAGATACGTAGGTAGACAGACAGGTGTGTATGATAATCAGAGTCATGTATGTATCCATGACTTACTTAGTACATGCTAAACTAAATATATAAATCCCAATAGTGCCAGCTCTGTCCTCCGATAGGGCCTGGAAACAGTGACACCCCAGTAGCAACATGCATAACCAGTGTCCATATTTATTTTCAAAATACTGTTATCCAACAAGAGAGACCAGAGCTCCCATCATAAATGATTGATTCTGGGGCATCAATGATTCCCTGCTAGGTCAGGAAAAACACAAGAGGAGGCAGATCATCTTGTAGTGCCAGAAGATAATGAAATGCTTTAAAAATAGTAGATAGAAGATGGGGTCTTGTCAAAAGGAGCCAATCTGAAAGAACTCCCAATGATCAAAGCGGGAACAATTTGTGCAATAAAAGAAATAATGATAGTGTTGTGTTGAATAAAATAAGCATCCTTGAGTCCATGTAAATGTAAGTAAATGATTAAATAAATGAATAAACAGGAGACAGGGGAAAATATTCTCACAGAAAAATTCCAAGTAATATAAAGGAATATAAAGAATAGAAAATCACCATTATAACACCATAGCAATAACTGCGGCAGGCCAGGTCCAGGGATGAATGCCAAAGTTAGTGGGAAAATTTTAAAGAGAAACAGAATATTTATGCAGCCTGAAAGTATCTTTTATATATATAACTGGGGTGGTTTTACTATGTCCCAAAATTCCTTGATTGTAGGACTTAGTAATTTACTTCAAACAGAGGGCAGAATGGGAAGAATGGGAAGAAAGAGTAACTTTCTAGTTGAGAAATCTAGCAGACTCCTCCTAACCAAGGGATAAAGGTTAACATTCATGTACCTGACAATATAATGGGACAAGAAAGGCATTCGCTTCTACATTACTTTCCCCCCAAAATGTGGCTTTAATCTAATCTTGAGAAAATCACATGCAAATTTAAGATTTTATTTATTTATTTTTAGAGACATAGAGTACATGCGAGCAGAGGGAGGAAGAGGGGGAGAGAGAGAGAGAGAATCCACAAGCCGACTCCCTGCTGAGATGGAACCCAACACAGGACTCGATCCCACAACCCTGAAATCATGACCCGGCTCAGAATCCAGTAGGCCACTTAACCGACTGAGCCCCACAGGTGCTCCACAACATGCAAATTCAAACTGAGGGACATTCTACAAAATACTTAGCAGACCTCTCAACGGTGTCAGGGTCATGACAACAAGGGAAAACCTGAAGACTGCCACAGATTGGCAGAGACTGAAAAGACACAATTACTAAGCACAGTATGGCATCCTGGATGGTATTCTGAAACAGAAACAACAGCAACAAAGCTGGTGAAATCCAAATTAAACCTATAGTTTAGTTAAATTTGAAATAGGAACTTCTTGCAGAAAAGTGAAATCTTTAACGTTCGTGTTTCCAAAACTGTGTAGAACTACTTTGCTCTTTCTTCTTTGTGTTTAGAAAATCTCATGTTCAAATTTGAAAATAAAAATAAACCCTACTAAAAAAGAAAAGGTTACTTTACAAAATATATTTAATACCACACCTCTTAATGAGATTCCCATCTTAGATTCTACACATTAAAATTTATGACAACATTGGCTAAAGACAGTGAGAGGATATGTCAGTGCCCATTTTCTAAAGCAGGAATCCTAGGACAGGTTCTGTTCCCTGAACGCTATCGTTGGTGTTACCATAGACCACTGTCATATCTATGTAGCAGATGAATTCAGGGTGAGCCCCTCTTCATTTGTTCCTTAACTCTGAATGCAGCTAATTTAAATACCTACCCGGGTCTAGGTTATAACAAGTTAGGGGTAAAACCTAAGTATGATCTGTAGTGAATGCAAAGCCCAATGGCATTGCATCTTTAAAGATAGAAAATGTTGTTGTACTCGTCGATGTCTAAAAAGCTCTCGGCAGAATTCTGCCTCAGTTTTGTCTGCATTATGAAACCAGGCTGCACTTGTGTGGTTGAAGTTCAAATTACAGCAATCTGTGCTTTAGGGTCACTGCTATTTGGCTAAGGACCCCCGGCGCCAGACCCCTGCCTATATAAAAATATCCACTCACATGTAGACAAAGCTGCTATAAACTGCAGTGACTTGCCAAGGCCAAAATCACATGTGCCTTAAAATTTCAAAGTCCTGCTGAGCTGCAATGGCTAAAACCAAATAGCAAAAGGGTAAAAATGAGTCAGGGTCCTGGTATAGTTTCCCGCAAATCACCAAAAGCAAAAGTCCTTGTGGCCTCGCCTTGTCAAAGGCTGGTAGTCAACAACTGTTGTTTTCCTTAACAAATTCCACTCAGAGTCTTTGCATCAATCTTGGTCCAGTTCAGAGATAGAAACCACACAGTGGGTAAAACGTAAGTTTAATATAACAAATTATTAAATGCTAATGATAAAAAGCAGTTACAGGATATAAGGAAACTCCATGGCACTTTAGGGCTGAGCTCCAGTACAGGGATTGGACAAACTTGGAAGAGATGCCACTGCCCAAGTCTTATTAAGGAAGGTGTGTTGAGTCCAATGGACTGGGGAAGTTTGCAGATTTGCCAGGCTGAACCTAGTCTACGAGTCACTGAGCAATGCAGAAGCAGCCCTATGCAGTTCAGGACTTGCCCTCAAGTGGACAGCAACCAATGATGTGGGCCTGGAAACAGCACGGGGCTGCGAAGGAAGCTGCTTCTTAACGTTAACAGGTGCTACAGAGCAACAGAAACCGTCAGGGCAGGTTTCCAAGTAGAGAAGGTAGCAGGAAGGCTATCACCAAGCTAGAAGAAGAGCTCAAGGGGAAAAGAGCAGCTCTTTCCCCCTACGGTGTCTTTTCTCCAAATTTTCTGAGAAATCTTAACTAATATTGTGCTCATGTAAAGAGGAAATGCTTAAAAGAATCCTGTCCACTATGGCAGAATATGTATTGCAATAACTTGGTAACTGGCAGACTCCTCTAAAGGTTCCCATTGCAATGGCCCAGACCTTAATATCACAGTGGATTGACCAAAAAAGAAAGAAAGAAAGAAAGAAAGAAAGAAAGAAAGAAAGAAAGAAAGAAAGAAAAGAAATTGATGACCTTTAAAAACAAACCTGCATTTCTTTTTCCAGAAGCAGAAGAGATTGAGGAGAAGAAACAAACTTATCTCTCAAAATAAATGTGGGACTGGAAAAACATACAAAAAAACAACAACTACAAAAACAAAGGACTGTCCCTCTAAGGAATGTCCCTCCACTAGGACAAAGAAAGCCAGGGTAAATGAGGTCTTTCTCCCAAACAATGGGAGGGGTGGTTGAGAGGTACTAAAGTCTTTCCTTTCTTAGAAGGAGTCATAATGGTTCTCCTACAGATATGGGTTCCTTAGACTTTATAGGAATCCTAGTGCTAGAGGTTACCAACTGCCTCAAAAGGGAAATGGAGTCTTTAGGTGCCCTTTCCTCCAATATTCTCTCAAAGCGATTAATTTTCCATCCCATCTTGTAAAATATCCCTTCGTTCAGAGATAGCCCTTCTACCTTACCTCCTAACTCCATTCTTTTTTCACTCTTTGAGATGTATTCCATCCATGGTTTCTAAAGTTCTGTGTTGACATATTCAAGTTTCAAGGCATTACTTTTCAGGCAAGCTCAGATTATTGCAGGTGATTAAGATTTACTAGGAGAGAAAACATTATGACTTGCTTCATGAATTTAGGTAGAAATTTTATTTCATTTTAAATTTTTTAAATTAATTGCTTTAGCCTACATATATGATATACTAATAGGAAGCCCAATTCTTTAGTCTTAACTAAAGTCACATAAATTACCCAAAGATCTCAAGAATTTACTCCTTCTAAAGAAAGATAATGGTCATCAAAACCCAAGGAGAATTGTGCTTTAATAATTTCCAAACTACTACTGCTTATAGATACTTTTTAAAAAATTAATACTTTGTGATTTAATTCTGAGACCGCATTTACATTGGCAACACTGGTGCCCAACATTGGGAAAGAAGGTGTCAGGGAGGGTATCACCAGGCTAGAACTAGAGCTCAAGGGGAAAAGAGCTGCTCTTTTCTGCAAATGTGCTACGATGTCTGTTCTGCAAATGTGCTGAGAAAGCTTAATTAACATTGTGTTCAGAAACCCCCTCCACATGGATGCTCTCCTTGAGTGTGCTCATACATTCTTCCTCCCAGTACAATCATCTTTCCATTTCTTTGGGATTTGGAATGAGCTTCAGGATCAATTACATGCTATATAAATCCAGATATTTTGAGTTAAGTTACCCTTGCTACCCTCCTTGCCTTCTTGGTAAACACCCACCTAATACTCTAAGTCCATAAGTCTCTGGACTCTCAAACTGTTACCGCTCCAAACTCTGAACATGTGAGTGTATGGATATGGATATCCAGAACATCTTATCTATTCTAGTTCATTCTCTACTTCCATTCTTCCTTCGTACTTTATAATGTTACATGTGATGTGGGTTTACCGTGTCACTTAGGAATATTCACTTCAGCTGTAAAGGTCAAGTATATCAAGTAGGATGGATAAAATCCATTAGGTTTGTAACCATTTGAGAATAACTAAAAAACTAGCTAGTGAGACATGTTATACAGATAATAAGGAGTGCGTCTGTGTGATAAAATAGGAATGTGAATTAAGGGACCAATTAAGTAACAAATACTCCTGAGGCACCAACTCTTCTTGATAGTCATTGCATCCATAAATTGGCCATCCATGGGTGATGCTCAAATGGTCTCCGGTGCTCTCTATCCAAGATTTGCCTATAAAAATGAGAGCTGCTGTGCATATTTTTAGTGAGTTATAGCTGTGGCCATATGTTTTTGCTGCTGTATCTCTTCAATAAAACAAGGATGTCTTGAGTTGGCATGCTGGTTCTTGAACCACCACAACCATCCATCGGCTGATGCATCAGAGAGAAAAGCAGGGTATAAGCCATCAATGATTGTATATATACACACATTCCTTTGTTTACATCAGGAAATACTAAAAATTATAATCATTTGCCTTTATAAACAACTGGATGATAATTTAGCTAAGATTTAACTGGTTGTTCAGAGGGACACCACTGTGTCCTCCAGAGAGACCCTGGAGTCCGGTAGTATGCACTTCTTCCCTGCTGGCAGCCCATCCTAATTTATGATCTTCCTCGTCTCTGTCCCTTTGCCTCTTGTGTTATGATTTACTCTGATTCAGAAAACCTTATGTTCCGAGCCCTTTAATTTTGCTCTGAGCCTTTCTGCTGTGTCTCCTGAAATGCTTCGTCTGGGGGGTCTACCTACATTCCATAGCAGCACTCTGTCCACCTCCCATTTGTCCATGTCCAGATCATTCAGAAATTTCCCCTTCACTTTGTCTTCCTTATTAGTTAAGATCTATTTTCCTCCTTAAACACTAAAACCCATGCATTTTCCCCTGAATGACAGCTCCATCCTCTTCCACTCATGACATTTAGTAATGCTTTTTAGACCCTACAGACCTTATACAACAATTAATCCGATAAACTGTATATCAGCCATTTTATACACACACACACATGCACATACACACACACGCACGGTTTAATATTATATCAGTACAAATCAGGAATCAGTGTGAGTCAGGAATATTTAAGCAACTGAAAGATAATTTGAACCAGGGCTTAACCACCTTTTTACTTTTCCTTAGTGGTAAATGAGATTTTAGTAATTTAAACTTATCCAAGGGTAGATGTTTCAAAATGACTGCAATGATGACCTTCCTGCAAACATAAATGCTTTAAAATTAGCTTTAGTGCTTTAGTAATTGTAAACTCTGCATTCTGACATCTTCTTTCTTTTGTTCAATCATTACTATGAGATTGCAAGCTTCCCAGGGATATATCTACAAAGACGCAGTGCTCCTCTCTTTCAATGTCAAATGTTTATCTGTTGCAAATAGCCAATTTAGGGAGAACTACATCAAGCCACTGAGATTCTGGATGAATGCTTACAAGTACTGATCTACAAATCAATAACATTCCAATAATTTTAAATTGCCCCAAGCTATAATTCCTTTTTTTATTATAATAATATTTTTTAATTATATTATGTTAGTCACCATACAGTACATCCCTGGTTTTTGATGTAAAGTTCCCTGATTCATTAGTTGCATATAACACCAGTGCACCCTGCAATACGTGCCCTCCTTACTACCCATCACCAGCCTATCCCATTCCCCCACCCCCTTCCCCTCTATAATTCCTAATATTTACTTTACTGTATCCTTCTGAGATATAACTTTATAAAGCATATTCAGAAATTTTTAAAAAATGTGTTTTAGTTACTCTCTGTGAGAATCATAAAAAATATTATCATATACACACATGAAAATAACAACAGTGATCAATGGATTAAATAGAGAAATATTAAATCAAGAGATGAAATGTAGTTATGATCTTTTAATTTTAATTTTACCACAGGACTGCTGTAATTATAGATATTGGCAGGGAAGCTGTTATACTTTTTGTTATGTTTGCTGATGAAACATGAATAGAAAAGTGCTGATTGCCTAGCTGAAATAGTATATTTCAGGATGTACAGGGAAGGCATAACATGTCATGTTCATTCATTCCAACTACACATCTCTGACAGACACTATTCCTAAGAGAGTCAGAAATAGTTCTTACATTCGTGGAGCTTACAGACTGGCAGGCTTTCCCCCAAAAAAATCCTTGTGATATTTTTATTTTTCTAATGGTAAGAGTAAATTCATGTTCTTTGTAAAAACAGTCAAAATGTGCACTACTATAAAAGAAAGTAGGAACCTCCACTGATTCCCCCAAAGAAAACACTGTTATGTAACTGGTAAATATATCCTCAGATAAATACAACTCTCAATCATCAACCACATATTAACTCTGTCCCTACTATGTGTGTACCAGATCCCGTGTTAGGGAATGATGATGTCATGATGAATAATAACAGATAAGGGATTTTCCCCCTTCAGGATGTGTCTGAGAGATGTGTGTCAAACATTCACATGCTATATCAAAGGACAGCATCGATAAGAGTAAAATGGGGAGATTGGTAATCTATGAAAGTATCTAAGGTGGGAATTTGATGTACTGTGAGGAACAGATACTTACTTAGTTTTTGAAGAAGGATGTTGCCTGAGATCTGAAGTGTGAATAGGTGGGTCCTGGATCCCTAGTGCTGCAGTGGACACATGTAGAGAAAGAACGGAGTTGTTGCAATGCACACAGAAAGAGAAGTTATGCTGTGCAATGAGTCTGGAGGGCTGGATGGGAGCCAGATCACACAGAGAAGCACAGATTGTGACAAGTATTATCTTCATTATCCTAAAAAGGAGAAGTCATTGCAGCATTGTAGGTAGGTGGGTGACAAGATCAGATATTTTTATACATTGAGCATCGACTGGTAAAAGCACGGATGAAAGACATGGTGACAAGTTTCATTATTATATATGATTTATTTGCAAATCAGTATCATAGGAAAATACAATGTATTCAAAATTGCTTTTGTATTTAATAAAATATTGTAGATACCTTTCCTTATGAGAACATATTATTCTACACTCTTCACAGCACGTTATTCATTATATCAACATAGGATGCTTTTAACAAATCTATATTTTTACCTCTCTTTCAAAGTTTCAAATAATATTACTAATAATAACCATTAAATTATATCTTTGAAACATATGAAAATATTTACTTCTAAGGACTGAATTTCTAGAAATTCAGGATTAAGGGTAGGCCCATTTTATTTTTCACAGACAATGTCAAACTATCTATTAAAACATTGTGGCAATATACTCTGTTACCCCCCCAAACAGGAAAAATATCCTGGATTCTCATCACCTTTACCAATGATTTGTGTTATTTTCTTAGATCATTTCAGCTTCAATTTCCTTTGGTGACACTGAATTTTATCCACTCATTCTCATGACCACACTCTATACCTTGTTTTTACTGGGACTGCCTCTTCAATAAAATATTAAATTCCAACATTTCATGTATGATTCACTTACTTTAATTATTATAATGATGTCCATTTTTACAGATAAGGAAACTTATTCACAAAGCAATTAAGAAACTTGCCCAAAGTTATACAACTAGTACATAAATATGCAGAAGGCTTTTACCATTACACTTTATTACTTTAGAAAAGCTGTTTGATAAAATTCAAAATTGATTCATGATTTTTAAAACCTCTTAGTACACTAAAGTAAACAAGGGCTCACTAGCCTAATAGTATTGTATAACTCCTAACAATAATAAAAATCATGTTTTATTGAGGGGTCTACAACTCTTCCATTAAAATGAAGGACTAGAGAAGTTTTAATGAATCTTTAACTACTTTATAATATTCCTAATGGATTGTTTAGCCAGTGAAATGTCCAAGTTAAAAAAAAGTGGATGATAATCAGACAGTAGGAAATAAAGTAGTCATTTATTAATTTAACTATCAATACTTAAGTCACTATAAATATTAGTTCTGTGCTTGGCAGTGAAGAATCATAGGATAAAAAACAGATATGTGATTTCCCCCTCCTCATTCTTAGAATCGCTTGGCAAAGATCAATAGTTTAATTGGACTAATGTTAAAGTTTGCTTTGTGCTATGTAAGAGGAAGTTCAAGATACAGTGTAAGAATTAATACAGAGACAGACCTATTTCTAGATAACCATGCAAAACCATCAACTGCAACCTAGGTTGGGTGGAAAGACTGCTAGGCATAAGCCAGACAGAAACATGGGGGATGAGGCTTCCCAGGAGAGGTGATGGCAGACAAGCAAAAGCATTTCAGGATAGGGTAGAGTATTGGGTGGGTATAGTATAATATGAGATTGCAGTAAACAAGTAGAGGACTCCTCGTTAAAAAACAAAAACAGAAACAAAATCTTGCAAATCAATTCAGTGAGTACGACTTTTTTTTTTTAGCTGAAGATAAGTGAAAAGTAGGTGAAAGATTGAGGAAAAGAATTGCAATGTTAAAATTTGCAGTTTAGAAGAATCATTTTGAATACTGTATAGATTATCAATGGTTAGGAGAAAGACCAGAGGTATAACTCTGATGATAAAGATTTTGCAGTAAAGTAAAGAGGGAGATTATGGTGAGATTAACTTGAGTTGTAGATACAGACATAAAAAGAAAAAAAAAACAGGTTAGAGAAATACTGAATTGGTGTAATGGCAAAATTTAGTGATCGTTGAGGTATGGGAGAGGGGAGAGAAAGAGGAAAGTGTTGGGACCTTCCACTGTCATGGGAAACACTGGGCAAGGAGCAAACACAGAAGGTGGGCAGGGATGACGAGCCTAATCTGGAACCCATTGAATTTGAAGCATGAATGAGAAATCCCAGTAGAAACATGCAGGATGCAAATGGGCTATGGGTTTAAACTCAGGAAATTATGTCTTAGATATAGACTTACTGTTTGTCAACATATACATAAATATAGAATACACAAGAATAAATAACATAGACCTTGGGTTTTACACACTGAGAACAGGACCTAGGAAAGAACCTTGAAGAATATTTACCTTTAAGCAGAATGAAGGAAAGCCTGAAATGGAGGCTGGAAAACACAGAGGCAAGTGCAGACATGGGATGACTAGTAGAGTGTAGAGTCAGAAAAAACAGAGAGGGTACTTTTCAAGGAAGGGGGGTGCAGTCAGGGGTCTCACCTCCAGGTAAAAAGTCAGTTAGAAAGAGCTGGAAAATGATCCCTTGGTACTGGTAGTTTGTTATTGACTCTGGAATGAACCATTTTAGTAGTTGTGAGGAAACAAGAAGCAGACTTCCTCATAAAAGTGAGTGAGGAGCAAGCAACTTTGGATATAGAAAATAATTCCCACAACTCAAACTGCCACAGGGTAGGCACAGGTGGAATAGATGAAAGATTTAGAGCAAACTGTATTTTGGATGGGAAAAAAAATGGCGGAATACTATATTGATCATATTCAGGAGCCAATACAGACAGACTGTTGAAAATGCAGAAGAGCGTAGAGCTCGTGGAAACAAACACAGAAACAAGGGCAAGATGGCGGCAGCACAGCCAGTTCCTGCACCCAGGTATCTCGCACGAGCTATTAGATCGTGTTCTTTACTGAACCAGAGAAAAACACTGTGTATGGTGGGCCAGCTGTGACTTTTAGTTTGGAAATACTGCATTTGAGCGATGCTGAGACTTCCAGATGAAAACATTAGGGAACATTTTAAGTCCAGAGTTCAAAATGGAAAAGCACATTAGGGAATTTTCAGACTGTTTATAGTAATTAAACCATAAGATTGGACAAGGTTGCCTAATGTCAAAGATACACACAACTACAAATTGGTTCAGAGCTGTCCAAAGCACTTTTATTTAATTCAGCACTGCTAAAAATGTCCGGGAAGGCAGAGACAGTAAGTTTCACACCGCTGCCAGGTCCTGGACGCTCTGTCAAGCTCTCATAGTGAGGGGCAGACAGGGTTCAGCTCAAGGTCGAGAGTTAAAACAAAAGTTCCCACTCAGTGAGGACTTTTGTATGCCAGGGTCTCTTTCTTCTGCTGATTTACATCTTTAACCCATTCCATCCTCACAGCACCCCAACAGGACAAATGCAATTCCTATTACTATTTCACATACTAGGAAATTGGGTCATAGAAAGTGTCTCAAGTTCACACAGCTAAATACACGGTAAAGCCAGGATTGCAGCACAGGCAGTCTGACACAGGAGTCTAAACTCCTACGCACCATGCAACATGGGGCAGGAGGAAGAAATCTAGTAGTGCGTTTCCTGGGAGTCCAGTAGGAACAAAGTGAGGCCAACATGTACAGTTTATGAATGATCACTATACCCATATGAGCTGTGTTTTAAAACTTGCTCGATTATCTAAGCCACACTCTACACCTTTGACATCCTCACAAGCAAAGACTCTGGGTTTCACTCTAGAGGGAGAGACACGCTCTGAGTCCCACAGTCTGACAAGCCAACACTCCTTATCTCTCTGTACACACTATCAAAGAACACAGCAGAGAAAGCTGTGGCTGATGGCAAAGAACAGAGCCTAGTCATAGTTAATCTTGTTTTATCTTTCCCTGTTCAGTCAGTAAATGAATTCATTGCTTAGCTGCCTGGTTTGAAAACAGTCTATCTCTTTACACTTTCCTATTATACAGAATACGATTTATACCCCAGGATCATGTAATGTTTGAAGGCTGTGGCAGCTCTGGACTATGTGGGCTGAGCCAGGTTGGAACTAGGTTTCCCAGAACTCCTTTCCTGCATGGTTCTAGGTGAGGGTTTGGCCCTGATGGAAACGTGGAGGAGACTTGCAGGGCAGAAGACAAGGCACAAACATTTTGTGTGTGCTCTAAAAATCATTGTAGAGCCCCAGACATGTCTGGTGGTTCACGTTATAGAAACTGCACCTGCTCTCGGTCTCTTATTTTAGCTTTTCTGTGACCCTGAACAGCTGACCCTGCAAACCCTACACATGACTGATATTAGAAATGATAAAGGCAGACAGACTCTGTTTCTCCCCACCATTTCCAGCGCGTGCTCGCTCTCTGGTCTCTGTACCTACCTCTTCTTCCCGGCTGCTGGCTCCGAGTCCTACCCACTTCAGGCTCATCACCACATGCAGAGACAGCAGCTTTCCACACACACGTCTCCACTGACAGCCATTGCATAATCGAGAAACGCTATGAGAAACCTTTTATTCTATGTCACTCATGGTGGTCAGCTTCCCCAAGCTTCCCTAACTGCCACAAGGTCCGAGTGATTCAGTTCATGTTTCCCTTCGATTGAAGACTAAGTGTTTAAAGGGGCAATTACATAAGCTCCCCCTTCTCCAAAGGACAGTGTGTGATACTATGTTTCTTCTGTTGGGACAATATGAGTGAGGGAAGTGCTGAGCTCCACAGACCAACCAGCACTTGAGAGGGAGCAATTTGAGAGAGAAGAGAGAAATAGGGGGCATGAGTTTGGAAGAGAAATCAGGAGACAGGGCGTCAAAAAAGACAAGGAAAAAGCATTTCAAGTCAGAAAAAATACGGTGCATCTCTTCAAAGACAGCGTGCATACCGTTTTTCATTCTGACTTTACAGTTAAAGTTACAGCATAACATTTCTCCAAACACTCAATGTATTTTCCTTGAACATAATTTTAAATTGAACCAACATTGTTATATCACACTTTCTTTAAGTAGTTGCCTATTCTTTATGTACAGATTATTTCCAACACCTTTAATTAAGAAAACCTCAATAAATATATTTACACTTATATTTTTACATAGTACCGTAATCTTTTTAAGAATCAGTTTTAGAAGTGATTTTGTTTGGTAAAAATATGGATTTTTTTTACATACTATGTTTATCTCATAAAAATATAGAGAGCCCTTCAGGGAGACCAGCAGTAGGACTAGAAGAGATTTCTAGGAAAGGGGGTCATTATCTTCATGCACCATCTCAAGGAGACTTTGTCTAAATCAGATGATAAAAGCTCCAGGATTTGGGAGCCTGAGTAAGGGTGAGTGATTATGTCAATGCCCCTGCTGATGCCATTGCTATGGATCTGCTTCCCAATGGGCTTCCCAAGGGGAATCAGCAGAACAGGACAAGAGCATGGGGGTGAAGACCTGCCCCTGCTCCCTGAAAGAGGTTGTCAAACATTAGGATTTGTTGACCCTGAGCAAGGGTAAAGGTTGATCGCACTTGAGTTGCCCATCCTCCTCTTGGAAGAGAAGTAAACATGAAGGCTGAGTTTCCCTGTCCTTTATGGCACAAGAGAACAAGTCTACGAGGCACAGGCTCGTGATTTTTATCTTTCACTGACGGTGGGATTCACAGCATTAACGATATTTCAGAAACTCAGCTATGAACTCGGAGAAGTCAAATAATGGTAATAATAATAACAAAATGGCATTGGTTGTCTGAAGCTCTTCAGAAGCCATAATAAAGAGAATTCATTTCAGCAATCAGAACAAATCCCACTTTGTTTCTTCGAGAGGAGACATGGACACCTGCATGAATAATGGCCTTGATGGTGTTGATGACAACAGAGTAGCCACACATGGAACAAGCAAAAGAAGATTTTCTGAAGCTCAATTAAGCTTTTCAACCTAAAAATAAAAAGCAAGCAAACAAATAAAAAAAGAAAAGCAAAACTTTGTAGAGAAATTGAAGGAGATGACAATGATTTAAACACCCAGTCTTTTTTCTCTTAGAGAATCAGTTGTTCAATTACATTTCCCAGCCCTCTTTTCAGCAAGTATGTAGATATGTTACACCAATCTGTTACATCAGGTACACTCCTTATTTGAATGTGAACAACATGGAGAAAAAGGCTCTATGTAGAACCAGCCTTTGCTGGTGGTAACTGATGCCCTGGGGTTTTCCCTGTTTCCACAATAAGGCTCCTAATGGAGAACTGGCAGCATAGATGGCATGGGAACAATTGCAACGAAGATAATTTTTTTTTTTTTTTTTTTTTTTTTTGGACTCGTTGATCTACTTTTTAATTTGTTCTTTACCCTCACGTGTGATTGGGTTTCTGGGATTTCTTATATGTCCCTCTTTCCTACTAAACGAAGATAATTTTCTGACATCTTATGACCAGCCACAGCAGATGGTGGTAACATCAACATATTGTGTATGACGTGGGTTGGGACATTATGTCTCAAGGCTTAAACTCAAGGCTTAATCTACTCTGTCTATAATTCTGTAATTTACCTTCTATCCATTTCTAAATCCTTTGTCTGTTCAAACTCACCTCAATTTATCTTATTATTAGAAACTAAAAACATATTCTAAATTGGAATAAATTTATGCTTGGTGCCATGTTACAAAAGAACTTTCCAGATGAATTAGAAAAATGTAAATGTTAAAGACTTGGGGATAATGATGAGATCATGCAGAAGTCTCCAATGTATATTAATGATACATACATTTATATAAAATATTTATTTCAAAAAAACATAACACATTCAAAAATGAGATAAACAGGTGTGTCAGCCTAATATACAACAAAGTAACATAATAGCAATTAGTGTTTGAAGCCAGGGACTTGAATCAGAGAGTTGAAGCAGTCCCACTGAAGAACAAGACGTTAAAACATCTAATGCGTGTAGCTGTGGACAGAGACCCCTCAATGAAACAGGGGCCATGCAGCAGCTGCCTTACTGGTGAACAAATCTTAGAGCATTGGTCAGGGTGCACTAGCTACTGTAAGAAATAATTCGAAAATCCCAGGGTCTGAAAACAATGTTTCCATTCCTTCTCATGTCACACTTGGAAGAAGCTGGATGCTTACAGGTGTCTTCTTCACGTGATCATCTGCAGACCCTGGCTCTCTCTACCGAGTGACTCAACCATCCTCTTGGCCTTAAATTATTCGCAGTTCTGAATCCAGGTGGCCAATCAGAGATGAGAATTGATTGCACGATCTTGTGAGAGAACTTAGAAGCCAGGCCTGCAAATGGCAACTATTATCTCTGCCCCTATTTTTTGGCTTGAACTTAGTCTTACGGCTTCATATACCCGTTTCGTTTTTCTAATTTCTCAGTACTTGTGCTAACATTATTCTTTATCACTTTTACTTTGGTCATTCTTGGTCTTTCCATTACCACACAATTTTAATATCAGTAATATCAGTTTGTTGATTTCCACAAAATGATCTGTTTAGAATATTATTGGTATTTTAATAAAACTATAAATCAGTTTGGGGAAATCAACTTTAAATTATTGAGTTTTCAAGGACACCTGGGTGGCTTAGTCAGTTTAGTGTCTGACTCTTGATTTTGGCTCAGGTCACAATCTCAGGGTGCTGGGATTGAGCTCTGCATCGGGCTATGTGCTCTACAAGGAGTTTGCTTAAGGGTTCTCTCTCTTTCTCTCCCTCTCCCTCTGCCCTTCCCCCTATTCATGCTTGCACACTCTTCTCTGTTAAATAAATAAATAAATCTTTAAACAAGAAGTATTGCATTTTCTAAAAAAAAAAAAAAAGTCCAATAGAACCTGTTAAGGATTTGTTTCCTTTCTCTCTAGAGTTTATTTATTTTAGGACTTAACAATAGAGACTTAAAATTGTCATCCATATTGTCACAAATGGCAGAATCTTCCCTTTGCTCTCACAAAGACATATTTTATTTTGCTTGTCAATCCCACATTATGAGACAGCATCTTTATCAAACATTAATCAAATCCTTCAACTATCTTAATGCCATTTTCAGTCTTGGATTTAGCTTAGGTCTTACAGAACTTCTTGAATCCAAAATTTGGCCTGTTATTTCTTTAAATAATGTCTTTCCTCCCTTTTTGAGACTTCAATTCCACTTATGATGTAAGTTTTCGTTTTGTTTCCATTTGCCTCTTTGATCTTTTTCTTCCATCACTTTTTTACTTTGCTTTTAAGTTTGAGTATTTTTTTCCAGCTTTGTTGAAGTATAGTTGACAATTTAAAATTGTATGTATTTAATGTGTACAACTTAATGATTTTATATATGTAAACATTGTTAATACTTACCACAACCAGGCTACTTAAGCTTAAGCTATATTAATCACCTCACATGGTTACCTTTCTTGTGTGTGTGTGTGTGTGTGTGTGTGCGTGCGTGTCATTAGAATACTTACAATGTACCCTCCTAGCTAGTTTCAAGTATACAAAACAATATTGTTAACTGTAATCACACTGTAGTACATTAGATCTCCAGAACTTACTCATCTTGCATAACTGAAGCTCTGTACAACTTGACCAATACTTCCCCATTTTCTCTACCCAGCAGGCCCTGGAAACCACTATTTTACTCCCTCCTTCTATGAGTTCAACTTTTTATAGATTCTACATATAAGTGAGATCATGCAGTATTTGTCTTTCCACATCTGGCTTATTTCACTTGGCCTCATGTTCTCTGGTTTCATCCATGTTGTTACAAATGGCAGGTGCTTCCCCTTATTTTAAACCTGCATATATTCCATTAAATAGATAGATGATGATAGATAGATGATAGATGATAGATAAATAGATGATAGATAATAGATAGATGATAGATAGATAGATAGATGATAGATATTGCGTGTGTTGGCTTTAAAAATCACATTTTCTTAATCTATTCATTCACTGATAGACATTTAGGTTGTTGGCTATTATGAACAACGCAGAAATAAATATGGTGTACAAATAACTCTTCAATTCCTGATTTCTTTTCCTTTGGATATATACCCTGAAATGGGGTTGCTGAATCATTAGTTTTATTTTTAATTTTTTGAGGAATATCCTTACTGCTGTCCATAATGGCTACATCAACTTACATTCTCATCAACAATGTACAAGGATTTCCTTTTTGCCACACTTTCATTAACACTGTTGTCTCGGGTTTTTCATGATAACCATCTTAACAGATGTGAGGTATCTCACTGTGGTTTTGATTTGAATTTCTCTGATGATTTGGGAAGTTGAGCACATTTTCATACACCTGTTGGCCACCATTTGTATGTCTTATTGATCCATGTTCTAGTTTACTAACCCTATTGTTTGGTGTATCTTATCTGCTTAATTTAAACTCATTTAATAAGTTTTCAGTTCAATTATGTTTTTATTGGTTCTAGTATTTCAATTGGATTTTCATATATTCAAAATTGTAACTGAAATTCTCCATCCATTCCTCATTTTCCTCTTTCTTCTCTTTTCTTGAACGTATTAATCATAATCATGGAGAAGTCCTTACCTGATAATTCATTATGTAAGTTACCTTTGTATTTATTTCTATAATTTGCTGTACTTATTAAATTTTCTTTTACTTGATGCAATCCGTGATATGCTTAGCTGTTTTTCACTGAGTTGTGAAAGACAATTGTAGAAGCCCTGGATGTGCTTTCTCCATGCAGAAGATGTTAACACTTTTCCTTTGTTAGGCAGATAGAATGGGGTCATATCACCTTAATCCAATCAGTAACTAAATGGTCTTGACACATAAATCTCGACAAGTCTTCATTCAAGTCTAGTTTGTTCTTGCTCCTATATTGTGATTACCTTTTCCCAAATATTAAATTTATTGTCCACCTGGTATAACTTTTGCCATCTGTTATTTTCAAAATCTAGTGTTGTTTTAAGTGTGTCTATAAAAGGGCACTACTTGATCCACTATTTTTTGGAAGATAATCAGGGAACCTTTCAGATTCTTATCCTAACTGAATAAATTGCTTTCAGGTTATAAACATTGATACATCCTTGCGCTTTCTTTCTATTTTCCTCCTGAAATGATTTCACTGTTCCTTAAATTCCATGTTTACTTAATTCATAGATTTATTTTTCTCCTTTTGCTGGAATAAATTCTGCATATTTTTAGAAAATATAGATGGGAATTACAGTTTCTGTTTTCATATGAATAAAATGGATTCATTTCTACACTCAATTTAAAATTTGATTGGATAAAGAAATCTAGGCTCATAATCATTTTTCTTCACATGCAAATATATTGCTCCATTGTTTCATTACTCTAGGGTTGATTCTGATTAATCTGACAGCAATTTTCTTTGCAATTACTTAATGTTTTTGCATCCTATCTCCTGGAACGTATTTATTATTTGTTTGTTTGTTTAATTTATTTTTTTATTATTTTCCTCCCTGGAGGATTTTTAGATCTCTATCGTCTTCTAGGTTTTGTGAGATTTTACCAGGTTATCTTCAGATGCGTGTGTGGTAGAGTTTCACGTAGACACCCTAGTAGTGTATGGGTTGTTTTACTTCAAAAGCACATTCTACTAAAGCACCACCTCCCCTTTCTCTGTTCTTTATTTCTTGAATTATTGGAGGTTTCATTTCCCTCAAATTTCAAATCAAAATTTTGGCTTTATGTTCTATACTTTGGGAAAAAAGAAAAACAAAATGGAAAGTTAGACTTTGTTTTTTTAGACTGATATGGTTTATTGAAGCTATCATATTTTTAAGTTTTAGTTTATGTTTTGTTTGTTTCCTCTTCAGACGAAGCTATTATATGTTTTATAGGTAATACGATTGTGACCCATTCTAAGGACACAACAGAATTTTGAATGTTCTCTTTTCTGATATATTTATATTTCCTGGGTCATTTTTCCTTCATTTTCATTTTAATTTTCCTCAAATACCTGTTAATTTTTCATTGTCCATTTATATTGGAAAATAGAAACTATTTTGATTGAAGTAAATGGCATCAATTTCCTGTGAATGTGGTGTCTTTTTTCATGAGACCAAGCTCAACTGTAAGGATGCTAGTGGAGACGTCCCCATATTCCCTTTCAAGAAGATAAACAGTGAATAGAGAGATAGGCTTTTCCTCCTGCCACTAAGGCCAAAATGGTGCATTCTTTTCTCCTATGAATGATCTGTGCCTCAGCTTATATATTTTTTTTCTTTTTTTATTATTTTTAAATTTTTTCTTTACCTAATTTGGGGATGTTTGGTAATTTCTTAACATGTATAATGTGTACCATTGCCCTATTTCTCTCTCAAGTGCTAATATCCAAACTAAGACTCCCAGCTCTTCTCTTATAGAATTCTTTTTATTCTAGTTACTTATTTGTTTGTTTGCTGTATATTTATTTATTTTCTTCTTTTGAGAGAAAGACAGAGAAGGAAATCCTACTGAAAGGGCAGAAAAAGTGAGGTGGGAGAGCTGAAAAGACTGGTCATTAAATAGGCTTTTGTCAGTTAATTACATAATTACTGTCAGTCTACCGTTTCCATACCTGAAAACTGGACACCTGGAGATAATTCAGGCCTCAAGGGGGAAAAAAATGAAAGAAAAGAAAAGAAAAATAGTCTTTCTTATCACTTCCTACTTTCCAGGAACTAAGATATTATTTCATTATGTCTTATTATGTATAACTGTAGAACAAATGAAGACCATGCAAATGAGAGCAAATAAAGTCTACTTATTTTGAGTTTTTTTGTAGCAAGGAGCTGGACACCATTTCTTTTGGCAGAAACTTAAAGGTATTCAGAGACTAAGAAAGATTAGTGGATTAAAAAATTGAGGGCTGACTGGTGTGAGGTGTGTTGATTTGTATGAATGATGTTGAACATATTTTCATAGATCTGCTAGCCATCTGTAACGCCTTCTTTGGAAAAATGTCTATTTATGTCTTCTGCCCATTTTTTAAGATGGCTAAAATTTACAACACAGGAAACAACATGTGTTGGCGAGGATGCAGAGAAAGGGGAACCTTCTTACACTGTTGGTGGGAATGCAAACTGATGCAGCCAAACTGGAAAACAGTATGGAGGTTCCTCAAAAAGTTAAAAATAGAACTGCCATTAGATTGAGCAATTTCACTACCAGCTATTTACCCAAAGGATACAAAAATATTGATTTGAAGGGGTACATGCACTCCGATATTTATAGCAACATTATGAACAATAGCCAAATTATGGGAAGAATCCAAAGTCCATTGACTAATGAATGGATAAAGGAAAATGTGGCATATATAATACAATGGAATATTACTTGGCCATCAAAAAGAATGAAATCCTGCCATGTGCAACCATGTGGATGGAACTAGAGAGCATCATGCTAAGTGAAATAGGTCAGCAGGAAAAAGACAAATACCATATGCTTTCACTCATATGTGGAATTTAAGAAACAAAACAAATGAGCATCTGGAAGAAAAAGAGAGAGAGAGGCAAACCAAGAAACAGACTCTATACTACAGAGAATAAACTGATGGTTATCAGAAGGGAAGTGGACAGGGGAGATGGATTAAATGGGTGATGGGAAATCAGGAGTGCACTTGTGATAAGCAGTGAGTGTTGTATGTAAGTGATGAATCAGTAAATTCCACACCTAAAACTAATATTACACTGCATGTTAACTAACTGGAATTTAAATAAAAACTTGGAAAGAAAAAAAAGTGGAGGCAGGGGAAGCCTTCAGGTAAGGTTGTTTCACCTCAACAAAGCTGGAAAATAAAAAATAAAAAAAGAAAATGACTCTATATAAGAAATGACTTACAAGAAAATTTGCAAAAAGCTTAATAAATAACTCAGAAAACATAGATGAAATGGATTATTTTTTAGGAAAATTTTAATCTACAAAGATAACTCAAGAAATGGAAAGCCAGAATAAAGAAAGTATCATAGAAAGTATCATTTTAAAAGAAATAAAATATCAATACTTGAGAAAAGAATCAAGAACACTTTTTGTAGGTGTACTTCATTGTATTTCAAAGACCATGAAATCTCCATGTTATACAAACTCTCCACATAAAAATATGGAAAGCTTCCCAATTTATTTTATAAGACTGACATTTATTTTATAAGACTGACATAACCTGAAAACAAAATCAAATAAAGAGAGCTCCAAAAAGGAAACTAGCTGTAGACCAATCACAATAATTAATAACATGTTACTACTACTAAATTTAATGTTAGCTATCAAACCTACGTGGTATATGGTCATCAGCTTTATTTTCATGAAATCTTCAAAACCTCTGATTGGAATATGGTGTCCTCTCAGTGATGCTCTGGTTTTATTAATATTTGTGAATTTTTATCATAACCTCAGTGGCATTTTGGAACTGTGACAGAAAAAATATATTAGCTTATTTTGCATTTTTATTTAGGACCTGGATGAGAATATAGTCTTAGTATTATGTAATCTAATTAAGGGTATACAAATAAGTAATTATGTATATAATCTATATGTAAATTTATGTACATAATCTATGTATATGTAATTTTTAAATGTTTATGTTAACAAAACAAATATTTGCTATCATCATTTTCTCAGTCAATTCTAACTTTAAAATTCCCTTTTTTTTTTTTTTTTCCAAGTTTGATTTACATTCAAGTCCTTTCCTCCTGGGACTTCTAAAGTTTGATATTTACATAAGTGACTCTAGTTTATCCAGAATTTAGTTCGTTTTGCCTTTTCCATTTGTTGTTTGCCTTTTGGTGCATAGTTAAGATCATGATTTAATATCTGTGTAAAATAGTAAGTCATTTTTACAATAAGGGGTTTTTCACTTTCTTATTGATTTATAATATTCACTACCCCACCAGTCATTTAAAAATTCTAATATTTGCTAGCATAAAAGTAACTGCCTTTCACTTCTTTACTTCTTTCTAAATTTTTACAATTTAAATATTAACTTTAGAAGTTATTTTTTTAATATGGTATAACTAATATCCTGATCTACTTTCAAAATAATGCTTGGTTTTATTTTATTTTTCCAGATGCATTTCTGAAAATTATTTCATTACAAAGAAATGAAAATCCTGTTGATATTTTAGGGGAATTCTTCTATATCTTCCTCTATGATGGTGAGAAAACAACTAGAATTTTTACTATATTTAATCTTCACCAGGCAAAGGCTTGCATTTCATTTTTTAAAGTCGTGTTTATTTCTATCCATATTCACTTTAGTATTTTATAATATACTTAGCTGAACTTCAATTTTCCAATAAATAATGTGCATCACAGGGATGAGTTTCTCCCACTACCTTGCCAAATGTTTACCAGAGACAGATATAATTTGATTTAGAAAAATAAACCAATGTAACATTTCTTATACTCAGAGTTATAAAATAATATTCACATATTTAGATACATGAATGTTATTTTCATGTTTCTTGAACAGTTGCATGTTTCTCATTAAATTGTAATTAAGAAGACAACAAGGTATTTTTTTTTTTTACTCTCATTGCCTGAGACACAGGTGTGGAGGATAAATACTTATTTCCAGTTCTGTTGGATACATATCCAGAAGTGGGATTGCTAGATCATATGGTAGTTCTATTTTTAATTTTATGAAGAAACCCAATATTGTTTTCCATAGCAGCTATACCATTTGTTGACACTTCCATGTTCATGGAAACACTGTTGGTAACAGTCAAAATGTGGAAATAACCTAGATGTCCATTAACCAAAGAATTGGTAAAGAAAACATGGTATTAAAAAAAAGAAGGGAATTATGTAATATATAATAACATGGATGAAACTTGTGGACATTATGCTAAGAGAACTAAGCCAGCCCCGGAGTGGCAAATACTGCATAATTCCACTTGCATAAAGTATCTAAAATAGTCAAATTCAGGGGCTCCTGGGTGGCTCAGTCGTTAAGCGTCTGCCTTAGGCTCAGGGCATGATCCTAAGGTTCTGGGATCCAGCCCTGCATTGGGCTCCCTGCTCAGTGTGAAGCCTGCTTCTTCCTCTCCCACTCCTCCTACTTGTGTTCCCTCTCTCGCTGTGTCTTTCTCTGTCAAATAAATAAATAAAATCTATAAATAAATAAAATCTATAAATAAATAAATATAAAATAGTCAAATTCATGGAATCAAAGATTGGAATGGTGGTTCCCAGGAGATGGGAGAGGGAAAAATAAGGAGTGACTAATCAATGGGCATAATGTCAGTCAAGCAAAATGAGAAGCTTTAAAGATGTACTGCATCTTTACCGTGTACCTATATGTACATGTACCTATAATGTACCTATAATCAATAATGATGCATTGTACACTTAAAAATTGGTTAAGAAGGCAAGTGTTCTTACCATAATAAATTAGATTTAAAAATTGACTCAAGCATAAGAAAGTGAAAAAAATGTAGTGAAGGATAAAAACTTGAAATGTTTAAAATGAGCTAAAGGGGCCCCTGGGTGGCACAGCGGTTAAGCGTCTGCCTTCGGCTCAGGGCGTGATCCCGGCGTTATGGGATCGAGCCCCACATCAGGCTCCTCCGCTATGAACCTGCTTCTTCCTCTCCCACTCCTCCTGCTTGTGTTCCCTCTCTCGCTGGCTGTCTCTATCTCTGTCGAATAAATAAATAAAATCTTTAAAAAAATAAGATAAAATAAAATGAGCTAAATACTTGTTAGTGAATAAAATAATCAGAAACACTTCACTCTAAGATTATCTATTTTAGACAAAGACCAGGTATGTCTAGCTTCTCATGTTAGCCATAGTAGACTTTTGGTTTTATACTTCATATTGGTCAAATTTAGGTTTGCAGGTAATCTGGTTACTCAGGAGGAACATTTTCACCAGGGTTGATGCTTTTTCAACAAGACTGGCTACATTTAACCAAGGGAGTAACCCAATGGGATAGATAAAATCTACGAATCCCTTTGTGCAGATCTTCACAGAATGAGGAGAGAGAGAGCAGAAAAGGAGCTGTGGATATTCCCATAGAAGCTCTGCCTGTGCTCCTCGTATCAATAGCTACAATTCTTAAAACTTTACTACAATATTCAAAGCAACCAGCTCTAATTTGATAAAAATAAAATATGTTAGGTAGTTGAAAAGAGTAATCTTTTCAGAGATTACTTGAAGTTTCTTTTTGTCCAACTAGCCCTGCTTGAAATCTTTGATGCCTGAAATTTTAATAACCTAACTGAACCTCTTTTGTTACGTTGGCACCTAAAATTACACATATCTGTCAGTGTGTCCAGACCTTCATTGTGATTCGTGTTAATTAGCTTGTTTGTTTCTCCCAGTTTATCGTTTTGCCCGGCCCATCATTTTTATGTGAAATGGAGACCATTTGCTTTGGCAAAAGCTACATACTGAAAATAGTGGTGGATAGAAAATATGGCTCAAGTGAAAAGTACAAAAAGAAAATACCAATATTGGTGAGGATGAGAAGAAATTGGAATCCTCAAACACTACTGATGGGAGCATAAAGTTCAGTACCTGGAGTGGAAGTTCGTTAGCAATATTTCTAACACTGAATATAGGTATACTGTATGATCCAAAAGAAAGCATATGTGTGTTTTTAAAGCTATATAAATAACCATAACACCACACTTGTAATGACTCTGAACTTGCAAGGATCCAACGTACATCAGTATCAAAATGAACACATAAATTGTGATAGACCAAACAATGGAATACCATTCTTATATAGCAATGAGGAAAAATATTTTCTATGCTCAACAGCATGTATAAAACTCATAAATATAAACTTGAGAAAAAAGAAACCAGATGCAAAAAAAAAAGGCACAGACTGTATTATTCCATGTGTGCTCTCTTCTATATTCAATGAAACTATGCTTAAATGTGTGGGAATAAGTCATAGCTTCACAATTTCTAAATAAGATTTATTCAGCAATCAACTTAGAAGATAAAACTAAAAGATTTGTCTTGAAGCTGTAATTTTAAAGTAATTTACATGAACTTGAAAATACTCAATTTTCCATTTTAAAGAGAGATGTTGGTGGAGGGGATCTAAAGAAATCTACTGCAAGCTGAAGCGCTTCTCTCCACAGCTATTGGCTCCACTGACTGCACGTGGTGTTGGCGATCCAGACCTACCTGATATGTGATTGCATGTCCAGCAGGACGGGATAACGGTAAAGAACAGTGACTCGTTCTTCTCTGTCTTCTCTCAAAGACTGTATCCTTGTGATTTTCTGTTCTAATCCAAGTCGGATAGATTTTAATATAATAATTTGCATACACTTTAACATTGAAGTAGGCTTTTTTGATCAGTATGAAACTTTAAACAGCCCTACCTGAAATGTCGTCATTCATAAAGAGGTGTTGAAATACCAACTTGATACAATTGTGATAATTAAATCACATAGTAAACGCAAAGTGACAAGAACCTGACATTGACAGAGGATAAATAAAATGTTAGGTCCCTTCTCAAATTCATGACTGTGGGGAACATGATTGATTCCTTCTTTGTCTGAAATAAAAACTCAACTTTCAATGGAGCCCATGGCAACCTGCAATAGTGACTCCATTTCTCTGTTCTGCATCCCTATCAGCTAGGTGGGCTATCTGCTATGCTGAAGCCAGTGAGAAGTCCATGAGTGTTGGGTGGCATCTTCCTCAAAACCACGTTAGCAGACAGCAGGCACACACCCTGCGAGCCTCTCCTCCTGCCCCCTGCCTTCACCTGCTGCCAGGGGTGTAAATGTGATGGCTCCAACCCTACTTGCTAAGACTCGCAAGAAGAACAAAGGTGAGATCACTGGGATCACAGAGCAGAAAGCTGGGAGGAGCATGAGCACTCGATGACCTTGAGGAACCCCACATCAATTTGACTCCCCACATCCAGACTTGGCTTCCTTCTTAGATTGGCTTTCTCAACCTCCATCGCACCCCAGCCTTCTGCTAAGTAAGTATGATAAGCTAAATAGTGTATTTTGCAGAAACCCTTATAGACAGCCCGGGTGTGAATTCAGTTCTGAAAACTAAAGTCACTCACATGGTATTGGGAAGCCGTGCACAGGTCTTTCTTCGATGGCTCCTGCCTGACACAACAGGACAGCAGGGCCCAGTCATCCTGCAACAGGTTCCAGTGCTCATTCTCTAGATTCGGAAGCAAGTGCAAGCAAGGCCAGTTTCTTACTCTGGCTTCCCAACCTCTGGATCACAGCTTTGGGCGACCCATCTCTGGCTGCGGTGTGGTCAGTGTGTCTGATGGGGGGGTCAGTGTGTCTCCACGGCAACAGCAGAGGCGGGAGCTCTCTTTCTGGGCCCTGAATTGTCTGAATCGTCCCCATCCTCTTAACAGTCAGTACCTTCTGTCTTTCTAATGACCTGGAAGAACAAAACCCCTGAGTAAAACCCTTTCCTGCTTTAGAATGTCTGTGCCTACCTGCCCTGAGCTCTGGCTGAGAGAGGATTTGTGTTATATACATGATAAGTAAACTTGCATCCTACTTAGGCCATTGTTGTTTTGGGCTTTCTGTCATTTGAAGCCAAATGTAATTCTAATTCACAAGTCACCAGATCTCTAACCTGGGAAAAAATTTTTGCAAACCTGAATGATAAAGACCCTGAATATTCTATATGTAGCCTTTCTAAACCAAGCATATAGGTTCAATTCAACCATCTCAGTGGAACGTTTGTGAGTTGGGCGTGCTGATAGGGGACACACTGATGAAGCATAAAACAATGTATTCTACACTGCCTGTAAGTTAACCGCGGAGTCACATAACAGCAACCTCAGAAATGGCCCATACAAAAGCCTTCATTTTTTTCTAAATTTAAACAATGCAATATGCAGTTATGTTTCTACAATTTCTAATATGCTTAAATCAGAATAAATTGAGAATTTTCAAACTTTAAAAACATTTAAAAATATTTGCCATTTGATTCTATACCACAGTTGCTCTAACTTGCACCTCAATATCTCAGTATTCTGCTCTTTACATCTTTTTTAACAAATTTACAAAGATGCTTTATTCAGGTAACTAGGGGAATTATATGGTATATGGCTAGCTTAACATTTTGAGCTGTGGTGAGCTGGTTTGCTTTATCACTCCCAAATTCTGGCTAACCATTGCATTATGCATGATGCAAGTCAAAAGGTGAACCCAGACAAAGCATGGTGATAAGCACAGAGCTGTCATCATTGCCACAGGGCGCAGGCCCTATTGAGAACTGAGGGGTGAAATCAGTTTCATTCAGATTAACGCTATGATTGTTTTCTGCCTAAAATCCAAGTGGTTGACCACAGATGGTAAAGATGTCATTGGGACATTGTGCTCCTTTAAATAGCTTTTATTTTTCTCTGTGTGTGAACCGGCTGTCTAATCTAATATTCATTCAAAACCAGGAGAGAAAATGGAATTATGTTTTTATTGTTATTCAAAAATTTTTTCAGCATATTGTATTTTAGAGCTTGTTTGGTCTTGAGGAAACTTCAGATGGGTGATGGTGAAGTGACATTACGCCTGCTGGGTATTTGTCATTTACTCATTAAGGTTAAAATTCACAGAAGGGAAAATTGTGTGCCAGTTGGGGAATAGTTCAATAAAAATAAATCATTATATAAAATATGACAATAACTTTCCATATATAATTCTACAGTAGAATTTTTAACCTGCAAAACAGACTGCATATTAATTTCTTCAAGGGAAAACAAGTTTAAACAGTACTTCATACAAGGTAAAAAAATCATTAAGTAATTGTTCAATTGAATTTCTTTATGCTACAAATTAGGGGAAAATCACTTGATGAATGTATGGCTATTATTTTAAAATCAATATGTAAATGGTATGTAAAGACTACAGGTTTTCTTCCCTTTTCTCAGGTTTCAGTGTTAGGACTGAAAGGAACTCTGAGGTTATATTGTTAAAGTCCTCACCTACTAGTTCAGTGCTACAAACAGGTCTTTAAGTATCTAGTTTTTAAGTATCTGGTTCAGCGTGTCCAAACATGTAGAAAACATTGATTTTCATGGTAGCCCATTCTTGTGCTTGTTAAACTACCCCCTAGAAAGTAGTTGTCTTTTGAATTTTATAAGTTATTTGATGTTTCCAAATAACAAAGTAATGTAAGAATATGCAATGTGAAATCATAGTAAGGTGAGTTTCTATTATTAGATAGCTTCATTACATGATGGCTGTAACTGTAGCTAGGTGTCAGAGAACCTCCTTGTGTGTCAGAGGTCCCACCAGCTAATAAACATTGTGTCTTTACCACACTACTGCTGGGGGAGAAAACATAAGCTTATCCAGAATTAGCCAACCAAGAAGTTATCAGGAATGAGGTTTAAACCCAATTTTAACTGGCACCTGTATTCATGTTTTTATCACTACAAAAGTATGATTTCTCCTACCAGAGAAATTTCCCATGTAAATATGTTAATGATGATATATCAACATATCTAAAGGACACTATGTAATTACCTCCATAGATGAATAAAATAGGTGTTAAACATTCAAAAAGAGTTTTATTAAAAATAAAATTAAAGGGGCATCTGTGTGGCTCAGTCAGTTAAGTGTCTGACTTCAGCTCAGGTCATGAGCTCAGGGTCCTGGGATCCATCCAGCCCTGCATCAGGCTCCCTGCTTAGCGGAGAGTCTGCGTCTCCCTCTGCCTCTGCCCCTCCTCCCTGCTTGTGCTCTCTGTCTCTCTCTCAAATAAATAAATAAAATCTTTAAAAAAATAATAAAATAAATGAAACTTAAGAAAATGAGAATAGATACTGTAGATTATTATTATTGTTTTAATAAGCTGCTTCACTTTATTTACTAACATTTTATTGAGCATTTATACATTAAAGATTGTTCTATAGTTTTTGTGGATTTTTTTTGGTAATATTTTTGAACTTGCTACAAGTTTATTGTAGTGAGAAACATTTTGGAAATTATTTTTTCTACATTCTGAATGATTTCTAAAGTATTAAAATTATCTGTTCTTTCAAGGCTCTTTAGAAATTATCTGAGCACATTGCTATTTATGGCATGATTTTTGATCAATTATTTTTGGTATTATATGACAACTGGATCATTCAGATTTTTATTTAGTCTCTCTAAGGCCAGACCTGAAAATTTATAAGCTAGGAAATGATTCATCTTCTCGGTTTCAAATTTATTAGCCTAGAATTGAGCAAAGTAGTCTATGATACTCTTATTGATTCACCTCATACATTGGCTGTTTCACATTTAATCTGTTATTTTGTATATTTACTATTCCCCTTCCTCTTTTTTCTTGACTAAGTTAGCTGACAGAATAACTCTTTAGTTATTTCCCTCAAAGAAATTGCTCTTGAATGAATTTATTAGTTACATGGTTTTCCTCTATTTTTTATTTATTTCTGTTTGTTTTCTTTATTGCTTACTTTTGCTTCTCTTGGGTATATTTTGTTGTTCTATCTCTTTGATTGGTCCATTAAATTGATTGATTCTCTTGCTGTTTCTTGCTTATTAATTTAGACTTTTCATCTGAGAATTGAATACCTGTGTCTTATACACTATAATATATTATTTAGTACCCTTACATAAGGGGAAGAAAGGGATTTATAATTGTATGTATACTCAGCAATTAGATTTTTGTGAGTCCTTTTTACTCGAAGGTTATTTTAAAAAGATTAGTAAACATCCTATATGATAGGATGCTTGCCAGGATCATTTTTAATATCCATTTTTTATTGTAATATGATTAGTAGTAATTTTTGCTCTAGAATTTTCTGGCATTATATCTTTGGTCTATTTTTTTTTTTAATACCTCATGGGTACATGGACTCAGTATGATCCCCTAACATACTTTTCAATCAGATGAACTTAGTAACAATGAGATTTCTTCAGACAGATTTTCTTTTGTAGCTGTATTTTGACTTTTCAGTGGATACATTTTGAACTTCGACTTCGGCAAATGTATTTTGATGTATTATTTATAAACACTGCTCTTTTCATTTTCTTTTCTGAAGGGAAAGGATATCATTCTCATATAGAATTACCTTTGGAAATACATCATTTTTTACAGAAATTATGAAAATGAGACCTCTCCCAGGTAAAAGGGCATGAGGAAAAGGAAGAAGTAGTAGAATAAGAAAGGACAAAAGGTGAACAGAGGGAATGATGGGGAGACCAGGAAGGAATGACTGCTCTGGAATGTGGGCAGCAGGTGGGGAAGGAAGGGACACTGGTAAGAGTGCTGTCCAGACAAAAATACACTGTTGTGAATTTTGATGTTGCTCAAATGTCATTGAGTTTTGTTTGTCAGCAAAACTTTCTTTAATTGGCACGAAATAACAACAACAGCCACAAAAAATGTAGAAACCTATAACTCCCAGAGAAGATATTAGGCATCATGCTTTCTGACAAGATAATTTCCTAGTTGATTATATTTGACAGATAATATTAAGAGAAAGTTAATTTAAGAGAAAGTTAAAGAAATACTGAATTGAAAAGTCATGTGAGTTAGCCATTTTGACAGCCACTAATCTGATCTAATAAATTAATTTAAAAAGGAAGAGATTGACAGTTTCATTTCAGTCTTGAGAAATTTGTGTGAGTTGGACCATCTACTGCAGAAGGGAACAATTTGCATATAAACAGTATTTATTGATAAGGATTTCATTAACTGGTATTTGCAGAAGTAAAATATGTCTTTCAATCAATGGAATAGTCACTGGGTCAGGAAACTAATAAAAATGGCCCAGGTGACCACCACTTTCAACTCTACTCACTTCACAACGAATGAAAATAGTATGCAGTGATATTAGAAACATGTAAAGTCCATGAGATACTAGACTTAGATTCTGTAAACACTTCAGTTTTACCTACATAAGTGGAAACATCAATTCCGACTCCTTAGAGTCTCCTGATGCGTCCATCTCTCAAACTCAGCGGCTTGCTTCCCTTCAGCCACTGTGCCAGCCCACCAGCTTTGCTCAGGGCATGGGACTCTGACCTGCCTCCTGCCCGGAGAGAGGCCGGTGCACCCTTCCTCAGCGGGAGACCCGCTGTGTGTACTTGGGGTCTCGCTTCCATGTCACTTCAGCATGGAGATGACTACGTGGGGAGTTGAGGGGGAGACTCTGGCTTTTTGAGAAACTGTCACATAAGTCAACTCCAATGGGACAAACATTGACCAGTAAAAAAATACGAGAGGGAGGCTGCCAGGAAGATTCATCTCTTCTCCTCCGCCCCCAAAGAGCGTATTTCTCTGTGCAGTCCATTTAGAGATGCCCTCATCATTGAGGGACTGTGCTAGGCAAGCGGCGGCCTCTATGTCGCACTGCAAAGGGATGGCCGGCTTGTTACTCTATCACCTTGCATTTCTCTTCTTTCGCTCTCATTCTCTGGGACTGCACCTTCTAGATAAAGCAAGGGCTTTGACTCCTTCCCTGGAGCTCTGTTTTCTGTGTGAATTAGGCTAAGACAACAACTAATTGAGTAGGACACAATAATTTAAAGATTAATAATTTATATCCCCATTACTCTCACCTTTCACACACAATGAGAAATGCAGGGAAATGTAAACTGGAATTAAAACAAAGAAAATTGCAGATTATGGGGATTACATTATAATGATTTATAGGCAAGACTTGGGAGCATATGTAAAAATTAGAGAACGATTGTATTTGCAGGCAACAAACAAAACTTACCTCAAATTTAAGATTTGGAAATGAAAATAATATATTTCACTATGGTGAGCTTACAATATGAGATGCCTGGAGAACGAGTCAATGTAATATATAAAATATTGTATTTCCTTTAAGTCATACTATTTTTTACCTTTATTTTCTTTTCCTTATTAAAATTTTATTTTAATTATTTAAGGGTTTTTTTAAATTGAAGTATGGTGGACACATAATGTTACATTAGTTTCAAGTGTACAACACACTGATTCAGCAAGTCTATATGTTATGATATGCCCACCACAAGTGTAAATCCCATCTGTCACCACATCGTAATGCCATAGACTATATTCCCTATATTGTACCTTTTATTCCTGTGACTAATTCATTCCATAACGGAAAGGCTACATGTCCCACTTCCCTTCTTCCATTTTGCCCGTCCTCCCACAACCCTCTCCTCTGGCAATCATCAGTTTGTTCTTTGTAATTACGGATTTGTTTCTACTTTTTGTTTGTTTGTTTTTAGACTCCACATATAAATAAAATCATATAATATTTGTCTTTCTCTGTCTGACTTATTTCACTTAATGTAATACCCTTTAGGTAAAAAATGGCAACATCTCATTCTTTTGTATGGCTGAGTAATATTCCATTGTGTATATACAACATCTTTATCCGTTCATCTATTGTGTACTTGGTTTGCTTCCATATCTTGGCTATTATAAATAATGTTGCAGTAAACATAGAGATGCATGTATCTTTTCAAATTAGTTTTTTGTTTGTTTGTTTTCTTTGAGTAAATACCCAGTCATAAAATTACTGGATCATCTATTATTTCCAAGTTGTTGAGGAACTCTGTACTGTTTTCTCCAGTGACTGCACCAATCTACTTCCACCATCATGGAACAGGGGTGCCTTTTTCTCCACATCATCACCAACACTTATTTCTTGTCTTTTTAATTGTAACCATTCTGACAGGTGTCTGGTGATATCTCATTGTGGTTTTGATTTGCATTTCCCTAATGATGTTGAGCATCATTTCATGTGTCTGTTGGCCAGCAAAGGAAACCATCAATAAAATGAAAAGATAACCTACAAAACTGGAGAAGATATTTGCAAATGATATATCCAATAAGGGGTTAATATCCATAACATATAAAGAACTTGTACAACTCAACACCAAAATATAAAACAAAACAGACACAACAAAAAACAAAGAATCAGTTTGATTAAAAAAATGGGTAGAAGACCTGAATAGACACTTTTCCAAAGAAAACACACAGATGACCAACAAATTTGACGTGAGAAGATATTCAACATCACTAATCATCAGGGAAATGCAAATCAAAACTACAATGAGAAACCACCTTTTTCCTTTGATTATAAATCTGGGTCTTGTATTCTCAGAGTTAGGGCCAAAGATTGCAATTTTTCCCGGTTCCTTTTTTTTTTCAATTTAGCACTCTAATTTTGTGTAGTATTCAAAAGTACTTTCTACTTCAACCCAAACAATATTCTGGACTTGAATTTACAATATATAGTTTATTGAATGACACCCCTAGAATGGTGAAAAGATAAAACTGGATTAATTAGTTACTGTTCTCCAGCAATATGCTTTTTCAATAAATTCAGTATTCTTTGTATAAGGCATTTAAAATTGAAAACAAAAATACTATAAAAAAGTCAATGAATGCTGTTAGCATGAAAGAACATAAAACCAAAAACTTATGTTTTTTGTTCATTCAACCCTGTGTCCAGTGAAAGCACCAGAATATACATTTTAGAGATGAAAATGGTTCATGGCTAAGGAGCATAAATATCAATTCTGGAAAAAGACTCGGTATAGGATTATGTACATTTCCTCTTATGTCTCAAACACCCTGAGAAATAGTGACCTGAGCATTGAAATTATTTGACAAAAATGTATTTATAGACAGAAATTTTCACAGTTCAATGTTAATAAAAACACCAATTTGAAGTCTGATTTTTATAAAATGTGCAGGCACATCCTGTGTAAAAGAAAAAGAATACTTTATGTCATAATGAGTTATCAGGAGTGGCATAAATATATATTATCTTTATTTTATCCTTTATTCATATCTGTAGCTTCCAAATTTCATATAACTGACCTATTGTCCTCGTGTTATTAGGTGTTCTCTGCAGGACTCCCTTTGCTCAGCAGCAACTGCGTCATGAAGTTCTAACAATCAAATCTGCAATGGGTATGAGAATAAACTTTAAAAGATCATAGGAATGATGCAATGTATTCAAACATCCACACACAAACTGACAGGGGAGTATTAGTGTGAAGAAAAATCATATATGGCTTGCCAAGGAGCTAGTATAAAAACTGACCAAAAAAGAAAATTGCTGTGTGAGCCAGATAACTCTATATTATTCATTTCCTTTATTCCTTCCAAAGCTTGTTCCCCCCTTTGATGACTACATAGATAAAAGGTCTGAAAGTACGAATATGAGGAAAGAAATATAAAATCATAATTATGAGAGGAGATAAAGGTTCTAAATTCCACATATCGTGAACCTTAGCAACCTCAGAGACCTCTAAAAACTCAATACAGTAGTGCTCTTATGGCTAGGATTTCACCATGCTATATCCCTGAATAAGCCTTTTAGTAGTTCTAAAATGCATTCCAGAAAGTCTAATATGTCAAAATAATTGGAAATAATTAATTGTCCTTAATGAGGATCTTTTCACTCAATAGAGCTATTATGTCCCATGAAACTGCATATTTCCAATATGGCAGGACGTTCATCAGGACAGAGTAGGGACTATCGACTGCATTTCAGTTGGCTAATATGCCAGTAAATAGAGTCAGTACAGCCTACTTTGGAGTGGGACTTTTGTAAAACTGGGCAAAACAATGAACGAGGATTATTACTGAAGAGAGAGAATAAGGAGTACAATGGTGCCGGGCTTGGAAGAGGGGAAAAGAAAACAGAAGATACAATTGTTGAGAATAACTTCTCAATGTGGAAAGGGTTAGAAAAATCGGCACACAGTCCCTGATCTGAGTGTGGGTGGAAGAGATGGGATTTGGGTAAGTGGTATAAAAGGGAGAGATAATAACCCTTAACTAAAACACTATCTATAGTACAAAGAAATATTTGAGAGGAGAGACTGAGAAAAATCACAATATATTTTTTCAAAAAAAGCCTAGTCTTTGAAGATTCATAAATAAACTTTAAAGAGTATGATCTCCTGAGAAGGGTACACTATTCTTCAAGGGTGGGGGGGAGGTCATGGAAAAGATTTTGAGCAATTGCTTAAAAAGTTAAAGTATTACTCTGTCAAAGCACAAGATAAGTACCAAAAAGAATACAAATGGTAAGTGTTTTTCTCTATGAATTTTTAGAGGGTGAATAAACACATGTAACTGGATAAAGGGGTAGAAATTGGCAGCACCCCAGGAAGTCTCCTTACACCTGCTTTCAGTCACTAGTTGCTCCCCATTTCCCATTACTTGTTTTCATGAATCAGATTGCCTATTTTTGAACTTTACACAAATGTAAAAACACAGGGTAAGGACTCCAGATGTGTGACTGGAATCTTTTGCTCACCATGATGTTTGTGATAGTTATTCATTTTTTCTCCTACAGTGCTAGATTGGATATTCTTGCTGGTACAAAATGTCTACTTTATGCATATTCCACATTTTATCTGTTCTATGTATTGCACATTTGATTTTTTTCTCATTTTCAGCCAATCTGAACACAGCAGTTGCAAACATTTTTGTACATTTTTTGTAGCAGTTCTGTTAGGTATGCACCTAAGATAGATATATTCATCTTTAGTAGAAACTGTCAAGTATTTTTCCAAATGGTTTGTGCCATTTCACACTGTCAGCGGTAAGTAAGAGTTCTAGGTGCTTCATCAGTCAATTCACGGTGTGGCCGGTGTGCTCCAGTTAGCCATTCCAATGAGTGTGCAGTGCTATCTCCATGTGGTTTTTAATTAGCACCCTGTGATGTCCAATGAACTGATCACATTTCAAATACTTTTGATTATCCGCTTACCCTCTTTTGTCAAGTTGTTTTGGCCTTTGGTTTCTTGGATTGTCTTTCATTCTCTGATTTGTAGTTTTCATATAAACTTGGAAAGTCCTTTCTTTGAATGTGTACTTAAATATTTTGCCTTGTCTTAATTACAGTAAACAGGGAGATTTAGTTCATGAAATCTGATTTGCCTATATTTTTCCATCATTTTTTGAGTCTTTTTGAAAGAAACGGTTTCACATCTCAACACAAGGAAAACAAATGCCTATGTTTTCTTATTAATGTTTTCTTGTTTTATTTTCACATTTAGATCTATGAAACTAGGGGTGCCTGGGTGGCTCCACTGTTAAGCATCTGCCTTTGCCTCAGGTCATGGTCCCAGGATCCTGGGATCGAGCCCACATCGGGCTACCTGCGGAGCAGGTAATCTGCTTCTCCCTCTCCCACTCCCCCTGTTTGTGTTCCCTTTCTCACTGTCTCTCTCTGTCAAATAAATAAAATCTTTTTTAAAAATCTATGAAATTGATATTTGTATATCTCATGAAATAAGAAATATTCATTTTCTTCCACGTGAATATACAGTTCATCCAAAGGTATTTAATAAAAGGTCTTTTTTTCCCCACTGTAACACAGTATCATCCTTGTCATAAATTAGGTAACCACATATATGTGCCCCTATTTCTGGACTCTATATTCTGTTTAATTGGCTTATTCACCTATCTCTGCACCAATACAATACTCTCGGAATAAATGTACTTTTGTAATTATATATTGTCTTAAGTAGTAAAATAAATGAATAATAATTAAATTAATCAAGAGTCATCAATGGATGCAAAAATCAGTGGATAAAAGTTTGAGGAGTAAGAGACTATTTATAGCCCCAAAATATTTCCCCCAAACGATAATTAGGACTTACAAGGGAAAAACAATGGTATCTTTACAATTGAGAAACTGGGGAGACATCACCTTAACAAAGTGATTAAAGTTCACATTACCAGTAACTGCACAAAGTGACTTTATGTAACTTCTAATATGATGCACAGAAAAAAAAAATTCTACCAAAAATGAATAACCTGGGATTAATCATGAGAAAATATCACACACACTCAATGGAGAGAAATTCTACAACTAACTAGCCAACACTCTTCAAAAATACGCATGTCACCAAAGACAAACAAGGCCATGGAACTGTTCCAAATTAAAAGCAACACATAATCCAGGGTTTTCTTTTGCTATGAAGAACATAGAGGTATACCTTCAGGATCCTGTAGGTTTGGTTCCAAATAATTGCAATAAAGCAAATATCACAATAAAGTGAGTTAAATAATTATTTTGCTTCCCAGTATATATAAAAATTATGTTTCTACTATAATGTAGTCTATTACGTGTCCAATAGCATGTCTAAAAAAATACTTACTTTAAATTAAAAAGTACTTTATTGCTAAGAAATGTTAACCATCATCTAAGCTTTCAGAAAGTCATAAGCACTGGTTACAAATCAATGTAATAATAATAATGAAAAAGTTTGAAATACTGTGAAAATTACCAAAATGTCACTCAGAGATACAAAGTGAGCAAAAGCAATGTTGGAAAAATGCTGCTGATAGATTGGCTTGATGCAGAGTAGCCACAAAGCTTTAAGCAGAGTGCTCTAAAATGCCTTAGTACCTGTAGTAGGAAAATGCAGAGTCTAAGGGTAAGATGGTGGCATAGGACGAAGACTCGGAACACACTTCTTACCACGAACACAACAAATTTATAGCTACATATTGACTACTTTCCTCTGAAGAAAGTCCTAAAGACTAGATGAATACCACCTCCAAAGGTTGGGACTCTGTCTGCGATTAAAACTCTGGCAGGTACCATTTTCCCAATATCATGCTACCTTGCGAATGCTGGCACTAGGGAGCACCCTTTTGGCAACCTCTCTAACCTGCTAGTGCCATTGGGCGTGTCGCAATCCCCCCCCCCAGCCACACTGTAGCTCTCCAACAGTACTCTACCTGGGAAGGTTCTCATTCAGAGTAGACAAGGTAAAGAGCTTTCTAGACAAGCAAAAGCTACCTGAATTCATCAACACTAAAATGGCCTTACAAGAAATACTAAAGGAGCTTTTTAACTGAAAATAAATGGCACTAATAAAACATAAAAATGAAAATATAAAAATCTCACTGGAAAAGGTAAATATATAGTAAAAGTAGTATATTCATCACTTATAAAACTAGTATGAGGGTCAAAAGATGAAAGTAGTAAAATTAACTAAAACTATGATAATCAGTTAAGGGTACACGAAATAAAAAGATGTAAAATGTGACATCAAAAACATGAAATGTGGGGGGAACACAAAGTGTAGTTTTGGTATGTATCGAATTTAAGATCAACTTACAATAACTGTTCTATGCATAGGATGGCATATGTGAACCTCACAGTAACCACATAGCAAAAATTCATAGTAATTATACAAAAGAAAATGAGAAAGGAATTTGAACATACACCAAAGAAAGTTATAAACCACTAAAGAAAGTTATGTCTTTAAAAGAAAAAAAGAGAGGGAGAAATAGAGAGGAACTACAAACATCCTGAAAACAATTAACAAAATGTCAGCAAATACATACCTATCAATAATTATTTAAATGAAAATGGACTGACTTTTCCAATCAAAAGACATACAGTGGCTGAATGATAAAACAATAAGACTCATCTAAATTATGCATAAAAAAGACTTACCTCAGAGGTAAGGACACACACATGTGTAAGTGAAGGGATGGGAAAAGATGTTCTATGTAAATAAAAACAAAAAGAAAGCTGCTACAGCTAAACGCATATCAGAAAAAGTAGGCTTTAAAACAAAGACTGTAATAAAAGACAAAGAAAGGCATTACATAATGATACAGGGGTCAATCCAGCAAGAAAACATTTATAAATATATATGTGCCCAATATACATACTGGACCACCAGTACATATAAAGGACCACCAAAATATATAAAGCAAATATTAACAGACTTAAGGGGATACATTGACAGCAATATGATAATTTTAAGGAACTTTAACACCCCACATATATCAACGGGTAGATCATCTATATTTTAAAAGAGAGAGAGAGGCAAACCAAGAAAGAGCCTCTTAACTATAGAGGACCAACTGATGGTTACCAGAGGGGAGGTGGTGGGAGATGGGTGAAATAAGGAATGGGGATTAAGGAGTGCACTTGTCCTGATGAGTACAGGCTGTTGTATGGAAGTGTTGAATCACTATATTGTACACCTGAAACAAATATTACCCTGTATGTTAACTAACTGGAATTTAAATACAAACTTTAAAAATATCAATAAGCAAATATTGGCCTTAAATGACACATTAGACCTAATGGATTTAATAGATACATTCAGAATATTCTATCCAAAAGTAGCAGAATACATATTTTTCTCAAGTGTACATGGAACATTCTCTGGGATAGATCACATGATAGGCCACAAAACAAGTCTCAACAAATTCAAAAGAACTGAAATCATATCAATTATCTTTTTCAACCACAAAGATATAAAATCAGAAATGAATTACAAAACAACAATAACAACAACAACAAACTGGAAAAAAGCACAAAAATGTGGAAATTAAACACATGCTACTGAATAGTAAATGGCTAATTGAAGAAATCAAAAGAGGAATAAAAGAAAATACCTAGTAACAGATGAAAACAGAAATATGACATACCAAAGTCTATGGGATGCAGCAAAAATTGTTCTAAGAAAGAAGCTCATAGGCAATATATGCCTACCTCAAAAACAAGAAAATCTCAAATAAACAACCTAACTGTACACCTACAGGATCTGGAAAAAATAGAACCAGCAAAACTTAATGTTAGGAGAACAAGACAATAAAAAAGATCAGAGTGGAAATAAAGACAAAAAAAAAAAAAGGAAAGAAAGAAATGAAACAAAAGAAAGGAAAGAAGGGAGGGAGGGAGGGAGGAAGGAAGGAAGGGAAGGAGTGAGGGAGGAAAGAAAGAAAGAAAAAGAAAGAGAAAGAAGAAAGAAAGAAAGAAAGAAAGAAAGAAAGAAAGAAAGAAAGAAAGAAAAAGGAAGGAAGGAAGGAAGGAAGGAAGGAAGGTTAATGAAAATAGAGCTGGTTCTTTGAAAAGATAAACAAAATTCACAAATCTGTAGCTAGAAAAAAAGAGACAGAGAGAACTCAAATAAATAAAATCAGAAATGAAAAAGAAGTTACAACTGATGCCACAGAAATACAAAGAATTAATTATGAAAGTACTACAAACCGTTGTATACCAACAAATTGGACAATTTAGAAAAAAATGGATAAATTTCTAGAAACACAGTCTTTCAAGATTGAAGAAATAGAAAATCTAAATAGATCAATTACTAGTAGGGAGATTGAATCAGTGATCAAAGACCTCCCAACAAACAAAAGTCCAAGACCATCACTGGTGAACTTCACCAATCATTGAAAGATTTCATACCTATCTTTTTGAAATTTTCCAAACAAACAAGCAAAAAAACAAAACAAAAAAACGAAGAGGAAGATATGCTTCCAAATTCATTTTATTAAGCCATTTTACCATCAGACCAAAACCAGATCAGACACTACTGAAAAAGTAAATTACAGACCAATATCCCTGATGGACAACAAAATATTAGCAAACCAAATTCAATAATACTTGAAAAGGATCCTACACCATGATCAAATGGGTTTTATTACAGAAATGCAAGGATAATTCAACATCTGTAAATCAATATGATACACCATATTAACAAAATGAAGGATAAAAATCATATGATTGTCACCATAAATTCAAAGAAAGCACTTGGGAAAACTTAACATCCATTTATGATAAAAACTTTCAACAAATTGAGTATAAAGGGAATATAACTCAATGTAATCAAGGTCATGTATGACAAACCCACAGATGATATACACAGATAACGTCAGATCAGGAACAAGGCAAGAAATGACCACTTTCCCTACTTTCATTCAACATAGTATTTGAAGTTATAGCTAGATCAATTAGATAAGAAAAGAAATGACAGACTTCCAAGTTGGAAAGGAAGAAACAAAAGCATCACTATCTTCAGTTGAAACAATACTTCCAAAAACCAAGAGAGCTAATAAATGAATTCATTAAACCAAAAAAGAAAAAAAAAAAGAATGCAACATTTTGTGTGTGTGTTTCTATAGACCAATAACAAACTATCAGAAAGAAAAATCAAGAAAACAATTCCATTTACAATTGTATTAAAAAGAATAAAATACCTAGGATAAATTTAACCAAGGAGGGGAAAGACCTGTAAACTGAAAACTACAAGACGTTGACAAAAGAAATTGAAAATGATGCAAATAAATGGATCACAAAAATTAATATTATTAAAATGACCATACTACCCAAAGCAATCTTCAGATTTGATGCAATCCAATCAAAATTGTAATAATATTTTTTCCTCAAAACTAGAACAAATAATTTAAAAATTTTATGAAAACACAAAATATCCCTAAATAGCCAAAGCAATTTTGAAAAAGAACAAAGCCAGAGGTATTACCCTCTCTGATTTCAAACTATACTGCAAAGCTATAGGAATCAAAACATATGGTATTGGTATAAAAACAGGCATACAGATCAATGGAACAGAATAGAGAGCCCAGAAATAAACCCACAATTCCATAGTCAATTAATTTATAACAAAGGAGGCAAGTATATACACTGGGGAAAAAGCAGTCTCTTCAAAAAATGGTGTTGTTCATGAAAAAGAATGAAACTAGAACACTATCTCACAAATTATACAAAAATTAATTCAAAATGGATTAAAGATTTGAATGTCAGACCAGAAACCACAAAACTCCTAGATAAAAACATGGCAGGAAGTTCCTTGACATTAGTCTTACTACTGAGATAGATATAGATATAAATATAGATATAGATATAGATATAGATATAGATATAGATAGATAGATATACATTTTTGCTTCTGACTCCAAAGGTAAAAGCAACAAAAGCAAAAATAAACAAATTAACCTACACAAAACTAAAATCCTCTGCACAGTGAAGGAAATGATCGATGAAATTAAATGGTAACATTATAAATGAAAGAAGATATTTTCAAATAATAAACCTGTTAAAGGGTTAATATTAAAAAAATATAAAGAACCCATAAAATGCACCACCACCAACAAAAACAGACAATACGATTAAAAAATGGGCAGAAGATCTGAATAGACAATTTATTCTAAAGAAGTCATACAGGTGGTCAACAGGCACCTGTAAAGGTGCTCAACATCACTATTAGGGAAATGAAATCAAAACCATGATGAGATATAACCTTACTTGTCAGAATGGCTATTGTCAAAAATATAAAAAATAAATGTTGGTGAGGATGTGGAGAAAAAGGAACCGTTGGTAGGAATGTAAATTGGTGCAGCCACTACAAAAAACAGTTTGAAGGTTCCCCCCAAAATTAAAAATAGAACCATATGATCCAGCAATTAATTCTCCTTTTTGGTATTTATCCAAGGAAAACAAAAACACTAATTCAAAAGATATAAGCCCCACTATGTTCATTGCAGCATTATTTATAATAGCCAAGATATGGAAACAACCCAATTGTCCATCCACAAGTGAATGGATAAAAAGACGTGGTGCATATATGCAATGGAATACTCAGCCACTAAAGAATGAGATCTCACCATTTGGTACAACATTAAGTACCTTGAGGGTATCATGCTAAGCGAAATAAAACAAAACAAAATCCAGACTCATAGATACAGAGAACAGAATGGTGGTTTCTGGGGGAGCAACAGGGGGCCAAAATGGGTAAAGGGGATCAAGAGGTATAAACTTCCAGGTATAAAGTAAATAAATCATGGGCATGTAATGTACAGCATAGGGAATGCAGTCAGTAATATTGTATCAGCTTTATATGATGACAGATGATAACTAGATTTATTGCGGTGATCAGTTTACAATGCATACAAATGTCAAGTAATTTTGCTGACACATGACAGTAATAATAATAATAATAATATGGTATACCATTATACTTCAAAAAAAAAGAAAACATGATAGGAAATTGGTGAAATATGAATAAGGATGTTACATTAGAAAATAATACTGAATAAGCATCAATTTCTTGATTTTGATAATCTAGCTGTGGGTACTTATGAGAATGTTGTTTTTACACAATGCACACTGAAGTTTTTAGTTATAAAGAGGCACATTGTCTGCAAGATACTCTTAAATTACTAAAAAACAAAATATCAGTACATAGCATGGAAAAAGGTATCAAACAATTAAGTTGTTGACATTTGACGAATTTGGGTGAAGAGTTTTGGGGAATTCTTTGTACTATCCTTGCAAATGTTCGGTAAGTCTGAATTTACATCAAAATAAAAAAATGAAAAAAAGTTTCTTTTTCATTATCATTTTTCTGAAATTCAGGTACCCAGTGTTCCCATATCACCAAGGAATCAGTCGAGACATGATCAATAAAGTCCATGTAATTAGTCTTTGAATCTGTATGATTTTATATTTTTAAGAACTAAATCTTTATTTAACATGAAGCAGGTACTGTGGAGATTTTCAGAGTTTTGTACTTTTATTGGAGTCTCAAAGAAACTGGGGCAGGATTTGAGATAGGAAATGGAACCAGAGAGTCAGCCAAGTACTCCCAGTAAATCTGTTCTCTACAAAGGAACACCTGCCAACCAGTAAGAAGATTTGGGATATCAATTTAGGCTCAGACACTAACAGATACTTATAAATGATTCATAGGGAAATAACTTTTCATATTTGTTACCCTGTATATAAGACAAGGTTATTAGACTCATCAAATTGAAAACACCTCACGTTTTCTAGAACTACTTTTCAGATGAGGAGCATACAAGAGGCAAAAATGACAGAGATTTTGAGACTGGTCAATATTTAATGCTCTTTCTCAAATATAGGAAAGTTAATAGAAAAGTTTTAGAAAGAAAGATGGAAGTTTTACTCTTTTCTAAGATTTATTTATTTGTTTTGGGGAGTTGCTAAGGGAGAGAATCTTCAAGCAGACCCCCGCTGAGCGCCAAGGCTGTCGTGGGCTTAACCCCACAACCCATGAGATCATGACCTGAGTGGAAACCAAGAGTCAGACCTTAACCGACAGAACCACCCAGGCACCTCAGAAAGATGGCAGTTTTTAAAATTTAAATGACAGTAAGATACACACACACACACACACACACACACAATCTGTATATATGTTCAACATGTAATTAATGATATGTTTTTAAACACATAAGAATATGAGTAAAGGATCTGAGAGGGAAACCTGGGAGCTTCTCTTAAATAAAATACTAATAATAACTAATGTTCTGATTTCCTTGCTTCCAGTAACTCACTTCATGAATGTCTATGTACTTACTAGTACACTGCAGTTTTTGTCAGTATGTTAGAAATCTCTAAAGTGTTAAACTATGATGATCCTGTGGTTTGTTACAAGAGCCTGAAGATGTCATTGATCATTTAAAGTAATGATGGGGGGGAATAGGAAATTATTTTAAATAGGATATTATTCAACATTGTTTATTTAAATTCTGGGTTGAATGGATTTTCTACTCATATCTAAGCTAATATTGCAAAGATTCATTACCTGAACATGTCTTTCCTGTTTTGTTTCCTTTGTGGTCTACCATAATTTCAAACAAAATTACCCTTTGGTTTCATAGGAAAAAAAGGTTTTTTTCTGTATGATGAAATTTCAGTGTTGCTGGGAAAATGGTTTAAAATGAGAGCATTATGTCTTATGAAATTATTCAAATTGAAATGCTTCCAATCTAATATTTTTTTATTTATGGCTGAGGTTTATGTTTTCTTCTTTTTAAACTTAATCTCATCTAGTGATAATTGAAACCCAATGGAGGATCAGGATTAGATAAAGGATCTAATGTAAAAGATAGTCCTATAGAGTGTGTCCCAAGGACTGGGTACCTGTTTTGAGATCAGTGTGTCAGCTTTGAGAAGATTTTGATAAACTTGATACTTTGGAAAGGAAATATCTGACTGTGGATTATTGCTCAGTTTCCTATAAAGTTCTCTCTTTTGAATATAAAAACAAAGTGTGTCAGGAACTTCAAAAAGTCAGATTTTATTTAATTTGAAAGCTAAAAGTTTAGCTTGCCTCACTTTCATGGATTCTGGCACAAGATACAAGACCCCTCAGTTTTAGACAATGGATTTTATTACTCCTAATGCTAACCATTGACAATATCTGCATTTTCACATGCCAGTAACCTGATCTCCAATTCCCACAGGATGATAGAAGCATCAGGTGAGATCTGTGTAGGAACTTCACTACATAATGAGAGGGAGCCTAAGCTCAGGAAACTCGAATCTTTTATAAACCTGTCTGACATTTGTTCTAGAGAAGACCCAATCTCTATCACTGTATAAACACCCTTAAAAGAGAAGACAAAATGAAGACAGTGCATGACTCTATAATGTGAGGGACTTGTGGAGAAATGTCCCTTAACACAGTGATATTGTAATGACAGAGAAAGAATTTCATTTAAGGTCACTATTTTCTTCAAATTTCTATGTTGAGGAAAACTCCTTACACACTATATTTTCCCCTTGATTTCTTGCCCCCCCCCTTGATTTCTGAATCCACTTATCCCATTGTCTATTACAAAACTGGACTCAGAAAGGCTAAGGTAATACAGGTATATGAAGCCAAAATGGAACATGATCCTAGTTCTGTCTCAGTGTGAATTCTCTTAACCTCCAACTACCCACTATGAATTCACCGCAGCCAAAACCTAACTCTGTTAATTGATTCCTTTCTTAGTAAATGGCTTCACATTCTCTAGGACACCAAGCCTCAATCTTGAGCAACATCTTAAAAACATATTTTTCTCTTTATTCTATCGGTAAAAATTCATGCCACTTCCATAACCATCTTTTTTTAAGATTTTATTTATTTGACAGAGAGAGAGAGAGAACACAAGCAGAGGGAGAAACAGAGGGAGAGGGAGAAGCAGAATCCCTGCTGAGAGGGGAGCCCGAGGCGATACTCTCGATCCCAGGACCCTGGGATCATGACCTGAGCCTAAGGCAGAAGCTTAACAGACTGAGCCACCCAGGCGCCCCATAACTGACTTTCCCGTGCCACCATCTTGGTTCAGGCTTCCCTTATATCTAAAATGGACTTTTGTAAATACATTTTATTTGGGATGCTATCTTACTTTAAGCCATTTTCAACATTTCAGAATTACACTTCTAAAAGGAAAACCAGGCTACGGCCCTATGAAAATTGTTCTATGTTGCCATTTACCTTAGGATAACTCCAGTTTATTTATGGCATAAAGTCTCTTTACACACTTAATTACCATCCTCATATCTCCCCATTTTCACACACCCACCCATTGTCCTATTCCTTCCTGTTTTCTTGCAGTTACCTACGATGGCATGCTGATATATACCTACTTCAGTGGGATCATACTGCTCCTGTTCTCTGAAACTATTTTCTATTATCTCCCAAGTGAAATCTTAGTCCCCTTTTAATGCTCAGCCATGTGGCTGTCTTCATTGGAAAGTCTGCTGCGCTCAATTCAAGCAGAGTTCATTATTTTCTCATTGATACCATAACCATATTTTCTACATAAGTCTAGCACAGAAGTTATTATACTGTTATGAATCCATGATACCTGTAACTATCTAATAAAAGTTATAGAGACGCCTATATCCACCTACACCTTTATGTACAAAGGTTTGTGTATGAGTTAGGAGTTCGAAACCCAAGACCTCCTGATTATAATTACTAACATCCAATGGATCTCATACTATTTTCTGCAATTGAGGATTTGCATGTTAATCTTCTAATTTGCTTAAGAATTCTAGATGTATTTTCAGCATTTTACTTCTTTTAGATGTCATGAAGAACTACTCCATCCTCAAAGAGCTGGCTTTCCTACATAAAATCAATAGTATCATTAGAGATTCTTAGAAATATATTGCTCAAATATCTTTAATGATATTAAAAGTTTTAGTAACTTCAAAAAGACCTCTTGAATTCTCAAAGCAGACTACATTCAAAGTTGGTAAGTATATTTAGAAGCTAACATTTATCAAATTTTATTACAGCTCGATTACTCTGATAAGAGCTTTACATATATGCATGAATTCAATCATCAAAAAATAATATTAAGTAGCTGTTGTTATTAATCTCATTTTTAAAAAGAGAAAACATGTTTAACAAGTGGCAGAGTTAAGATTTGAAATTAAGAGGTATGATTGAGGACCCTGCTCAAATATATTGTATTTGTCTCATCCAATTATGTTATGTATACAAAAGCGAATTCTTTTTTCTCCAAAAGTAATAATTATAATAATAAATTAAACTACTGAATTGAAACAAAACCAATCAGACCAATACTTAAAATCCAAATTGAAGTGTTACTAAGATTATGTATATACTGAGGTATAAAATGATCTGGAAAGAGAAGCATTCTGTATTGAAAGTTATTTTTTCTAGAAGCTACTTTCTTTTCAAATTTAAAAATAGTACTGAATTGAGTCTCTGTTTATTCAACTATATATTAACAGATTGATAATTAAAAATTTTATTGTGTAACTGGAGTTAGAGTCACATAATAATTCTGACCGTGTTTGCTCTAAACCATATGTTGTTGAGAAAAAAAATCATTACAAGTATAAATCATGTGATTTCTAGAAAGCATACTTTCATAACACCTCATACTGAAAGAGCTACAAGTATTCATGTGTGAAAACAGAAAGGTATACTGGGGGCACCTGACTGGGTCAGTTGGTAGACCATCTTACTTTGAGGTAGGGGTTGTGAGTTCAAGCCCCACTTTGGGTATAGAGATTATGTATTCAAAAACAAAACAAAACAAAAACTCTATTGTGTATTTTCTGTTGTTGATTTATTTGTTGTGTGGCTAAGACTATTCAGCAGTAGCATATGACTCCTGGAGTACTTACTGTACCAAGAGTTATTAGCAAGGGATGACTCTTTATGTATACAATTTAATCATTTTCAGAAAACCATAAGTTACTTGTCACAGATGAGAATTTTCAATAGCTTTTCTTGCCATGAGTGGTACAGTAAATTAAATATTTATATGTACGACCACTTTAGCATGTTTTAAAATCATATATTCTGAGCAAAAAAAGTAATTTTAGAAAATACAGAAAAAATAAAAGAGAAATATCACTCTGATAATTCCTTTACTTGAAATGAGAATTCTTACACTCAAGATTATTATTGCAAACATTTTGGTGTATTCTGTTTATATATGCACATTCATACACACACACACATACACACACACACACACATCACTCACAAAATTAGAAGGATTTTGAAGCCTGTAGTTTTGCTTATAGTTTAAGAATATATTCATTATCTAATTAGTAATTACTTCATTAACTACTTCATTAACCATTTAAAATATAATTAATGTCTATATAACATTATATTCTATGATTATATTATAATTAATTTAAACACACTCTTAGGAATTGTTTTTTCTATTTTCCTTTTAGAATACAAATGCTATCTCAGGCATTCAATAGGATGAAATTTCTATCTTACATAAACACGTGCCATTTTATTTAAGATATCTAGAATCTCCCTAGTTGAAGAAAAAACCTACATAATTTTCTCAATAAGATTTTTGCCTAGAATTCTAGTAGTAGTGAGATTTTTTTTTCCTATAATACCGAGAGTAGCAATGTAAAATCCAGAATCCCAAATGAAGAAAAGGTATTCTCTAGCCTCTGAAAATGAAATTGCATAAAATTTCCCATTGCATATATAGCCCTCTCTAGGGATTTGTTGAATTTAAAGTACTTCTGCCTTTGAGGTCTACCTTATACACTTTGAGTAAGTCTATAACTTATTCACTGTTACTTTAAATTGAGCAAACACACTTTTTAAAACCTATGCACATGCTATCCAACTTTCTTAAACATTCACTGACTATTACATGAGTTTTTCTGCTGTCAGATCAAGGGCATACTGACAAATGTTAGACAAGATCCCTGCCTTCAAGGGGATTTTATTTTAGTTGTAATATATGGTGATGGTAAGAAGACATGGAAAAATATGTATGAGACCAAGTAGAATAGAATGGAAATGAGTTTCAGAGTTGAGGTTTAGAAAATATGTTATAGGAACTAAGAGGAAGAAAAATTGTATTTACCTATAGTAATCAGAGATTTTATGAAGATTTGATAGAGTTATGAGAAAAAATCTACTCAACAGAATATTTCCACCAAAATAAGCTAAAACATAGAATTCCTATGTTCAAGTTACTTTCCTGACTTTAGAATAATTGAGGAACTATATCATGAAAACACAAAGCACTCTAACACTAACATTTAGTATTTGGTCAAGTTTCTATCGTAAACCATGCTATGGACTAAGAAGAGTACAGTTAGGGGTAAGAATGTAGAGTTGCTATTTGATGCTTCAAAGCGCCATTCATCAAATAAATCACAGTCTTACATTTATTTATTTTTTTTAAACCTGGAACAGCAGATACATCTAGCTGGAAGAAGCCTTTCAGAGCACTGGAGAAGTGGAGCAGTGGTGAATCTCCATCAGAAAATAACATTACTTAGCCCCCCACCCTCCAAACCACAGCGCCCTAACAGAGGAGGAACAGACTCGACAATTTTACCCATTTGCTTCTAACTGTGCCCTGTGTTCATCAACAGTATTTCATACTTAAGTGGACTGTGGAAGTTAGTTAGGGAAGATTCCTGAAATATGTATAAATGCCCAGAGAAGATAGTTAGACCATGTTAGATTCTATTCTCAAATCAAGCACAGTGTGTTTTCACTGATTTTTCTTTTCTTTTACCTCATTAGGACAACAGAATCACTTGAGATGCTTTTTAAACATGGTTAGGCCCTTACACCCTCTGAAGCTGAATATTTAAGGCTACGTCTTGGTTTCTACTCTTAGATGTTGTGTAAGATGATCAAATTTTATATTTCACATTTGAATTACTCCCATCATGTCCTCAGATGATCTGGTTTAAAAAGCCTTAAATCTTAGCACAAACAGTGCACTCTTTTGTACCTCTCTTAACTAAACTATGTGGATATAAATAGCAGTTAAAGACGTACAATCATGAAACTTTATGTACCTAAAACATAGCCTGAAACATATGTATCAAAAACTCAGTAAATGGGATTTATATATTACATATATTATTAAAATCCATTTTGTTCACAATGGAGCATATCATTATTTTAAATCAACTGAATTACCTTAAATACTCACATGATAAGAATTATAGAATATTCTGTGATAGACGATTTAAGTAAGTTGCAATCCTTAATTATCCATTACTTAGGTTTTTAATATTTTGTTGCCATTATAATCTTTGTGATATTTGCAATTATCCTTTAAGTGAAATTGCCCAATTAAATACATGAACAACTCAGGGTATTTTAAGTTGATTTGCCAAATATCTTCTTCAAACAGTGTAACAATTTACACAAAAGATAATATCCTAGTGTGTGCTGTTCCTCACAAGAATTATAAATGAGTTTTTTAAATAAGCTGAGATATTATTGTTTTTATCATTGATAATTAGTTAACAAAATTGTTGTTTTGGTGAGTTAGAATTTCTTAATAAGATTGTTTGTTTGCTTGTTTGTTTTCCATAAGACTGGCAATTATTTTGGTGCATTTGCATTTGTGTCCATTGACTATTTTTATGACCGCGTTCCTCTTTCCCTCATTGATCGGTAATGCATCCAGATGTAATATATATGGTAATCAGCTCTGTCATACATGTTCAATTATGTTTCCAGCTGTTCTTTCAACAGTTTTGCATAGTTGCATATCTAAAAGATAAAAGTTCAGAACATCATTTTCCCTATGAGTCTATCTCAGTAACTTTGTAGAGAAGTGGTGCCTTGACAAGACTTTCCTCTCTCCTTCTTTAGCATTTGCTTAGAAAAATGCGTCATATTTCCTTATCAGAGCCTGAGATTTCTTCTGGAGTCATCCCTGTAAGACACTGCCAGGTGTCTCCATGTGTTCATAGCCTGTGCATTGTTGGCCTTTTATTTCCAGGCTACCATTCTTGTATGTTCTGAATAAGAAAATGAGGTGAAGATGGAGGTTTCACAGAAAATGCAGATTCATTAGTGTTCTCACAACTGTAAAAATGCATCCGTAATGCAGCCCCTGAATCACATCACAGCATTGGGCCAACATTATGGGGACTTTAATATGCATGTTACAAACCAACAAGCACTATGGCTCTCCAAAGGGTACTTCCACTTTCAAATTCACGACACTCTGCCTTTTAGTTTATAGGTGTCTCCGAGTCTTAAAGCTAATAATGCAGGTGCTCTCAGCTGGCTCCGCAGATGTCGAGAATTAGGACAAGCACCCAGCAGGACACTTGCTTTCTCTTCTTCCTCTGAGCAGCTGTGACACAGATGCAGCTGTTCTCAAGAGAGAACCAAAGAGGTCATCAGGAGCCGCACAGAAGTAGATTTAGAAGCCCTGATGCCAGAATTCCATGCATAAAACACGGTATGGGAAGGGGGTATGGGTTGCTGCAATTTTAGTGTTGGAGTCATTCTTCTTAATGGAATTGACTCACACTGAAAAAGATGCTCTTGGATATACCAGGTGCTGACAGAACAACACAACACACTGACTCAATTTACTCTGTCCCTATGTGGCTTCTGCTTGCTTTTGTCCTATTAACTATCTCTCGCTTTCCCTCTCCCCTTCTTTCCTTCCTTCCTTCCTTCCTTCCTTCCTTCCCTCCTTCCTTCCTTTTATGTAGTAAAAAAAATCATAAATGTACTTAATGTTAGCTATTGCTTTTAAAGATATAGAAATTTTAATCATGTAGAAGCTTAGGGATTAATCCCATTTTAAAATGAATTATTTATACAATTTATCCATGATAGTTTTTGGAAATCATTCAGTAGGTATTTAATGTAAAGTGTACCATCTTTTCATATCCATCTCTACGTTGTTAGATTGATTTTTATAATGTCTAATTTAAAATTTTACGTTTTCCCCAAAATATCTCCAATTAAGGCATGAAGTCTTATGAGCTAACAAACAAGTATGTTCAGAGTTTTCTAGGCCCTGCGGTAGAGGGATCCCTGGATTAGCAAAGCAGAATCCAGCTGGTGGTCCCAGATCTGCTCCTAAATGTCCCATAATTAAACCTTAGCGTCTCAGGGAACAAAACAGTAGGACTGACCCGAATGTGTTTTAACATTTCTAAAATGGAGATGTTAGTTTTAGGAAAAGGGGGTGTTGTTGCCAAATCAGGTTATTGGTGCCAGCGGGTTATTTTACTGGCTTCTCTCTAAGCAGATTATGCAAGGACTAAGTTGACTCCACTAGCAGCTCTACATAAGAAAAAACGTTAACATAGGAAGACTTGATTCATGAGTCCATCGTTTTTCTGTTTCAATTTTTCTCAAATGCATACAATTCCCTAAATCTGGAGTACCTCCCTCTGGGAAAACGTGCCTGGATATACTACCTGTGGTCTTGTCTGATAGGTTTTCCTGATCTGTTTCTTATAATCAAATTTTGCCTTTTTTGTCATTTTTTCAACTTTTTTTCGTGTGTGTGTGTGTATTTTTTTAATTTGACAAGTAAATCAAGTTTCTACCCACCGGTAATAGCAGCATGATAGATTTTAACCAGTTTTCAAATAAAGGGTTGGTAAAGAAAGTTTCCACTCTGTGGTAAGTCAGTGCAAATGTCTGGAGACAATGGGCCTTTTCTGTTCTCTATTACCCCATCCTCTAAAGACATAATCTTAGTTTATCCTAAGAAGCAGATAGAGAGGGCACCTGGGTGGCTCGGTAGGTTAAGCGTCTGCCTCCAGGTCATGTCATCATACCAGGGTCCTGGGATCGAGTCCCAGGTCAGGCTCCCTGCTGAGCAGGGAGTCTGCTTCTCCCTCTGCCCCTCCCCCCATGCGCTAGCGTGCTCTCTCTCTCTCAAAAAATAAATAAAATCTTTAAAAAAAAAAGAAGTAGGTAGGGACAAGACTCAAAGGGCAAGGTCCGTTTTACTAAATCCATATCCAGTCTCTGCTTCCAAACTTCCAAACGCATAAAGGGAGCAGGTGTTTTACCAGTCCCGTAGTACATCACGATTACACCACATCGCTGCAAGTAGTATCTGAAATGTACCCACTGCTTACTGCAGAGCAGACATTACCGTAGTCTCATCAGGACAGTTGGCTTCCAAGGGAGCTGTGGGCGTCCTCCTTCATCTGCTCTCTCCCTTCAGGGGGCCGCTTTCCAGTGCGCACTTGGGTGCTCCGTGGACCACTTGCAAAGGGGACTCGGTGCTACAGCCCTTGCTCTCGTTACTGAAAGGTCTGTGGGAGGCACTTGGACCCATTTCACACTCGACCTGAGCAACAAATCTGGGGTTGCCCCGGTGATGTGTAGGCACATTTGGGTGGTAAGCCCCGATGCCCGGTTTGATTATGAAGAAAAGAGTCAAAGCGGATATTCATTCCGCTTCTTCTGTAAAGCCAATATCACTTTGAAAAATGAGTTCCATGTGGTGAGTTTCGTTTACTAGGGGTCTACCCCAGAGTCTGGAAACAAATCCCCACTTAATTATGAGGTTTTGTCGTATGTTCACATACAGTTCTGTCTCCCATCAATCTCATTGCATCAAGAATAAAATACTGGTGAATATGACCTTTTTTAAGGCTTTGGCTGTAGTTTAGTGTTTTAAAGCATATTTGGAAATAGCCCCAAGACACATTAAAAAAATAAATAAAACTAGTCATTATCATTCAGACTACCCTCACCAAAATCCCAGGGTTTTATTACCAATATTTAAAAAGAAAGAGTCCTAGGAAAAAAGTGGTCATGCACTGATATACTAGGTATAAATCCAGAAACTAGTAAGTTGAAAATTGAGATAACTTTATATTTAAAAAGTTTATGAGAAATGAAACTTGAAGTACTTAATTTGCTCAAGACCACAGGGAAAAGGACAAGAGTCCAATAAGCCTGGAGCAGTGATGGGTTTTTTTGTCCCTCTCAGTCTGATGTGGGGGAAGGAGTGTCTTTATAATTTAATCATAGCATTTATTTTGAAGGTATATAGCACACTCTTTGCTTATCCCTATTTTTAAGCTTAAATTGTGCCATGAACTTAAATCATTTGGCTACACGATTCCTGTGAATAGGAAGCAAACACAGTGACTTCACTGTACTTTGAAATTCAGTAAGAAGTATTGCAAGAAAAATTTGGAAAGATAAGATATCCTGTGTAAGGCTCCCGGCCAATAAATTGTGTATTACCTAGTGTGGCTTCACTGCCTTTCAGAGGAAAGAAGACTCTGTTCACCTATTCTTCACCTTGATTTTATCTTCAGACTTTGACAAGATCTAAAATTGAAGTCAAAAGGGAGGGATGTGAAAGAATAAGCAGCAGTTTCTAGCCCTTATCAGGGAAATCAGAATAGAAACAAACCAGAAACAATGAAGATCACGTAGCAATTTTTTTGTTATGATTTTGGCTGGTTTATCCATTCAAACTCTGTCTCTAAATGGATGAGCTATAAAATACTTAATTTGGGTGTAAGGGGAGGGAATGGGTATGTCTTAACTAGCACGGACTAAGAAAAGAGATGGAAATCTGTATTACACTTAATCAGGATTGGGATAACAATAATCAGAAATATATATGAAGAAGATACACGGGCATCTGGAACTTACTGCAGAGAAAATTAAAGGAAAGGATAGGAAGCTTAAAAGTATTTATAAAACATTAAATTATTTATTTGCATAATCATTTAATGTGCAATGAATAAAATTTTTATTCTCCTGACCTATTTTATTAGTAAGGCACTTCCTTTCTCCTCTTATCCCATCTGCTAGAATAGCCTTAGGGAAGAGGGAAAGAAAAGTGGCGGTGCTGGGCAGCACACACGAGACTCTGGTACAGATAAGAAGAGAGAAAAGTAGATGGAGGGAGAGTAAGCAAGCAAAGCCATATCAAAGGCAAATTCCCTCTCCGGGCTGGCTTGTCTTGAAGAGAAATACAAATTTGGACAGGCTTTGAGATGGTGTTCCATTCGAGGCTCTTGGGAGAGACAGGCTGGCACTTTGCTCATGTCCCTGTAATAACTTGGAGGAGCAGTGTTAGGCGGAGACATGAGCAGTAATCATGATCTACTCTTGTATTTGGTGTGGGATGGAAAAGAGCCGGAAGTTCCTATTTGTTGCAACAACAGGGGATAAGACTTGGCTTGGGAGATAGCCGGATGGGGGGTGGGGGGTTACCAGTTGTAGGAACAAAGTGACCTCGACAACAAGGCATCAGGGTTAGCTATTAGAGCCAAAGCTGGAAAGAAGTCACCACCAGAATTCAGGTGTCTCTCAGCCCCAAGAAGGCAGCAGTGGGGCAGAGGCAGCAAGGGCAACACTGTCTCTCTGGAACAGAATATACTGCCCACCCTCAGGGAGCTTCAAAAGGCAATAGGTTTGATTTCTTGCCAAATGCTGAAAAAATTAAAAACCACCAATGGAAACTCTTTGTTTAACCCAAATAATTTACACCTATGTGATGGCATGCTAGACACATATGAAAATCATGGGCTTGGAGAAGATGCTTTAACAAACCAAAAGACAGGTACCAGATTTAATTCATAGCTAAATATATATGTATGTATGCAAATGAAGACAAGCAAGGAAGTACACCAAAATATTTATGAAGCTTTCTGCTGGGAGACGGGATTAGAGATTTCCCTCTGGGGGGTTTCTGGGTTTTTTTCATGTTTTCTTCATGAAGCATACATATTAGTCAGGCTAAGTTATGTTGTGGCAACAAACAGCCGTGAATCTAAGGGGCTGAACACAAAGACACTGTGTCCTCTCTCGGGCCACCCTTGCAGAGAGAACACACAGCAGGTCTCTGCCTCTCGCAGATCTTGCTATGTGATTCCTCAGACAGGAAAGCTGGCACGTGGACATTTCATTAGCCGGAGCCAAACCTACAGCTCGGCTCAAGTCCACGGTTTCACTGCAGATGGGACGAGAAGCAACCACAGACACCAGCACAAATCACCACCTCAGCACCTATTTCTTGTGCAATAAGAAAATGTATATATATAATTTTTAAAAGTTAGATTTGTAGGAAAAATTTTCCCAGTTTTCTCTGATGTTATACAACTTTGGGAATACCATCAAATTTAAATAAAACATTAAAACATGTTGAAAAACCTATAAGTAAAAATAGGATATCAAAATTGCAATTTGGAAGATTTTCAAACGTTACTCAGGTTTTTTTTTCTCCTATTCCATAAGTTACATTCAATTTCATTCTTCCTTAGTTGTTTTCATTTTAATTATTCAGGTTTCCATCTCCATAAATATGTTCTTAATTTGAATCCCTGTTCTCTGGACTCAGTATCTGTATGTCATGTTTTTCTCTCATCATTTTAAGTTGTTTTAACTTTTCCCTGCCTTCCTAGAAAATTTGTCAAATTTTTAATCTATCCCAGGTTACCGTTTTTTGCATCAAATCTCCATATACGTTTAGGTACACCATCTCCAGTGAGGTGTTTACCTCGCTCCTGTGTAACTGTTAACCTGAGCTTGCTGTGCACGCCCCACCCCTGATTTTCATCCACCAGACTATACTTTCTTTTCATCTTACATTATTTATTCTCTCCTTGTAGTTTCTTGGTCTAATTACATGGGGCTAAGCCTTCTTCTAAAATGCTAAGGGAACAAATAGCTCACTGAAATTATTTTATGAGGTCTGGGATTAAAGGACTGTTGGATGCGCTTTACTTTTCAATAATGAGAAAATCATTTCCTTCCCCTCTTCTGCAGTACATTGTTTCCTGCATCTCCAGGTTGTCTTTTATATCGTTATATTTATGGGGAATAGATACCCAACCAGACCCTGGATTTCCCAGGCACTGTGTGGATTTCCTGAGCTCTGCTCGTTTTCCACCAGTATCGTGGGAGGAATTCCTCTGAGGTGAAGAGCTGGCTTATAATCATGATTGCATCCATCGACAGAGTCTGGCAGGCATCACTGTAGCTATTTCCATCCCACACACAGGAGCTGGCCTTGCTGCCACGCTGATGCTAAACCACTACCATGTACCATATGGAGCCAGCGTGCGATCAGGCCACCTGCTCTTTTCTCTGACCAGCTCCTGGTGCAAGGGTCGGTTTTGGTAAACAGTCCTGCCTGCATCTCCCTCTTCATGTAGCTACAGTGACCTCCTCTCCCTAACTGTGCTCTCAGCTTCCTACAATCCTACCGTGAAAAGAGAGCTCAGGGGTTAGGTGGCACTCTAAAATACTCCAGATACAGTACCCATGTCATAGGGAGCTTTGTGGGCTCCCCCGAACTATATGCCTTACACAGAAGAAGGACATAGTGCATCTTAACTGTTTGTTAGCTGGAGCTTCTCTGATAATTTTTTTAAAGCATATTTGCTCTTTTTCTGGCTGAATTAAATAACTAAGCTTTTTCTTAATCTTGTATAAAATGATTTAATTTCATCTCATCAACCTTAATTTTAATCTAAGATTTGTGCAACAGTTTTTTATAATAAGTTGAATAATTTTTAAGTGCACTAACTTCGCATTAATAGAAATATATAAAAGAAATGCCTATTTTTAAATTAGGCTCAAAAGTTGACATTCTGTTTTGGTGGTGATGAGTTATGACATATGACATCTTAGTGGTTTTATATATAGACAGATACAGACCTAGATGTAGCCTCCATTCTATTTATCTTCATTTCATTCTATTACTTTATTCATCATGGACACAAATACAGCTATCTCAGAATATATTTGGCACAGCATGTTCTATTTGTTTAATGATAATTATATTAATTATATTACTTTCAAGATATCCAAGTGCTTCAGGAGTTTCTTTCCTTCCTTCCTTCCTTCTTTTCTTCCTTCCTTCCTTCCTTCTTTTTTCTTTCTTTCTTTCTTTCTTTCTTTCTTTCTTTCTTTCTTTCTTTCTTCTCTCTTTCTTTCTCTCTTTTTTCTTTCTCTTTCTTTCTTTCTTTCTTCTCTCTTTCTTTCTCTCTTTTTTCTTTCTCTTTCTTTCTTTCTTTCTTCTCTCTTTCTTTCTCTCTTTTTTCTTTCTCTTTCTTTCTTTCTTTCTTTCTTTCTTTCTTTCTTTCTTTCTTTCATTTCTTTCTTTCTTTCTCTTTTCCCTTTCCTTCCTTCCTCTCTCCCTCCCTTTCTTTCCTTCTCCTTCTTCCTTTTATCTTCCAGTTAGTTAACATACAGTGTGATTTTAGTTTCAGGTGTGCAGTATAGTGATTCAGCACTTCCATACATCACCTGGTGCTCATCACCTATTTCCCCCATCCCCCCTCCCACCTCCCCTCTGGTACCAGCTGTGTGTTCTCTATAGTTTCAAGTCTGTTTCTCGGTGCATCTCTCTCCTTCTTCTTTTCTCTTTGTTCATTTGTTTTGTTTCTGAAATTCCATATATCAGTGAAAAAATATGGTATTTGTCTTTCTCTGACTTACTTCACTTAGCATTATACTCTCTATCTCCGTCCACATCATTGCAAATGGCAAGTTTTCATTCTTTTTAATGGCTGAATAATATTCCATGATATATATATTACACACACACACACACACACACACGCACGCACCCCACACACACACCCCACATCTTCTTTATCCATTCACTTATCAATGGAAACACTTGGGCTGTGTCCACAATTTGGCTATTGTAAAGAAAGCTGCTATAAACATAGGGTTGCATATACCCCTTTAAATTAGTATTTTGTATTGGGGGGGGTTAATACCCAGGAATGTGATTATTTGATCATAGGGTAGTTCTATTTTTACTTTTTTCAGGAATTTCCATACTGTTTTCCACAGTGGCTGCACCAGTTTGTATCCTCACCAACAGTGCACAAAGGTTCCCTTTTCTCAATATCCTTGCCATCCTGGAGTCTAAGATTTTCTATATAGTATCACGTCACCTGCAAATAGTAAAAGTTTTACTTCTTCCTTACTAATTTGGATGCCTTTTATTTCTTTTTCCTGTCTGATTGGTGTGGCTAGGATTTCTAGTACTATGTTGAATAAAAGCGTTGAGAGTGGACATCCCTGTCTTGTCCCTGACCTTGTGGGGAAACATCTCAGTTTTTCCATATTGACTATGATGTTTGTTGTGGGCTTCTCATATATGGCTATAGTAGTTGAGGTATGTTTCCTCTAGAAACCTACTTCATTGATGAATGGATGTTGTACTTTATCAAATGCTTTTTCTGCATCTGTTTTAATGATCATATGATTCTTGTCCTTTGTTCTATTGATGCAGTGTATCACATTGATTTGTGAATACTGAACCATCACCCTTTGCCTCTTGGGAATAAATCCCACTCGATCATGGTGAATGATTTTTCTAATGTATTGTTGGATTCTGTTTGCTAGTATTTTGTTGAGTATTTTTGCATCTAAGATCATCAAAGATACTGGACTGTAGTTTTCTTTCTTTCTTTCTTTCTTTCTTTCTTTCTTTCTTTCTTTTTTTTGGTGGTGTCTTTATCTGGTTTTGGTATCATGGTAATACTGGACTCACAGAATGAATTTGGAAGTTTCCTTCCTCTTCTTTTTTGAAATAGTTTGAGAAGAATAGATATTAACTCTTCATTAAATGTTTGGTAGATTTCACCTGTGAAACTGTCTGGTCCTGGACTTTTATTTTTTGGGAGTTTTTTGATTATTGATTGAGTCAATCTGCTTGCCGGTAATTGGTTTATTCAAATTTTCTATTTCTTCCTGGTTCAGTTTTGATAGGTTATGTTTATAGGACTTTATTCATTTCTTCTAGGTTGTCCAATTTGTTGGCATATAGTTTTTCATAATATGCTCTTACAATTGTTTGTAAGAAGGCAGATAAAATTGTCAGGAAAACCAGGGTCAGTATCATCATCACTAGGGAAATACTCACTGCTATTGTTGTTAGCTCACAGCTTAATGAAAACAGATTTTACTATAAGATCAAGCAATCAAACATAGTAAATACACACAAAAAATAAATAAAATAAAATTCACAGCACAGAACACCTGGAAGATTTGGGAACCCTGATGACAGACTTTTGCACAAGGCTCCAGCTGAGTTTGTTACTACGTGGATAGACTGTACTTTAAGTTCTATACTCTCTTTCTTTCTGCAATGTTTCCTCTAATGTGAATCAATGACCATAAATGATATGTGTGTCTTTTTTTTCTTCTTCCTCTGGACTGCTCATAGGCAAATACTTCATTTCCTAGTTTCTATCCTAATTTCTGGGTTTATATTTTCTATCTCTTGATTATTTTACTCTGCTTTCCATCACACCTTTTAAATTAGTTCGCCTATTTGACCCATTTAATTAATTTAAAAATATATTGGCATTAATACTTTTAATTTTTTCATGCTCTCTATTCCAATTTCATCACATCATATTCCTTTGATAAGAATGCAAAGTACTTCAAAATCTGAGAGTACTGAGTAGAAAATTGTTTTCATTATTTTTTGTCTGAATTGTCTGTTTATTCTGAGGTCAGTTTTTCTGTTCATTCATTTGTATTTTTTCTTTCATGCTCCAAATTTTGTTGCCATCTGTTGATACTATGTTCCAAATCAGTGATTGAATCAATAGTGTTATTGGTTTTGCATATTTCCCTTGGCTGTGCAGGCCTTTATAGGGTCAGTTCTCATGCTGGTCTAAGGGCCTGTTAGTATGATCCCCAGATCTGTCAAGGTAACTAATCAAGTCCTGTTTCCCAGGACTAGGAACAGAAATAAAGATCAAATGAACTGTATTTACCTGTAGAATATGAGGTTGAAGAATATCCTGTTGGGGGCGCCTGGGCGTCTCAGTCAGTTAAGCGTCTGCCTTCAGCTCAGGTCATGATCCCAGGGTCCTGGAATGGAGTCCTGCATGGGACTCCCTGCTCAGCAGGGAGTCTGCTTCTCCCTCTCCCTCTGTCCCTGCCCCCAGCTCATGGGTGCTCTCTCTCTCTCTTGCATGAGCACGTGTGTGTGTGCTCTCTCTCTCAAATAAATAAATAAAATCTTTAAAAAAATTCAAGAACATCAAAAACTAATGATGTACCATATGGTGACTAACATAAATAAATTAATTCATTAATAAAACCCATCCTGTTCTGTACAATTTAATGTGTTACTGTTTACTTCTCTATGTAATTTAATTTAATGTAATTTAACATACCCTATACATATGTTTATGTCCTTCACATGATTTTGATGTGGCTTAGTTCTTCTCTGGATGGCTAGGTTGCAAAAGGGCACAGTGCAATGTAATTTAATTCAGCTGTAATCATTACTGCTCTTGTCTTCGTTAAGATTCCTGGCATGCACCTGAACCATATGAAATGGCTGTGAGCACATTGTAAGACCCCCTGTTTACAAAATGGGTCCAGTCTCAGGTATTTGGAAAGGGTCAGTGGAATATTCTGAAGATCAGACATGAACCTCATTTAATATATCATCCATAACTGATCACCCTTTTGTGAAGATTTTGAGGTTGGAAGTTTATAGCACCATCTGACCTGCATATATTGCCTTTTAGCATCTCTAATAGCCTATTTGCACGGACTTCCTTTGGTGTCCAGATGAGAAAACTCTTGCATCCAGTAGTTCCTTTAATCTAAATGTACTATGCAGAGTGGTGGGGCAAAGCCTTTATTTCAATGGGTGTCTAGAACAGTAGACCCCAAGAATGCCTCGGGCATCTTTACGTATATGCTATAGGAAAGATGCAGAAAGCCCTCACTCAAAATAATGTGCTATGAAAAAGCTTAGAGTAAAAGGTGGAATGGGATTTCTGGTGCCCACAAAGAAGACCAAGACTGAGTGGTCGAATGGTTAAAAATGGAGAAAGTAACAACAGAAGACAGGGTCCCTAGAAGGAAAAAAAAAAAAAAAAGAAAAGCATAAAACTGTGTTAGCTTAAAAATATAGTAGCATCTCCTTCTGTAACCATCACATCATTCTTCTACTCTTGCTGTGAATTTTGCGGTTAGTTCAGTTTTATGTCTGGGGCAGCTACAGACAACAGTGTGGCGACCTCCCTGTAACGCAGGCACAATGCAGTCTACACTGGCCTTACATTTCCTTCCCCTTCTCCACCCTGTGACATTCATCTCCAGTTTAATTCAGCATCACACATCTAAGGGCTCACCCTTGACATTGGTATAACCCACAACTATCCTATCACTAAAGTACAAAATACTGTTCTTTGCACACAATCACAGAATGTGTCGTAGCAAGTTGACTTTTCATCTCAAAAGAACTTCTAAAATCACTATAAAAAATAAACAAAAAGACATATTTAGTATTCCAAGTAAAATGCCTACTACACCACAGGTTCTCAATGTCAATTCCTTTCTCCCTTTGCCCAAGATAAATTCAAAGATCAATTAAATTTCCCCAATCCAACTTGCACTCAGCAAGCTATTGATAATTACATACCTGCAGATAACTATATTACAAATATATTTATTTTGAAGAGACTCATCCTTCAAAAATTTTATTCATGGGTGTGAAAAAAGATCTAGTTTCTACAAACATTTACCAAATATAAGACACATATAGAAAAGTTTACAATTATAATTGTACAGCTCAGTGATGTATCCAAAGGAAACAGCCATGTACATAACACCTGGATAGTGTCATAAAAGGTCAGCAGCTCTAAAGAAGATCCAAGGTGTCTTGTCCACACCTTTCTTCCTCCCAAATTCAACCATTACTCAGATTTCTAAAATGATAGGTTAATGCATTCCTATATACTTAAATGGACACATACCATGTTCATTTGTTTGCTGCCTACACATGACTTTGAGGTGGGTTAGCTCTTCACTGGATAGCTAGGTTGCAAAAGGGCACATTGCAAATAATGGAGACCGGGGCTGAAAATCTACTAACGGCTCAGCTCTGGCTTCAGCTGTAGTCCATTGGTGAAAACAGGCCAAGTCAACCAGATTTAAGAAATGTGAATTAAATTTTACCCAATAGTGGCAAGAGTGGAAAATAAAATCCCCTCACCCTTATTCCACCACAGAGATCACATACATATTAAGTAATACTTTTTAAAATATATTAACAAAAAAATAAGTATTCTTATCTCACACTCATCAGTGAAAAGAATACACATTTTCCAATGTTTGGTTTACTACTCCATTATCTGGGAAGACACAGTTTTTATTGTTCCATCAAAAATCATGACTTTCACTTCATATTAATTGCATTATAACATTATTCATACCCAGCATCATACTTGAGATTTATATTAAATTCCTTTCTGTGTGACATAATAAACAAGTTGAGAAAGGAACGATATTTTATTCATGATTATTCCCAAGTTACTATAACTGTGTCTATTTTATTAGCTCTTAATAAATAATTGTTGAATAGTTGATGTTAAATTACAACATAAATTAAACATGGGATTAAAAATTCAACAAAAGAAGCTGTATGATGTGTAGAATTAGTTGAATATTTATTTTAGCAGTATGTATTTTTGTATTTCTCTTATTCTACTTCTTGTAGAGAAATTGGAAACTATGAACAAAGAAAAAAAGACAAAAATCTATAATTTCATGATGCAGATAATTACAACTAAATTGTGATTGATGGGTTGTTTGAACTCCCTATTCTTATAATACTCTGAATTATTTTCTGAGAATACACATGACATTTCTGTATTCCAAATTTTGTTCCTCTCACATTTAAAGTTAAGAAATATAATTTTAATATGTTTTATCAAATAACAATGATAAAAATAAAAGCTACCATAACTAATATTTTGTGGCCAGAGTGACTTTTTAGTTTCATCTCTAGTGTTCATTCTGATATTAGAAAATAATTAAGGTTTGAAGTCTTCATGTTTTTCTGAAAAGCAATTAAGATTTTTTCCCGTGTATTATGGGGAAATTTTCTATTTTAAGAACTATAAAAATTTACCTCAAATTAAGAACATGTATTTTTCAAATTAATTAATTAAAAATAACTAGATGTTCTTATGTAGCTATTCCATTCTTTAAAATATTTTGTATTATAAAAAATATTTTACTATTTTACATATTGTTGAAATGAATATTGTTTAGTCAAAACTGCCTGTTCACTAAAGATTATTCTTTGTTTTTTAGATAAATTACGTGAAATGGGACAACTGAGAAAAATTATAGCATTTGAATTTTTTAAAAGGGAAGGCAATGTTAATTTGTTTTTACAAATAATACTCCCTTTGGATCATTCTGATAGTCAGTTTTCTGTGATAGATCTTTGCTTTGCAGTGTGTTTATGTCAATATGCATATGTCACTTTTCATAAGTGCTTATAATTTGCTTCTAAATTAACAATTAAGATTTACCTTAACTTTTTAACTTCAAACATAATGGGCCATAGCTTAGAAGTGAGCAGCCAGAAAAATTATTAAATACATAAAAATGCTAAATAATGTCACATTAATATTTTGAGTCATATAATATGCAAAATTGTTGATCCCACAGTATCTTAGGTGAAATAACTCATAATTGATTTGACCATGAAAAAGTCAAATTACAGTAAGGGAAAAAGAACAACTCTATTTTGTATTGCTCATCCAAAAATAATTGATTATAATGCAAATAATTGATTATAAGTTTCAACAAATATTGATAACTTTTTCTGGTTTTGTTCAAAATTTGTCAGTTTCATCCATGTTTTACATGTATCTATAGTTTGTTCATTCTGTTTGCTGTGTAGTAGTAGACTTGAGGAGTGAATTGGGATGCCTGGGTGGCTCAGTGGGTTAAGCATCTGCTTTGGGCTCAGGTCATGATCCCAGGGTCCTGGGATCAGGACCTGCATGAGGCTCCCTGCTCAGCGGGGAGTCTGCTGCTCCCTCTGCCTGCCACTCCCCCTGCTTGTTCTGTGTCTCTCTCTGACAAATAAATAAATAAAATCTTTTTTAAAAAAGTCATTTTCCCCCAGTTTGGAACTGTGGTATGGAATGCTATTATGAATATTCTTTGCATACATACATAATACAGTTCTGCTGGGTACATATTAAGAAGTATACTCTTTAGATCAAAGCATATGTTCATGTTCAATAGACAATAGAAAACAGTTTTCCATTGTGCTGGTACAGTTTACATTCTAACCAGCAATCTGTGAACATTCCATTTGTTTTATATTCTCACCAACATTTGATATTATTGGTATTTATAATTTTAGCCATTTTTCTATGTACAAATATTGAGGATTTAATTTACATTTTCCTAATGAAAAATAATGACTTTTTGAAGTGACTATGTGAGTAATTTGCCCATATTCCTTTGGTTGTCTTTTTTTTTCTTATTGATTTATTTTTTTATATATATATTCTAGGTATGGCTACTTTGTTGGATATATGTACCAATAATAATCTATCCCAGTCGGTGGCATAATTTTGAACTTCTTAATGATGAATTCTTATGAAAAGATCATTGTTTGACTGTGATCCAGTTTGTCAGATTTTCCTTCTTACAGTGAGTGCCTTTTGTGTACTCTGAAGAAATCTTTTCTCACCCCACCAGCAGTAGGATCAACTCTGCTATCGCCTCTAAGCTTCATTTCACATTTCACGTTTAGATCCACAATCAGCCATGTATAGTTTTTGTGTATGTGTAAGGTAGATGCAGAATCATCCATTTCCTTATGGATATTCCAACAGGGAAATACTTTCTCCAGTGCTCTGACTGCGTATCCGTGAAAGTGGATCACAGCGTACAGGGAGGAGTTAAGAGGGAACAGGTGCTTTGGGATTTCACAAGTGCTTCTGCTGTGCACACAAATTACAGATGCTTCCAGTCTTGATCTTGTAAACTCACTTGACTTGTTGCCATTGTCATAAAACTCATTCCACCCAATTTTGGGGTTTGTTTCTGGATTCTTTATTGTGTTTAGTGGTTTATTTAGGTACTGGTACTGTACTGTTTAGTTATTATAGCTTTATCGTGGCTGTTGATTTTATGGTAATAAAAGTCTGCCATTTCATCCTTCATCTTCATTGTGTTCGCTCTTCTTGGCCCCTTGTATTTCCACAATAACTTTAGAAGCAGCTTGCAAATTTCCACAAAACACCTTGCTAAGCATTTTTATTATGATTATGCTGAATTTTTAGATCAATAGAGGGTAACTGGCATATTTAAAATATAGATACTTATAATTAATGAACATGTTATATACTTCCATTTTTTAAGCATTAAATTTTTTTCTCTTGATAATATTTTATTATTTCCCCTCTAAGGTCTTGCATAACTTTTGCTGGACTAGCTCCCAGGCAGTTGATTTTTTAATGTTCAGATATATAATTATGCTTATGTAGTTTCTGTTTGCTATTCTGTTTCAGAAATTACTTGTTTGTGCTAACAGTGGGAAGTGGTCTGAGGGTGAATCAACGTAACAAGACAGACTGATATAATATCTCTGTGGGTTGCTCGGTTTAGCCCTTTGACTAGCCCCTGGTGTCCCCAGCTGAAATCTTAGGGGTTTTATTGGGACTTTTCAATCTTGGCACGTCCTGAACCCCACAAGCCTGCTGAAAGTTCTACTTACTTTATTTTCTCGAGTACCATTAAACACAGGGAATCGGCAATCAGCTAAACAGGGTAATACAGCTCAAATGTCAGATTCGCCTCTCACTAATCCTTTTTCTTCCATATGATAAGATGATGCTTCCACAGGGTGTCAATATATCATATTTGACAACTTTGTTTTCTAACTTATAACTAAGAAAACATACTTTAGCAAACTGCAGAACTCATTAAAAAAAAGATTTGGTGAGCTGATTAAAAGCACTAATATCCATAGCTTACCCCCAATAATTCCAATTTGGTAAGATAACTGGGCTCATATATTGTTCATATTGTACTGCATGTTTGCTGTAATTAGGTTCATATATACTTTGCCAGCAAAATAGGTGATTCTGATATTTTCTCTTGAAGACCATAATTTTAGAATACTACTTGAAAGTGAAAATGAATCTTGATACTTGAGAACGTATACTTTGCATTTTCAAAAGTGATGCAGCTGTGTTACAATATTAACCTTTTCCTTCCCTTAATACCATGCATCACTGTTGTCAAATTCCTTCCACCCAACTGTGTATTGTTAATAAAGATGATGGAGATATAGAATATGCTGTGTCCAAAGTGAACAGCCAACATCTCTCTTGGCCAGCATTCTTTTTAAGCCATAATAAAATTTTTAAGATTTATTTCTTTATTTTTAGAGAGAGAGAGCATGCACATGAGCAGGGGTAGGGGCAGAGGGAGAGGGAGTGGGAGAGAGAGAATCTCAAGCAGACTCCGTGCTGAGCACAGAGCCTGTGGTGGGGCTCAATCCCACCACTCTCAGATCATGACCTAAGCAGAAATCAAGAGTTGGTCACTTAACTGACCGAGCCACCCAGGCACCCCAGCCGTAATAATACTTTCTAAAAGCGGTAGTATTTTCATTTATTAGTTATTCACAACATACTCTTACTGGGAATATTCAGGACATTTGGAATACAGAATATGTAAGAGCTGTCCAAACTTAGATTCTTCAATACACTTCATTGTTGTATATTTAAGGTATTTCTTTTGGACAGGAACTATGTGACCATGTATATTTATCATGGGATTTTATCTGTGCACAATATTTTATTGAATTGCTTATTTTTTACAATAACACCGATGAATCACTTTAAGATAGAAAAGGTAAAGTATTTTGAAGTTATTGTTTTTTCCTCATTATGATCTCACTTTCCTCTGACTAAATAAACCCACACAATATTATTTAATGTCATTGTCCAAGTTAGCTACAAATTAAACTATGATAATGTGTGATTATAAATGTTTGCTTATTCTGTGGCTCTTATAATAACTTTAGTGATATTAACTTCAAGTTATTTCTAATTTTTTTAATTTTCACAACAACCTCTACTTTCTAAATTATCAGAAAGCTTTTTTGTTGTTTTTCTTTGAAACAACTTCTTTTTTAAACAATTGAAGTGAATCTTGTTTGTTAATTTAGAAACAAATTATAAGAAATTATGAAAAGCAACATATGCACATTGGCATAAATGAACTACAGAGGAAATAACCTTAGAAAATATATTACAGAAAATTGACTACTAAAATGAAACCATCAAAGAGTATCCATTTGTAAATACAAGTAGCACTTTTTAAATTTTTTCATATACTATTGATGTAGCCTGTTTCTCTCAGCCATTCCACTCCTTATAATTTATCCAAAATATCTTCAATGTACACAGTTTTACCTGAAAGTTATATAGTCCAATATTAATAATAATTATAAAAAATTGACTTTTTATGTAAAAAGTCCTTGAAAAATGGAAAAATATGAATTTCACTAAAATGATGTTAAAGAAGAGCACTGGATTTTTTTAAATTTGAGGCAATTTATGATTTGACTTAATTTCATTATAACTTGATAAATGGAAATTATAAAATGTTACCATACCACACGTCATGAATAGCTAAAGACACAAAAACTTTATCATTTTCTATATATTTACTATGTACTACAGATTAAATGGAAGAGTTGACCCTAGCCCTAAAATATTAGGGGATTTTGTGTTCCTCAGTGGTTATTAGTGTGAAGTATTAGATTTGTGTGAGTCAACACAAAGTTTAAAGAGCCAAAAATGCCATGTGTGTCACTTTTAGGAAAAGTTAAGAATGTGCATAAAAAGAATATTCAATGAAACTATGAGTAACTATCTATAAATGATGGATTATGGATGACTTTTATTTTATTTGTATTTATCATATTTATTTAAATTTTACATTATAGTCATAGAGTATAGTCATAGAGTATATTTCATAGAGTATATTTCTATTTTATTTATAAAATAATAAATAGTGTTATAATTTGTAATAAAAATACCTGTAGTTAAAATAAATATTAAAAACATCTTCCCAATATATTTAGGAAGTATATACAGTTTTTGACAATGAAAAACTTAGTCTTACCATATGATCCAGCAATTGTACTCCTAGGTATTTAATTTGAAATGTATGTCTGCATGGAAAACTCCATGTAAATGTTAATAGCAGCTTTATTCATGATTTCTAAAAACTAGAAGCACCCAAGACGTCCTTCAACCGGTAAAGAGATAAACAACTATAAAACCATGTACAATGAATTATTATTCAGAGATAAAAAGAAATGAGCTATCAAACTACAAAAGACATAAATGAAGCTTAAATGTGTATTACCAAGTTAAAGAAGCTAGTCTGAGAGACTATGAACTGTTTGATTTCAGTTATCTGCCTGATCAGCTACTGCTGTGGTGAGAGGGTTGAATAGGTGGAGGACGGGGGTCTTAGGATGGTGAAACCATTCTGTGTGATACCATAATGGTGGACATAGCATATTGAGTATTTGTCAAAAACTCATGGAACTTTACATGATAACAATTAAACTAAATGTATGTTATTTTTAAAAAAGTCATTTAGGAGTTCAGGGACTCCAAGAAGGAATGCAGAATGTGACAAAATAAGCTAAATGTATTACAGATGTACAAACAGCTGCACTGAAGGGGAAGGGGAGAGTAAGTACTGACATAACTATCTTTGGACACCAAGGGATATAAAACTAGAGGCAAAAGAAATTATACATAATTTTGTATATGGAAATTATAAAGCATACTGTACTCTAATTGATAAAATCTCTTTCTGACAGGGTACAGTTTAGCAACTGAAAACACTACACATGTGTACTGGAATTGAACAATTAACTAAATGGATGGCAATGGTGGGAGCCAGGTTTCTCACTGCTGAAGTTGGATATTACATATAAGCCAGTGGAAGATTGTACAATGGTCTTATGGTAATGGACTAGAGTTGGAGACATCTTTATGAACTCATGTTCGGCTTAATATAGATACATATAGTTGCATATAGAAATATTTATAGACATGCTTGTACAGAAGGGTTTGAATACATAACTTTGCTCTCTATCAGCTAGAGGGGCTAAGACATCCAGTCGCAACATCTAGCACCCAGATTTGATTTCTATACCATTGCTTAATAAAAGGGATCAGGACTCCTTGGAGAAATGGCTGACTCTAAGACTAAGGCAGGAAATATACAAGATGAGCCTGAAGCATCTTGTAGTGCCTGAAAATAAGGAAGTTATTTAAAAATAAAAATTCGCCATAATGGAGGTATGTCAAAAGGTGACAAGAACCAAGCTCCTAATGCTCAGACTGGAGCAATTTGTGCAAACAAAGTAATTAAAGTAGTATTATAATATATCCATGAGTCCATGCTGATATAGACAAATAATTTAATAAATACCTAATTGGAGACAATAGACAAACCACTGTACGGAAAAATTGAAAGTAATTGATGAGATAGTCTACCTCAAAGAAGCAGAACTCTCCATTCACTAAGTATGGGTTACATGTAGTGACTTCCCCCCATGGAGAATAGCATGGAAAAGAGGGAAAGATTCCAATGGAGAAACCGAAAAACTCTACCTCAGCCAGGTGAGCAAGATTAACATCAACAGTAATGAGTCATGCTGTCAGGACGAAGGCTTGATAAAATGTGATAAAGATGGCACTGTGTCTCTGTGAGCCTCCACCCCAAACACATGAACCCAGTCTAATCATGAAGCAAAGATTAGATGAGTCGCAATTGAAGGGCGTTCTACAGATACCTGATCAGGGCTTCTAAACATCTAAAAACAAGGGCAGTCTGAGAAACTGTAATAGCCAAGAGAAGTCTATGCATGTAATGTGCTATCTTGGATGGGATCCTGGAGCACAAAAAGGACATCAGGTCAAAACTAGGATAATCCGAATAAAGCATAGACTTCAATTAATAGTGCATTGATATTGGTTTTTAATTTTAATAAATGTACCATATTAATGTGAGATGCTAATATTAAGTAAACTCATGTCAGTTATATTGGAATTCTCTGTACCATCTTCATAATTTTCCTATAAATCTGAAACTATTTAAAAATACAGAAATGTTTATTTAGAAAATATATATTTTTATCAACTAGTTAATTTATTTCTCTCTAAATTTCATAAACCTATGTTGAAGTCATGTTTAATATCAGCAATTTAAAACATCAAATATTCAATAATTATTTATTAAGGACTAATAAAGAAGACACAGTGATAGGCACTTGGAAAAATATATGAATAAAGTAGTCTTTTTCTCAACTTGTTTGAATTCCAGTGAAGATAGAAATGAGTATATTGTACAAGTACTATGATGGTCATGAAGAGCATTATAATTTAATTAAAATGAAAAGAAAGCCATTATCTAATAGATGAATTAAAAAGGCTTCCCAGATAATGGATAATTAAAATACATCTTGAAATATTAGTGCTCTTTCAATTGACGGTGAGGCTGATGAAATGTAGCTTCCAAGTCAGAGACTTTAGGAGATCTGCAGATTCCTTCGTCACTCCTTGGAATGCTCCCTTTGGAACCCAGTCATGCAATGAGACATCTAAGCCACATGGTTTGCTAAGTGGATGGAAACCAAGGTGCCCTGATAGGACCCTCAGCTTAACTCCCAGTGGAGACCAGCACCCACTGCCTGCCGTGAGTCAGCCATCTTGGATGTGCCAGCCCCTGACCCCCAAGCTGTCACCACCTGTCACCTGCGCCTGAGGCTGCAGTGAAATGAGAATCTGTGAGTGTTGGCAGCAGCTGTCTGTATCTTGATGTGGAAAGAATAGAAGTAACTATAGCTAGTAAACCTATAGAACTGTGAGAGGCACTGAATGTTTTAAACCTTAACTTTGGGATCTTTTGTTATTTATCCATGTATCATTGAAATAGAAATTGGTCCTCATGAATTTGGCTCTAGGACCAGGCAGAAGCTCAGGCCTGAAGGGTTTAAAACAGGCTGTTTACTCATAAAACTGCTACTTAAGTCTTAGAAAAGGAGGGGGCACCTGGGTGGCGCAGATGTTAAGCATCTGCCTTTGGCTCAGGGCGTGATCCCGTAGTCCTGGGATCGAGCCCCACATCAGGCTCCTCCGCTGTGAGCCTGCTTCTTCCTCTCCCACTCCCCCTGCTTGTGTTCCCTCTCTCGCTGGCTGTCTCTATCTCTGTCTAATAAGTAAATAAAATCTTAAAAAAAAAAAAAGAAAGAAAGAAAAGGAGTCTCCATTATGTATAGTGTAAGTGCTAGCTAGGTATCACTTGCAGCAAAATGTAAGGAAGGACGTATATAAAATGAACTTGTGGATCTAAAAAAGGAGATTTCCAGGGGCTCCTGGGTGGCACAGCGGTTGAGCATCTGCCTTCGGCTCAGGGCGTGATCCCGGCGTTATGGGATTGAGCCCCACATCAGGCTCCTCCGCTATGAGCCTGCTTCTTCCTCTCCCACTCCCCCTGCTTGTGTTCCCCTGGCTGTCTCTATCTCTGTCGAATAAATAAATAAAATCTTTAAAAAATAAAATAAAATAAAAATAAAAAAATAAAAAATAAATAAAAAAGGAGATTTCCAGGCAGAATGTTTTAAGCATCACTGGCATCCTTTAATGGATTATGAAAAATTACATGATCCCAGAAAAGGAAAAATAAGAAAATAACTTAAAAGCAACTATCAGGGTTGTTTTTTTTTTCCATCTGTCAGTTTTTCAAGAGAATTAGAGAATTGACAACCTAGGACTTTCTGGTTGAAAAATAGAATAGTTTCCCCAGTTTCTCCAGTTACCTAAGATTTGCCAGTTAAGAAATGGTTCCAGGGCAAAGATCAAATCCAGTAAATATTAAGTTAAATGCATGGCTAATGACACATACCAGAAAAACTGAGAAGGGCCTACCTGGTAAGATTTATGGGTGTGCTTTAACAATAGACTGGATTATGATTTGATACATAGAAATTTAAACAGTACTTAAAGGAGCTAACTTACCTGGACTGACAGTGACAGACATAGTTCAAGATGCAAAGATGCCTTTGAGTCCCCAGACTTCCACGGTCAGGAGTCAGACTTAGGATATTACTCAGTGGCAAGCGCAGGCCGTTTCCTACAGAACAGGAGCGGTGAGGACCCTGATGTTGGAGTCCGGACCCACAGAGAAGTGATCTTGTTAAATAAGTGGAATTGATTCCTAACCAAGGCAGTTCTCTGTCCCTGGAGCAGGGGAGTTGGTAGCATGTGCTGGGCTGGATTTGCAATACTATAGCATAGGGACTGTGACATGTCTTCCATTCTTCCCTCCTGTATTACGAGGTGGATTAGTACACCTATCTTACCCATGGCCTCCATTCAACTTCATCGTACCTTTAAAGGCTTATCTCCAAATACAGTCACATTATGAATTTGGGGACACACAATTCAATCCATAAGACCCCATTTTTGAACAAGAGGCTCAATTGCATTTATGCTGTTTGTCGCCCCATTTTGTACTGGCAGTACGGGACAGTAAGGCAGATAGATCCCTGCACCCGGAAAACAAACAAAACAACAAAACAAAACAAAACAAAAAACACGCAAGCAAAGAACTTCATCTTGAGTTGGACCTTACTTAGACGAAAAAACCTGGACCTTAAGCTTGACCGTTATGCCATTATAGAATGAGAATTCAAGAGGTTTTAGGAGGGGTGAATGCACTCTGCATGTAAGAAGAAAATAAATAATTCTGATCAGGCAGCTAATTCTAGGGATTAAAAATGGCTACAAACTCTTTGCCATTCTTCCTATGAGAGGTAGAGTTGTGTCCCACCCACCTTGAATCACAGCTACCCCTGTGGCTTGTTTTTACTAATAGAGTGAGGCACAAGTGATCCCATGTATCTTCTAAGACATCTACTTGTGGTGCTAGGAATTCTCTTTCTGGAAACTCAGTGGCCATGCTGAGACAAACCTAAGCCCCATAGAGATGCCATGTGCAGGAGAACTGAGTTATCCCAGCCGGTAGACCTAGCTGAGCCCTCAGCTGAGAGCCAATATAAACAGCTAGTTGTGAGGACTGAGACTTCTTGAATGTGCCCACCTCAGTGAAGCCTCCAGGTGACCGCAGCTCCAGCCAACCCCAAAGGAAGCAAAGGAACCACCTACCCAAGTCTTGCCAACCCACACATCTACAAGGATAATCAAGGTAAGTTTCAGACTCTGTGTCTCTGTATGAGTTTGTTGTACAGCAATAAATAACTAAAGCTGTCATATAGTAACCTATATTACAGAAACTTTACTAAGTTAAATAATAATTACAAAAAATTATAAGTGCTATGAAATAACCAAACAGTTTTAGGTACAGAGAAATAGTTGTTTGTGAAATTGTTTTATGTAAATTTTTTCTGAATTTAAAATAGAAATAAAGATTTCACTTTGGAACATGTTAAATTTGACATAACTATTACATATCCAAGTAGAATTTATAATTAGCTGTCAAGTAAAAGTCTGGAATTCAGGTCCAATTGGAGGTAAACATTTTGCAGATATTTGCCTATAGAAGATTTTAAAAGTCACATGACAAATATTTATCACAGTGAGTGTGAATTCTGAGAAAGAATACATGGTAGCACCACAGCTGATAAAAAAGGAATTTAGAAGCAGAAATGTGAATGTACACAGGAGAATCAGGAACATGAATAAATCGTCTGATATAGCTGGAGCGGAGCAAAGGGCAGTGAGCAGAGAGGTGTCATACATCCTGCACAATACAGGCTAAAGGTGCAACACACACACATATACATATATGTATATATTTTTTTACCATAAACTGCTATAAATCTAGTAGATTCAGCACACATTCTACTGCAAGGGAACCAGTTATACGAAGTGAGAGTTACAGCCCAGAAAATGATCTGTTGTGGCTGTCAGAGTGTCACTTCGGGGAGGAGGTGAGACTAAGGAGAGTCGAGAAGAATCTCTGTTGTCAATAATAATTCAGTAAATTTAAGATTTTGATGGGTCACCTTCATATTTTGTACAACTTCTACATATCAGTATCTTTCCAAGAAAGAGATTAAATTGTGTTCATTTGTGTATCTTAGTATATGATAGCATATCAAATTATAAATTCATTTTTGAATAAGTCTTATTTCTCATTAAAAAGTAGAGAGAGTAGACCTCGTTTTCTTACTTCAACTTTAAAACTCACTGTATTTTCTAAAAGGTCCAATTATTTCCGAGAGAAAAATGAAAAGTTGTACAGGTTATCAAGAAACCAAACCTGCACTTCACAAGTAAGTCCAAGATTGACACAATCCGTCATCTTTTCAAGCTCACCTGCTCATATCACTTCCACTCAGCCTGAAGATGACCACCTGGTCTTTCCCTCACGTCACCCACCCTGCACCTGTGTGCTGTAACCAGTCCTCCAGTTCACTTCTGTTAACACCCAGAACACTCAGCAGGTGCATATTCAACTTCATTCTCTATTCAACAGTCTCAACGTAACTGAATGATTATTCTCTATCTGTAACTACCAGTGGCATTGGAATACATGTTTCTTCTATAAAAACAAAAACTAGTTACAAACCATAATAGAGGAAATAATTTTAATTATGATAATAATAACAACAAATGATTATTAAGAATATGCTTAGAAAATGAGAGGTGATAAAATGAAAATACTGAAATTTTGTTGGAATGGTCTGGTTCCTTCAATGGATAAAGTAGTTCAGTCTAGCTAAAATAGAGGATGAGTGTGAACTTTCCATCAAGAGGAAAGTGGGGCCCAAACACTCACGTGCTTGTGTGTCATGTTAAAAATGGACGGTTTCATTTTAAGGTGAATGAGAAACCCTTGAGGACTGTAGTTACAGAATTAGATTTTCACTTATGGAAGAGCATTCTTTAAAAAAAACAAAAAAACAAAAAAAACAGTACAGTAGGGGCCCCTGGGTGGCACAGTCTGTTTCGGTTCAGGTCGTGATCTCAGGCTGGTGGGATCGGTCTCCTCATGAGGCTCCACACTGTGCATGAAGACTGCTTAAGTTTCTCTCTCCCTCTCCCTCAGCCTCTCCCCACCTTCCTCCTGCACTCTCTCACACCTTCTCTTTCAAAATAAATAAATAAAACTTTAAAAAATATTGAAGTAGCATGCAAGGGGGTGAACATTACATATGAAGAGACATCTATTAGAGAGCCTGGAAATCTATGGACAATACTTCACAATCCCTAGAGTAATCAGTCAACTTTCATAGTATTTTCTGAAACAGGATAAACTCAGCAGAGGAAGGCTTGGTGGAGAAGATGATAAGATTTGATCTGTGAAATGTGGAGTGACTGAATTTCATCCATGTACAAATGAGAAAATAGAGTTAGTTCTAGGCCGAGGAATGGATATTTGGGCTGGACCATTATAGGCTTTCAATAATCATGCACTGAATAAATGAGCCATTGGAATATGTTGATAACTGAGGTCATGGATGCGATAAATTCAGAAAATTGTGTAATTTGAGATGAAAAGGCTTTTGGTAGAGGTGTGATGAACTCCAACTTTAAGGATGAGATGAAAGGGGGCGCCTGTGTGACTCAGTCAGTTAAGCGTCTGCCTTTGCCTCAGTTCAAGATCCCAGAGTCCTGGGATGGAGACCCACATCGGGCTCCCTGCTCTCCCTGCTCAAGTGGTGAGCCTGCTTCTCCCTCTCCCACTCACCGTGCTTGTGCTCACTTGCTCTCTCTCTCTGTGTCAAATAAATAAATAAAATCTTTTTTTTTAACGAATGAGATGAAAGGAGAGAATAGGACTGCTTTTTTGTGGTAGGTACACCAGGAAGACCAAGGAAAGACCATGCTTTAAAGACTGAATGGCTCAGAGATACCCCCTCACAACAGACAGGATGGCTAGTATCAAAAAGAAAGAAACAGCAAGTGTTGGTGGGGGTGGGCAGATAAAGGAACCTCGTGCACTGTTGGTGGGGATGAACTGGTGTAGCCACTACAGAAAACAGCATGGAAGTTCCTCAAAAAATTGAAAATAGAAATACCATATGATCCAGTAATTCTACTTGGGGGTATTTACCTGAGGAAAATTAAACCACTAATTCAAAAAAATATATGCCCACCTGTGGTTGTTTGTTGTTGTTTTATTTTATTTATTTATTTATTTTTTGCACACCTATGTTTATTGTAGCATTAGTTTTGAAAGCCAAGATATGGAAGCAACCTAAGTGTGGATAGATGAATGGATAAAGAAGAAGTTATGGGATATATACACAACGAAATATTACTCAGCCATAAAAAGAATAAAATCTTGCCATTTGTGACAACATGGATGGACCTAGAGCATATTATGCTAGAAATAAGTCAGAGAGAAAAAGACAAACACCATTTGGTTTCACTTATGTGTGGAATCCGAAAAACAAAACAAATGAACAAAAACTACAAGAACAACAAAAAGAGAAACTGACTCATAAATACAGAGAACAACCATGAGAGGCTATGGACTCTGGGAAACAAATGGAGGGCTTCAGAGGGGAGGGGGGTGGGGGATGGGCTAGCTCGGTGATGGGCATTAAGGAGGGCTTGTATTGCAGGGAGCACTGGGTGTTAAACACAAATAATGAATCATGGAACACTACATCAAGCACTAATGATGTATTGTATGGTGACTAACGTATCATAATAAAAAAATTGTTTTTAAATAAAAAGAAAATAAATAAATAAAACCAACAGCCAAATAAATAAATAAATAAATAAATACAGAGAATAACCTAGTGATTGCCAGATAGGAGAGGGATGGGCCAAACTGGTGACGTGGATCAAAAGATACACCCCTCCAGTTATAAAATAAATAAATACACGAATAAAGAATACAGCAGAGGGAATAGTCAATCATATTGTAATAGCTTTGTGTGGTGACAGATGTTAGGTGTACTTGTAGCGGCAAGCACAGCGTGATGTATGTCATTGTTGAATCATTATGTGGTACACACAGAAGTGGTATATACCAACCATACTTAACAGATTTTTTAAATTAAAAAAAAATTAAAACAACCAAATATCTCAGAAAGCCAAGCATAATGCACCCTTAAAAGTGTTGCTTTTATTTAAAGACATCAAGGTAACGGATGCCTTTAGCAAAGGTTTTTGGCAATGCCAGAGGAGTCATGAATTGAAGAGTGACCAGTCAGTGAGGGGAGGCATTGGTCAGTGGCCAGCATTGATGATGTGATCCATAGAGATCGTTTTGGTTAAACGTTAAATTTAAATAAAGCCTACAGGTTTACTTGATGATAGGAAAGAACCAGCAGCAAATTAAACGAATGGAGTGATAGCAGTTAATTTATGAGAACGCAGAGGTTTTGGAGTCTGGACCTCAGATTGGAGGTTTGGCCTTAAACTGGAAACTGAATCTGTTTTTATTTATTTTTTCTTTAATACTCTGCATGTTTCAGTTCCCATTCTGAGAATTTCTCGAGTTATCCACTATATAACTGATTCTATTCCTACAGTTTGACATTTGTTCCTCACATTTTTTACCCTGGTTTTCACTGCAATTTCATTCATACTTGTCTTGTGAGATATAATTTCAAAAGTAAGATTTTCTGCCTCAGCCCAGATTTTCCTTTCCTTAAATTGCAGTATTTTATCATAGACCACCACCTCCTAAAATGGGGCAATATCAAGTTTTGTTGGAAGAAGAGAGATATAAGAAGATAAGTATTTATTACAGGATTATAGAATTATCCTATTATGTTTGTAAAGATTAAAGATATTAGTATTTCTTATTTTTATAGATCACAACATGCAATTTTATCAGTTAATTCACCAAGTAAAATGAAATGATAAAAATGTAAATTATTTGATTCCTATATCTCCTTCCTTGAAATTCTGTGCACTGATAGATTTTTTTTTTTTTTTTTTTTTTTTTTTTTTTTTTTTTTTTTTTTTTTTTTTTTTTAGTCTCTGGAAGGAAGGATGTGAAGCCTTTCTTGCTGGAAGGCTGCATGCAGAGTTGAAGACAGGTCATAAAATTTGTGTGTAATAGATGGAGGCTTGAGCCTACAGATCTCCCACTCATTACTTGTCTATGTTTAAATAAATTGTTAACCTGATTGTCATCATTCTTGTCACTTACTTCACAAGTGGTTTGAGAGATTTAAATGAGATAAACTGATACTATTGAGCTCTGAATAAGCATTGAAAATGGAACACTGCTATGAAAAAGTAGAATTTACTTAGAGACACAAACAATTGTCAGCACATTACTGTACCAACCACAGTAACAGGGTCAAAAGATCAAAAAGGGCACATGTAGATGAGATAGAGGAAATCATGGGCAAATATCAACCACTGGCTTTAGGATATATTACTTACGGGAAGGTGTCAGGAATAACCGAAACCACAGGACACAGGTCCGTCATATATTTGACTACAAGCTTGCAAACAAAATTTATGGTATTTAGAAGTTAGAGAAGTGCATTTTGTTCTCTATGACTTGAAATTTTTATGAAACAATGTTGTTATTTGTAAAACGTATGGTATTGTCATCCAGTTCTTTTGCTTCTACTTGGCCTCACAATTACGGCTGTTTTCTGAGCAGGTGCTGTAGATCTGACAAAAACCTGCCTTCAGTTCAGCCTCTATCTACTCGTTGTTATACCTGGAGACAGTGTTGTCATTAGGTAACAGAGCTCTTATCTCCATACTGGCAGTTTCCTCTCTGCTTGGTTATTTCAAGTCAAAATTTCTCTGTGCTCTCTTTAGTCATTCGTCTGTGTGTTACTTAATAATCAAGTTTATTGCATTATTAGTAACAGCAATGGATGGGGTATGCACGTTAGCTTTAAAGCTGCTCTGTCAGTTCTTCTTACCAACATCAGGAGAATTTGACAGTAGATTCAGTTCTATTCAGTTTCTTTCACAAAGCCATGCCTTAAGATATAATTAGGAACTTGGCAATAGTACCATGATAAATGTTCAGGATTCTGAAATGATCCTTTTTCCCCCACATCAATAAGCTTTATGCTGCATCTAAAGGCAGTCATTCAAAATTTCTTAATGATGGTGATTGCAGCATTTTGCTGACTATTCTGCCGTCGCTATAGCTGTAAGAGCTGACAATTAACTTCAAAGAAACTGAATTCATGTCACAGTCTACACTAAGCATAATCCACATGCTGCCCAAATTGCATATGGGCAATTCAGATGTGAAAGATTACACTGAATTTTGCTGTGTTGGCAGCAGTTCTAATAAACAAAAAACTCAAATACCAAATAAGAAAATCAGATTTGACAACATCTGGTGTTAATAACATGTATAGAGGAAGGTATAGAGGATCCAAGAAAAGGCAAAGAAGAAAAAGAACAACAACAAAGCATGAGAGCAGCTTATGTGTCAACGACAGCAAGGAACCTGAGCCCTCCAAACTGTCCAATCTACCTTAACAATCACACCATCCTACCTCTGAGTTCTTCCTTGTATTCAGGTAAAGAACCCTATGACAGGAATCAGTAAGTATTTGACAACAGACTATTTCAGAGAACATACTGAAGTCATCTATGAAACCTGCCTCATATATACTAGACACTAAAATAGAAACATAGATTCTCACAGTTGGAAAAGAATGGGTAGATAATTAATGAGAGGATTGGTTCTATGCAGCCTTGAAATATGTTTGCCCATGAATGCTTGAATATTCCTGGTTTTAGAGAACTAATTATGCAGAAGGCGAAGTGTTATCTTTTGGGATCGGTAGACATGAATTTGAATGCTTAATCTACTTTTCCAGTAAATAACTTTGAGAAAGTTAAATAAAATCTCTAGTGCTCAGCTTCCTCATTTTGGAAGAGAGACATAATCTCAAACCAAAGACCACAGTTACTGTTTTTCAAAAATCATGTGTTTTCTTTTCCTTGTCTCACTTTCCAGCTGTTCACCACCTAGTTCTAAGACAATCTTGAGTTGTGCAGCTATTGGTACCCCAACCATTTCCTTTCTTCGTTTACCTCCGGCATGAAGTCAGGAATGGATGTAATTTAAAGTCACATCACCTTCATAGATGCCAGTCTCAGTGGCTGAGTCATCATTTTAGGTTATCTTTTAGTATTTCTACTGCCAACTGGGCTTGGAAACCACCAGCCTCTAGGCTGGCTGCAGCACCCGGGAAACGGCTTTGGCAGGATATTTTTGGTCTTAAGTCAAAGGAAACCAATGTAAAACTGGATAGAATAAGGAATAAGTTTTGACTCCTGTAATTCCAGTCAGACTGGATTTGGTACATCAAGCCATTGACATAAGCGAGGAACTACTTGCCTTATGTCTTTCTGTCTTTCTGTTCTGCCTTCTAAATTAACAGTTTTATTTCAAGATTCTCTCATATGGCTCCAAATGAATGCTAACAATTCGTGGGATCATGTGTTCAACATCTGCACAAAAATCCCTAGCTCCACTTCAAACCAAGGGTATATGCCAACCCTGAAACATTCAGGATGTCCAGACTACATGCTGATGGTCTTAAATGTGGGTTGGGCGCTCATCCCTACACCAATCACTGTGATGTGGGGATGGAAAGAGGAGGCTAAGGATGGAGTCAATCCATCTGAATCACACTGCTGCCACTCAACTGTTATTGAAGGATGTCGGGATGCAGTTACACTGCCCACCATATCTGGGTTACCACCAAGACTTCTGCGTTCTTCTAATGTCTACTAATGTCCTACTGTGTTTCTGGATACTCAGTCTAATATTGCCTACTTACCTCAGGACAGATGATTTATAGTAAATCCTCTCTCTTGTTTACGTAGCCTAATGCCTACTTTTCTGCTGCTGTTCTTTCCTCTTGTCTATTGAGGAAGTGGCCATGCTGGGAAGGCTGCATTCTAAGAGTTCATAATAGCAAAATATAAGTTAAATTTTCACATGGCCCATACCTAGTCCATGCAAAAGAGCCAGTCAGTACAGGGATGTATTCAGATCTGCTAAATGGAGAAAGGCAGCTACAGAGGTTTACAGCGTGAACCCTCAATTCTTCCACTTGGGCACAGCTACTGATAGGCTTTTGCAAATATGACTTGGCTGCGAGTCATTTAGCTCTACTTCCTATACCCTTTGGAACCAAACAGGATTCAGGAGAACTCCTACTGCCAGCTATTGGACATCACTCTCTTATTGTAAACAAGTAATGTAGACACTGCCTCTCTGTGTATCTTGCCTCCAAGAAGCATTCTTTACCGGCTGTTTCTGAAAGCAACAGCCACAATGTCTTCTCCTGATTGCTTTTACAGATCTTCCCCCTCAATCTCCACTGTTTTTAGCAGTTTTGTACACTTGGGTTGGCAATTTTAAATGTTTTCTAGTTCTAACAGTAATTGTATTTTGTTTCACGTTAGCTTTATTACTTTTAAATGCTTCCCAGGGGCAAAAAGGTGGAAAGTAACAGTTTTATGCCTTTATCATTATACCAGAATTCTCATTGTTTTTTAACAGGGGTATTTGATGCACATAAATTAATAAAACTCTTTGCAGTTATTCTTGAAACCGTGTCCTCACATTATGCCTCTCCTGTGTTACTAGTCTTCAAGCATGCATTTTACGTTATTCAACTATTTCACTGATTTTTTTGACAATTACATATATATTTTGAAAGATTGATGATTATTTCTTGTGTATAACAGCCTGTTCTTGTTTTTTAGATGTGATAACTTCTTTATTTCTTTTTTGCTCTGTCTCTCTAGATATAAATTCTATTGATTTTAATTTGTTTTTCTGTTTCTTCATTTAACACATTATATGTATTTAATCTTTTTCTTAGTTTTCATGCTACTTGTTCTTATCAAATAGTTGTGATTCCTGGATATCTATCAACACCTACAAATGATAAGTATTAATGACTCTAGAGTGTGTCCCACTACTTACATAAAGTTTTTGCCAGTGATGCTTACACTATTTTGAGCCCTGTGTGAACTGCAGACAGTCTTACTGATGATCTTTTCAGTTGGTCTCTCCCCAGTCTTAGAAGTGGTTTCCTCACACATTGATCAGTATTAGCTGAATAATGCCCAAAGTTGACCCTCCACAGATCTCCAGAGAACCTTCCATGAAGTTCTCTTCTCTTTCATCCTTTGTCTCATGAACTCCAGCAACTGGGTCTTCTAGACTCCTCACCACATGTTCTGTGCTAAGGAAATGTTTCAGAGGCCTCCAGTCTTCCCATTCAAAGAGACTTAAGATGGAAGAAAAGTTAAATATATGTTTTATTCAGTCTGGGTGTACCTCCATTTACTCAAGTTACTTGATTCAAGCTTAAGAAATGTGAAGATATAAGAAATATATGTTGCATTTATCATGAGATGCTATATAGAAAATGGGAATTTCTTATATTATTAACAACTTCTACCTCTAGACTGATAAAGAGTCTATATACTTCATATCTTTCTCTTTGGGAGGAACTCATGAATCTTATCAACTACACATTCGATCACCTTGATCATGAAAACTGAATTGTTAATTTGTTTCTTTTCAATGTTTGCCTTATAATATGGATCAAATGTATTTTACCTTTAAATTAATATTTGCATTTGGAAATAAAATTATAATTGCCTACCCTACAATTCAGGTTTAAAAAATTGTTAATGGTCACTATATGGAACTGACTTCATTTAAAAAATCATTTTTTTATTTCATTTCATGATCAGTTGCAACATCCAAATATGCCTTATGAAATTATTTTTTTTTAAAAAGCCCAAGACTAAAGATTTAGTGTGTATGTTGTTCACTTCAGTCAAAGGGGGTCTATTTTTCTTGAGCCTCACGACAGACTAAAATCTTGAATTATAGCGTCTACCAAATATGCACATACATCCACAGTGTATATCACCTATACTCCTTTTTCAAGAAAAAGAAAAAGGGACATATGAACAATTAAATTAGTATGTTATATTTATTTCAAAAATTTATAAGAACCTTAAATCAAACCTTTGCTTGTAAATTTCTAACATAACACTCAGTTTTCACATAATTTGATTTTTTTTAATTGGGGTGTAAATGATACTCAGTTTTGCCCTGTTAATGTGTAATGTTTTATATTAATATTTGGTCCAGAAGTAAGAAGAAGATAAAAATAAGATGTACAAGTCCATCTTCAGGCTGTAAGAAAATAGAATTTCATTCCATCTTATCCATGAAATGTTTCCTTAAGATTACCCTCGTGACTCTGCTTAGGTATAGCTTAAAACCTCCTGCTACAGCAAGGTAGAGATGTGTTCAATTGAAAGCAAAACATTTACTTCTTTGGAAATAAGTATTTCTAAATATTACTGATGCTATTATTGAGTTCACATTTTGTGATCCCATAAGTAAGTGTGATTATGTGGTCTTTCATCATTGGTGGTCTTTATGGGCCGCAAGCCAGATTTCTTCAGCATTAATACCTTACTGAAGTCTTTCACCTTACTCTTTTCTACCACTTTATCTTTTTTTCACTCCCCTAGATTATATATGTGTATTTAAATATACCACCTCCTTAAACTTGGAAATTTTTTTCAAATCTTACTGACTATGCTTTATTCAGCCTTATTAATGACCATGAAACCAAGGGAAGAATTCCACCTAGGAAATGAAATTAATAAGAATATCAGTAGAGTAGAAAAGAGAGTAATGATCCTTTGAGAAGATGCTGGCAGGTAAAATAAAAGGCAAACCTGCATGATATATACAAATAATCATCTTTGCCAGTAAATTTCAAAATGCTTATCTCAGAAATTTACTGTGCGTATTTCCAGTTGTTAACTTTGTCTCTAATGCCTTAGTTTAAGCACACATTTAAGTATTGTGGTAGAACTATCTGAGCTTATGTTGATGGATCCTACTGAGTCTTATAAGGCACAATACAAAATCGGCATGCTGACAGAGATAGTTACAAAATTGGATTCCTGCCCAGGAAATTATTACCTTTAGACCAACTGTGGTTGTGATAGAGAAAAAAAATCACAACCCCTGAGAAATAACCAATATCAGAAGCTTTGAAGTTAAATTGGTCTGGAAGTTGAGGCCATCCTTCATGAGCGATCTTTTACCTACACCCCTGAGAGATTGATTGCCCACAGGAAAACAAAGATTATTGTAAGATATGACATTATAATTTTAACATCTTAATTTTTCTCTACAATAGAATCTCTGTAATATTACTTGTTAACTAGTATTAGTTATTTTAGGAACTTAAAATATATACAAATCAGATTGGGTTCTTTGTGTTCAGTAAAGAGAACATTTAATCTTTGTAAGGATACTGAAAACTTATTTTTAATGCTTTGCAAATGTAACTTGGCAGTGCAGACAGGCTAAAGTAATAGATTGTTGTGTAGATATAATATACTATTAGATGTACATGTAATGACACATGGGAACACATAGGAGGAGCTCAGAAATAGCCTGTTTCCCCAGAGATGGCTATTATGGTGAAATCAAAGGACAACTGAGTCTTGAAAGGTGCACAGATGTATTCAGGGGGGAGACAATAAAAAAATCAGTGTGGTGGGTAGAGATCATGTGGAAGTTCCTCCTCTCCACAGTGCTTACACACCAGTGCCATTGATATTTACTATAAAACACAATAATTTATATACACACACCAATACAAGTATGTGAATATCAAAGAAATGAAGCAAATTTCTAGGTGTCAGATAAAAACAAAAATATATCATAGATCAAGAGCAGAAAAAAGTAGGAATTGAAGCCAAACTCTCAGAAGTATATGAAAAACAGGAATAGCTCAATGCTTGGAATTTTCACAACCATGTGGGGGATTAGTCATCCGAACTGCATGGACCATGAAGGTTAAGGAGCTTGAACTCTAGTTTTTTGTTTTGTTTTGTTTTAAACAAAATTAGGACATCGGAAGAGACACATTAAAAATAAAAACTAGGAATTTTTTTTTTTGAATTGAGGAAAGACATATATTCTAAGACAGAATAAAGCATACTATATCGTGTAAAAGATAAATACAATCAAATTCATACCTGGACCCATCTAGTGACAATGCACAATAGTAAGCAAAATGAAATTTATTAAAAATCCTGAAGAGATAATATAGGTCACTTAAATAGAAACAAACTCCACAATGAAAGCATCCCACACATCAGAATATACAGATGCTGGGAGTTACCGGAATGATATTTTTCAAATATCATTATTCAAATATTATTCAAATATTACAGCAAAGTAATAGTCGATTCAGAAATCTACACAATAAAAAAAGTATTGAAGAATAAAAATAATATTAAGGTAGTTTTTGGCATACAAAAGGGTTCATTGATATACACATTTACTATTGGATTTTTTTTTTTTTTATCTTTTTTGGGTAATCTTCTATTCAGGTATTTGGTCCATTTGTTTTAATTGGGTTGTTTGTCTTTTTATTGCTGTGTTGTAAGAGTTATTTATATATTCTGAATACAAATCTTTTATCTCATATATAGGACTAACAAATAGTCCCCCCTTTCCAGGGATGTTTGTGCACTTCACTGATGGTGACTTTTGAAGCAAAAAAAAATTGTTAATTTTGGTGAAGTTCAATTTCTCTGTATTTTGTTTTGTCAGTTGTAATTTTGGTGTCATATTTAAGACAAAATTGCCTAATCCAAGGATAAAAGATTTACTCCTACATTTTCTTCTAAACATTTTATTTTAAGTCAATGAACCACTTTGAATTCATTTTTGTATGTCATTTCAAGTAGGGATCCATCTTCATTCTTTCTTATAGATACACAGTTCTCCCAATATCAGTTTTTGGAAAAATCTTTCCCATTTTTTTTTTTTGCCTAGAAACTCTTCAAAAATTAATTGATTATAAATGTAAGAGTTTGCTTTTGAAATCTCAATTTTATTTCATTGATTTATATGTCTATCTTTATACTAATATCATACCATTTTGATTATCTGGCTTCATAGTAAATTTTTAAGTCTTAAGTATTAATCACTCAACTTTATTCTTCTTTTTCAACTTTGTTTTTACTACTCTTGACCTCTTGCATCTTCATATGAATTTTAGGATCAGCTTATCATTTTCTGCAAAAGTGACAATTGGATTTTGATAGAGGTGTATTGAATCTGTATATCAGTTTGGAAAGTATTGTCATCCTTAACGATTTTTAAGTTTTTTGATCAATAAATATGGTGTATCTTCCCATTTCTTCAGATTTACTTTAATCACTTTCAACAATGTCTTGTAGTTTTCAGTTCATAACACTTAGATTTATTCCTAAGTATTTTATCCTTTTGGATGCTACTGAAAATGAAACTGCTTGATTTTATTTTTGGGTTGTTTATTGCTAAGGTGTAGAAATACAACTATTATTTTGTATATTGATAATGTATTTTGCAACCTTGATGAATGTATGATTTCCGATAATATTCGCGGCATCCTTAGGATATTATAAATACATGATCAGCTCATCTGCAAATAGAGATAGTTTTACTTTCCTTCCAAATCTTGATGTCTTTTGTTTCTTTTTTGCCTAATTGCCCAGGCTAATATCTTTGGTATAATGTTGAATATAAATAGAAAGATTAGATGTTCTTGTATTTGATCCTGAATTTAGGTGACAAGCATTCAGAGTTTCACCATTATGTATGACATTAGTTGTACGCTTTTGAAGATATACCTTATCAGGTTTAGGAAGTTCCCTCTTTTCCTAGTTTGTAGAATGTTATATCATGAAAGGGTCTTGGTATTTCTCAAATGCTTTTTCTGCATTATGATGATCAAAATTTTTTCCTCTTTATTCCATTAATATGGTATATTACATTGATTGACTTTCAACTGTTGAAATAATTTTTCATTTCTGGCATAAAGCTCACTTGGATCATGGTTTAAAATCATTTTTTTACATAGAGCTGGGTTCAATTTGCTATTATTTGGGGGTGGGGGAATTTGTGTATATATTCACAGGAATTGTTGGTAGAGAGTTGTCTTTTCCTGTATGGTCTTTTCTGGTCTCTTTCTTCTCAGAGTAATATTGCCTTATAGAAAGAGTTAGGGAGTGTTCTTTCCTATCTTTGGGACAACTTTGTAAAGGATTAGTATTAATTTTTCTTTAAACATTTAGTAGACTTAATCAATAAAGCCATCTGGACATGGTAATTTCTTTTGACATTTAAAAAAATGAATTACTAATTAAATCTCTTTAGTTGTTTTCAGTCTATTCAGATTTTCTAGTCCTTTTTGACTCAGTTATGGTTGTTTATGTATTACTGGTAATTTGTCCATTTTATCTGGGTCATATAATTTATTGAAATGCAATTATTCATAGTATTCTATTCTGTTTTTATTTTCTTGTAAGGTGTGCAGTAATATTCTATATTTCATTCCTGATTTTATTTATTTATTTATTTATTTATTTATTTATTTATTTATTTATTTTAGATTTTATTTATTTACTTGTCAGAGAGAGAGGGAGCATGCACAAACAGGGGGAGTGGCAGGCAGAGGGAGAAGTAGGCTCCCTGCTAAGCAAGGCACCCAATGTGGGACTTGATTCCAGGACCCTGAGATCATGACCTGACTCAAAGGCAGTCACTTAACCAACTGAGCAACCCAGGCGTCCCATCAGTCCTGATTTTAATTATTTCAGTCTTAACGCTTTTTTCTTGGTCAGTCTAAGTAAAGTCTTGTCAAATTTGTTGGTCTTTTCAAGAACGAACTTTTGGTTTCTTGATATAGTATATTTTTCAATTATTTTATTTTACTTTATTTCCATTCTAATCTTTATTACTACCTTCCATTTGCTGTATTTTTTTGTTAATTCTTTTCCTTTAATTTCTTAAAGTAGAATGTTAGGTTATTGATTTTTAGAGTTTTTAAAATATAGGTTACTGCTACACATTTCTCTTTTCACACTGAAGTAGCTACATCACATAAATTTTGGTATGTCTTGTTTTCATTTCCAATTATTATTCCAAAATATTTTTCTAACTCCTTATTTATTCTTCGACCCATTAGTTATTTAGGGGTGTATTTTTACATTTCCATGTATTTTTTAATCTCTCATTTTTCAGATGTTTTTGGTTTCTAGTTTATTTGATCATGGTAAGATACTCTGTATGGTTTTAATCATTTTAAATTTATTGAGACTTGTTTTGTGGTCTAACATATAATCTATACTGGGTAATGTCCTACATAAGATTGAGAAAAATTCGTGTTCTGCTATTTTTGGTGGAGTGTTCTCCAGATATTTGTTAGGACTAAATGATTTATATAGTTGTTCAAATCTTCCTTGTTGATTGGTGTCTAGGTGTTTTATCCATTATTGAAAGTGGGAAATTGAATTCTCTACTGTTGTTGTTAAATTTTTTATTTTTCCCTTAATTTCTGTCATTTTTTGCTCTGTATATTTTGGGTCTCAGTTGTTAGGTACGTACATATTTATAATTGTTTGGTCTTTCTTATGGATTGACATTTTATCATCATATATATCCTTTTTTGTTCCTGACAACATCTTTTATCTTAAAGTCTATTTTCTCTAAACCAGTTTGTGTCTTTGACTATAAAATGTATAACTTGCAGGCAGTATATAATTGAGTCATGTTTATTTTTTATCTATCTGCCTTTTGATTGGAAGGATTCATTCGTTTATATTTAATGTAATTGCTGATAAGGTAGTATTCATGTCTGTCACTGTTATTTGCTTTGTATAGATCTTATTGGGTTTTTTTGTTGTTGTTCTTTATTTCTCCATTACTATGTTTTATTGTGTTAAATACTTCCTAGTGTACCATTTTAATCTCCTTGTCATTTCTTTTCCTATGTAATTTTTAGTTTTTTCTTAGTGGTTGACCTTGAGGTTATAGTAAACATCTTAATTTAAATCTGCCTAGTTCATATTAATACAAATTTGCTTTTATTATTAGATAATTTGTTCTATGTAGCTCCATTCTTTTTTCCCTTGTGCTGTTATTGTTATAAAAATTACATATATACATTATAAATCCATCAACACAGTTTTATATTTATTGTTTTATGCAGCTGTCCCTTAAATCAGCAGAAGAGAAAGTCATAAACAAAAATGCATTTAAACATTTTTTTATAGTTATCTTTATGGTGTTACTTTTTTTTAACAATTGTAAGATATATTTATTATTTTCCTGACCAAAGTGCAATGATTTTTAAATCTCTTTAAACAAATAACTGAAAGAAAGTAATCAAGAAAATACAACAAAATGGGAAATTAAGCATTAGATGTTTTTACTTCATATCAACCCGACATTTAGTCTAGAAAACAAAAACACTTTGAATGAAGTGTTACTAAAACGTTAACCAAATAATTTACCATAAACCTAATACATATATTTCAAGTTTCCATTGCTAGGAATTTTATTAAGATCAGTTTAATCGTTAGTAACACTATATAATAGAGCACAGGAACACATGTCATTAGATGTGATATTGCCCCTTACCCTCAGATTTATGTCAGAATAAAGCTGACAGTTCTGCCAGGCTCTGAACCCCCAGTGACCCCATCCCAATCCCTGGAAGCAAAGAGGATGCCCTGTCACACAACTTTGTATAAGTTGTAATAAAACAAAGCTTAAGTTTTCTTACCTTTCTATAGGAAAAGCTCAGTTATTTGATAAATACTAAAACACTTCTAGAAATTCATTTTATGAGTTTGTTTACCAAACACATTTTGCAAGACCTGGTTACACAAAAAGTTCCTTTGGAATTTGGTCCAAAAATTCACTTAACAGGTTGGAAATTTAAAACCTGCAAGAAAATGAGAAAGTGGGAATCCCTAATCCTAACATGTTGTAATTATTAAAGGAATATACACATGTACTAAAAAGTTTTGCTCACAGAAGGCACAAACTATAAGAGAGTATGGTTTCTGAGTAAAAACAAATAACTAGCTGATATCCTTCTTTTTTTTGTGAGCACCATAGCTAAGATGAAGTTAGACCCAAATTTGCTGTCTACTCATATAACCAAAAAGAAAGAAAGAAAGAAAGAAGAAAGAAAGAAAGAAAGAAAGAAAGAAAGAAAGAAAGAAAGAAAGAAAGAAAGAAAGAAAGAAGAAGGAAGGAAGGAAGGAAGGAAGGAAGGAAGGAAGGAAGGAAGGAAAGAAAGAAAGAAAGAAAGAAAGAAAGAAAGAAAGAAAGAAAGAAAGAAAGAAAGAAAACTAAGATAAAAAGTTTAATTTGTCTTATTACATACTTTCCAGCCATTAATTAATCCAGCCATTATGAAAGATTAAATTTGTCTTAAAAAGAGATTGTAATAGCAGTTATCAAAGCAATAGTCAAGCATGATTTTGAGGATGCTTTCATGCTTAGAGGTAGCCTTCTTTGTCAAAAATCTTCACAACTTCATAAAAAACTTCATCAATAGACTTAGAGGCATCTATATTCTTGACTTTTCCCATTTCTTCATATAAGTCAATAATTGGCTTTGTTGACTGAAGATAGGTCTCAATTCTCTTTTCCAAGCTCCCTCTGTTGTCATCACTTCTACCACTACTTTTCCCCTCTCAAGACATCATTCAATACAGGTTTCATTATTACAATAAAAACAAAAACAAAACAACAACAACAAAAACACGGAATGAAAGACACATCTGCCTTCCCATCCATGGTCTTCTTCCAACTTTGAAGGTTGTCTTGATTTCTTAGAAACCCATCAATTAAGAATTTATTCATCTGAGCATTGGCAGCCATTGTCTGATCCTTTTCCCTCTTAAACAAACTGATGGTTATCTCAACTGGCACCATCTTTTTTCTTTAACGTACTTTTCAATGAGTTCACCATACTGTGAATCTGGGCTCTTCCTTTCATCGTGAAGAAGTGCTCCTGTAGAAAGGTGTGTGTAGCCATATTTTAGATCACTGATTTAGTGTAAAGAATATGTAACTCAGGAGCTGTCAGATAGATCCATAGCTGCAGGGCACAGAGCTTCCATGCCCTCTCCAGGCAAGTGTTTCCCCCTGAATTTCCATGTGTTCACCAACCCCTGGTGTTGTTATTTCTTTATATGGGTTAAATTACCTGAAAAACTCCCTATATTATTTCTTGTAAACCAAATCTGAGACAAATCCTCTCAGTTTTTATCTGGGAATGTTGTGACTTCTACTTCATCTTTGAAGCACAGATTCAACGGATATTAAATTTTTGGTTGGTGGTCATTTTCCTTCAGCTCTTTAAATATGCCATCCTACTGTTCCTTCCCTTCATGGCTTCTTATGATAAATCATCTTTTAATCCTATTGGAGATCCTTGTATATAAAGAGTCTTATGGCGCTTGCTGATTTCTGTATTTGATTCTGTATTTGATTTTGGCTTCTGATGGTTTTATTATGATGTGTCTAGGAGTGAATCTCTTTGAATATGTTCTACTTGGAGATTTTTTTTAGTTTTTGTATGTGTAGAGCAACAGCGTTCATCACATTTGAGATGTTTTGGCCACTATTTCCTCAAGTATCCTTTCTCTATTCCCTTGTCTTCTGGAACTCCCAAAGTTTGTATGTGGATATGTTCAATGGTGTCTCAGATTTCCAGGATTTATTTTTTAATTTTTTCTTCATTTTTAATTTTCTGGTCTTCAGCCTAGATAATCTCAATTAACCTTCCTTCAAGTTCACTAAATCTTCCGCTATTCAGAACCCACTGTATTTCATTTATTGTGCTCTTCAATTCCAGAATATCTGTTTGGTTTATTTTTAAAATTTGCATTTATATCAATATTCTCTATTGGTAAGATTTTGTTCAGGTACTTTCCTTTAGTTCTTTAGACATGATTCTTTTAGTTATTTGAACGTGTTTAAAATAGCTGACTTAAAATTCTCGTCTAATGAGTTCAATGTTTGAGTTACTTAGGGACAATTTCCACTGACATTTTTTGTGTGTGTATTGGCCATACTTTCCTACTTCTTTTCATGTCTTATATGTTTTTTTCAACCTGGACACTCTAAGTGATATAATGTAGCAAATCTGGAATCAGATTCCCCTTTTCTCAGAGTTTATTGTTGTTGTTATTGTTGCTTTTTTTCATGTTGTTGTTATTGTTTGTTTGTTTTAGTGACTTTCTTATACTAATTCTGCAAAGTCTATATTCTTCATCATGTATGGCCACTGAAGACTCTTCAATTAGGTCAGTGATCAACTATTGATTGAATATTGATTTTCTTAAAACAATAAGACTCCCAATTTTTGCTGAGGTTTGTGTGGTATGCATTCAGTGTTCTGGCAGACAGTTTACAACACTGCCTTATTCTTCACTTCGTAGTTGCACAGAGTCTCAAGATTAGCCAGAGGAAAGAGATTAGGACAGTCTCAGATTTATTTTCAGCATCTGCGCAGTCCTGTGCACGAATGTGGTTTTCTAGTCCCAAGAATACGTCAAAACTTTTCAAAGCTCTTTGTGTTTATCTCATGCCACAGCTTTTCCTTTTAAGTTTTTCAGTTGGTTTCTTGTTTGCCTGAGTTACATCACCACCTGAGGCGGTTGCAATGTTCAACCAATTGACACTGATTTTCCCCAAACATGCCACAGAAAAGAATTGAACAAACTCTAAATCACTTCTAATACAAATAAGCTTGGTGTGAGGTATTTCAAGTAACTGCCAGATATGTGAAATAATAACAATTATTTGGGTCGTTGGGAAAGTTCCAAACCTATTCTTCTCTCTCCAACAGGTATTTGGCTGCCAGTTTTCATGGTTACCATTATTACAAGACTGTTGGTTTGTAAGGCTCCCTTGAAGCTAGGGACAGCAGAAGGGGAAAAGGGCAATTTAACTTTTCACTAAGCTTAATCTTACTGAGATTCAACTATTTTTCTTGAAAAATATAGCTTGGATTATTGCCAGTCTTTGGTTAATTTATAGAATTCTGTAAAAGTTTATTTTAATAATTTTTACAAGATTTCTGATGCTTTTGTAAGGAGTAAATTTTTGGAGGTAACTAACCCCATTATTGTGGAAGTGCTTTCCTATATATTGTTTTTAAATTCGGTACTGGCTGATAAAGCTTCATTGAAACCAAAGATCTAAGGCTCTAAATAATAGCCTTAGCATAAAAATATCCTTTAAATCCAGTGTTAATGCTACAGCTTATTTATTCAGCTCTCTCTGTGATACAGATATAGGTACAAATTAGATATATATTAGAAACAAGAGAAAGAAGAGCGAGATATTTAAAGAACTGACTCATACAATTGTAGGGGCTGGTGGCAAATCTGAATTTTGGGCAAGCTGGTAGCCTGAAGATTCAAGTAGAAGTTGATGCCAGTCTTATATTCAAACTGGGAACACCTTCACAGGGTCTATGTTGCAGTCGGGAAGGAAAATTCTTTCTTCTCTGAGAAACCTCAGTCTTTGCTCTTAATGCCTTTAACTAATTAGGTAAAGTCCATCCACGTTATGGAGAATAATCTCCTTCAGCTAAAGTAAAATTATTTTAAATGTTAATCACATCTAAAAAATACTTTTCAGAAACATCTAGTGTTTGACCAAACAACTGGTCACTGTAGTCTAGCCACACTGAAACATAATATTGATCATCACACTTGCACATGAAGGCAGAGTTGAAATGGGATTCAAGGCTGCTGCTTCTAGTGACTTCAGGTCCATCTCTCCAGGTCTCTTGGTCCTTCCCATCCATGCTTTGGCTTTATCTTTAGACAGGTAGATGCCACAGTATTCCCAGACCTCTCTTTCATTCATGCAGGACAAATCCTGAAGAAGAAAAACATAGCATGCACTAGCTCACACAAACAAACAAACAAAAAAGAATGTGCTCAAACCCTTTTCAAATATCAGCTAGCATCACTTTGGGCCAAATGTGTTCACATACTCGAGAATTAATCTCTCTCTGGAAAGATAGAATTGACCCTAGTTGGACAAGGTGCATCCTTGTAGATGAGGCTAGGGTTAGCTTTTCTGAGTCCCGTTGTATGGAAAAAGAATAGACAACTGAACAAATAGGAGCTGTCTTGGGAATGTTGGAGGGGAATGGGTACAAAGTAGCCATCTACAATGTCCTCAACCTCTACAAACCAAACCAAACTGGTTCTTAAGACAACAGTGGGGACTCCTGGGTGGCTCCGTTGGTTGTGTCTGCTTTTGGCTCAGGTCATGATCTCCGGGTTGTGGGACTGAGTCCCACATTGGGCTTCCTGCTCAGCAGGGAGTCTGCTGCTCTCACACTCTCCCTCTGCTCCTCCCCACTGCTTGTTCCCTCTCTCAAATAAATAAACAAAATCTTTAAAAAATAAAAAAAAAAATAAAGACAACAGCGAAACAACAGCATCAGGAGCAGCCACAGCAAAACTCATCGAAAGGACAAAATGCAGACAGAAATAATGAAATAAGAATAGAAATGCCTAAACAAACACTCTGAGAAATAAAACTGGGGCATGACTACCGCTAGAATATTTTTAATTAAAGAACACTTTGAACAAATTACGCCAATATTTTATTTTGAACTTATTTTGTTATGAAAATAATGTTTAGGAATTTACAAATTAAAATTATTTATTTTAAAAAAGTATTTATTTTTAAATGAGTAGAATGCCTAAGTAAAACAAGGAAATAGAGAAATTAAACTGTTGTCATCTCTACTTTTTCACCAAAAAGATCTAGTTACAGATGTGGTTTTATAAACAAGTTCTGCCAACCTCAAGAAAGGTGAGAAAAAAATAATTGCAAGATGATTCAGAGAATTTGAAAAGAAATGAACTTATCCATTTCATTATATGAGTGTATTTTAACATTGATACCAAAATAAGACAAATAGAGACAAAAAAATATGGCCCAATCTAACTTATGAGTGTAGATGCAAAAATCCTTTAAAAAGGAGAGCAAATTAAAACTCACAAAAAAAAAATTACTAGTCAAATTTGGCCTCAGGTGTGCAGACAATATTTCAACATTACAAATCTATGCATGCTAAGTCACCCTATTAATGGTCAAAATCCATTAAAAAAACAAGACTAGGAGAATACAAGAAAATATATAAAAAAATAAAATTAACAAACATTAATGATGAAATATTCTGAGATATTTAATACATACCAGTGATAAAAGTTTTGAGCAGAGGGAAAAAATAAAACTTTAAATGAAAAATATTTTTTATAAAACCTATAGTAAACTTCACACTTAGTGTTCCATTTTAGAAGTGTTCCAATTAAATTCAGGTGGAAACCAGTCATAACCATTATAACACCTAGTGTTCTATTATCAAACAGAACCAGCGCCAGACTCTCCTTAAAGGGATAAAGACTGATTTTATTCAGAAACTTGCAATATGGGAAAAGAGACCTCTGTATAGAACTAGGCTCAATTTTTTTTTCTTTTTTAATGATTTTTTATTATATTCTGTTAGTCACCATACAGTACATCCCCGGTTTCCGATGTAAGGCTCGATGATTCATTAGTTGTGTATAACACCCAGTGCACCATGCAATACGTGCCCTCCTTACTACCCATCACCAGCCTATCCCATTCCCCCACCCTCCTCCCCTCTGAGGCCCTCAGTTTGTTTCTCATAGTCCATAGTCTCTCATGTTTCATTCCCCCTTCTGATTACCCCCCTTTCTTTATCCCTTTCTTCCCCTACCAATCATCCTAGTTCTTATGTTCCATAGATGAGAGAAATCATATGATAGTTGTCTTTCTCTGCTTGACTTATTTCACTTTGCATTTCTTTTTTAAAGATTTTATTTATTTGACACAGAGAGACAGCCAGCGAGAGAGGGAACACAAGCAGGGGGAGTGGGAGAAGAAGAAGCAGGCTCACAGTGGAAGAGCCTGATGTGGGGCTCGAACCCAGATCGCCGGGATCACGCCCTGAGCTGAAGACAAACGCCTAACCGCTGTGCCACCCAGGCGCCCCTATTTCACTTAGCATTATCTCCTCCAGTGCCGTCCATGTTGTAGCAAATGAGAACTCGTTCTTTCTGATAGCTGAGTAATATTCCATTGTATATATGGACCATGGCTTCTTAATCCAGTCATCTGTTGAAGGGCATCTCAGCTCCTTCCACGATTTAGCTATTGTGGACATTGCTGCTATGAACATTGGGGTGCATATGGCCCTTCTCTTCACTACGTCTGTATCTTTGGGGTAAACACCCAGTAGTGCAATGGCTGGATCATAGGGTAGCTCAATTTTTAACTTTTTAAGGGACCTCCACACTGTTTTCCAGAGTGGCTGTACCAACGTGCATTCCCACCAACAATGTAGGAGGGATCCCCTTTCTCCACATCCTCTCCAACAATTGTTGTTTCTTGCCTTGTCTATTTTTGCCATTCTAACTGGCGTAAGGTGGTATCTCAGTGTGGTTTTGATTTGAATTTCCTTGATGGCTAATGATTTTGAACATTTTTTCATGTGTCTGTTAGCCATTTGTATGTCATCATTGGAAAAGTGTCTGTTCATATCTTCTGCCCATTTTGTGATTTGTTTATTTGTTTCTCGTGTATTGAGTTTGAGAAGTTCTTTGTAGATCTTGGATACCAGTCCTTTATCTGTAGTGTCATTTGCAAATATCTTCTCCCATTCCGTGGGCTGCCTCTTAGTTTTTCTGACTGTTTCCTTGGCTGTGCAGAAACTTTTAATCTTGATGAAGTCCCATAAATTCATTTTATCTTTTGAGAACTAGGCTCAATTTTGAATACAATAAGACAGCTGAGGATTTATAGCCAGGAAAAAGATGTGTGTGGGGGTGTGGTTCAGTGTATGGAAAATTACTAAAAAGAGACATCAACTGTTAGAGGGGATTCTTGCCGAGGCAGCCAGAGTGACCAGATGTGAGGAGAGGAGGAGGAGGAATTTGACTAGATATTGAGACTAATCACTTAATCAGGGCGGGTGGATTCCATCTAAACTAACAGCAGCGTTCTTGCTAAAACTAAGCTATGCAAGTCTGGAAAGGATAGACCAAGGTCAAGGACTTGTCAAAAGCAACCTGACTAAAGTTTGGCCAAGGACAGCATTTTGTCACCATATTTTATTAGAAACTCAAGTCAAAAAACAAAACAAGAAAAAAAGTAGCAAAAGATTTAAAAAGAGAAAGCTAATTTTTCCTTGCTTTAAAATTCTGCTTTATCTATCCAGAAAATGCAAAGGACTCTACAAATTGTAGAGCATGCTGATTTGCTAGATAAATTAAAAAATGGGAATAGCAACAGCATTGTAAAAGCAGTAGCCACTTAGAAAAATTAAAGTGCCAATATTTTACTTTTTCCCACCAAAAGAGTCTATTTAGAAAAATAATTTTGGAAAAAAAATACAGAAATATTATTGAAATACATAAAAAATGAAGCAAAATGAGATAACCCATTTCATGAATATGGAAATGCAATTCTGATAAAATTATTGATAATAATAATAATTAAAGCCAACAAAATAAACAATAAACAGTAATTAAAGCCAACTTTTATTGAGCATCTTCCATGTGTCAAGCACCTTTTCCAAGTACTTTGCAAAATGCACGTTATTTAATTCTTACATCATTATGAAGATTGCACAATGATTCTGTTCATTTTCAAGGTGTAGAAGCCAGGCAGGCAAAGGTTAACAATTACTTACTATCACAATGAAAGCAAGAAGCAGAAGTGGAACTAACACTTTCACATTCTAATCTAAACATTTAGCACAACTTCAATTTCAAAAAATCCGAAGGAAAAAGTAATTCTTGATGTATGTTTCTGTTATATCACTCTGTGAATTTTTCTATATTAAAATTTTTAATAAGAAGAAATGAAGCAAAGTATATTCTAAGTAGGCAGAGGGTTGGTTAGCGGCAAAATACAATGGTGTTTGTTCACTCTCACTCACAGGTCGGGAGCAAAGTAAGATGTATACACAAATGCACCTGGAGAAATAGTGTAATTTCAACATTTGCCAGACTAATAAACATAAGGTAGTTGGATCTTGGATGAATTTTAATAAGTGATCATGATTTCTGTTATAGATAATTCACCTGTCTACAACGGGTAAGGTAGAATTGAGAAGTCAAACAAGAGAAGAGGCAGACAACACAATTAGAAGGACGCAGTAATTATCCAAATGAGAGTTGATGCCCACTCAACAGTAAATATAAAGCTGGTGAGAACAGGACTTAGGAAGGAAGCATTAAAGAAGTAAGAATGGCTAGACATGGGGATGATGGGAAGCTGAATGCCATGTATCTGGCTTTCATGATTAGAGCTAGAATGAAATGGATCTACATATTGTGACAGGAAGAATAGGATTGGAAAGGAAATTATTAAATATGCTTAAGCTTGATTACGGAAATTCAGGGTAACACTTCCGCATCTGAGTCCAAAACTCAGGAAGAATGTCAGGACAAAAGTAGAAGTTGGACAGCACAAAATTAGGAAAAGGATGAGCTAAAGGCAGAATGTTGGAGAATGTGATGTGTTACCCACAAAGGAGGAGGTGGACGATTTTGTGGAACAGGCAAAAAAGTGATTACTTAAAGGATAAGAAGAACCATGAGAGAGGTTGGTGATGGGATCAAGGGAATAGAGTTTCAAAGAGTGAGTGACCCACAGTATAAACAACTCAGTCAAACTAAGGTATAGTAAAATAAGAACAGCAAGAGCCCATTCTACTTGGCAGGGTGTTGAGCACCAGATGATTTTGTCAGTTTTTGTACTGCAGCGTGAAATATGGCAGATGTAATGCCTTGAGTTATCAGGCAATGAGAGGGATGAGGTCAAAGAGTGGACTATGCCTGTAAGAAGACTGGTTGAGAAAGGTAGGGGAGGGGCAGACAGAGAGAAGCAGCAGCAAGAAAGGAAGGTGGAATGAGGGAAAGGGAATATTGTTATTGCTGTTGTTTAACAATGAGATGTTTCCAGTCTTAGAGGAAAGAGCTAAAAGAGGGAGAGTTTTAAAGAGAGAAATAATTTATGAAGTCAGTTCTTAGAGGTTACAAAAACCATGAGCAAAAGTGGAATCCAAGTGCATGCTCTATCAGAGTTAGGAATCCAAGTGCATGCTCTATCAGAGTTATTCCTAACCATTTAGGAATAAAGTGTAGTCTGTGAACGGACCAGTACTCCTCAAGGTCTGGTCCATACACCAGGATTATTAGGAGTATGTGGTCCACTGAATTAGAATCTCTGTGGCTGGAACCCAGAAATCCACCTTGTAAGAAGAACCCTGGGTGATTCCTATGTATTTTAAATTTTTCATAATGTCATGAGTGATAGTTCACAAGGATGTGGACAGAACAAAACCTCACTTCACAAGGAGGTGAATAGAACAAAAAATCTTCAGACAAGATTTTTAAATCCACCTTTATTACAGTCATATCTAATCAAGGAACTAGAGCACAAGGAAACTGAATAGGGATTTGAGAAGATGACTTTCCTGTTTCAGGCTTTCATCAAGGGAGCTAAATGTGACATTAACTTTATAAATTGTATTTATTAGTTCCAACTTGTGTATTACATATTTATATATTTAAATGCATGAGATATATGTATGCAGCCTGATTTTTAAAAAATAGCTATCTTAGAAAGCCGGCATTTCAAAATATTTCCACAAAACATATTGTTGAACAAAACTTTAAAAAATTATATTAGAATTATCATAAATGAGAAGTGACTTGTTTGAAATATAGCAAATACATATGATATGTCATATACATATGAAATAATATTTATGGACCTGTTTCCCATTGGATTTGACTCTCTATACATGAACTCAGTCTTAAGAAGGGTAGCATAAACTGAAGAAGATTAGATTTACTGGCACTTTATTAGCCTTTGCAAAACTTTTTGGCCTTTCCTTTATCATGCCCCTTCTGGAGAATTCACTGATCTCTTGAGATGCTCACTATCTAATTGCTGTGTTATCCAATGAAATTGATTTTAAAAGGAGTTTAGTGTAACCCAGAAAGAAGCGCATATTCCAGTGAGATGATTTTTATTCTTGGATTAATTCTTGGATTAATTCTTGGACTAGAATTTTGGGTATACAGAAATTATATAACTTTTCTTCTAACACTTTACTGAAGTTTTAGTTTGTGTCTTGATTTCTGCATAATAGCAAATAATTGAATTGTAGTAAAAGAGTTTTTAGAGTTATTCTATTCTAATTTCAACATTAGGTATTCCTCATTTCTTGCCTTTCCTTCCTCCAAAAGACCTCTCAGTTCTGTGAGTCCTCAGTCATAACATTGAATCAAAGAATGCATCTGGTTGAGAGTCATCTTGCAGTTTTGTCTTCCACAATGTACAATTACGCCTTCCGGTCTTTGCCTAGCCCAACTGCACTCATGAAGTAGCTAGTTCTTCTCTTCCTGAGTGTCTGCTGACATTCAGTTGAACTCCATCTTATAAGTTGTTTGCTGTTATCTGCATCTTCTGGTCAAGACTACATTTTAGCATCAATTCTTTCTCTCAACTAATTTTAGACTCTTCTCAGCAGCATGGTTGCCCACCCACATTAGAGTAATGGTCAAGGAAATCTCTAAAACACTATCCCTCAGATATACTGCTTTGTGTTGTAATTACCTGGAATGAAACATCAATTATCTGTACTCTGACTTCACAAAAAGTGTCTGCTGGTTCTATTACGTGTTGTGAAATTTTGATAGGATGGGTGGCAGAAACAGGTCTCCCAGCAACGAACCACATGTTGGATTGTTCTTTCCTAAGGGACACTGCCACTCTTCTAATCAATCAGACAAGAAAGGGATGTTGTGGCTTTCCATCTACTCCCTTTCCACTATATTAAATATATGGGCTGAAATATGTAATAGTAGAGGATTAGATAAATACCATTTGATATAGTAATTCTACTACTGGGTACTTACACAAAGAAAATGAAAACAATTTGAAAAGATATATGCACCCCTATGTTTATTGCAACATTATTTACAGTCATCAAGATATGGGGGGAACCCATGTACCCATCAATAGATGAATGCATAAAGATGTGGTATATTTATACCTTAGGATATTTCTCATCCATAAAAAAGAATAAAATCTTGCCATTTGCAACAACATGGATAGATCTAGAGGGAATAATGCTAAGTAAAATAAATCAGGCAGAAAAAGACAAATAACATATGATTTCACTCATATGTGAGATTTAAAAAACAAACAAATGAACAAAGAAAAAAGAGAGAAAAAGACTCAAAAATACAAAAAACAAAATGATGGTTACTAGAGGAAGGTGGGTCAGGAGATAGGTGAAACAGATACAGGGCCTTAAGAGGTACAAACTTCCAGTTACAAAAAGTAAGTCATGAAGTTGAAAAGTACAACATAGGAACTATAGTCAATAAGATTGTCATAATGTCATTTCATGACAGATGGTGACTACTCTTATTTAGTGAGCACTGAGTAATATATACAATTGTGGAATCATAATGTTGTACACATGAAACTAACAATGAATCATAATTATACTTCAATAACAGTTAAAAATAAAGTATATAGAAAGAGAAAGAAAGAAACTGAAATATGTGATAGTAGAGGATTAGAGAAATATATTTAGGAAATTTATGAAAATAAAACTTAGAACTATGACATATTTAGCCATAAGTTGCTAAATAGAAAGTCTAAATTAGAGGTCAACTTTAGTAGACCCAACACACCATCCCGTTTATCCAATATTTTGTAGTGTCTTTTTTAACACTGAAATTTAAATATAATTTTCTAATAAACTACCTACACATAAAAGTTCTAAAATAATTTATAGTGGCCTTATTATAATGTAAGTTCTTATAGGAAATACTTTACAGGAAAAACATATATATTTCAAAACTAGAAGAAATAATAGAAGCTTATATCAATAATAAGTAAGTTTAGATTTAGGTGAAGTAAAATGGTGATATAGTATTTTTAAAAAAAAATTGAAGAGAAATGAAAGAGCAGCTGCAGATTTCAAATTTGGACACTAGAAGGACACCTGGGTGGCTCAGTCGGTTAAGCATCCGACTCGATTTCACCTCAGGTCATGATCTCAGGGTCATGAGATCCAGCCCCACAGTGGGTTCTGCCCTGGGCGTGGAGTCTGCTTAAGAGTCTCTCTGTCCTTCAGCCCCTTCCCCTGCCGCTTGCACAGGCATGCACTCTCAAATAAATAAATAAATAAATAAATAAATAAATATTAGACATTAGAATAAAAATTAGTTTGAGAATAAGTAAGAATAAGCCATTCATTTTTGTGTCTGATAAGAGGTAAATCACCTTAACTTAAGGAAGAATAACAAGTCAGGACCAATCAGTTTCAAAGGTGAGAAAATAAGATGTTCTTGCATATGATCTGGACCTTATTTAAAGTATAATATCAAAATAAATTTCTTTAACATGTTATGAGGTGTGATTGTAACAAAATATAATAGGAAATTTTTTTTGTACTTTGTGACTTATCACATATATCCAGATACATTTAATCTTGGGGATGATATTTTAAATAGGTAATAGGAGAGAAAAGAGGTAATATACAATTTAATGTGAAACCTTATGGACAATACCAGGATAAGCCTGAAGAACAACAGGCAACCCTCAGATTTAAAAATAATAACATTTAATTTTCAGAACAGGTTTTTTTCATTCTGCTTCAATAACTATAAAAATATATACACTGAAAACATAATGTTGATTTATTAAATTATTTTAATAATTTTTAATAATTATTAATAAAATTAAAGAGATTCTTGTATTCATTGATGGTAACTTAAAATTGGGTCTAAATATTCTATAAGTACTCTGAAATTGATTTCTTTGTTTCTGCATTAACTACACAACTGCACTGAATCTGTTTTCAACCAAATATGTAACTAAGAAATGTTACAATAACTAATTTAGTTTCTTTGTAAATAATTGTAAAAAAAATATGTGATTTTGCTTCATTTAATTTGAAGTGAGTCTCCTAGGTACATACTTACTTAGAATTATTATGAGTTTTTTTTTTTTTTATAAATCAACCCTTTTATCTTTATAAAATACTCTTCTTTAACTTGAAGTGCTTATTTCTGATATTAGTACACCAGGATTTTTTAATGCTTGAAGTTAGCATGGTCTATATTTTTCAATTATTTTACTTTCACCTTCAGCCTGTGTCCTCATATATCAAGTACCTCTCTTTTAAATAGAATTACTTGAGTCTTGCTTTTTAAAAAAACTAAAAAACAAAAAAACCCAGATTGACAATCTATATCTTCTTAATTGGACTTTTAATTGTTTTTTAATTATTTAGTCCAACATTATTTAATGCAATTATATATGTGGTTGAATGTGTGGTTTGTTTTCCATTTGTTTTATTTATTTTCTTATTTACAACTTTGTTTTGATTATTCAAATGCTTATTTTCAGTATTCTTTTTATATACTCTATTATTTTTTAGCTGTATCATTTTGGATTTCTTGTTTGTTTATAAATTAGTACTGTAGAAATTGCATAACCACCCTTAAATTATCACAATCTGCTGTGCATTAATATCATATCACTCTTTGTAGATGCATAAACCTTAAAATATTATAATTCCATTTATATGTCCTCCCATTATTTGGGCTACAATCTTATATGGTTTACTTCCAAGAAAACCATAGCACATGTTTATAATTTTTGCTTAAAAATATCAATTGTCACCCTCTATTAAACAATGTTTGTATTAAAGGCGATATACAAATGAAAATGACTGAATTTCTAACAAAAAATGATAATGGAAAATAAATATATCAGAATCTATAGAATATATTAAAAACATTGATCAGAGGAAATTTGATGCCACTATACACTTTTGTAAGAAATAAATAAATAAATAAATAAATAAATAAAAATGAATTAAGTTCCCAGCCCAAAATCATAGAAAAGGAGCAACATAGTAAACCAGAAGAAGGCACAAGATGGAAAATAATAAAAGAAAAAACTAAAGTGATAGAGAATAGAAAAAGATTAAACCTAATAATGAATGAATCAAAATCCTGGTGTTTGAAAAATATGATTAAATATATAAGTCATTGCTTAATTTTTAAAAATATATTGCCAAAGCATGAAAATATGAAATAAAAAACAAGCAAGAAGGGCAAATAGTCATTAGTATAGAAGAAAATACATTTATATTTAAATCTTAAGCTATTTTGAAGACGTCCATGTACATAAATGTGAACATCACATCGGAAGGGATAATTTATTTTTTCTTTTTTTAATTTAAATAGTTAGTTAACACATAGTGTAGTATTTGTTTCAGGAGTAAAATTTAGTGATTCATCACTTACATATAACACCCAGTGCTCATCACAAGTTCCCTCCTTAATGTCCATCACCCATTTAGCCCTCCCCCACCAAACTCCCTTCCAGCAACCCTCAGTTTGCTCTCTATGATTAAGAGTCTCTTATGGCTTGCCTTCCTCTCTGGGAAGGGATAATTACTTATTGAGATACAGAGTAAGACAATTAACCCATTAGAGGTAGAAAGCCTAAACAACTAATGTCTGGATGACATAGAGAATTTTACTATAGAACTACAGATTGTTTCACAGGGAATTTCTACCAAATGTCTGAACATCCAACAGTCCTGATACTCTACAACAGAGCCTCTGATTTTGTGCTATACAACTAGAGTAGTTAAAACAGACAGCGAGACAGAGAGAGAGAGGGAGGGAGAATTTCTAAAAAATAATAATGGAACACACACATATACATAAACACACAAAGATGTAATGTATTGGATATTGGCTCTAAAATAAATATGTCCATGTCTTAACTCCAGGGGTACCTGTCTTATTTGAAAATAGGGTCTTTGCGGATGTACCTAAGTTGAGAGTGGGTCCTAAACCCAATGATATGTGTCCTTAAAAGACACAGATTTAAGACGGAAACACATGGAAACAAAAACCATGTGAAAACGAAGGAAGAGATGGAAGGGCAGCCAGAGCCAAGGAATGCCAAGGAATGACAGCAGCCACCAGAAGACATGGAATGATGCTCCCTGAGATCTTCCAGGAGACGCCAGCCTTGCTAACAACTTGATTTTGGACTTCCGGCTTCTGGAACAACTGTGAAAATATAAAAAGTGCTGAAGATGCAACCTGGTTTCCTCTTCCTGCTTATGGCAAAATGCGAGAGGGAAGAGAAAGATTGAGGAAAGATCGGTAAGCAAAAGGAACCATGACTTGTTGATTTTGTAAGTTCTCAGCCTGTTCAGATCACAAAAGATGTTAAAACCAGAAAGTCTGCATTGCTGGTAAAGCTACTCTGGAAAGAAAGCCATGAGTGAGTGTGTCTGGAAAGCCCTTTTGGAAGAGATTAGGTGTGTGAGTCAAGAATCTAATTAATCTTCTTAGCAGAAAACAGGAGAAAATGGGATTTCTCAGGAAAAATACATGGAAGGCACTCTTGTCTAACTGTGTGGACCCCCTTGAAATGAAAAAAAAAAAAATCTGCAAGAGTTCTAATGAGATATTACAGCGCTAAAACCCTGCCAGCCAGGACTAAAAGGGATCCAGAGATGGGATAAAATACAGGAAAACTGTCACATCTCTGGGATTCCAGGGCAGGAACTGGAATGATAGAGCAACTAAGCTATAAACAAGTGCGGCTTATTAAAGAAAGGGAAGAGTAGTTCTGAGGGTAGAACTTCAGGTAAATGAAGAGGCCAGAGAGGGGAGGCTAGGGCCAGGACCAAACAAGCCTCCATGCGCCCAGAGTACAGCATCAAGACACAGAGAATTATTCTTAGGCCTTGAAATGTAACAAATTTTGACATTCTGGGCACTAGTGACACCGTTACTCCTTTTATTCTCACCCTTTTGTAATGGAAATGTCTATCCTATATGCCTATGTTAACCTTAAAAATTAAGCACCAGTAAAAAATGGGTTTATTCAGGAATAACAGAGAATTACAGTCTGGGACACAGTCATGTCTGCAGAACACAGCAGAGGAGCGCTCTCTCATGGAGGAAAGATGCGAGTTCAGAGGGGCTGTTAAAACAAAAAAATCCATTGGTGTAACTGGGAGCCGGAAGTATAGTAGCTTCTCATTGGCTGAGCTGTGGCTGTCTCTCATTGGCTGGGCTGTTGCCAGGGAAAAGAGAAAGCCTTTCTTCCTCCTGCTGGGATAGTAAAGTAGTATGGATTTGCAAGGTGGGTCCCTTTCTGTTGGGTCTGCAATGAACAACAAGTGGTAGGGGAATTAGAGCTCCACCGCCAGCCTCCCTTTAGACTCCATTCTGAATGACTTTTTAATTATTAATTTCATACCTGTCACACTATCTTATTTTAGAAGCAGAAAATTCAAAGAGTTGGAACAACAAAATATACCCAAGAAAAGCAAAAGTAAGCAATAAAGAAAACAAACAGAAATAAATAAGAAAACAGAGGAAAACCATATAACTAATAAATTCGTTCAAGAGCAATTTCTTTGAGGGAAATAACTAAAGAGTTATTGTGTCAGCTAAGTTAATCAAGAAAAAGAGGAAGGGGAATAGTAAATATACAAATAACAAGTTAAATGTGAAAACAGCCAAATGTACAAGGGAATCAATAAGAGTATCATAGACTACTTTGCGCAATTCTAAGCTAATAAATTTGAAACAGAGAAAATGAATCATTTCCTAGCTTATAAATTATCAAGTTTGGCCTTAAAGAGACTAAAAATCTAAATGATCCAATTGTCATATCATGTATAAAATAATTTATTAAAAATCATCCCATAAATAGCAATGTGATCTGATTTTTAAAAAGCCTTGAAAGAACAGATAGTTCTAATACTTTAAAAATTATTCAGAATGTAGAAAAAGTATTTTCAAAATGTTTATCTCCTACATAAACTTGTAGCAAGTTCAAAGATACTACCAAAAAAAAAATCCACAAAAACTACAAAACAGTCTTTTATGTGCAAATCCTCAAACAAAATGTTAGTAAATAAAATGAAGCAGCATAGTAAAATAATAATAATAAAACCTACAATATCTATTCTTGTTTTCTTAAGTTTTATTTTTTAATTTTTTTTATTTTTTTAAGATTTTATTAATTTATTTGAGAGAGACCAGCAGGGGGAGGGGTAGAGGCAGAGGGAGAAGCAGACTTCCTGCCCAGCAGGGAGCCCATGCAGGGCTGAATCCCAGTACCCTGAGCTCATGACCTAAGCTGAAGTCAAACACTTAACTGACTGAACCACCCAGACGCCCCTTGTTTTTTAGTTTTAATAATTTTTTTTTGGATGTTTTTAAAAATGCTTTATTCATCTATGGAGGTAATTACATATTGTCCTTTAGATATATTGATATATCATCATTAACATATTTATGTGGGAAATTTCACTGATGGAAGAAACCATACTGTTCATAGTGATGAAAACATGAATACAGGTGCCAGTTAAAACTGGATTTAAATCCCATTCCTGATAACTTCTTAGTTGGCTAATTCTGGATAAGCTGATTGTTTCCCTCCAGTATGTACTGTGTTGCTCTTTTCTGTTTTGGGTGTTTTGTTTTGTTTGTTTTGTTTCAAGATACCCCTTCTTTTTTGGTTTTCTTCAGTTTGACTCTAACCTACCTAAGTGGTATTTTCTTTCTAATTATTATTTTCGGGCTTCACTGGGATTCTGGATATGGGTTGGTGTTTTTCATCATAGTTGTGTTAATTTATACAATTATCTTTCAAAAAAATGTTGTTGCCCCAGGCTTTCTCTTATCTTTTGGGAGCTCAAATTACACATAATTTAGTCTGCTTCACATTGTCTCACAGGTCCCTGACTCTCTACTTTTTATTTTCAGTTGTTTTTCTCTGTTAACTTCAAGTGACCAGTTCTTAATCTGCTTTTAACTACACTGATCTGCTATTAACCCTATCCAACATTCCTATTTCAGATATTTTATTATTTTCTGACTTCTGTTTAAGCCTTTTTAGAGTTTTCATTTCTCTTACAAAATTCTGTATTTCTTCACCCATTCCTTCCTATATTTAAAAATAATAATAATAATACTTGTTTTCAAGTCTTTTACATTAATTTCAATGACTGGGTACTCAGAATTTGCTTATTTTCTTTCTGGTCATTTTATTTATTTTCTTTGTGTTTATTTTAATTTTTTTTTAATTCCTGGTATTATTTAAAGATTAAAAAAGTGAAGAATGGAGTATATTTTTAAATTGCACTTATTGTTTTCGCAGAAATCGCAAACCTTCTGTAGCTGGCAGTTATGATGAGGAGCTGATGATTTTGATTCCTCCATGATTGATCTGATCTGGAACTGACCACACTTTTATTGAGTACATTTAAAGGGAACCAAGACTTTAAACTCTACGCCAGCATCACCAAAAGGCTAAAACTTTTGATCTTATATGGTTTGAGCCAGAGGGAATTGTTCCAGTTTCAGATAGTTTCTCTTCAACTTTGTATTCAATTTTGTCAGGACCTCAGAATCCAAGCACATTGAGAATACACAACGTTTCATAAATTCTCTTTGATTTACTACCTCTTCGTGACTGCTTCCTTGGTTACAGTCTGATGAGAGGGTGGCAGAGAAACATTGTGATTAAGCTATTTATTTTCCCTTTTGGGGCTCTCCAGATATCAACCCAACCCTCTAGCTTAAACTGCCACTCAAAGCTTGATTTATGTCTTCTCAGTCCTGCAAATTTTCCAGTCTCCAGTCGATGACAGACCCACTTTTCTGCATACCAGTCTATAGATAATGCCATGGTTCTCTGCTAACACATGAAGGATTTGTACTTCTCTCTCTTTAATCAACCAAACCTTTCTTGCACCCACTGCTTTTCAGTAGTGTCATAGAAATGCATGATTTTATTTTATCCATTAATCTTTTTTCTCTTTTTGTTAAAAGTGACAATCATTAACATTTTACTACATTCCAACTAGAAGTGAAAATAATATCCTTAATTTTTAACTAATGACATAAAATGTCATTATTATAATATAATAAACATTATGTATTTAAACAATTTCCTTTAGAGACCCATCTTACTTCTGTGTAAGATAAAATGTTACATCTTCCTCGTTGTTAGAATTTACCAAATAATCTGTTATTTAAAGGATTGATGTTATATTAATTGATAGTACTCATGTTGTGTCATTCCACGATTTGTCAAGTATTTTACTAAGATCTTTTAATAAATAAACGTTACCAGTAATAATGATATAAATAAGCAAAATATTTGATGTTATCTACCAAAGTGCTATAAATCCATGTTGTGGGCCAATTATAACAGTGGTTTCCTCTGTTACAGAAACAATGACATCGGTAAAAGGAATTATTTTTTCTATGAAATAATTTTTAAGGAATACGTATAATAGCAACCCCATTGTATCCATCATAATTATGTTAAAATAGCATTTCCTCTATGACTTTTTCATTCCTTAAACAACCTATACATGCTATTAGTTAAACTTCATTTGTAATATAGGATGATTTCAATGCATTGTAATAAAAATTTGTTGTACTAAAATAAAATTTGTTGTAATAAAAATTTGTTGTTATACTCTGTTACATGGTTATTTGTAAAATGTTTTAACATCTCATTGATTCTTCTTAAAAACAGTATCATTGCTCAATTGGACAGAGATATAACTTTACTTGAATTTTTTATCAGTGTACTAATAATCCTTTTCACATTTAGTAAGATTAATTTTCCTCCAATATTCCATGGCTTATCGGGGTTATTACTTCTTGCTATTTTTTACATAAAATTGATGCTTTTGTCTTACTGATTAGAAGACTTTTTAACATTTCAAGGATAATATTCAATTGTTTCCTTCTGTATGTCAGAAGCAAGATAAGTCTTTTCAAAATTTTTTGGTAAATGTGGGCAAAATATTTACTTAATCTTGACAGTTCCCTTGCTTCATTAAAAACAATGTTTTGGCATAGGAAGAACTGTGCACAAAGATATAAAAATAAATTCAATTATTCCTAGAATGTCAATCTTAAACTTTATGAAAGAAGTTTTCAAAAATATAGTTATATATAGAATAATCACAAATGTGACAACAAAAAATGAAGACTAACACAGATTTCTTGAGTCGGTGGCCCAAATACTTAGTTATTGACACAATTTTCCAAAATAGTAAATTCTTGGAAAAGTTCCAAGCAAAAATATATCTCCCCAATAACACATGTATATACATACCTGGATAATTCATTATATAATAAACACTTCAAAATATACTTTATTGATACCAAAAATGGATAATCATGGACAGTTTTTTACATACATGAATGTTTCTGAGACACTTTACTGTTATGCAGGATGAATGAAAATTATTTTATGGAAAAGATTTTCCCAAATATCATGGGACACCTAAAACCTAACATCCATACACTAAACATATTTACACCTTTCAGTCATTGAGACATTGAAGAGTTAAGTAATTTCCAAATTTTACTGTAGAGACATGGCCACTTAGACAATCATAGCTTAAATAAATTCATAAAAACAGGAATCACAAAAGTTAAGCTTTTCAATGTAAAAACAAAAGAACTGGAAATTATTAAACAAAGGACATAATGTTAGGTACTGTCCAGGACTAATAGTATGTTGAGAGAAACCAGTTCATTTTCCCAGCAGGGCATCTACCACAGATATGAGGAAAATCCATATAAACTATTTCCCTGTGAATGCATCTGAATCATGCTGGGTTTTATGAAGGAGCTCTTTAAACATTTTCTCTATTTTCTCTATGATAATTGGATTCTGTTTCCCCCAGAATATATTTTGGATTTTGTGCTTGTTTGGATTTTAGACTTAACAGAGAAGTCTTTATTTTGTCCAAATCAGCACAATTAAAACATCTCTAACAATACATAAAACTATACAGAAACTAGAAAATCTTCGGTATTTTTGTTTCATATGATATCACGCTGGAATATGTAAGAGAAAGTATTGTTCATGGGACAAGAGAAAAAATGATTTGGGCAATGACCTAGTTAGCCAGGCATTAATATTCAAAGACCAGGGAAACCAGTTTTAGTCAGAAAAGCAAGACTGAAAGAGTTCTGTAAAGCTGGGACTATGTACTTCATTTCCACTCCCTGTCACATGTCATGTACAGCCTGACTATTCTCAATCATGATTCTCTGCCTTTTTTCACAGAAGAAAGATTATCTGGAGCAGTACTAAAAAAGTTCAGGGAATGCCTATCCCAATAGCAAATTTTCACCATGAAAAATAATAGAAATGACAAAGCTTAAAAAAAAAAAGTACATTGGGTTTCAGAAGTACCTACCTTAATAGGTAGGTAATACCTACCTTTTTTTCTTAAAAAAGAAAGTTTCCGTAAATATTTCCAAAGCCATCAGGCTTTACAAAATGTTGTACAATGTCCTGTGTATGGGAGTAAACGTCTACTTAGGCTCTCTGTCCAATTCTGTTCAGTAATTTACTCTGTTCAACTCTTTCATCTCAGGAAGGTCAATAATCATCTGAATTCCTCTTTATCTACTGATTTCCTTAGCCTACTTTTAACAATGGAAGAAGAAACTGATAATGGTTAAGTAGACTAGTTCTCCTTAAGTCTCATAGTTTCAATTAAGTTTCAATAATATGTTATCGTGAACTTAAAAAAAGTCAGCCTCTCATTCATGAAAAATTCTTTCCCAAACTTATTTTTTGTTTAAAATATTTAATTTAAATGTACAAGACCAAGCACAGGCACTGTCCAAAAACCAACAATGAAGCCACTCCATGCGTACAGCTCTGATGTGGGGGTGTGGGGGGTCATCGCCGGTTGCCTTGGCACAAGCACTGGTCTTTGTCTATTCTGGTCCTGCCTCTCTTTTTCCGCCAGCCCACGGAGAGAGCCCAAGGGGAATGTGCTTTCACAATTCTGGGTCGAGGAGAGCTGGGGAATCACAGACATTTGAACAGAGCAGTTGCTCTCAGAACTGCGTTCTCCGAGATCACCCAGACGAGGGGCTGTTCTTGCTCTGGCTGAAGCAGTCCCGAACTAGGAAGTCAGGGCCCTGGAAGGTTTGCTTCACGGGTCGGACTCCTCAGGTGCACGACTGCATTTCCAGAGTCGCCGCAGGTTTTGCGCTAGTAAATCCAAGGCCTGCGGATAATGCGCTGGGAAGCCGTCACGTGGCGTTTACATCGCTGAAGGAAGTGATGGCACGAATCTGGCTCTGGAAACTGCGTTTGCCTTCACGCTTGAGGCCACGCACCTTCAGCCAGTCAGCCCTGGTGAACGTTCCCCCACAGCGGTCACGCTGAACGGTTTAATTCCTGAGCGGACGAGCATGCGCTTTTTTAGATTCTGTATGTTCCCGCACAGGTTGGACACTAAACAGGTCTGTCTGGACCACGTGGACTTGCTGGTTCCATCCTGCGGACAGAAGGAGCAGTGTAGAGCTGGTAGCGATACTGAACAGTCGGTCATCACCGTCCGCAGGAGCATCAGCGCTAGAAGGGCATTGACGTGTGGGTCACCCTGCAGGGCCACCTGCATCTGCTGACCTGCGGGCACCGCTCCTCCTGCGGCTCCCAGCGCGGGGCTCGCCGCCTCTCCGCTCCCCGCTCGGCCCAAAGGCTGCACCGACCCTCGGACCCTCGACCCTCAGACCCTGCCCGGGCCCCTGCGCCTCGCGCACGGACAGCCTGCAGCGTGTCTGTGAGGTGGGAGCTCTCCCACGATATATTTTGATAGTTGTTTTTTTCCCCTTACTTTCTAAGAAAAAGGCCTTCAATTTAAAATTGATTATGATACTATATGTTGGTCAGAGAATGCTTTTTGGGTTATTGTCCTCCTTTATGATTCATGAAGGTTTTCTTTGCAGTCCAAACGAGGGCAGTATTTCACATAAACTTAGAACAGCTATTCTCTACTTGTACCGCAATTTTGGTACATTATCTATGAGATCTGTCTTGTCGGTTACGTTGTTTAGGTCTACATTCCTTGATCTGTATCGGATTGAGAGACGTGTTAATTTCCTCGACTTTACTTTGATTCTATTCCTCCAAACATCCGCAGCTCTACACTCTCTCCGCTAAGAAAGGTGTGGGAGCGATAATAAATAATGATAGTAATCGTTATATTATCGTTGTGAAATTTTCAGCTTTATAAAGTGACCTTTGCTTTTTCAGTGCTTCCAGGTCTGACTTCTAATATCAAGTATGAGACTCCTTTTTTACTTTTCATTTACCTATTCTTGGTTTATAGTTGTCATTCTTTTATTTTTAAACTTTCTAAATATTGTTTGATAAGATGGGTGTCTCTTATACATGGTAGAATGTCAGATTTCACTTTGTTAGTTATCTGAAAATCTTTGTAATTGGTGACTTAAATAAGCAAAATCCATGTTTATCTGATCAAACGCTTGGTTTTGCTTGTATTTTTTATTTATTTATTAGATTGCAGTCTATGTGAGCTGTTTTATTTGTTTTGTCTTTTCCTCTGAAAGGATCTTTTGCTATATCAGAAGTGAGTCAAGGGAAAAATACTTCTGACTTTTTGCATGTTTATTACAGCCCTCCTGGCATTTTGAAGTCAATCTGGCTGGATATGAAATCTTTAGTTCTTATTTTATTTCCTTGATGAACTTAAATTCACTACTGCATTGTCTCCGGGCATAAACTATGGCTGTCAAAAAGGCTGATGTGGATTCGATTTTCTTTCTTTCTTAAATAGGAGAATCAAACGTTCCTTTCCGCCAGGACGTTCCTGCTTTACGACAGTTGCCCTGTGCGCTCATTCCTTTTACTCTATAGTCTCCTGGGTTGGATAATAAATTATCTGGTCACTTAAAAGCAATTTAGACTTTTTCCATGGATGCTCTGAGGATATATTTTCTGACTTTTACTTTAGAATTCAAAAGTTTTACTAAAATGTGTTTTAACATTGTCCACTCAGATTGATTTTCCCAAGTATGATGTGCATTCTTTCCATACACACTTACTTCCAAGTCATCTCTATGTCAGTGAACTTTCCTTGGATTACGGTTTTGCCTCTTGTTCCTTTCTGTTGCTTTGGTTCTTAGTGTCTTAGCGTGTCCTTCATTCAGATGCTATCTTGTATAGCTTTGCTCTTTGTCAAATAATTTTTATCCTTGTTTTATTTATCTTATGGCATTATCCCTAGTGTTAATCCACTCTTCTGTTCCATCTAGTTTAATCTTTATTCAAAAATGATTTCTACTTATTTCATTAGCAATTCTTCCTTAGTTGTGTTCAAATCTCTCTTTTCTTCAATCTTTGTATTTCTGAGTATTTCTAATTCTAAGATGGGCTTTGTTTTCACGAATGTTATTATTTTTATAATTTATTCTAAATCACTTTGACAGATTGCATCTGCTTTGAAGTCTTGTCTATCTGGTAAAGGGTTGTCATTTTTTATAACTCTTATTCTCTATATTCTTCATATATTTTAGATGGAACTTTTATGGAATCGAACGATAATATTTTCTCTTGTTCATGTTTAAGTGAGGTAACTTTTCTTCTACTCTTAGAAGAGGATGTGGATCTCAGTAATTTTTCTAGCTCCACCACCCTATAGCTCTAGATTCTGGAACTTCCTTTTATTGTTACAATACAGTTGCCAAAAACATGGCTTCAAACTTTTTTGAAAATTATCTCTCCCAACTTTTGTCTGGATCCTTTTTTCTCTTTTGCCCATCCTGTCTTTGTCCCTGTTACATGGATTCCGCTCACAAAAATTTCACCTCCCATTGGCTTTTCCTTGGTGGGATCTTTAAGTTGGTTAATTCAGAGCTTTTAGGGCCCATGCTTCCCCAGCACCACCTGTGTCTCTAGAATCCTTTACTCATCTGCAAACTGGAGCCTGCATATTTCCAAGCCAGTTTTGCTCCCTTCTTCAGCCTTTCCTGTTTCACTTTTGGACATTAACTGTTAATGAATGTTATGTCTTCTGGCTCACAGGGACATTAGAAGTCACGTTACTTTCCATCCACGTCTCGGCTCATAGTTGCAGAAATGACTCATGCTGTCTTGTCTCCACCTTCCTGTGGTTTGGGCAACACAAGGCTACCCTATCACCACACACTGTTGTAGGAGGCATTCCTGGGTCTTTGCCTTCACTCTCCTGCACATAGTGAAGGTGTCCTGCCTAATATAGTGTGTAGGGATCTGGAAAGATTTTAAAACGATGCTGTTGTTGCCACTCTGTTGTCCTTTTTTGTTTTGTTTTTCCCATTTTTAATGGAAGTTGCTCTTGCCTTGATTTTCTTAAAGATTGTAAACGTGATTTTGGAGTCATTTTCTATGTCCATTAGTTTTCTTTCCTAGGGAACAATTTCTCTTGGTTTGGATTTTGCATATAAAATAGATATAGATATGATTTCTATATGAAATATATACCTAATATATATAACTAATGTGTGTGTGTGTGTATAACTTTTATATATATGATTTTGTCTCTAAATTTTAATTTGGACTTCTCTTTTCCTGTTCTCTTCATGTCTTCATTTCTGGGAGTCTGAATTACCTTTATCCAGTCTTTCAGAACCCCCAGTAAAGCACCAGATATCATGACAGCAGCAGAGAGCTCTCACCCACTGAATTGGCCTGTCAATCTGAAGGCTTCTAGCTCTTCCTTGTCTTATACCACCGTCAGGACAGCGGTTTCTCATCAAGGGCTGTGCCAAAGTGTGGTCGCCATCACCTCCAGCCTTCATTCACAGGCAGGGGGACCTGCTCCAGCTTCCTCCTTACACAGGTATTTCTGATTCTCTTCCTCATTTTGCAACCTATTTTCTCCAAAGAGGTGAACTGTTCTTATAATTACTATGTCAGTCCTGGGGTCCAGGTGGCCTGTCACTCCAGCCCTAAGCTTCTGCTTCATAAAGATATATCCGGTTCCTGGGCACACCTACATTTGATGGCTAATTTACTGCTTATTAGGGAGTGAGGGTGGGTGATGGGAATGGTTGTTAGGAATGTTCTTTCCAGGTGGAATCATGGAGCCATCTTTACTAAAGAATTTTATTAGGCACTTTTCCGTGGTTTTATCAAATCATTTTCATTAAAACTAATGAAATATCACTGTACTACTTAGCAGTCAGTTACTGGTTACCCAAAGGTGAATGGGAACAATGAATAATCCTCAGAGAATAAAAATACAGATACGAAAGTAGGACATGTTCAGAAATATCTTCAAAATGTACACAAATACGCACACATGGTAAATGGATACGTAATGCACAGGTACAGATTTTCTAGGTGAAAAGTCTTCAAGACAGTCATCTGGAAGACATGAGTACAAATGTTTTACTACAGGGTAACTAACATCCTGACATTTCTATGGTCTTTTTTTCCCACTAAGAATTAAAACAGTGTTTCCCATAGAATAAAAGTGGCATGTACTACACAAAGAAGTCTCCCACTAAAGTTCCTGCTCTCTTTATAAATCACCATCTGTAATTTAATTAGAAATGCAGTAAGTGAAGCAAGGTAGCCTGTCCCAAATGGTAAAGCTTAGATCAGTTTGAGTTCTGTGATGAAATTAAAGGGTGAACCAACACTTCCAGAAAAAATTTTCCATTGAGGTAAACTTAGCTGGGGGCTACGGAGTCAGTGTAGCAATTACCAAGGGGTTCTTCTGGTCAGCAAGGTGAGGCAGCATGTCACTCAATCTCCCCAGCCTACACACTTGCTTCTGCACAGAAGATTGGCCAGGTCACGAGGATAGCTGCTGCCCTCAACCGGTTCGCGGGACCTTGCAACATGATTTCATTTTTTATGTACTGTTGAAATGATTCAAGAAAATATGTACGTATGTATGTATGTATGTATCTATCTATCATCTATCTATATAGATATATATTTGTGAATTTGTACACTCAAATCAGATTGTGATCTAACTGATTTTAAATGAAACACCTCTTGGGGCGCCTGGGTGGCACAGCGGTTAAGCGTCTGCCTTCGGCTCAGGGCATGATCCCGGCGATCTGGGATCGAGCCCCACATCAGGCTCTTCTGCTATGAGCCTGCTTCTTCCTCTCCCATTCCCCCTGCTTGTGTTCCCTCTCTCGCTGTCTGTCTCTATCTCTGTCAAATAAATAAAATCTTTAAAAATAAATAAATAAATAAATAAATAAATAAATAAAACACCTCTTGATCAACTTAAACATTGGGACTCAAGTCCTCAGAAATGTTACAGTGCCATTATAGAACAATGGTCCAAAATCTCCTTTTTTTCTTTAGCTGCACTAAAAAAAGTAAGGGATAGGACCCACATATAGCAACATAAAGTGGTGCAATATGGCAGTGATTCTCCAATCCAAGCACTAACCAGGCCCGACCCTGCTTAGCTTCTAAGATGAGACGAGATCAGGTATGTTCAGGGTGGTATGGCTCTAGACTAGCAGTGACTCTCAAAAGCAGATAATACTACCTTCCTCCTGCTGCAAATTACTGATAAAGCATTCTGAAGGGAAAATACACTGCAGAATATTATTTAAAATTTACAATATATTTTATATTGAAGATGTGTATGTGTGTATATCTGGGAATGTAGTAAATATAAATATATATATATTAAATATTTGTGTACATATTTCAAATATATGGAAAAATTTACTTCTTGATAGTATACTTTTTTTCTAAATCCTTAAAATGAGACTCAAGGAAGAAGTATTCCCATGGTAAATGATAATCAGTGTTACATAACTTATAGTTCATAATTACATGATGAGATATGTTACAAAGGTTGACTAAAATATTACATGGAAGATGATTTATTATTCATTTTGAGGCATAGAACTTCATTCCACTACACATTAATATTTAAGGAATGTAGATTAGACATCTATTTACCATCTCATCATTAGTGATAAACAGTAACTGTAATTTCATGACTCTAAATTTGACTGACTTTTCAAAGTTTCTAAGTGCATAGGACAGAAGGGAGAGTAAAAAGGATTTAGGTGGTAAGAGATAAGTACATCCCTGGTTTCTGATGTAAAGTTCGATGATTGTATATAACACCCAGTACACCATGCAATACGTGCCCTCCTTATTACCCATCACCAGTCTATCCCATTCCCCCACCCCCTCCCTTCTGAAGCCCTCAGTTTGTTTCTCAGAGTCCATAGTCTCTCATGCTTCATTCCCCTTCTGATTACCCCCCCCTTTCTTTATCCCTTTCTTCCCCTACCGATCTTCCTAGTTCTTATGTTCCATAGATGAGAGAAATCATATGATAGTTGTCTTTTTCTGCTTGACTTATTTCACTTAGCATTATCTCCTCCAGTGCCATCCATGTTGTAGCAAATGTTGAGAACTCGTTCTTTCTGATAGCTGAGTAATATTCCATTGTATATATGGACCACGGCTTCTTAATCCAGTCATCTGTTGAAGGGCATCTCGGTTCCTTCCACGATTTAGCTATTGTGGACATTGCTGCTATGAACATTGGGGTACATATGGCCCTTCTCTTCACTACGTCTGTATCTTTGGGGTAAACACCCAGTAGTGCAATGGCTGGATCATAGGGTAGCTCAATTTTTAACTTTTTAAGGGACCTCCACATGGTTGTCCAGAGTGGCTGTACCAACTTGCATTCCCACCAACAATGTAGGAGGGATCCCCTTTCTCCACATCCTCTCCAGCAATTGTTGTTTCTTGCCTTGTCAATTTTTGCCATTCTAACTGGCGTAAAGTGGTATCTTCGTGTGGTTTTGATTTGAATTTCCCTGATGGGTAATGATTTTGAACATTTTTTCATGTGTCTGTTAGCCATTTGTATGTCATCATTGGAAAAGTGTCTGTTCATATCTTCTGCCCATTTTTTGATTTGTTTATTTGTTTCTCGTGTATTGAGTTTGAGAAGTTCTTTGTAGATCTTGGATACCAGTCTTTTATCTGTAGCATCATTTGCAAATATATTCTCCCATTCCGTGGGCTGCCTCTTAGTTTTTTGGACTGTTTCCTTGGCTGTGCAGAAGCTTTTTATCTTGATGAAGTCCCACAAGTTCATTTTATCTTTTGTTTCTCTTGTCTTTGGAGATGTGTCATGAAAAAGGTTCCTTTGGCCGATGTCATAGAGGTTGCTGCCTATGTTCTTCTCTAGGATTTTGATGGATTCCTGTCTCACATCGAGGTCTTTCATCCATTTGGAGTTTATCTTTATGTATGGTGTGAGAGAGTGGTCCAGTTTCATTCTTTTGCATGTAGCTGTCCAATTTTCCCAGCACCATTTATTGAAGAGACTGTCTTTTTCCCACCGGATGTTTTTGCCTGCTTTGTCAAAGATTAGTTGGCCAAAGAGCCGAGGGTCCATTTCTGGGTTCTCTATTCTGTTCCATTGGTCTATGTGTCTGTTTTTTGTGCCAGTACCATGCTGTCTTTGTGATCACGGTTTTGTAGTACAGCTCGAAATCTGGCATTGTGATGCCCCCAGCTTTGTTTTTCCTTTTCAACCGTTCCATGGTGATTCGGGGCCTTTTCTGGTTCCATACAAATTTAAGAACTATTTGTTCCAGTTCTTTGAAAAATGTCATCGGTATTAAGATTGGGATAGCATTGAAAGTGTAGATTGCTCTGGGTACATGGACATTTTAACTATGTTAATTCTTCCAATCCATGAGCATGGAATATTTTTCCATCTTTTTGTGTCTTCTTCAATGTCTTTCAAGAGTGATTTGTAGTTTCTAGAATATAGACCCTTTACGTCTCTGGTTAAGTTAATTCCAAGGTAACGTATGGTTTTTGGTGCTATTGTAAATGGGATGGATTCCCTAATTTCACTTTCTTCAGTCTCATTGTTCGTGTATAGAAATGCAACTGATTTCTGAGCATTGATTTTGTATCCCGCCACATTACTGAAGTGCTCTGTAACTTCTAATAGTTTGGGATGGATTCTTTTGGGTTTTCCATATAGAGTATCATGTCATCTGTGAAGAGAGACAGTCTGACTTCTACTTTGCCGATTTGGATACCTTTTATCCCTTTTTGTTGTCTGATTGCTGTTGCAAGGACTTCTGATACTATGTTGAATAAGAGTGGCGAGAGTGGGCATCCTTGTCGTGTTCCTGATCTTAAGGGAAAGGCTTCCAGCTTTTCCCCATTGAGAATGATATTTGCTGTAGGCTTTTCATAGATGGTTTTTATGAGATTGAGGAATGTACCCTCTTTCCCTGCACTCTGAAGGGTTTTAATCAGGAAACGATGTTGTATTTTGTCAAATGCTTTTTCTGCATCTATTGAGAGAATTATATGATTTTTGAATTTTTCTTTCTGGATAAAATCTATCACACTGATAGATTTGTGAATGTTGAACCACCCTTGCATCCCAGGGATGAATCCCACTTGGTCATGATGGATAATCCTTTTAATGTACTGTTGGATTCTACTAGCCAGGATCTTGTTGAGGATTTTGGCATCCATATTCATTAGGGAAATTGGTCTGTAATTCTCCTTTTTGATGGGGTCTTTGCCTGGTTTGGGGATCAAGGTAATATTGGCCACATAGAATGAGTTTGGTAACTTTTCTTCTGTTTCTTTTTTTTTGAAATAGCTTTAGGCGAATAGGTATAATTTTTCTTTGAATGTTTGGTAGAATTCCCCAGGAAAACCATCCGGGCCTGGAGTTTTGTTTTTTGGAAGGTTGTTTATCACTGATTCAATCTCTTCATAATTAATTGGCCTGTTTAAAAAATCAATTTCTTCCTGTTTCAATCTTGGTAGTTTATAGGTTTCCAGGAAGGTCTCCATCTCTTCCAGATTGCTTAATTTATTGGCATAAAGCTGTTGATAAAAGTTTCTAATAATCTTTCCAATTTCATTGGTGTTAGTTGTGACTTCTCCTTTTTCATTCATAATTTTATTAATTTGGGTCCTTTCTCTATTCTTTTGGATAAGTCTTGACAGTGGTCTGTCAATTTTATTAATTCTCTCAAAGAACCAGCTTCTAGTTCTGTTGATCTGCTCTACTGTACTCCTGGTTTTTAATTCATTGATTTCTGCTCTAATCTTGGTCAACTGCTTCCTCGTGTGTGGATTAGGCCTGTCCCTCTGTTGCTGTTCCAGCTTCTTGAGGTGAGAATATAAAAACTGCATTTTAGATTTTTCTATTCTTTTGAGTGAGGCTTGGATGGCTATGTATTTCCCCCTTAGGACTGCCTTTGCAGTATCCCATAGGTTTTGGACCATCGTGTTTTCATTCTCGTTGGTCTCCATAAATTGTTTAAACTGATTTTTTATTTCCTGGTTTATCAAGTCATTCCTGAGCAGGATGGTTCTTAGTCTCCAAGTGTTTGAGTTGCTTCCAAATTTTTCCTGTGGTTGAGTTCCAATTTCAAAGCGTTGTGGTCTCCGAATATGCAGGGAATAATTTCAGTCTTTTGGTATTGGTTGAGACCTGTTTTGTGTCCCAGAACATGGTCTATTCTTGAGAATGTTCCATGGGCATTAGAATAGAATGAGTATTCTTTGGTTCTGGGGTGTAGTGTTCTATATATATATCTATGAGGTCCAAGGGCATTCAAAGCCCTTGTTTCTTTGTTGATTTTTTGCATGGGTGTTCTGTCTATTTCTGATAATGGAGTGTTGAGGTCCCCTACTATTAATGTATTTTTATCTATATGTCTCTTTATTCTGGTTAAGAGTTGGCTTATGTATCTTGCTGCTCCCCTGTTGGGGGCATATATATTTATAATTGTCATATCCCCTTGATGGATACATCCTTTAAGAATAATATAGTGCCCCTCTGTGTCTCTAACTATAGTCCTTAGTTTAAAATCCAATCTGTCTGATATGAGAATTGCTACCTCAGCTTTCTTTTGAGGTCCATTGGCGTGAAAGATGGTACTCCATCCCTTTACTTTCTGTCTGAATGTATCTTTAGGTTCAAAATGAGTCTCTTGTAGACAGCAAATGGATGGGTCATGTCTTTTTATCCAATCTGCAACCCTGTGTCATTTTTGGGACCATTTTAGCCATTTACATTGAGACTGAATATTGAGAGATATGATTTTAATGATGCCATGTTGCCAGTAAAGTCTTTTTCTCTATAGATTGTGACTTTCTGTTCTGTATCACTCTTGGGGCCTTTTTACCTTTATAGAACCCCCCTTAATATCTCCTGTAGGGCTGGTTTCATGGTTACAAAATTGGTCAATGACTGGCGATTCTGGAAGGTCTTTATTTCTCCATCAATTCTGAATGACAGCATGCTGGATAAAGGATCCTTGGCTGCATGTTTTTCTCTGAAAGAGCTTTAAAAAAGCCCCCCCAACCCTTTCTCTCATTCCAGGTCTGTGTAGACAGGTCTGACATAATTCTGATACCTTTGCCTTGGTACGTGAGAAATTCCTTTGCCCTGGCCGCTTTCAATACTGTATCCTCGGATCTAATATTCGTGAATTGCACTATGACGTGACGTGGTGTAGGTTTGTCGTGGTTGAGCTTGGGAGGGGTCCTCTCTGCCTCTTGGACACGAATGTTTGTTTCCCTTGCTAGATTAGGGAAGTTTTCAGCTACAATTTGTTCAAATATCTCTTCTAGACCTTTGTTTTTCTCTACCCCCTCAGGGATGCTGATGATTCTGACATTGGAACGTTTCATTGAGTCAGTAATCTCCCTTAACCTACATTCCTGAGTGTGGATTTTTTTGAGTCCGGATTCTATTCTAGCTTTCTCTTCTACTAACCCATCCTCCAATTCGCTGATATGTTCTTCTGCCTCATTCACCCTGGCCTTCAGAGCCTCTAGTTTTGACCGCATTTGGCTCATAGAATTTTTAATTTCTGCCAGATTCGCTCTCATTTCTCCCTTAGAGATTCTATATCCTCATTAACATTTTCATTAATACTTTTTTCAAGTCTACACATCATCTTGACCACTGTTACTCTGAATTCCATTTCTGATAATTTGGTTACATCCATATCCATCAGTTCTGTGGCAGAGGCCACAGACTCATTGTCTTTTCTTTGCTGGGGGGGGGATTTCTCCTTTTCGTCATTCTGATGAGGAGAGGTTGCGGGGTTGCCCAGAGCCCCAATTATTGACCGGGACCCAGGCCGTGCACCTTTGTTTTATAGGGATCTTAGGGATGTGGGCTTCTTGATTTTTTAGCCTGCCTTCTGGGGGAGGGGCCTGCCGTGCCGATACTCAGGCAACACTGTTTGGGTAGAGTCTCCGTGTCCCCTGCGAGGGGGAATGGGGGTGGGCACACTGTGAGCAGGTATTTCCAGGCTTTTGTTCTCTGGCAGTTTTCCCTGGCGGTTTGCTGTGCCTCTTCTGAGAGTCAGAGCAGCAGTGGCCGAATCCCAGCCTCTGTCTCAGAACAGAGGGATCGCGGACCATTCTCCACTGATCAGTTCTGGCCACTTTAACTCTGTTTCTGTTCTAACCCTGCAGCGTCCCGGGATGTGCGCCCCACACCCGGCATCCCAGCCCTCACTTCCAGGGCTGGTGGGTCTCTGTCCTTTGTGTTTCTAATACTGCCAGCTGCCAGCCACCAGCCACCCCCACGTGCTTCCGGAGCTCCCGGTCTCAGTCTGGTTCCAGTGAGCACACCAGAGCTCCACTTCAGTCTGGTAGTGCGCGTTCCCGGCTCACGGTCTCAGTCTGCTCTCTTTTGGGTGCCGGACTGCGAGTCCGCGCGCTCCCCCGTGCAGGTGGCTACCGCTTCCTGGTGCCGGAACGCGGCGGCTCCCTCCCCCTTCCGTTTATCTTCCGATATGTGTGCGCGATTTCAAGGCTTCCCGCTTCGTACCTCAATACTCAGCGCTGGAGGTGTTCATTTGTAGAGATCCAGATGTATCTTCCTGCGTCTCAGACTGATTTTGTGGATGTTGAGGGTGGTCTGGTACCTATCCAACTCCACTCAGGGGACTGGCTGAAAAAGGAGTCCCCTACTCCTCAGCCGTCTTAATTCCCTCCAGGAAGAGAGAATCTTAAGCAGGGTCCACACCCAGTACAGAGCGAGATGGGGCTCAGTCTCAGGACCTTGAGTTCATGACCTCAATCTTACAGGCAGGTAGAAACCCAGTGCTCTGCACAAAACTGTAGAACTAAGTGCTCCTTGATCACAGAGGCCAGAAGAATCCCAGAGATTTATTAAATGAGAATGGATTGACGGTTTCCACAGGTCATTCCACTGCCAGTAAGAAGATAGTCATGAACCTTGGGTCCCTTTTTTCACTAGTCAACAGTCACCCTCACCTGCGAAGCTGCGACACAGAGAGTGGCCCGGGGCTCTCATTTCGGAGGCCGGGGCCTGGGGCCCGGCCAGCTGCGCCTCCTGGCTGAGGACTCTGCGCTCCGGAGCTGCAGTGACAGCAGGGGTCGCAGACAGATACTTCACGCCTCAGGAGACTCGTGGCTCGTTGGCCCTGGGTGTTTCACTCCCTGGACTGCGCGAGTTGTCGCACTCACGTTGACTCGTTGACTCGTGCTCTTCAAGAGTGTCCTCACAGCTCAAGCGATCACTCCTGCCTTAAGCCCAACAGCCTATCGCCTGCCGGCGCCGCCATCGTTAGTGTTTGGTTTCCGGTAAGTGATAATTCTTGACCTATCAGTCATTAGACTGCTGCATCTGAGATCACAATGCAAATTATTTTTTAAGGTTAGTTGTTAAAGGATAATGTTACCTCTTAATAAAGTACATCAAAATCACATATTTTTGTTAGAAACATTATTAGGTAACTGAAACTTAAGAGGCTAAGATATTTTTAAGGAAAAAAAATATGTCCTGAAATATACTTCTTACTTTACAAGGAACTCTGCCTGACTGTCAGCCTTCAAAGATTATGAAGTAATAATGACCTGTTTAAGCAGAAATTGTTACAAACAAGATTTATAGCTCATAGTTTGAGAATTCTTTAGTCTCAATGGAGCATTGAAAGAGAAAAAGATGTTTATTTCATGGAACATTTAAAGGATAGAATTCAATGACATTTTTATTTCATTTATTTTGAATATTTGGAGATTGACATGGCTCTATCAGTATCTCTCAGTCCATAAGAAAATAAATTCCTGAAGACAGAGTGTATCCATATTTTATTTATTTATTTATTTATTTGAGAGAGAAAGTGAGTGAGAGAGAGAAAAAGCAAGCATAAGCGGGGGGGAGGGACGGAGGAAGATGGAGAAGCAGACTCCCCACTAAGCAGGGAGCCCCATGTGGAGCTCAATTCCAGGACCCTGGGATCGTGACGTGAGCCGAAATCAGGAGTACAATGCTTAACGACTGAGCCACCCAGGCACCCCTGAGTGTATCCATATTTTTAAAAGATTCTGTGAAGACCTCCAACTCCAGTAATGACAGATGAGGTAATTTAGACAAACTCACCCTCAGGACAACTTGGAAACCTTGGTGTAAGGGTTAACTTTATGTGTCAACGTGGCTGGGCCCTGGAATGCCCACGTATTTTGCTAAACATTACTCTTGGGTGTGTCGATGAGAGTGTTTCTGGATGAGATTAACGTTTAAATCAGTAGACCAAGTAAAGCCGGTGGATGGGCCTCTTCTAATTCATTGGCGGCTGGAATAGAATAAAAGGCTGGTGAAGAATTCTTTCTCTCCACTGGTTTTAGAGCTGGGATGTCAGGCCTCTTCTGCCTTGGGACTCAGACTTGGACTGAAACTTGAGCCATCAGCTCTCCTGGGTCTCCAGCTTGCGGACTGCAGATTTGGGATTGCTCACTTCCCTAATCACATGAACCAATATCTGTAGTATAGATCTTGTGTGCACACACACACATCTTATCGGTTCAGGTTAATATACTGAACACATAAAAATAAGATGTGCACAGAAGGATCAAAGTCATCAGGCAGTTAACGAATTAGAGATGAGCTACTGAGTCAAGATGCAAGACAAAGCAAAGCTTCAGAATGGTGAGCCCAGCATCTGAAAAAGCGATTTTTCCATGAAAGCACTTGAGGAACTGTGTAGTGTCTGTCAGCATAAAGTCCTAGGGATGCAAAAGCTACATTTCGGGGTCTGCCAGCAGGAGGAGATGAGTGTTTGTATATTTTGAGGTAAAATGCCAAAGTTTTGGATAGTATGATAAGGAAGAGCTAAAAATGAAGTAACCATTTGCCCAGACTCTATTCAAGCTTCAAATCATCTGACTAACCCAGAAAAGCTCCATCAATGCCTAAAACTGAAATGAAGTTTTACTTAATGTTTTCATAACCATAAACCTAGAAGAAAGGCAGAATTTCTCTTCGAAAGAAAATAATACCACCAGCCTAGGCCTTAAGTTACTTTTACAAACAATTTCTATAAGCAACTTATATGAATGGGCACACAATAAAAAATAACCAGCACACAAAGAGACACAAATGCCAATCAACAGAAATGGATCTGCCGTAGAAATAGACCAACAAAGCCTCTAATATTGGAGTTGGAAAGAATTTTAAATAATTAGGCAAACTATGTTAGCTGTACATTTTTATGCTAAAGTTATTATTGCTACTATAAATTCAAATATAGAAAATAAAATAATTCATTGGAAAAGAGCATAAGAACAGGCAAATCTATATTAAAAAGTCTACAAAAATTAGAAATAATTAAAGCTATGATTTCGGAATGTAGGGTTGAGTGCAGATCTCAAAAGTTAGATGAAAATTAATAACTAAATAGATCAAAAAACTATTCAGACTGAAGGACTGATAGGAAAAAAAAGGATGATTGATTGTAAAAAGACCAACAAAAGGAAAAAGGTGAGAAAAACTGACTTTCATTTAATTGGACTGAGTCCCACTGGGAGACCAGAGAGAATGGGGGGAGAAGAAGCATTTATTTTGTTTTGCTTTGTTTTTTTGTTTAACTTTTGTATTTAAATCCAATTTAATTAACATATACTGTATTGTTAGTTTCACAGGTAGAATTAAGTGATTCATCAGTTGCATGTAACCCCCAGTGCTCATTACATCACATGCCCTCGTTAATGCCCATGACCCGGTTACCCCAACCACCATCCACCTCCCCTCCAGCAAGCCTCCGTTTTTTTCCTACAGAGTCTCTTATGGTTTGTCTTTCTCTGACTTCATCTTATTTTATTTTTCTTCCCTTCCCCTATGTTCGTTCACCTGTTTTATTTCTTAAATTCCACATATGAGTGAAATCATAGGCTATATGTCTTTCTCTGACTTATTTCACTTATCATAGTACCCTCTAGCTCCATCCATGTTGTTGCAAATGGCAAGATTTCATTCTTTCTGATGGCTGGGTAGTACTCCATTGTGTGTGTATATATATGCATATGTGTACATATGTGTATATATGCATATGTATGTACACATATGTATATACATACAAACCACATCTTCTTCTATACATACAAACCACATCTTCATTCATCCATTGATGGACTTCTGGGCTCTCCATATTTTGGTTATTGTAGACATGAGAAGCAACATTTGGAACTGGTCACAAGATACCATTCTAGAGATTCAAGTAGTCCTAAGTACTCCAGCATGATTAAAATACATAAAAAGCACGTCTAGAGACACTTATAGTATAACTGTAAGACATAAATTACTAAGAAAAAAATTTTTAAAGAAGCCAAAGGTAAAACATAGAAGAGCTTAAAAAGAAACAACTATTACCAAAAATGACTTCTCCACAGAAGTAGTTGAGGCCAAAATACAATGAATGGTATCTTTGAAGTGTGGAGAAGATAATTGCCAACCTAGAAATAAATACCCAGGAAAAAATTGTTTCTAAAATGAAAGTAAAATAAATACATTTTCAGGGGGAAAAAACACTAGGGAAATTGTAACCAGCACATTCATACTCAAAGACATAATTTTTTAAAGCAGAAAAATGCAATTCCAGATTAAAGGCAAGAAATTCAGGAATAAAATAAAGGATAATCAAAATAGGAAAATATGTGATTGTAATTGAAAATACGTAAATGCATATACATATACATATATATACACACACACATATATGTGTAGTGACTGATTAAATACTTAAAAATGAAGGTAAACTGTCTTGTAAGGAAATATACGTATGCGTACATAAATATGTATATTTATATGTACGTGTATGTAGGTTTATATGTGTATATCTATGTCTCTGTATATACAGTATGTAGATATATATTGGATGATGGATATAAATATACATATAGATGTATGTACAGGTGACCCTGAACAAGGTAGGTTTGAACTGTGTGTGTGTCCACTTATATGTGATATTTTTATAAATAAGTATAGTACAACAAATGTATTTTCTCTTTCTTATGATTTTAACATTTTTTTCTGTAGCTTACTTTATTGTTAGAACATAGTATATAATACACATAACATAAAAAATATGTATTAATCAACCATTTATGTTATTGATAAGGCTTCTGGTCAACAGTAAGCTATTAGTAGTTAAGTTTTGGAGGAGTCAAAAGTTATAGATTTTTGACTGCATGGGGGTCAGCACTTCCCACTCTAATGTTGTTCTAGGGTCAACTGTAAATTTAACTATATCTATATTATTTTTTATTTTTTTCACACAAAACTACTTATTCATAAATATTTTCCAAAATGAAAACAGATTTGCTAAAACATGTCACTCTCTTAGGAAGGAAAAATGGGGCAGACCTTGACCTGACCCCCCTGCAAGATGGGACTAAGAGGAAAAGACAATCTTTAGTCCCACTACCTGCTTCCTGAGGGAGAGAGTCTCCCCTTGTTACCCCCTGGCCTGGGGCTTCCTCCAATCATCCAGAAGAGGGCCTTCACCTGGGCCGGGGATCACACTGGGAAGAGAGGGCTCAGGTGGAGAGAGGGGATGGCATCACTGAAGGTACATTCCCTTAGGTATTGCATCCCAAAACAAAGGTGAAGCTTTCTTTCTTTCTCACAAACTGTAAAAGGAGACATCAAAATACAAAAATTGGCCAAAAGATCATCACTCACCATCAGGGAAATACAGATCAAAACCACAATGAGATATCACCTCCCACCTGTCAGAAAGGCTAAAATTAACAACTCAGGAAACAGCAGGTGTTGGTGAGGATGTGGAGCAAGCTCTTACACTTGGGAATGCAAGCTGGTACAGCCACTCCGGAAGACAGTATGGAGGCTCCTCAAAAAGTTAAAAATAGAACTACATATGACCCAGCAATCACACTACTAGCTATTTATCCAAAGGCTACAAACGTAGTGATTCGAAAGAGCACATGCACCCCAATGTTTATAGCAGCACTATCAACTATAGTCAAAATACTGAAAGAGCCCAGATGTCCATCGACAGATGAATGTATAAAAAGATGTAGTATATATGCAATGGAATATTACTCAGCAACCAGAAAGAATGAAATCTTGCCTTTTGCAATGACAGGGATGGAGCTAGAGGGTATTATGCTAAGTGAAATAAGTCAATCAGAGAAAGACAAATAGCACATGATTTCACTCCTATGTGGAATTTAAGAAACAAAACAGATGAACATAGGGGAAGGGAAGAAAAATGAAATAGGATGAAATCAGAGAGGAAGATATACCATAAAAGACTCTTAACTATAGGAAACAAACTGAGGGTTGCTGGAGGGGAGGTGGGCGGAGAATGGGGTAAGCTGGTGATGGGCATAAGGAGGGCACTTGTTGTAATGAGCACTGGGTGGTATATGTAAGTGATGAATCACCAAACTCTACTTATGAAACTAACAACACAGTAGATATTAATTAAATTGATTTTAAATTTTAAAAAAAGAAAAAAAAAATAAAGCCAAAAGAAGTCAATAAAAAAAGAAGAAAAAAAAGAGAGAGAGAAAGAAATAGAAACCCAGAAGAGGTAAGAAGAGAGGGAGTGTAACATGGTAGATTTAAAAAAGTATCTAAGTATTTACATTGAATGTAAAGTGGACTCAAAGTCCTAATGAAAAGGAAGGTGTTAGACTAAATAAAAAAACAAAACAAAATAAACTGGTCTATGCTATTTTAATGAAATATGCCTAAATCACAAGGTAGCGGGAAGCTTGAAAGTCAAAGAATAATAAAAGATATACATCATTTAAACTCTAACCACAGGTAAGTACATATATTCATTCATAAATTAATAAATAATAAATAAATAAATAAAGCTGAAAGCATGCCAGAGATTAAGAATGAAATTATTTTATTTATCAGGATGGATTCAGCAGACACATTTTGCAATTCTTAAGTAGTATGCACCTAAATACATGGCCTCAAACTATATAAAACATAAAATTGACCAAAGACAAGCAGGTAAAGACAAAACCACAATCGTACCAGCGATTTATTTTCCCTCTTTTAGCACCTGATTAAGTAAACAATCAAAAATAGTGCTGAAATATATAAAATTTAAGCAATACAATCAACTCCCCTAATAAAAATGTATAGATGTTTATGAACCCACAAATGAACGTATAAATATAAAATATGCATTCTATTCAAGCACATGTAAAATATTTGAATATTTTATTAGAGTATAAACTAGTTTCAAAATAGTCAAAAGATTGAAACCATTGCAGTTACTTCTTTGATCACAATTTAATTAAATTAAAAATAAATAATGTAAAGAAATACAGGTGTTTTAAAATTAAAATGTATAACTCTAGGTAACCCTCAAGTCAAAGAAAATTAAACTGAATACTAAGAGAAATGTCACCATCAAAAAGAGTGGTACAGCTAAACAGCATTTAGAGGGAAATTTAGAACCTTATGTACATGTATTAGAATAAAAAACAAGCTGCAAAAATCTCAGAAAGTTAGGAGAAAAAAAAAACAAAGAAAGTAGAATGAGGTGCAAATAAACAATGTCTGAAATGAACAAGAGTACATCGCTTCAGATCATGCAGCCATTATAAATTAATAAGATGACAATATAGACAAACTTACGCCATTATTCCAATGAATTAAAATGTTTATGAAATATACAAATTTCTTAAAAAATATAATTTATCAAGACAAAGACTGACTTGTGAAAACTTAGCAAACTTGAATTTGCTTATAATTGCTCACTTGAATTAGTCATCAAAAACCTTTACACACACCCCACACACAATTTCTGGTTTCCAGTGGCTTCCCTGGGAAGTTCTACCAAACACTCAAGGACAAAGTATTTTCAAATTGCACAATCACCTCTAATAATAGGAAAGAAAATAAATCCTCCTCAGTTCATATTATCTTTACTTTGTTTCACAAAGATTTTAAAAGGAAAGTATATATTTAAAAAAAAAAGTCCACCCTTATAAACTTAAGTGCAAAAATTCTTTTTTTTTTTTAATAATGATTTTTTATTATATTATGTTAGTCACCATACAGTACATCCCCGGTTTTCGATGTAAGGCTCGATGATTCATTAGTTGTGTATAACACCCAGTGCACCATGCAATATGTGCCCTCCTTACTACCCATCACCAGTCTATCCCATTCCCCCACCCCCCTCCCCTCTGTAGCCCTCAGTTTGTTTCTCATAGTCCATAGTCTCTCATGTTTCATTCCCCCTTCTGATTACCCCCCCTTTCTTTATCCCTTTCTTCCCCTACTGATCATTCTAGTTCTTATGTTCCATAGATGAGAGAAATCATATGATAGTTGTCTTTCTCTGCTTGACTTATTTCACTAAGCATTATCTCCTCCAGTGCCGTCCATGTTGTAGCAAATGTTGAGAACTCGTTCTTTCTGATTGCTGAGTAATATTCCATTGTATATATGGACCATGGCTTCTTAATCCAGTCATCTGTTGAAGGGCATCTCAGCTCCTTCCACGATTTAGCTATTGTGGACATTGCTGCTATGAACATTGGGGTGCATATGGCCCTTCTCTTCACTACGTCTGTATCTTTGGGGTAAACACCCAGTAGCGCAATGGCTGGATCATAGGGTAGCTCAATTTTTAACTTTTTAAGGGACCTCCACACTGTTTTCCAGAGTGGCTGTACCAACTTGCATTCCCACCAACAATGTAGGAGGGATCCCCTTTCTCCACATCCTCTCCAACAATTGTTGTTTCTTGCCTTGTCTATTTTTGCCATTCTAACTGGCGTAAGGTGGTATCTCAGTGTGGTTTTGATTTGAATTTCCTTGATGGCTAATGATTTTGAACATTTTTTCATGTGTCTGTTAGCCATTTGTATGTCTTCATTGGAAAAGTGTCTGTTCATATCTTCTGCCCATTTTTTGATTTGTTTATTTGTTTCTCGTGTATTGAGTTTGAGAAGTTCTTTGTAGATCTTGGATACCAGTCCTTTATCTGTAGTGTCATTTGCAAATATCTTCTCCCATTCCGTGGGCTGCCTCTTAGTTTTTCTGACTGTTTCCTTGGCTGTGCAGAAAGTTTTAATCTTGATGAAGTCCCATAAATTCATTTTATCTTTTGTTTCTCTTGCCTTTGGGGATGTATCATGAAAAAGGTTGCTTTGGCCAATGTCGTAGAGGTTGCTGCCTATGTTCTCCTCTAGAATTTTGATGGATTCCTGTCTCACATCGAGGTCTTTCATCCATTTGGAGTTTATTTTTGTGTATGGTGTGAGATAGTGGTCAAGTTTCATTCTTTTGCATGTAGCTGTCCAATTTTCCCAGCACCATTTATTGAAGAGACTGTCTTTTTCCCACCGGATGTTTTTTCCTGCTTTATCAAATATTAGTTGCCCAAAGAGCTGAGGGTCCATTTCTGGGCTCTCTATTCTGTTCCATTGGTCTATGTGTCTGTTTTTGTGCCAGTACCATGCTGTCTTTGTGATCACAGCTTTGTAGTACAGCTCGAAATCCGGCATTGTGATGCCCCCAGCTTTGTTTTTCCTTTTCAACAGTTCCTTGGAGATTCGGGTCCTTTTCTGGTTCCATACAAATTTAAGGACTATTTGTTCCAGTTCTTTGAAAAACGTTCTCGGTATTTTGATCGGGATAGCATTGAAAGTGCAGATTGCTCTGGGTAGCATGGACATTTTAACTATGTTAATTCTTCCGATCCATGAGCATGGAATATCTTTCCATCTTTTTATGTCTTCCTCAATGTCTTTTAAGAGTGATTTATAGTTTCTAGAATAAAGGTCCTTTACGTCTCTGGTTAAGTTAATTCCAAGGTAACGTATGGTTTTTGGTGCTATTGTAAATGGGATGGATTCCCTAATTTCTCTTTCTTCGTTCTCGTTATTCGTGTACAGAAATGCAACTGATTTCTGAGCATTGATTTTGTATCCCGCCACGTTACTGAATTGCTCTATAACTTCTAATAGTTTGGGATGGATTCTTTTGGGTTTTCCATATAGAGTATCATGTCATCTGCGAAGAGAGACATTTTGACTTCTTCTTTGCCGATTTGAATACCTTTGATCCCTTTTTGTTGTCTGATTGCTGTTGCAAGGACTTCTAGTACTATGTTGAATAATAGTGGCGAGAGTGGGCATCCTTGTCGTGTTCCTGATCTTAAGGGAAAGGCTTCCAGCTTTTCCCCATTGAGAATAATATTTGCAGTAGGCTTTTCATAGATGGCTTTTATGAGATTGAGAAAAGTACCTTCTATTCCTACACTCTGAAGGGTTTTAATCAGGAAAGGATGCTGTGTTTTGTCAAATGCTTTTTCGGCATCGATTGAGAGGATCATATGGTTCATGAGTCTTTTCTTGTTGATATGATGTATCACGCTGATTGATTTGCGAATATTGAACCACGCTTGCATCCCATGTATGAATCCCACTTGATCGTGGTGGATAATCCTTTTAATGAACTGTTGGATTCTATTAGCAAGTATCTTGTTGAGGATTTTGGCGTCCATATTCATTAGGGAAATCGGTCTGTAATTCTCCTTTTTGAGGGGGTCTTTGCCTGGTTTGGGGATCAAGGTGATATTGGCCTCATAGAATGAGTTTGGTAGCTTTCCTTCTGTTTCTATTTTTTGAAAAAGCTTTAGGAGAATAGGTATTATTTCTTCTTTGAATGTTTGGTAGAATTCCCCAGGAAAACCGTCCGGGCCTGGAGTTTTGTTATTTGGAAGGTTGTTTATCACTGACTCAATTTCTTCATAATTAATTGGCCTGTTTAAGAAATCAATTTCTTCCGGTTTCAATCTTGGTAGTTTATAGGTTTCCAGGAAGGATTCCATCTCTTCCAGATTGCTTAGTTTATTGGCATATAGCTGTTGATAAAAATTTCTAATAATCCTTCCAATTTCAATGGTGTTCGTCATGACATCTCCTTTTTCATTCATAATTTTAATAATCTGGGTCCTTTCTCTTTTCTTTTGGATAAGTCTTGCCAGTGGTCTGTCAATTTTATTGATTCTCTCCAAGAACCAGCTTCTAGTCCTGTTGATCTGCTCTACTGTACTTCTGGTTTCTGCTTGATTGATTTCAGCTTTAATTTTGGTCAACTGCTTCCTTGTACGTGGATTAGGCCTGTCCCTCTGTTGCTGTTCCAGCTTCTTGAGGTGAGAATATAAAAACTGCATTTTAGATTTTTCTATTCTTTTGAGTGAGGCTTGGATGGCTATGTATTTCCCCCTTAGGACTGTCTTTGCAGTATCCCATAGGTTTTGGACTGTTGTATTTTCATTTCATTGGTCTCCATAAATTGTTTAATTTGATTTTTGATTTCCTGGTTTATCGAGTCATTTCTGAGCAGGATGGTTCTTAGTCTCCAAGTGTTTGAGTTTCTTCCAAATTTTTCCTTGTGGTTGAGTTCCAATTTCAGAGCGTTGTGGTCTGAGAATATGCAGGGGATAATTTCAATCTTTTGGTATCGGCTGAGACCTGTTTTGTGTCCCAGAACATGGTCTATTCTTGAAAATGTTCCATGGGCATTAGAATAGAATGAGTATTCTTTGGTTCTGGGGTGTAGTGTTCTATATATATCTAAGAGGTCCAACTCGTCGAGTATGGCATTCAAAGCCTTTGATTCTTTGCTTAGTTTTTGCCAGGGTGTTCTGTCTATTTCTGAGAGTGGAGTGTTGAGGTCCCCTACTATTAATGTATTTTTATCTATATGTCTCTTTATTCTGGTTAAGAGTTGGCTTGTGTATCTTGCTGCTCCCCTGTTGGGGGCATATATATTTATAATTGTCATATCCACTTGTTGAATACTTCCTTTAAGAATAATATAGTGCCCTTCTGCATCTCTAACTATAGTCTGTAGTTTAAAATCCAGTTTATCTGATATGAGAATTGCTACCCCAGCTTTCTTTTGAGGTCCATTTGCGTGAAAGATGGTACTCCATCCCCTTACTCTCAGTCTGAATGCATCTTTGGGTTCGAAATGAGTCTCTTGTAGACAGCAAATGGATGGGTCATTTCTTTTTATCCAATCTGCAACCCTGTGGCATTAAAAGCAAGAATTTAAACCATTAATGTTAAGACTGAGTACTGAGAGATATGCTTTTAATACTGCCATGTTGTCAGTAAAGTCTTTGTTTGTATTGGCTGTGACTTTCTGTTTTGTATCACTCTTGGGGCCTTTTTACTTTTATAGAACCCCCCGTAATACCTCCTGTAGGGCTGGTTTCGTGGTTACGAAATTGGCTAGTGACTGTCGATTCTGAAATGTCTTTATTTCTCCATCAATTCTGAATGACAGCCTTGCTGGATAAAGGATCCTTGGCTGCATGTTTTTCTCTGAAAGAGCTTTAAAAATGCTCCCCCAACCCTTTCTCTCATTCCAGGTCTGTGTAGACAGGTCTGACGTAATTCTGATGCCTTTGCCTTGGTACGTGAGAAATTTCTTTGCCCTGGCCGCTTTCAATACCGTATCCTTGGATCTCATATTTGCGAGTTGCACTATGACGTGACGTGGTGTAGGTCTGTCATGGTTGAGCTTGGGAGGGGTCCTCTCTGCCTCTTGGACACGAATGTTTGTTTTCCTCGCTAGATTAGGGAAGTTTTCAGCTACAATTTGTTCAAATATCTCTTCTAGACCTCTGTTTTTCTCCACCCCCTCGGGGATGCCGATGATTCTAACATTGGATCGTTTCGTTGAGTCAGTAATCTCCCGTAGCCAACATTCGTGGGCGTGGATTTTTTTAAGACCATCTCTTATTTTTATTTTTTCCTCTATTAACCCATCCTCCAATTCACTAACCCTTTCCTCCGCTTCCATGACCCTGGCCGTCAGAGCCTCTAGTTTTGCCTGCATTTGGCTCATAGAATTTTTAATTTCTGTCAAATTCGCTCTCATTTCCGCCCTTAGGGATTCTATATTCTCAGTAACATTTTCCTGAATACTTTTTTCAAGTCTACTCATTATCTTGACCATTGTTACTCTGAATTCCATTTCTGATAATTTGGTTACATCCATATCCGTTACTTCTGTGGCAGAGGCCACTGACTCACTGTCTTTTCTTTGCTGGGGGGGGGCTTCTCCTTCTTGTCATTCTGATGAGGAGAGGTTGCGGGGCTGTCCAGAGCCCAAATTATTGACTGGGTCCCAGGCCGTGCCCCTTGTTTTATAGGGATCTTAGAGATGTGGGCTTCTTCTTTAAAGATTTTATTTATTTACTTATCTGAGAGAGGGAGACAGACAGCAAGAATGGAACAGAAGCAGGGGAGTGAGAGAGGAAGAAGCAGGCTCCCAGCGGAGGAGCCCGATGAGGGACTCCTTTCCGGACCGCTGGGATGACGCCCTAAGCCGGAGACAGGCGCTCAATGACTGCGCCACCCAGGCGCCTCGGGTTGTGGGCTTCTTGATTTTTCAGCCTGCCTTCTGTGTTCTGGGGGAGGGGCCTGCCGCGCTGATACTCAGGCAACCCTGTTTGGTTAGAGTCTCCGTGTCCCCTGCGAGGGGGGATGGGGATGGGCACGCTGTGAGCCGGTATTTCCAGGCTTTTGTTCTCTGGAGGCTTTCCCTGGCAGCCGGCTATGCCTCTTCTGAGGGTCAGAGCAGCAGAGGCTGCATTGTCACAGAACAGAGGGATTGCGGCCCGTTCTCCACTGATGTTCTGGCCACTTTAACTCTATTACTGTTGGTGCTGCTTAACCCTGCAGCGTCCCGGGATGTGCGCACCAACTCGGCGTCCCTGCCCTCACTTCCAGGGCCGGCGCGTCTCTGTCCTTTGTGTTTCTAATGCCGTCAGTCACCGGCCGCCCCGCACGCTCCCGGGTCTCCCGGTCTCAGTCTATGCCCGGTGAGCACACCTCGATTCCGGAGTTTCGGGAGAAGCCTGGTGGCGCGCGCACCCGGTTCAGGGTCTCAGTCTGCTGTTTCGCGGGTGCCGACCGCGGGTCCGCCCGCTCCCCCGTGCAGGTGGCCCGCCAGCCGCCAGCCGCCCCGCGCGCGCTCCAGGAGCTCCCGGTCTCAGTCTGGATCCCGTGAGCACAGCGGGATTCCGGTGTTCCGGGAGATGCCTGGTGGCGCACGTTCACGGCTCACCGGTCTCAGTCCACTCTCTCGCGGGTGCCCTCTGTGAGTCCGCCCGCTCCCCCGTGCAGGTGGCTGCTGCTTCCCGGAGCCCAAACGCGGCGGCTCCCTCCCCCTTCCGTTTATCTTCCGTTATCTGTGCACGGTTTACAGCTCCCCTCTTCGTACCTCAATACTCAGCGCTGGAGATGTTCATTTGTAGAGTTCCAGATGCATCATCCTGCGTCTCAGGCTGATTCCGTGGTTATTTAGGCTGGTCTGGTACCTATCCAGCTCGACTCAGGGGACCGGCTGAAAAAGGGGTCCCCTACTCCTCCGCCATCTTCCAAGAGTCTCCTTAAGTGCAAAAATTCTAAACAAACATTAGCAAAAAAAAAAAAAAAAAATTAGATTGAGCAAGTTCAGCCTATACCTGGCACGAAAGGTTGTATTAAAAGTAGTAGATGCAAAAAAAAAGGGGGGGGGCAAAGAAAGAAAGAAAGGGATTCAACATAAATAAGGAGGCCTGACTACAGGCCCAGGGGCGGGTTAGGTACTCTGACAGGTGGAGGTGTGCTGACATGCACATGCTGTCCTGTGTGCATACAGATGTTGTCCGTTCTGATTTATTGGTGCCTCTGCTGTGTCAGCTGTTTACTATTTGGATTATTACCTCTAGGGGAGAAAAAATCCAATAAAGAGGATATCCACCTAAAAAAAAAAGTAGCAAATCAAATAGTGTAATTCGTCACATAAATAAAAAGAACAATCTTGTGATCATTTAATAGATGCATAAAATGTATTTGGTAAGAAACAAACAGCCATTCATAGGAAAGCATCTTAGCCATTGGGAATAGAAAGGAACATTCTTAATGTGATTAAACATACGTAGACAGACCTAAAACAGTTATCTTCCTAAATGGTGAAATGTTGAAAACTTTCCATTTGAGACACAGAACAAGGTAAGGATGTTTGGGAACAGTACTTGAGCTCCATGTTGTGTTCGAGGATTTTGCCAGTACAATAAAACAAGGAGTGAATGGACAGATGAATGAATATTGAGAGGGAAGAAATCAGGCAATCGTCTCTCTGATTTCTTCCAAGGGGGGGGGGGTGTGAAATTCCTAAGGAGGCACATTTGGTGCACTGACAAAATCATCTACAGATGAGTTAATAGGATTAGTGAGTTTTGCAAAACTACTGGATACAGGGCCAATTTATAAATCATACTGATACGCTAGCAGCAAAATGCAAAAATGAGAATTCAAGAAACAGACCATTTCAATAGCTTCAACATATCAAAAACATACTATTTTTTAAGTTGGGTACACAACATGAAGGAAACTACCAAATAACATTTAATTCTTTCAAATGAAAGAAGACCCAAGAAAAAGGAAAAATGGACCACATTCATGCAGTGGAAGTTTGAGTATTATAATGAAGAAAATGTTCCCCAAAGTGGCCTATAGATTCAATGTCTCTTCACTCATTAGGGGTTTTATTTATTTTTTATTTTTTATTTTTTTAAAAGATTTTATTTATTTATTGGACAGAGAGAGACACAGCAGAAGAGGGAACACCAGCCTGGGGGAGTGGAGAGGAAGAAGCAGGCTTCCCGCTGGGCAGAGAGCCTTATGTGGGGCTTGATCCCTGGACCCTGAGATCATGACCTGAGCCGAAGGCAGATGCTTAACGACTGAGCCACCCAGGTGCCCCTCATTAGAGGTTTTATGGTAGACTCTTATGAGCTGATTACAAACTTTGGTGAAAATACTGTGGGCCAAGAAGAGCTAAGTTACTTTTGATGGGAACTTAGATGGGAAGACTCCGTGTTTCCAATATCAAATTGTATTATACACTTGAAGTCTTTAAAGTGGTCAACTGACAAACCAAGGACAAACAAATGAACTAACAGGACAGAATTGAGGATCTCCAAACAGATCCACACATATATGAATATAAATTTGTGAACTATTAGCAGTACAGAAGACTGGGAAAGGTTTTTTTTTTTTTTCTTTTTCAGTTTTTTTTAAAGATTTTATTTATTTGAGAGAGAGAGGGAAAGAGAAAGAGAGCATGAGTTAGGAGGAGGAACAGAAGCAGAGGGAGAAGCAGACTCCCCACTGAGCAGGAAGCCCAATGTGGGGCTCAGTCCCAGGACCCTGAGATCATGATCTGAGCTGAAGGCAGACACTTACCTGACTGAGCCACCCTGGCGCCCCTCTTTTTCGGGTTTATAGAAATGTAATTGACATATAACATTGTATATATAGATACAAATATAGTTACCACAATAAGTTTAGGTGACATCCATCCATCACCTCACATGGTTACAAGTTTTTTTCTTTTGTAATGAGGTCTTTAAAGATCTAATCTCTTAGCAACTTTCAAATATACAAAACAGTGTTGTTAACTATAGTCACCATGGTGTGCGTTAAAGTCCCAGAACTTAATCATCTTAGGAATGGAATTGCATGCTTCCCTCCCTCCCCCATCCAGAGAGAGGGAGAGAGCGGGAGAACAGGAGCAGGGGTGGGGAGGGGCAGAGGGAGAGGGAGAGAGAGAATCCCAAGCAGGCTCCACACCCACTGTGGAGCCCTCAGGGGCTTGATCTCACAACCCTGAGATCATGACCTGAGCCAAAATCAGGAGCCCAACACTTAACTGACTGAGCCACCCAGGCACCCCATGGAAGTTTGAGCTTTTAGACCACCTTTACCCATTCCATCCTCCCGTGATTTGCCCGAGTCTGGCAACCCTCAATCTGTATTTGTATTTCTTTTTGTATTTGTTTTTTTAGACTTCACATATAAGTGAGATCATACACTATTTGCTCTCTCTTTGACTCACAGTGCCTTCAAGTTCAGGATGTCCCTACTTTTCATGGCTGAATAATATTCCATGGTGTATGTGTGTGTGTGTGTGTGTGTGTGTGTGTGTGTGTATACACATACCACATTTTCCATGGCGTGTGTCTGTGTGTGTGTGTATATATATACACACCACATTTTCCATGGTATACACACACACCCCCCCCACATTTTCTTCACCAATTCATCCCTCAATGGACACTTACATTGTTTCCATGTCTTGGCTATTGTAAATAATGCTGCAATGAACTAGAGTATGCATTATTTCAAAGAAGATATTCAAATGGCCAGCAGGTACATGGGAAGGTGCTCAAAATCACTCATCATCAGGGAAATGCAAATCAAAACCACAATATGATGTCACCTCATACCTGTTAGAATAGCTATTATCAAAAAGACAAGAGATAAGTGTTGCGAAGGATGTGGAGAAAAGGAACCTTTGTGCACTCTTACTGGAAATATAAATTGATACAGTCACTATGGAAAGCATGGACTTTGCTCAAAAAATTAAAAGTAGGGGCACCTGGGTGGCTTAGTCATTAAGCGTCTGCCTTCGGCTCAGGGCATGATCTCAGGGTCCTGGGATCGAGCCCCGCATCAGGATCCTCTGCTGGGAGCCTGCTTCTTCCTCTCCCACTCCCCCTGCTTGTGTTCCCTCTCTCACTGGCTGTCTCTCTCTGTCAAATAAATAAATAAAATCTTTAAAAAAAATTAAAAGTAGATCTACCATATGATCCAACATTTTGGATCCACTTTTCAGTATATTTCCAAAAGAAACAAAATCACTAGTTTGAAGAGAACCTGAATGTTTGTTGCAGTATTATCTACAATAGCCAAAACAGAATATTTTTTTCCCATAAACTGGTGCTCTGGCATTGGAGATTATATGTAAAGATAAATACAAAATGATATATAAAGTAATATCACATACCATACATACACAAGTAGCAATTCTAAGTTTGTTGTAACTATATATGTCAAAGAAATAATTAAACAATAAAACTTAAATAATTTAGAAAGATAGTTTTGATCTATCATAAGTAGTTTTGTAGAATACAAAAATCAGTAAGTATAAATTAAAAGACTGGTAGGTTTTGCTACGGCATTAAGAACTTTTTGCTGAAGGAAGCATTAAGAAAGTGAAAATGAAATCAGAGTGGGAGAAGATATTTGCAATACAAAAAAAAAATTGTCAAGTAACTCCTATCAGAATATATGAAACCAAAGAAATCAGATAATCTAATCAAGAAAAAAAAAATGTTCAAGGGACTTCAACAGTCATTGAACAAAAAAGAACAGAGAAAAGACCAACAGATCTTATTTCTAACCAGGAATATGCAAAGTAAAGCTGCAATGAGGTATCACTGGTGGATATCCATCAGAATGGCTGAAATTTGGAGTGCCTGGGTGGCTCAGTCAGTTAAGTGACTGCCTTCAGCTGAGGTCATGATCCCAGCATCCTGGGATCGAGCCTCACGTCGTCAGGCTCCCTGCTCAGTGGAGAGCCTACTTCTCCTTCTCCCTCTGCCTGCCACTCTGCCTACTTGTGCTCTCTATCTCTCTGTCAAATAAATAAATAAAATCTAAAAATAAATAAATAAATAAAAAGAATGGCTGAAATTCACCTGACAATGGCATGATTTAGCAATGGTGTGGAAGAAGAGAAACTCTCCTACTGCTAGCAGTCAATAAAGTGGTTAGATTACTTTGGGAAGCCATTTGGAAGTATCTAATATGCTAAACAGATATATTTCCATGACCCAACAAATCTAGAGGCATATATCTGACAGAAATGAAGTCAAGTGTATGCCAAGAGACATATTCAAGAATGTTCATGATGGTTAACACAAATGTTCATTAACAGTAAATTGTAAAAATAAAATGTGATAGTTTCACTCACTGGAATGCCAACATACACAACAACAACATGAAGGAATTTTACAGACTTTTAGAGCCAGCCTCCACCCTGTACAATTCAATTTCTGCAGAGTGCTACAAATGGGAAAATCTATAATGCTGAGGGACTCACACTAAGGTGGTAGGCAGTGGAAGCGTTGAGTAAAACAAGGACATGGCTACCATAACGTGTAATAATGGTGACCTTCAGGGAAGTCAGAAGGGATTGTGATGATGAGGGTGCACATGGGAAGCTTCTTCAGGTCTGACAATGTGCTTTTACTTGACCTAGATCAAGATTATACCAATGTTCTACTTACAGTGATTAATGATGTCATGCATTTATATTTAATGGACTTTTCAGTGTGTAAATTGTATTTCTCAATTAAAAGGTTAAATCATGAAGGATGCCTGGGTGGCTCAGTTGGTTGAGTGTCTGCCCTTGGCTCAGGTCATGATCCCAGGGTCCTGGGATTGAGCCCTGCATCAGGCTCCCTGAGCCTGCTTCTCCCTGCCTCTGCCCCTCCTCCCTGGTCGTGCTCTCGCACTCTCGCTCTCTCTCTCTCTCTGACAAATAAATAAACAAATAAATACATAAATACATAAATAAATAAATAAATAAATATATAAAATCTTTAAAAAATAAATAAATAAAATAAAAGGCTAAAACATAAGAACAATAGCACAAAGATCCCAGAGGGTACCCAGGGTGCATCCTTAGTACAGGATCACTGTCACACTGAATTTCTTGGGCCATAGGTTTGCTGGCATTTTACATCTCAACAACAATCCTCCATTCCTCTCCTGTTAAGTGTCAGTCTTCGGTTTTGTTTCTTTGGTGAGTGGGGATGGGAATAGCATTGACCCAGTTCCCTGATTGAACACTGATTGCTTAGATCAAATCACAGTAGCACCTTTAGTTAGAATCTGAACTAAGCTAATCAGGACTAAACCATTCAACATACAGAGTTCATATGGCTATAAGAATTAGCATCAACCCAATTAAACTGAGCCAAGAAAGAAGACTTTTTGAGACTTTAGTGAAATAATATTTCTTGATCATCTAAAAGAGCTACTAAAAGTCATGAATTTAAAGCCTGGAATTGTTACCATATGTGAGAATCTAGCCTTAGGAGAAAAAAACAAAACAAAAACAAACAAAAAACTACCACACTCGGAGAGAGAAAGAAATTATGTCTTTGTCAACCGGTAACCATTAACTCAAGACAAACCCGAGCTTGTCCTACCTATGGACTTCACAATTTTGTGAGTGATTCAGTTCAATTTTTTTTGTTTATTTAAACCCATTTGCATTGTTTTTATTTCTTTTGACTATTTGTAACATTAAAAAGCCCTAGTTGACAGATAGGAACCACAAAATTGCATATAATTAAGATACTATCATCTGATGTGATTGAAAGAATAAATAGAAGACTATTTTGAGTTAAATATGTATTTATGGGAAAGTACACTGCTCTGACATTTAAATCTATATTAGACCCAGCTGTGAACAGAACTGGAGCAGAGTAGAAAATGCAACCTGGGATAAGGGCGTAACCTCTTTTGATTTTAGTTTTTTTCATCTAGAAAATGAAGTTAAGATTAGATGTGTATCTCAATGGGTTTGCAGATGGTAGCAGTACAGTTCAGCAGTTAAGAGCATGGACGAATCTGAATAAACTTAGATCTTAGTTCAGCTAGAAAATGCAGAAAATGATAATACTGAGGTCATAGGGTTTTTACAAAAATTAAAGGAGATATTTTATGCAGAAGCATTTTGTAAAGTATATATTTTCCAAGGCTCTTTTTACCTCAAATTTTGTAATCAGTGCTTTATAAAGCCAGTCATTTGGAAGATATGGAAATTCAAGGAAAACCCTGTATCTTACGTGAATTTGTCTAATGGATGTATTTATGTCTATCAGAATGATAACATTTAAGAAAGAAATTCCTCTGGGGCACCTGAGTGGCTCAGCCAGTTAAGAGTCCAGCTCGTGGTCTCAGGATCCTGAAATCGAGCCCTGCATCAGGCTCTGCACTCAGTATGGAGTCTGATTGAGATTCTCCCTCTCCCTCACCTTCTGCCCCTCCCCCGTTCCCCTCCTTTCTCTAAAACAAAAAAAGTAATGAAATCTTAAAAAAAGAGTGAGAAAAAAAGAAATTCCTCTGTTGTCTGCATTCTCATTATTAGGTTGAACTGTATGAAATTGCCATTTCTAACAGTAAAAAATTGTCAAATAGGTCGTTGACCTACCCATTTAGGCTTAGAAGGGAGATTGCTAACTTGAGACCTACTGAGAAGAGATCACTGGTAACAGACAGTGCTGAAGTTAAGCTGGTCATTCCATAAACTGAGCTGATGCAACCAAAACACCAGATCTTAGACCTCTGCTAAGGTTTCCATGATGCCCTGAACTGTGGTTGAACAAGAGTCTGCTGCAGCTCCATGATTTAAATTAGGCAATAATAGTAGCCATTTCCCTGACTGTTTGCTGTGAGTGTTTTGTGGTAATTAGAATGTAATTTTTATTGTTGTTTTGTTGTTACATCAAGTCATATAAAATTTCTGATGAGGAGGGAGTTCTTAACCATAAAGCTTTTATTTAAATAGAAGGAAGAAAGGAGATGAGAGGAGCCTATTCCCCTACTTAATAACCATCTTTCCTAGTATGCTTCATAATTTTGTGCTGGGTCTGATTCGTCCGTCTATCTGCCTCTGGACCATTTTATTCCTCCCTAGTTTTCAAATGACAGTTACATTATTAATTTAAATGAAATGATGATAGGTTTCAACTTCTATAACATGTTTCCTAAACCTAATCTGATCAACAAAACATGGACTATAATCACAGGTAAGCAGAGGCTGTCACACGGATCTCCAAAGTCCCAATGTCATCTTAAATTTTGGCAATAACAGTCCAAGAAATTTATTTCAATGCTCATTTATAATAATAATAATAATAAAATTTAAGTGCTGATCACGATAAATATAGCCCCCATCATTCCTTTAAAAGAAGTTACTATTGCACAAGGAAAGACTGTTCTCAAAATCTTTCTTAATCCTAAATCTGCTATATTTATGGAAAAAGAATAACATATTTCATCATCTTCATAATATAGTTATTTCATGTTCAAATCAATGTGTTTGTTTATATCTACAAAGTACTGAACTGTCAATTCATGTTTAAATTGCATGAAAAATGTTTAAAGGAATGACGGGAGTTTTCACTTTTCAACCAATCAATATAGTCACTTACACACTAGGAGGGGGAAGAAAAGAAATTCTTTAGCGAATTTAAGATACAGAACACAGAAAATGTAATGATCCAAAGCTCAAAAGATGGGATCGTTACTTGGTAGGAAAAGAAGAGTCTCTTAGGAAATAAAACATGCAGGCCCCATAAGGTGTGTTTCTTGAAGCATTCCATTCATGTAAGGAGTCTTAGTAGAATATTGTTCACTGAGTGGAGTAAACTTTTTCTGTTTCTGCCTGCAGTCAGTGCTTTCTCTCAGAAATAATAATGCACTCCAGTGGGAGCTGAGAAACTAGCCTTAAATTCCTCTCACATTGATGATTACTACTGTTTATCAGTCATTATTTATTCAAAACAATCCACTGATAAATTTATTATAAATGGGGTCCAAATGAATGCTGGATAAGCATGAAGCTATACCGATAGACATAGCAATCGACATTTCCTGAGATTTCACCTGAAATGCCCATGACAAACAATGGCAATGGAGTGAATTTCACATGATTGCAGACTAGAAATGATCTGTCTTTTTTTTTTAAGATTTTATTTATTTATTTGACAGAGAGAGACAGCCAGCGAGAGAGGGAACACAAGCAGGGGGAGTGGGAGAGGAAGAAGCAGATTCCCAGCGGAGAAGCCTGATGCGGGGCTTGATCCTGGAACACCGGGATCATGCCCTGAGCCAAAGGCAGACGCTCAACGACTAAGCCACCCAGGTGCCCCTAGGAATGATCTGTCTTATAGATTATTTTTCTATTTTCCATTTTTAACATTGGTTTTAATCTTTGCCATGAAGACTTTTTGAATGTGGTTGTGTGTTGGGTTTTTTTATTCTTTAATGCAGTCAAATCTCTTCATTTTTTCCTTTTTTATTTCAACCTTTGGGATTATGCTTAAAAAGTCATCCATAAATGCATTGCTTCCTTCACATAAAATCATTTATCTTCCTGGATTTATTTTGATTAATAATGTGAGGTAAATACATAATTTTGTTTTAAAAATAATTAGTCCATTTTACATAATTATTTATTGAATTAATATGCCATTTCTTCACTGATTTTATGTAATAAATTTTTATATCAGAGACTCAATCCATTCATTGATGACATATTTATTTCCAGTGCTATAATTATCAGGCACAGTGTTAAGTTCAGGAAACGCAATAACAAGCAACAGAGAGATCTCCTCTCATGATCTCTATCATATGGAGGGGGAAGATGAGGTAGGCAAGTATCACACAGAGGGGTATTGTAGGAGAGCACCTGACCTAAATAAGGTATAAAGGAAGTGTTCTCCTAAGAAGTGATGTTGAGATGCAGTCTAGTGGATAAGTAAGATTAAATTAAATAAACAAAGAAAGGTTCCAGGCATTGGGAACCACCTGTAGAAATGCCCTGTGTTTAGAGGGAACTGGTCTCACTGAATTGTAGAAAGATAGATAGTGTGGCTGGACTGGGAAAGGGAAGGACAGGGTGATATGGGGTAAGGTTAGTGAACAGGATGGGAGTCAGACCATGAAAAACCCTATAGGAAAATGTAGTGAGTCTTTATAATCCTAAAATCATCCAGATATCATAAAGAATATTACTTAGGAGTTAAATGATTAGCAATTTACTAAGGAAAGGTGATTCTAGTAACAATATGAGGGACAGCTGGAGGGTGGGCTAGACAGAGGAGAGGGTAGGTACGAGATGGTAATATATTGGATCAGGATGATAATATTGAAATAAATGCAAGTACATTGACTTCAGAATGCTGTAGAATATAAAGCATAATAATAGATTGGACATGGGAGGTAAAGATGTACAAGCATAAGCACTAGGTTTCAGATGTATCAGCATCAGTGAATAATGACGTCATTCACTGAAGAAACATTGTTTAGGAACGTGGAATATCCAGACTGTGAATTCTGTCTTAGTCTATGGAATTTTAGGAGACTTTGCCTCATTTAAAATAGTAGTTAACATATTTTATCTGTAAAGGGCAGAATAGTAAGTTTACTTTTTTCTTCTGCTTATATTATCATAAAGTCAGCCTCAGGTTGTTTTATTTTCCTCCCTATTCAATGATGGCATCACAGAATTAATTTTTCTTTGACAGCCCAGTGCTCATCCGTAACGTTTGTTCCTTAATGATCTTATTTTATTTTCCATTATGTCTTTCCATTTACCACTATGATCTAAGACTGGTTTTAACAAATATCTGGTGAAAAAATTATTCCTATTCTCTCTTCTCCCTAACCCTAATCATCTGACTTTTTTTACTTGTTTTCATTATATATTAGTAATTTCACAACATGAATATCATATATATTATATATATATATATATTCTGTTCTAGAACTTATCAAATCCTTCAATACTTTTTCCAATAAGTTCAAACCAAATAAGCTGAATTTAAGATCATAATATATATATATGAATATCATATATATATAATATATATATTCTGTTCTAGAACTTATTGAATCCTTCAATACTTTTTCTAATAAGTGTATATATATATAATATATATATATATATATTCTGTTCTAGAACTTATCGAATCCTTCAATACTTTTTCCAATAAGTTCAAACCAAATAAGCTGAATTTAGGATCTATGATCATACAAGTATTTTTCATTGTACAAAAAGTAGAGGGATTGTAGCCATAATTTTAAAAGGTAACCCTATGTCTTTAAGATGTACATTGGTTGAAATGAATCTCAGGCCTTAGGCTAATTAATTATATTTTATTATTGCTAAATATACTCATTTGCTCCAGGTCAAATTCAACTATTACTCTCTTTTGTATGTCACATGAATTCATGAGTCTTTTTCCCTGCAGTTTACGTGGAAGTAAATCTCAGCCTCTGCCCCCTCCATCCTTCACCACCCTGGTCACTGTGGGGTAAACAAGCAAGCTATTACTCTTGTTTGTGTTCTTTCTAAACCTTGGGGATTTCCTTTTCATTCTGTGTGTGTGCATGCGTGCATGCATGCAGCCTTGTCTGAAGAAAGAGACAGAGAAAATGAAAAGGATAAATACATTTTCCAGGAACCAAAGCCAAATTTGAAACCACATTAATATTTAAATGTGGGACTTAAAAAATAAACAGGTTATAGCCACATAAATGAAAGCTATTTCGTAATTAAACAATGATGTAAGTCTATGTCTTATTTGTATGAATATGGATCTATAATATATAGTGATATTAAAACAGCAGTGTATAAAAAACTTGAATATTAAAATCTCATTTTTAGAAAGACATTTCATAGAAAGAAATTAAAATCTACATTATCATGTCAATTTGTTTTTAAGTGGGCTTATAAGTAGTACTGCTTCTTCCTAATTTTTTTGTAATATTTTATCTGTTTTCCAATGCATATGAACTAATGTTAAAATCAGAAATAAAAGCATTTTGTTAAGAGGTGCCTGGCTGCCTTAGCCAGTAGAGCATGGGACTCTTGATCTTGGGGCCATGAGTTTGAGCCCCACGTTGGGTTTAGACATTACTTAAATAAATAAATAAACTCTTTTTAAAAAAGCATTTTGTTAAGACAATAGAATTAGTGATTCAAAATTTTGATATGTAACTCAAATTCCAAATCTATTTGTGACCAAAGCACACGTAGTTTCCAATAATTTAAATTATGTCTTCCTTAGTTATAAAACACAAACTTGAAACTACCATTGGCCTTACATTTAACCCCAAAATTCCCCAAAGATTTTTCTTAAAATAAAGGTCTAGAAAAGCATGCCTGGATTCGTTTATATTTTTAAATGTTTTTTTCTGGGAGTTCTAGCAAAGCAATATGACAAAAAAAGAAGAGGTATATTAATTGAAAACAGAGAAGAATTTTTTTCATTTTTTATTCATGATATGATTGCATAGCCAAATACCAAAAAATAAAATAAAAAATAATAGCATAGTTAAGAGTCCATTAAAATAGTAAGTTATAGAATAAATATGCAAAAATTAACTGTTTATAACAGCAAATACTCTTTAAATTTAACAAAATTGATCTGTAGTCTTTTCTAATTTTCAATATTGAAATAGAGTATTTTCCCCCACCTGATTAACCAGCTACCTTAGTAAAATTATTTTTAAAATCCACATTTTCCACTAAATAATAGGTACTGAATATAAAAAAAGTCTTTGAAATAAGAAGTTTGAGATTTGGCTGACTCGGACAAGTATTGCTCTCATAAAGGCTGAATCTCAGCATAGTGCTTCATTACCATAGTGAAGTTGGAAGGTCTCAAAGCATACCACCTTCCCAACCCAGCAGTTACTATTGTCACATAAACCAAGTCAGTCTACACAGAAAGCCTGCTTTCTCGTACAGGTCAATCAAGCCCACAGGAAATAATACTCTTAAGTAAATAATTGTAACTATTATTTTTCCTCATGCTTCACCAACACATTTTAATACACGTATGCCAAAGGGATATATGAATGATATTTGCCAACTTTTAATGATAAGGTGTTTTTTTTTTAATGAGGAAAACTGGCAGATTTACCAATAGCTTACTTTAAATAAAAGCATGAATAATTTCTAAAAGACTAAAAAAATTGAACAGAAAAATATTTGTTCCAAAATTCAAAAATAGCATTGTTGCTTTCTTCCTTTAGGTGATAATTACATAAAGCTTGCAAAGAATATGCTATCAACAAATCTTCTGAACAAGAAATTATTACATAAATATTTCATATAGTCTGAAATAAAATGAGGAAAGCAAGGAAGCCTGCAATGTGATGTATCATAACTTCTTTTAAAGTTTACATGCTTCTCACCACAACATACATGTTAACTTGAAAAAAATAATGCAGAAGAAAAAACACTAGTGTTTAAGAAAAAAATTACGAAGAAAGTTTAGTGTGTTCTTCTAGTTTCATATCAATGAATCTCTGCTTCAGAATTTCAGGGGAAAAAAATCTTTATTGCTATTTCAAATGAAGCTATAGGCAATCCTGTCCAAAAACGTCAACACTGAGTAATGCTAGGGTGTCTAACGAATACTGTAAGTGTTTTAAATATGCTAATTTGATTTGTCCAATGACACAAGAACACTGTAATCCACCAAAGACCTTGTAACTAAGTTGAGGACTGGTTATTCCATTAACACTATATGCACCACAGAACTAGAGTAAACTAAGACAGACCAGTCTGTATGTTGCCATGGCTAATGAGTTACTTTTTTGTTTGAAATTTATATGTTTTATTTCCTTTAAATAATCAGACAATACTGTCAGATATAATATGTTGTTGGGTTTCCACTGCTTCAGATTTTCAAAAAATCCCTGAAACACTGTAAATATGTAATGGACAGTCCAATACAAATGATAGTAATTCTAAATGTCAAGGATCCGAATAATGATCTTCTTGTCATAAGAAAATAAAAATCATGTCAGCAAGTTTTGTCATCATGTGACCCTGAAAATCAATATCTGGCAATGCTTCCAAAGTATCACAAAATCCCTTATGTATCTACTTTCAGATGAATGCGGTGACAGTGAAATGTTTCATGCAGTTCAGATAAAATATAGACTATTTACGTTGAGTTTTTAACTCTAAGTAATTAAAAAAAGTTTTCTTATGAATTTCATTTCATAACATCTTCCTAATTTTAAATTAATAATGTGGGAAGTTAAAGAATATAAAGAAATTAATCTTTTATAATTATGCTATTTTTTTCCCTTTTTTAAAGATTTTATTTATTTATTTGATAGAGAGCGAGCACAAGCAGGGGGGAGGGAGAGAGGGAAGAAGACTCCCCAGTGAGCGGTGAGCCTGAGATCATGACCTGAGCTGAAGGCAGCTGCTTAACCAACTGAGCCACCCAGGTGCCCCTAAATATGCTATTTTAGTCCACGTATGAAGTTATATATAAATTTGATTATATTGTACAGAAGGAATTGCAGTCTGGAGGCGCCTGGGTGGCTCAGTCTTTAAGTGTCTGCCTTCGACTCAGGGCGTGATCACAGGGTCCTGGGATCCAGCCCTGCATCGGGCTCCCTGCTCTGCTGGGAGCCTGCTTCTTCCTCTCCCTCTGCCCCTGCTGGTGTTCCCTCTCTGGCTGTCTCTCTCTCTGTCAAATAAATAAATAAAACCCTTGAAAGAAAGAAAGAAAGAAAGAAAGAAAGAAAGAAAGAAAGAAAGAAAGGAAGGAAGGAAGGAAGGAAGGAAGGAAGGAAGGAAGGAAGGAAGGAAGAAAGAAAGAAAGAAAGAAAGAAAGAAAGAAAGAAAGAAAGAAAGAAAGAAAGAGAAAGAATTATAGTCTGTTTTTCAAACCTAACCTAATAGTGTATACCTTAAATGCAATATTTTTTAAAAAGTATCTATACATATTTTGGGGGAGGATAACATTTTTATGGATAAAAGTTTATTGTATGAATTTCAGAAAGTACTTAAAATAGAAAGAAATGTTGAAAAACTAGCCCAACTCATGGGCTCAAAAATATCCCCAGCTAAAACTGTGCTGTATATTTCAGATTCTTTCTCTTTATTTATATTTTTAAGATTTATTTATTTGTATTGCTTCTCAGCCTTTTGGCTAAGATCAAGTGAAGATTTATTTATTTATTTGTTTATTTGTTTGTTTATTATTTTAGAGAGAGAGGGAGGGGTAGAAGGAGACAATCTTCAAGCAGACTCCCCATTGAGCACAGAGCCAGATGCAGGACTCCATCTCACAACCCATGAGATCAAGACCTGAGCCAAAACCAATCGTGGAGCGCTTAACCAATGGAGCTACCCAGGCAGCCCTCTTTCTCTTTATAATATTTATCTAAATACGAGTGTGTAAAACAACTACCATTGTAATCTTATACATGTTTCCAGTAATTCCAATAATTCAGTTATCTGATGTACCAAGATTTACTAAACCACAAGTATCTACAGGAGTACATTGAGATGAATTCCTAGAAGTGACTTAGGAGAATAATTTTGTACATGTTGTAATGTAACTGTGGAAAAATTCACAGATCTTCAAGGTCATTAGCAGTGCATGAAAATCCACTGTCCTCATACTTTTGTCAATACTGCTTATTTTCTCATGTGTGTTTGCTAATTTAATAGACCTTAAATATCATTTAATTGTTGTTTGCAGTTGCTTTTCTTCAGTTACAAGGGAATTTGAATATTTATTTGAAAAATTTTACTAGCTAATGTGCTTCCTTAGTGCATGACTTGCTAATGTCTCTGCCTGTGTTTTCTTGGATGTTTGTGTTTTCTTCAGTGATTAGCGAGAACATCATCGTTAAGGACACCATCATTGTTACACCTGCTGCCTTCTCCCAAGGCTGTCACATGACTAATGCAAGTTTCTGACGTACGATATATATAGTTTTGCTTTTGATATTCTTAGGAAAGTTTTTTTATCTTCAAATCCATAAAAGTATTTATTAGCATCTTACTTTACTATGTATGGTTTACTGTTATTTGCTTTAAATTCATTTTCTATATTTTGAAACATGGAGTGCCTTGACTATTTTTGCTTATTTTTTTCTAAGCAGCCTTTTAATATAGAACTACTGTCTGAATCACCCACTTTTCTCTCTGCATAAGTGCTATCTTTATGGTATGATAAAAATAATATTCATTTTAACCAATTCTGTGTATTTAAGGGTACTTTCAGACATAAGAAAATATTCACTGATATAGTACCCTCCCCTTATCTGTGGGGGATACATTCCAAGACCCCTAGTGGATGTCTGAAACCATGGATAGTACCAAACCCTAAATACTGTTTTTTTTCCTATACATACATACCTAAGATAAAATTTAATTTATAAATTAGGCACAGTCAGACACTAACAATGATGGCTAATAATAAAATAGAACAGGTACAATAATATATTGTAACAAAAGTTAGGTGACTATGTGATCTCTGTCAAAATATCTCATTGTACTGTACTCACCCTCTTGTGATAAAATGTCTATGTGATGAGATGAAGAGAGGTGACTGATTTAGCTATTGTGACATAGTGTTAGGCTACTACTGACCGACGACCTGACAAAACAGCAGAGAGATCACGTTATTCTGGACCACTACTGACCAGGGGTAAATGAAACTATGGAAAGTAAAACCCTGGGTAAGGGGGGGAATTACTGTATTTCCTTCAGCTTATTGGTGATTTGATCAAAACAAGTAAGTGGAGAGGGGCACTCGGGTGGCTGAGTCACTTAAGCATCCGACTCATGGTTTCAGCTCAGGTCATGATCTCAGGGTCTTGGGATCAAGCCCCACATTGGGCTCTGTGCTCAGCAGGGAGTCTGCTTGAGGATTTTTCTTCCTCTCCCTCTGCCCTTCCACCTGCCCCAGATCTCTTTCTCTCTCTCAAATAAATAAATAAATCCTAAAAAAAAAAAAAACACAAGTAGATAAATAAACAAAATTGGCATCTTGACATATGCAGTGAGATGTGGCTGTCATTGGACAAAGGGACCACCATAAATGATTAATAATGAAAAGGTACTTCCTAAGTGATTTTGCACAGTGTGATTCTACTCTATCTATTAGGATATGTCTTGTCCAATATCTATCCATATATATTGACATAACATATGAGGGTTCTTTAACTTAGAATTTTATAAAAACAAGTGGAGAATGACTGAACAGCCTGTGATGAATACTCCAGACAATTTGTTATAAAGACTCATAAGACGAACCGTAAAGGATTCAAAGTGGACTGAAATGTGTCTTTAGTTCCTTCTCATTAAAGAACTAATGATATTTCTTCAATACAGTGGCTAGAATCTTGCTCAGTCTGAATTTCTTTCTTTTCTAGTTCTTCAGATGAAACTGAGATGGAAGTTACTTCTGTCAGGACCCTTATTTACAGTCTCAGGCAACTCTGTTTTTCTTCATGACTGAGGAAATATTCAGACAATGATGCACTGGTCTGTATATAAGACTAGAGCACAAGAGACTGCTTTGTCTTTGGCAGCTGTGTTTCACCTGTGTGCTCAGCTACCCACGGTGTGGCAAGGAGGGGCAGTGGGAGGACGGTTACCCACTTTTAACAGGAGTAGCCACTTCTCGTTTGTTGTATTAGGTAAAACTGGTAACTGTGCACGGACATAGTTTGTATGCATGGGCCATCATGAGCTATCCATCAGTCAACAACTTGCCTAACATTTTATACGTTACAATGCTAGTTTTTTTTTCTAGCAAATATACCAGCTCTACTATTTAAATCTGAGTAGTTGGCTTATAAAAGCATAGCTTCTGCCAGAACCCAGAACTGCCCTAAACCGTCTCGAATGAACAATGAATCCTCGGGGGTCAGTATTGCTCTGTTTTCACTGACAGCTCACATTATTAAAGAAAATGTTTTTTGTTCCTTTCTGTCAAATCAAAATGTTTCTCTAATATGTCAAGCAATTGCTTGTTTCGAATATCTGTCGGATTTGCCATTGCTGCTAGATTAAGGTCAAAGTTGACAACTGAGCAGACATTGATAACACTTCCCAATAAGCAGAGGGTATGATCCTGACAACAAATTTTACGTTGGAATCTTAGTTCTTATTTGATTCTATTTAACCACTTAAATATTGTGCTAAGTAGGAATATATCTGCTAAAAGGATAAAAAAGCAAGTTTGACATTTAACAGAGATTAAGTTCTTCAAAAACATTCCATCTACCATGTTTGTAATCTTGAGTGTCATTATGAATTCAAGCCAAGTGTCTAGAAATATTTAATCCATGCGCATCTAACAGAGAGGCAATAGTACCCAAAGTATGTTTGTTGTAAGCACACATCTGTTGGTTACACATGACTAGCTAATCCTATTTTAGGACTGATTATGTAAAAATACTTGCACCATATGTCATTATCCTGGAATATTTGTATGGGCAAGTTCATTAAAGTTTTCAGATGTCCTTTCTAAAAAAATCAGATACATCTGTTTGTAGAATTAAGAGCAATGTGTTTTTTTTAATACACATAAGTTTTGATGATGATAACATTTGTAATTATATGCTGATACACATAGTTATTCATATGAAACTTGTTCAAAGTCACCTCTAAGACATTACAATTGATTTTCTTGCAAATGTCATATGATAAGACTTAATAGCAAAAGGGAAATGTTTCACAAATTAAAGGATGAAATTCATTTTCAAGTGCTTCAATATGTCTGTTGATTTAATTACTTTCAGTAAGGTGACTTCATTTTCAAAGTCAAAAGACTTCCAACACTATAAAGAAGGGACTTTCCCAACCTCCCAAAAAAGATAATTATAAAATGTACACACTTTTACTAGAAAAACTTTAAATCATTTGGGACCATTATATATTTTTTATTTCATAGTATTATCTTATATATACTTGCAAACAAGTTTCCAAAAATAACTTTGAAAAGAGCTACTTTTCCTGACCTTATTTTTAAGAAATAAAGGTAAATAATATAACTAAAACTCCACCTCATTATTCATTGAATACATTTGTTTTATTTGTATCTGAGATAAAGTATGTACTCTAAGTAAAATCACAGTTCAAAATAAGTCCACAAAGGAGCTCATCTATAATAGCATCCCTTCTAAAACTTCCCAAAAGCTGCTGAGTTCACAGTCATCCATACCAGATAGCAGTACCACATTATGTTCTTTCTTTTTGATCAAATACCAGGAGAATCCCTGAATTGCAAAGGACTGAGTAAGTAGAATGCTGCCAAAAGGAATATTCTGTTAGGCAGTGTATATTTGAAGTAACTCTAGTCAGAGCTGAGAGAGTTGAATCTTCTTGCACTCTAAAAAATACCAACAGATTTTTTTTTTTACTTTTGTTTTGCACTGTTCCAAGTGCCTTCCCACATTATATGGGGAATTCAGAAGAATAATTCAATTGGATGATTTTATGTTGCTTGACCTATTCACTGTGGTTATTAGTGGGCAAGAAAATCTTTAGATGTAATTAATGGGCATTTCCATACCAGGTTTTTCTTTAATTTAAAATTACTCTAAAAGTTTGATTTTTCTAATTTTACTCTATGTTATAAATATTTAGGAGAAAAATTTGCAATTACTTTTGCATCATTAAAGCATCTCACATATTAAAACTATTTACAGATATTGATAGGTCATAACCAGAAATTATTTGAGAGAGAAATTATGTTAACAAATTAATTTGTTGCTTTAAAAGTGATTTAAAAATAAAAAAAATAAAAATGATTGAAAAGAATATTATATTAATAGCAAAGTTTTATTGTAATGATAGTCATTACATTGAAAGAAATCAGTTTCTCTTTGAAAACTAGTGATGCTCAATATGTCACCATATATAGGTATCAAAGAAGATTAGAAGAAAACAAATTTTGCAATTTTTTTTGTCTCAACACTTTTTGAACTGTGACACAAAGTTCACACAACATAAAATTAACCATTTTAAAATGTATAATTCAGTGGCATTTAGTGCGTTTACAATGCTGTATAGCCATGCTTTCATCACTCCAGAAGAATACGCTGTATTCATTAAATGATCACACACTCCTCTCCACCTGCTGCCCCCCCCCCCCCACTGCCTGGCAACCTATAATATGCTTTTTGTCTCTGTGGATTGGGCTACCCTGGATATCTCATATAAACAGAATCCTTTAATATGGGACCTTTTGTGTAAAGATTCTCTTCCTTAGCTTAATGTTTTTGAGGATTATCCAAGTGGTAGCGTCTGTCAGTACCTCACTCCTTTTTGTGGCTGAATACTTTTTCATTCCACTTGTATACCACAATTTGTTTATCAATCTGTTGACAGATATCTAGAACTGTTTGGCTGCAACGGATAATGCTGCTCTAGACATTTGTGTACATGTATATTCAGTTGTGTCTGTATGGTCAGAAGTTTTCATTTCTTGCTGGTGTATACCTAGGAGTGGATGGCTGAGTTATATGGTGATTCTACATCTAACTTTTTGAAGAATTGTCCATATGTCTTCCACAGTGGCTGAGCCATTTTGCATTCTCAACAGCAATGCATAAGGGTTCTTATTTCTCCACGTTCTTGTCAATATTGTTATTTTACACTGTTTTGGTTATAGCCATCCTAGGAAGTGTGAGGTGGTGTCTCATTGTTGTTTTGACTTGCAATTCCTTAACCACCAATAATGTTAAACACCCTTTCATGTGCTTTTTGGTCATTTGGGTATCTTCTTTATAGATATGTCTGTTCAAGTCATTTGTCCTTTTTTAAATCAGATTGTCTTTTTGTTGTAGAGTTGTAAAAGTTCTTTAATTATTTTGGATACCAAACCTTATCAGTTACGTGATTTTCAAATATTTTCTGCCATTCTGCAGGTTTTCTTTTCAATTTCTTGATAATGCCAAACAGCTTTTAATTTTTATGAAGTCCAATTTATCTATGTTTTTTTCTTTTATTGTTCATGCATTTGATATCAAATTTAAGAATTTATTGACAAATCTGAGATAAAGAAGATTTATTCCTATATTTTCTTTTAACAGTTTTATAATCCTAGCTCTTATATTTAGATCAGTGATCAATTTTGAGTTAATTTTTGTATATGAAATGGTGTTAAGAGTTCAGTTTCATCCTTTTGTATTCTATTTCCCATTGACTAGTCCTAGCACCCTTATGGAAAAACAATTGGCCATATATATTTGGGTTTATTTCTGACCACTCAATTCTATTCTATTGGTCTATATGTCTATCCTTATGCTATTACAAACTGTTTTGATTACTGTAGCTTTGCAGTAAGTTTTAAAATCAGAAAATGTGTCTTCCAACTTTATCTTTTTCAATATTGTTTTGGCTATTTGAGACCCCTTATAATTCCATATGAATGTACTTATTTGTACAAAAGTGACAATTGGTAGGCATTGTCTGACATTCAAATAGAACATTTGAGGATAGGACCACATGTTGCTTCTTATCTGGATGACATTTTCATATTTTGAATTTCAAGGTTGTTGGTAAATAGGGCTGTAGCTATACTAAAAATGTCTTTAGCCAAATCCAATTTAAGGACACATTCTAAACAGTCTTTTTTTTTTCTTTTTTAAAGATTTTATTTATTTGACAGAAAGAGAGACAGCCAGCGAGAGAGGGAACACAAGCAGGGGGAGTGGGAGAGGAAGAAGCAGGCTGCCAGTGGAGGAGCCTGATGTGGGGCTCGATCCCAGAACTCTGGGATCACGCCCTGAGCCGAAGGCAGACACTTAATGACTGAGCCACCCAGGCGCCCCTAAACAGTCTTCTTATTTTATTTTTAACTTGTGGTTTTTTGCTTATATTGTTGAGGCCAAGAAAGGATTCGTTATATTTATTTTATATATATTTTTTGTATATATATATTTTATATTATTTTAAAAGTTTAAAGACTTTCAAATAAACATTGGGCTAAAACTAGATCTGATGAAGAATGGGTGATATGACAATGCTTTAGCCAGAGATTAGCACGGCCCTGATTATTTATTATTATTATTATTATTATTATTATTAAAAAATACTTTTGGTAAAAAATGCTAACCATCATCTGAGCTTTCAATGAGTCATAATCTTTTTGCTGATAGAGGGTCTTCTTTTCACGTTGAGGGCTGCTGACTGATCAGGGTGGTGGTTGCTGAAGGTCGAGGTGTCCGTGGCAATTTTTTATAATAAGACAATGATGAAGTTTGTCACAGCAATTCTGAGAGGCACATCAAATGTGCAAGAATACTCCGTGGCATATACTCTTCCAGTGAGTTCCTTGATTGGGTATGGAATTTCTTCCACAAGCACCTAGATTCCTGGATCTATGAGGCAGTAAAGAATAAGAGTAAATTTAAAAAATGTTCTTCATATTTTCATATTCATTATCCCAGATCCACACCTTCAAGATGGTGTGGAAAGACCATCTAAATATTAAATATGGGATAAAGACAAGTGATTTTGTGTAAAGGTGAGATGGAAGAGAAAGTAGTCATACATAAAGAAAGAGATTGCAGCTTAGAATACTGTATCAGTTTAATATGCACCCCAATGTTCATAGCAGCATTGTCCACAGTAGCCAAAGCATGGAAGGAACCAAGATGCCCTTCAACAGATGACTGGATTAAGAAGTTGTGGTCCGTATATACAATGGAATATTACTCAGCTATCAAAAAGAACGAATTCTCAACAGTTGCTGCAACATGGACGGCACTGGAGGAGATAATGCTAAGTGAAATAAGTCAAGCAGAGAAAGACAATTATATGATTTCTCTCATCTATGGAACATAAGAACTAGGAAGATCGGTAGGGGAAGAAAGGGATAAAGAAAGGGGGGGTAATCAGAAGGGGGAATGAAGCATGAGAGACTATGGACTCTGAGAAACAAAATGAGGGCCTCAGAGGGGAGGGGGGTGGGGAAATGGGATAGACTGGTGATGGGTAGTAAGGAGGGCATGTACTGCATGGTGCACTGGGTGTTATACACAACTAATGAATCATCGAACTTTACATTAGAAACCGGGGATATACTGTATGGTGACTAACATAATATAATAAAAAAAAACATTAAAAGAAAAAAAAAGAAAAAAAATAGAATACTGTATCAGTTGAAAAAATCAAATCGGAGTCTTATTTATAACAATTCATTTAAAAAAATAAGAAATTTTTATAAAATGTTGCTGTAATGAGGAAGAGCAAACTATCATGCAAAGACAAGGAAATTACACAATGGCTATGTAGAAACCTATGTAGGGTGATTGGACATCAGGCTGGATGCTAAAGAAACATATGTCAGAGAAAAAAATATAAAAGTTAAAAACATCAGAAGAAAAAAATAAATTAATGAGAAGATAGGTAAGAAAAAATAAAGAAATCCTAATCTGTATGAAATATAAGTACAATTTAAAAAGATGGAAATAGTACAACCTTTACAGAGTAGGAAGAAACTATTCACACTTAAAAAAAGAACAGTGAATATTAATAAAAGTATACTAATCATAAAACACAAAACTTGGCGAAAATTGTCAAGTTCAAGAGTGAAGAGAAAAATCTTTAAAAACACATTATCAGAAAATATAGTGTCAGTTTTGTTCTCCATCATATTGCCAGAATAACATAGTGCCTGGCAATAGTAGATACCCAATAAATACCAATATTTGCCAAATGAATGTATGAGTGAATAAAATTAAGTTCGGGAAAATAATATGTCTAACACAAATCTCACTAAAATCCCTGCACAGAGATTTGAGAATTGTTGTGGCTCTATAATTATAAAACCAAATAAATATTACTTGAGGAAAAAAGGCATCGGAAAGCAAACATATGGTAAACTCAGAACATACAAGCTAAAGAATCCTCCTAAGGGAAAAAACAAAAGATAAAACAAGTAAAAACAAAACAACAACAACAAAAACTTGCTGCAAAGTTACAAAAACAGATACCACACCACACCACTTGAGAAAATTCACGGTGAAAAGGCGCAAAGCAGTAAGTTTCAGATATTATAATTAATAAAGCTGAGGATAGCATTAAGCACATTAATGAAAACACAATGGTTGTACAATGGAGGACAGTTAGGACAAAAACGTAGGTAATTGGGGACTTATTTTTAAGTACTATTTTAAGTGCTTATTTTTAAGTACTACTAAAGTACTATTTAAAGTACATGATGTTGCCTCATGACTTGGCTGTGCACTTCTAGAAGAAGACCACAGAAGTGATGTGTGTCACGTTCAGGCCATCCTATCAAGTGGGATCTTTCTCCCATTTCTGGTCGCATTGTTTTGACCACCTTGGTTAAGGTGATATCTGTTAGATTTTTCCACTCTAAAGTTATTAATAAGCATGCTAACTTTACCATGTATTGGGGGGTTAGTACTTTGAAGCTATGTAACTATGTTGTTCCTCATCCAACTTCTACCACCGGTTTTAACATTTGTTAAGGCCCTGCCCTGAATCAATTACTCCCCATGAAGGATGAAGGAGAATGAAAAGCCAGTTACAAAGCTTGGTTCCCCAGGGCCCTGCTCCACAGGGACCAGCTTGAGGAAGAGTGATGGGAGAAAGTCAAAGGAAAAGGGATGAAGCTAATATGAGGGCATGTGGATTTTATAATAAAAATATAAATATTTCTTAAATCATTTGTGATTATCTTGGGTATGTTCCTTTCAGAATCTATCGTGCTCTACAGTAGAGACAGAAAGTATGTATTGGCAAGGAGGACAGATTCTCCTGTGGAATAAGACAATTAACTTTAGTAAAACTTAACTCTTACCTAATGATCACTGTTTCTCCACGGTGGAAGTGACATTTATTTGCAGAACATGAACTGGAGGAAGTCAGAATTTAAGCCTGGAAGAGTAGCCTCTGTGGGCTGGACAGGTGCCCAGGGCCCGGTGGCTTGATAAGCTGGCTGTGTGAGGGAGATGTGTCTGCACCGATGCAGGAGGAGGATAGGCAGGGGAACATTTGGAGCTATGATATCACAACAATGGGCTCAGCCATCCCACAGAGAGCTCTGGAGCTGGATGCTTGCGCCTTTAGAGTTTCTTGACTGGCTGAGGGGCCCAGGCCTTTATCCATCTACCACTGGTCCATCATTGGAGACTGGCTGCCTCTGGAAAGAGAGCATGACCCTGGCTATGGCAGTTTTCTTCATGGAATGATAATTACCTGGAAGGGCAACACACCCCAAGCTCCCAGAGGTCCAGGTCACTGGAGTAAAGGGTGCTTAATCCTGGAAGGGAGAGGGTGTGGGAAGCATGGGGGACACAGCGCAGCAACCATTACACAAGAACCCAACCCTCCTTAAATCCAGAGGGATACACCTACATGAGAGAAGGACCTGCAACAGGAACGCTGTGTACAGAGATCACCGGAAACAAGTCCTATTTGTCATAGGTTTGCAACTTCAGCTGAGTTCTACGCTTCTCTTAAGGGTGAGCTGTGACAAGATTAAATTTTTGCTTTAAACATTTGTTTACAAAGTGCTGGCACCTGAATTTCTTGGTTGTTGCAAATTAATTTATCTCTGGAGAGGGGGGAAATACCTGAATAGAAAAATCACAGATGAGGATTTTTTTTAATACTCAGAGGAACATGCAAGGAGAAAACTGGTGCCAGGAGAATAGAATAATTACAGTCTCCCTGTCAATTGGCTTCAGAAGTGAAATGTCATCTTTCTGCATGATAAATAAATAAAATTTCAATACTTAAGGCCTCATCAGAGAGATCTGACACTGAGAAACATGAATTTCCATGCTGCCTACAGGGCAATCTGTCGCCATTGAGGGCCATTGACTCTTAAATGCTGAGATGAATTAAATAAGTGCCTACAGAGTCTTCAATTTCTGATCAGAAAATGGGACAAATATTAAAATGACATTTTGAAAAAAGGCATTTTATGGTTTCTATTTAGAAATCTTTGGGTACCTGTGTTGGAATTAAATACCACATCAATGTTTAAACTTGTAACCATTTTTCTCATTGCATTACATTTTGGAAAGAACATTTTTTCATATATTTTAATATGTCTATACAGACAAAATAAAATGCAGGTTGAGTGTGTTTGGTGAACACTGCCCACTGCCTAATTTAGGAATTCTCAAATTTATGGTCTGACCTCTTCCCACTATTGTGCGTGTGAGTTTTACCTATTACTTACTACCTTTCTATCATTATTGGATACAGAAAAGGAGATTTTCAAAAGATTTATAACATTGAAAAATAACAACTATAAAGTTTATGTGTCACCATAAAAGTGTATTTTTGAAGAAAAACAGGTATATTTCAAAAACAAAAGTATACATACTGAGCACAGTGGCATTGCTTTACATTTTTGCAATTTTTTTAATACCTGGCTTAAGAGAAGTCAGCTGGATCCTCATTTGAGCTCCTGCAGTCAGTCATTTGCCATATGGTATTTTGGTTGAAATATACGAGGAAAATTTAGCCTCATACAGAAATATATTGGAAAATTATCTTTTTCTGATTTTGAGATAATTATAGATTTACATGCACATATTGGAAATAATAGGAGAGATCTTGTGTGCCCTTGACCTAGTTTCCTCCAGGGGCAACATCTTCTCAAACTAGAGTCCAGTATCACAGCCAGGACACTGACTTGAATACAGTAGCATCCAGACATCCAGATATCTGTCACACTGCCTTTTCCAGATGCAACACATCTTCCCTGAACACTTGGCAACCATTGGTCTCTTCTCCCTCTCGACGGCATGTCCTTTGAAGAATATTATATAATCGGAAAGTAATGTCTTAGGATTGGATATTTTCACTCAGAATAATTTTCTGGAGATTCATCCAGGCCGTTGTGTGCTTTACTAGTTTGTTCCTTTGTATTGGTGAGTATTATTTATAACATGGATCACCATGATTTGCTTTGAAGGACATCTAGATTGTTTCCAGTTGTTTTTTCAGTTTGTTTTGTTTTCAGAGTTTTTTGTTTTGTTTTGCTTTTCTGTTATAAACAAACTACTAGAAACATTAGTGTACAGGTTTTTGTGTCGACACAAATTTTCATTTCTCTGAGATTGGGTCATACGGTACATGCATGTTTAGTTTTCTAGAAACTGCTGAGCTGTTTTCCAGAGTGGCTGTACCATTTTACATTCCCAATGTGATATCTGAGCAAACAGTTTCTGTCAATGCTCCTCAGCATTACTGTTGTCACTGTTTTTTGCTGAGAGGTATGTAGAAATATCTCATTGTGGGTTTAATTTACATTTCCCTGATGGCTAATGATGCTGAACATTTCTTGTGCTTATTTGCTATCTTTACATCCTTATCATTGACATGTCCATTCATGTATTTTGCCTGTTTTCTAATTGGAATGTTTATTCTTTTACTGTTGGGTTTAGAGAGTTCTTTTTATATTCTAAATACTAGCCCTCTGTTGGACATATAATCTGGAAATATCTTATTCCTTTTGGTAAGTTTTCTTTTCATACTCTAAATAGGGTCTCTGATGGAGCAAAAGTTGTTAATTTTAATGAAATCCAACTTTTCAGTTTTCCTTTTATGTATCATGCTTTGGTGTTATGTCTAAGAACTGTATAGTATAGATATTTTTTGTCCTGAAAACTTTGTCCTATCATTTTTCCCCCTAAAAGTGTTGTACTTTTCCATTTTATACTTAAATCTGTGATCCATTTTGAGTTAATTTTTGTATAATAAGTTTATGCAATAATAATTTTGTATAATTTTACTTTGTATTGATTTAGGCTGAGGTGTTGGGTTTTTTGGTTGGTTTTGGTTTTGTTTGTTTGTTTGTTTGGTTGGTTGGTTGGTTGGTTGGTTTTTGGCCAGATACACCAGCACCATTTGTTGAGAAAGATACTTGTGTCCATTGAATTGTTTTTGGACTTTTGTCAAACTAGTTTCATTATATTTTCTTGGGTCTATTCTGGGGTTCTCCATTCTGTGTCACTGATCTAAGTATCTTTCCCTCCGACAACAGTACCCCACCTTGATTATTGTTATATAATACATTTTCAACTTGGGTACACTGATTTCTCCCACTGTATTCTACTTTTTCAAAATTGTTTTATCTACTCTACTTCCTTTGTTTTTCCATAGAAATTTCATAATAACCCTGTCTCCTCTTACAAATGTTATTTCTGATATTTGGGTAGAATTGTGTTAAACTGTATATCAATTTTTGGTGAATTGGCATCTTTATTAGTTTTCTGATACGTGATTATGGAATGGCTGCCCATTTATTTAGATCTTTTTTTAAAAAAAATTCTTTCATCAGTATTTTGTCATTTCCAGCATATAATTTGAGTACAAGTTTTGTTAGATTTATACCTATTACACGTTTTACACCATTGTAAATAGCATTATGTTTTTAACCTCAGAATCAATGTGTTCCCTTCTACTCCATAGAAATGTTGTTGATCTTGTATCCTGCGACTTTGCTGAACTCAATTATTAGTTCTGGGAGTAATTTTATAGATCCCATATATTTCCTATGTAGCTAATCGTGTCATCGGGAAAGAAGGAGTTTTATTTCTTCCTTTCCAAATGATATGACTGTTTTCTTGCCTTATTGTCCTGGCTAGAATTCCACTCTTGACTTCCGCAGGCCGCCTCTGGCATCAGCATGGTGGGGAGGATAAGGGAAACCACTTGCAAGGGTAGCAGTCTCTTCTCCCTGATGAGCAAGTCTTTGTTATCTGAGTGAGGACACTTTTGTCTGAGTTTTTGGCTAAAGCTGTTATTGTCTAACAGTTTTGCTTTCACTGTTCTTCGACTAGTGAGAGCAGGCTTTTGGAGGGCTTTTTAGTCTGTGCCAGTTGCCCACTTTGCCCACCATCTAGAGACAAACAGAACAATCAGGGACTTACTCTCATGTCAGTCCTTGGTTTCTGAGGTCTCTGGCTAGTCTCAACCTTTCAGAATATTCTTAAACTTTATTTTGTATAGAGTCTATGATTTTTATGGGTACTTAGCAGAAAAGAAATACGTCTATTTCATCCTTCTAGAAGTGGAAAGCTCAGAGTCAAAGACATGTTGAAGATGCTTTCCCTAAGAACATATATCTTTATTTTTTCTCATTACTGTTTCTCAAAGATGAAACTGAATTAAAATAATCTACTTGGAAAATACCTTAGTGGTGTTATTTTATGTGAGTTAGTGACAAAGTTGAATGCTTTTTGTCTTTATATCTATTATATTTTTAGACTAAAACATTTCTGCAAGTGCTTATCTAAAAACTGAACATTTATAAAATGCAGTTCTCAGCTAAATATTCTTCTTTGAACCATAAGAAATGTTTGATAATTTGGATTTATCCAGCAGATTCACATAAAATATTTATAGGTAAAAGGTAGTTGGATTTTAAAACTTGTAATAATCAAAACAGTATTTGGTCATTTGAGAGTTTGTGTGGGTTAGTCTTTTAGTCAATATAACTAGGTATATCTTGAGTCTAACTCAGAAGTGCCATTGCTGCCTTATGATACAAACCTGATGTTAGCAGGAACCCAAACCATTTTATTCTTTTAAGTTTTTATTTAAATTCCAGTTAGTTAACATACAGTATAACATTAATTTCAGGTATATAAAACAGTGATTCAACACTTTCATACAACACCCAGTGCTCATCACAAGTGCACTCCTTAATCCCCATCACCTATTTCACCCATCTCCCCTCTGAATACATTACCAGTTTTAAAAAATCATTGCTAATATTACAACTTGTTCAACACATATACATACTCTTTAATAAAATTATGATTTGAGTATGCATGAAAAGATGTGGAAATGACTCAGTGCAAAATGGCATGTTAATGTCAATGAAAAGAGATAAACACTAAACCAAATTCTCTGAAGAATAATTTTTCAAAGATTTATCTATTTATTTATTTATTTATTTATTTATTTATTTATTTGAGAGGGAGAGATAGGATTAGAGAGAGAGAGTGGGGGAGGGGCAGAGAGAGAGCGTCCTCAAGCAGATCCCCTGATTGAATGAGGAGCCCAACGTAGGGCTCAATCCCAGGACCCTGAGATCATGACTTGAGCTAAAACCAAGAGTCAGAAGCCAAACTGACTGAGCCACCCAGGCTCCCCTCTGAAGAATAAATATAGAGATGCAGTAGTTTATACTATCTCAGATTGCAATTTGAATTAATTTGACATATATCCTTCTGACAACACTTCTGGTTTTATCCTGAGGTAACCAAATATGATTATTATTATTATTCCACCTCTCGTTTTTCAATTCTTTTCCACATTACAAATGGCAAAGTAAATTTTTCCCAGGGTTTTCTCCTGGGCCGGGCTTACCCAAGAGGAAAGAGGAAGGCTGTGATGATCAAGAGAAGCACGATTCCTGCGCTGTAATTATAAAAGTCTCTGCATTATGTTCACATAAGGGGGGAATTTTTCAAATGTGTCCCAAGGGAACATTAGAAATGGAGTGTAGGACAAAGGCAAAAGCCCCCAAAGGAAAAGGGAGAAGGAAAGAAAGCAGAGGTGAGGTGACACACTGAGAAGCAGAGAGCAGAAAAGAGGCAGAGGAGGGGGCATGCACGTTCCCAAGTCCAGGGCCTCCCAGGGTGGTCATTTACACCCTGGAGTAACAGGTGGACAGCAACCTCTCTCTTCAGTGTAACTTGCTCCCTGGAATCTCATCTGAGCTCACTGTTGGCACAGTTACAGTCCCTCATACCTCCCAGGAGAACCAACTTCTCCTGACCAGTCAGCCCAGAGGACCCCTGTGCTCCTGCTCAGATCCCCACACTCTGCTGAGAGATAGGGTCTCTAAACCTGAGAGGCCGTGGACAAAATTCAGTACAATTCAGGTGGTTTGTGACCTCATTGAGCAAAACATTACACTGTTATTTTCACTAATGTCAGAAAAGCCTCATTAGGGAAACTGAATTTTCCCTAAGGAGTCCCATGTCATTCCCGGCCCCCAGTCCGCCAATTCCACTGTCAATGGAGAACCCCCCACCCAGCAGTACGAGGAGCACATCATCAAAACTACTATGGAAAATGAGGATATAGGCCAGAATTTTCCAGTTTGGCAGATTTTTTTTTCCTAACTCATTACAGACAAAATGAAAGTAGATTTTAAGAACAATAACCACGGTCCTATGATTCTCACACTCAAACACAATAACAACATGGTAGGAATTAAGCAGTAGAATGTAGGAAAATAAAGCACCACCTTGTCTTCTATTCATAGCTCAGCAGCCTAATTTCTAAGCCACTCAAAGACCAGGCCACCCAACAATTTAGAAGTGCTTTCCCTTCCAACAACCGGTTCACCAGAAAGAGAAACTGGTGGTAATTTATTTCACCCTAACACGTGTAGTCTTTACATTGAGGGGTGGAGACTGTGTACATATTAGATGCAGATTTTCATGCCCTGCATTTTTTAGAAAAATCAGAGTCCCTCTTATTTTTAGTATGTAGGTTTTATTTCTTATCAGTGAACTACGTGGTGAACAGGAGATTTTATCTTGAAGTTAAGCAGTGCGACATTCTAGGACAGTGACAGAATTGGGATGAACTTGTGACAACCTGAAACAAAAGACAGAGGGTTGAACATCTCTACGTACATAGCCCCTGTTCTCTCTGAGCTCCATGGAGAGCGGCTTGCTCACAGCACATCTGAATGTACTGTGAGTCTGGACTCCATCAGAGGGACACGTGACCCCAGTTGCTTCTTCCTTCTGGAGGGACGAGCCAGAGTGGCCTGCTGAAAGATTGAGACACTAGGGGCTCAGGGAGAAAACTGTAGATTTTAGGTGGCTCCAAGGGACATAAGAAGTTCTAGGAAGGGGGACCTGTCCGATTCATTTCTCTTTTCAGGTAACTCACCGAACGCCACTTCTCAAAGTCCATCCCCTAACCCCAGGGGCTCCTTTCTTCAGAGCCACAAATATATTGACCTTCTTTTATGTAAAGTAAGAAGAAACTTGACGACTGGCCTCACCCCACATCTGTTTCCTGGATGAACTAAGCAGGTTCTAACTGGGTTTGCATCTGGGAATGCAAACACCAATGTTGGATAGTGAGCATTTAGACCCAGGGAACTCCTGCTGGCAATGGTCACATGACTGGCTCCACCTGGTGGGAAGGTGGCCCCAGTGATGGCTTAGGGCAGGACTACAGTGAGTTCAGTCCAGCTGGGAAGGCACATCAGTCCTTCCACCCCCTTCAGGATTCTCTGGTCCCTGCTAAGGTGTCTGAGCCCCAGTCCCCCATCCCCTTCCACAATAACCCCAGTCAGTGCTCCATCATGTGGGGCCAGATAGGAGCAGAGGTCCAGCCATGTGGCTGGAGCACTTTCACCCATGCCAAAACTCTAGATAATCCATGTAAGGTTGAAAAGAAGGCACTTGGGCGCCTGGGTGGCTCAGTTGGTTAAGTGTCTGCCTTTGGCTCAGGTCATGATCCCCAGGTCCTGCCCAGCATTGGGCTATCTGCTCCATGGGGAGGCTGCTTCTCCCTCTGCCTCTGTCTAGCTCTCTCTCTGTCTCTTGTGAATAAATAAAATCTTGAAAGAAAGAAAGAAAGAAAGAAAGAAAGAAAGAAAGAAAGAAAGAAAGAAAGAAGAAAAAGAAAAAAGAAGGCACTTGATAGGAGCTTAGAGGACATTATCAGCCCTGTCCCAGGGACCCTTTCCTACCATTCTCATTTGCAATCCCAATGGACACAAGAGTTGTACTAGGGCAAAGGAGCCAGTCAGAGGGTTTGATGTGCACCAAAACCAAAATCAGACAGCCCAAAATCTGCAGGAATGGGGCCTACGTCTGACCTGAGAATTTCTTTTTAGTCAAAGCACAGCAGTCCTTCACTTATCTCTGGAATAGGGGGGAAGAATCCTGTTTGTTGGGGAAAAAAAGAGGAGTTGGCTAATCCCTGATGGAACTCCTCAGTGATCTTTGGGCTGCCCCCCTTTCCTTTCCTGTGCCTCCCGTAGCCCTTCATCCAGCTTCTGGGAACTTGACCCTCAGCGGGCACAGCTGGTAACTCACATCTGTAACAGCTTGCCATGGTGTGTCCCCTCAGAGAATCCAGCTTATCAGCATCCCCTTTCCATCCCAGACTGACCTCTGGGTTAGCAATAGGCAGAGTTTGAGTATGTATTTCCCAGCTCAGGTCGCTGGCCTCCCCTTGCCCCTTCGCCACCAGGCTTTGTGTCCAGTCAACAGGCAGGCCTGGACAGGCAGGCCAGGCAGACCCAGCTCTGGGCACTCTGGGCAAACTCTCAGGAGGAAACCAGAGGTCAACTACTTTGTGGGAGAATTTGACTGAGCTTTTGCTTTTTCTCTGCTTTTCCTCAACTCCTTGCCACACAGGTAAGCTGCAATCTTACCACTCTGGGTTACAATAAATCCAATGCTCTGGGATTTCTGAGGGCCATTTACTCAGGAATGTGGGGCTCCACAGTGGGTCATCAGAGCCAGGTGGTCACCAATGACTCATCCATTCTCAGATATAGTGACCATGGACTGTGCCTCCATGGTGATCTTCCCTAGCCCCCAGGGGTGCTGCCTCATACCCCTGGGGTAACCCATCAGAACTGTGTTACCAACCCTATATTCAGCACCATTCAGTCCAACAAATGGCTCAGGAGAACGCTAATGCCATCATTTGACGCAGCCTAGAATTCCCAGATAATAGAACCAATGCTTCCTGTGGAGAGGAACCTGTGTCCTGCGGAGAAGAACCTGTGGAAGGGTACATACGGTCAAGGATGGGGCTATAGGCATGGTGTTGCTGCACTGCAGTAGAGAGACCTCAAACATGTAGGTCAAGTGCTGCTCTCTACATAGGACAATCATGGGAAGAAACATACAAGGATGAAATAAACATGTAGGTCTGAGGCATTGAGCACTCTGAGTTTAGATGCCACCAGAATAGGAGCGTTACCTTAAGTTAGATGCTCCCAGAAGCAGACCCTTTAGACGAGGATTTAAACCCAAGTAGTTGCTTTGGGAAGTAAGGGACAGTGATCAAGAATAAGCAACATGGCTATCCCCAAACCCTTGCACACCTGTACAGACATGCCACACCTATCACCAAAAGATGGGACATATTTTTGTTCTCTTTGATTTGGGGCTGGCTCTATTTACCTGCATATAAAGTAGTAGAGGTGGCATACTGAAACTTCTAAGCCCACACTTTAAGGGGCATCTTCTGTTTTCATCCAGTGGGTGTCCAGTGAAGAAGCTAACGTTAGACTGCTCTGTGATGACAGATCATGAGCGCAGCTGTTCTGGCCAGCCCAGCCGAGGCCACAGACTTGGGACTGAAGATAGTTGGGTATTCCAGCCCCGACTGAGCTCTTGGCTGAAGACAGCTGTATTAGTGAGTCCAACTGGTACTACTAGTCACAGAAAACTGCCCAGCTGATCCCAGCAAGTACAGAGATATAAGAAATTGCTTAAAGCCATTACTTTTGCGAATTGTTTGTTATATAACAGGAGTTAAGTAATACAGGAAGTGATGTCAAAGTACAAATAGGAGAGTGGGGAATTGGTACAGGGAAGGGAAAGAGGCCAAAGATTGAATTGATGAGTGCATTCTTGTGTGTGCACCTGGGCTCTGCCTTGCTGGGGACCTCAGGCAACATGATCCAGCAGTGTCCCTCCTGTGGCAACAGAGAGCTAGTTATTTTTCCATCAACTCCCATTGGTCATTGGTTGGGTATGTTAACCTGGAGACTAATTCCCTGGCATTTGGCTTTTCCAGCAAGAAAAAAAACCTCAAGTGAAGACTCCTGGGTGGTGTAGTTAGACTGGCGTGCACAGGAGCCATGCCTGCTGCAGAACTACTTCCCATCAGCTGCCCGTCCCCTGGAGATCTGGAGGCCTGGTCCCATGGGAATGTGTGAAGGATTATTCTCAGCTCATTCATTTTATTGCTGGGGAAGCCAGAAAGTGTTCCAAGATCATTCTGCTTGCTCCAAGATGTTATGGAAGCCTGAAACTGGACTAAAAATAACAGCTCCATAAGAACTGAGACATTTTTTCATGAGAAAGTAGCATTCTTTCTGCATCTAGATGGGCAATGGACAATATGAGCTCGTTCCTCACATTTCTTTGTACCCTGGGTCACTTAGTTCTCATTTCCACAGGTGGTTAAGAAACTGGAAGATCCAAGCATGGTATCCAAGATACCATGGGCAGCACAGGAGACACAGACGTGCCTGGAAGAAGCTGAGATGCACACCCAGCTGAAGGGGACGTACCAGATCACCAGATGGCAGGCGCTGCTTGGCGGCATTAGAAACAGAGGCTGGATATTGTATGTACGCCAAGACAACAAGAGAGGGGCATGCCGGAATGAAAGGTAAGGAGTGAATTAAGGGAAAACAATGGTGAACTAAACACACAATTGAGGGGAAAATAAAAGCTAACATTCAAATTAGAAGTAGTTGATAACACAGAGGATCGAATCAGCCTGACAAAAAAAAACAAAAAACATGTGAATCAAGGTGCAAAATAAAAAGGACACAGAAAAAATGACAGAGGGAATAGACAGGACAGGATGTATGAAACCTATGGGATAGACAGAAACATCAATAAATAGAAGAAAAACAATCGTTAACTTTAAAAGAATGCTTCTCATATCTGAAACAGGCTGCCCCATCCTAATTTCTGGTCAAGTTGGATGCAGAGAAGCTTATTTTCTGAGAAGATGTGGAGAAAAAGGATCAGTGTGCAGCAAAGCAGCACAGAGGAGTGATTGAAAATAGAGACAGTGGTTTTCAGGGTTTGAATTTAAGCTCTTTGAATTATCATGTTGCAAAGCCTTTGGTTCGTTTTCTTCTTTGTCCCTGTTACCTCATCTGTAAAAGAGACAGTGTCACTGATCTTATAGACTCAAATGTGTTACCTCTACTTAAAGCATACAACACTGCCTGACACATAGCAAGTATTAAATAAATGTTAGCTCTTATAATTTGAGGAATCAGTATTCAGTTTCATAACTGGTAGCTATTAATTTAGTATTCCATTGCCATCAATGCTAAAATCCGTGAATGTTCCAGCTGGACATTGGCTTAAAATATTTATACATTAGGTTCTGCTATCTTTACAGTAATGACAATAATTATTCCTATCATTTTTATAAATATTTTACTGAGCATGCAGATAAAGTAAGTTAAAAAGTTATTGTCTTCTACTAGGCTAATCTGGACTTTCCAAGTCAGGATTTAAGCAAAACATCAGGTAGGAATACTTGTATTTACTGTGCTATTATACTTTAAAGGTACTATCATACCCGCCTTTAAATAACTTTCCCGGAGGCGCTGGGGTGACACAGTTGGTTGAGCGACCAACTCTTAGTTTCCTCTCCAGTTGTGGTCTCGGGGGTCCTGGGATCGAGCCTCACATCGGGCTCTGCACTCAGCGTGGAGTCTGCTTAAGATTCTCACTCTCACTCTCCCTCTGCCCCTCCCACACATGCTCGCTCTCTCTCTCTCTCTCTCAAATAAATAAAGTCTTAAAAAATAAAAAAATAAATTATATAAAAATAAATATTTTTCCAGAATTGCATTTATCCACACTTTTCATCTCCTGTCCATAAAGAGCCTTTGGTCTGTAGACGCAACAGTTGATAGGTTAAGTCAAGTCCTGTCCATGTGGTCTTCAAGTGAGGGAATAACCCGTAAGTTTAAGGAATGGCGAAAAGGAAACAAATATTTTTAAGGTGGAACATCTTGGATAGGATACAGATAAATGAACAATGAATAATCTTGCTGGTCAGTGTAGCTGAATGTGCACCTTACTCTCAAATTCCACATTCAAATATCTTTCAGGACCAAATCTCTTTTCCTGAATATATTGGCTCCTTCTCAGATCTTAACACAGCTTACTTAATACAATCTGTTTGCCAACACTTTTATCAATGTACTGGTTAACATAAACCTTTATTATTACTCATAAAATTACTGAGACTCAATATTTATTTAGCCATCTTACCAGGACTATGAATTCCACTATGTGACTCTCTGTTGCATAAAGAAATATTTATTATTTATGCTCTGAATTTACTACCCTCTTAATTTCCCTTAGTGTCTCTATGACAAAGTTTATACTCAGGCATTTGGAATGTCACACTCATTCGTCGTGTTGCTCATAACTCATTTATAAACCAGAATAACGTTCATGCTCTTGCCAGTGGCTGGAGTGCTGCCCTAGACCTTAACAGGTTTAAATGCCAAATTTTAAAACCACTATTAAAATATTTCATCACCTCGTGAAGCTGAACTCTTCCTTTTTTATAAGTGCTTTCGATAATGTGGCTCTTTTTGCCTTCTGCACATTTTGTTTAAGAATACTACCACATAAGACGATTCAAATAATCATTCACTTAGGTGTGAAATTATGCTTAAAATCATCAAAGTAAACAGATTTACACTACATTTCAAAAAATTGTATCTATGTAATTTACATAAGCTCTTCTCGTCTCAGCTTTATTATGAAAAATTATCTGGACTTAATGGAGAATAAAAAACTATACTCTAAAATTCGCACTATTACAATTGCCTGGTAATTTTTTCTCAATTATTTTCAAATATTCCCCCATTTTCTTATGTTTGTTCCTATGGTTTTTACCATGAACTTAAAATATTTGTAAATAAATAATAACATTGTAAATAAAATGCACAGTTTTGTGAAAACACTATATTGTACAACTTGATACCCATTTATATGTTCTCGTGTGAAAGCATTGTTCATGTCATTGTTCTTATTTTTTCTATATCTTTATTAGCAGCTCTATTGAAATATATAATTCGCATACCATGCTATTCATCCATTTCAAGTCTAAACTTCAATTGATTTTAGTGCATTTACAGGATTGCACAACCATCCCCATAATCACCTTGAGAACATTTTCATCACTCCAGAAAAAAAACCCATAGTCATAAGTAATCACTCCCATTATCCCTCAAGCTCTCAGAGGGAGAACGGGACATATGGTGATGGAAGCAGAGGGTGGGATGATGCAAGGAAGGGGCCATGAGTCAAAGAGCATATGCAGCATATAGGGTTTGAAAAAAACAAGGAAATGAATTCTCCCCTGGAGCCTCCAGAAAGGAGTGCAGCTCTGCTGACATCTGGAATCTAGCCCATTGAGATACATATCAAACTTCTGACCTACAGGACTGCAAGATAACACCTTTATTTTTTTAAGTCACAAAATCTATGGTAACTTGTTACAACAGCAATAGAATATTATTCTAGTCTATAGAAGAAAATTGATTTTTGTATATTGATCTTGTATCTTGCAACCTTGCTTTACTTACTGCTTTGTTCTAATAGGTTTTTTTTAGTGAATTCTGTAGAATTTTCTACATACAAGATTATATTATGTTCAAATAGATATAGTTTTACTCTTCTAATCAGAATGCCTTTTCCTTCTTTTTTTTGACTAATTATCCTCTCTAGAACCTCCAACACGATATCATGAATAGAAGTAGCAAGAGTGGACACATTTATCTCGCTCCTGAGCTTAGAATTAAGCATTCAATCTTTCACCATTAAATATAATGTTAACTGAGGGCTTTGTGTAGATATTCATTATTAGGTTGAGGAAGTCCCCTTCTATACCTAGTGCATTGTGTGCATTTTTTCATGAAAGAGTGCTGGATTTTGTCAAGTGTTTTTCTATGTCTATTGAAATAATCATGTGGTTTTGCCCTGCGTTTTGAGGGTACCTGGGATTTTTTGTAAACAAGCATGCAAACATGGAAATGACTGTTACGAAGGAATAAGTTTGCTCACAGTTCCCTAGAAACAGGAGGGCTGACATGTATGCAGGGCCACACAAGGGAGCACCACAGTCAGTAATGAGGCAGAGGAATGAGGGAAAAATGTTGGCAAGAACCTTTATTGTGGTGTATGCCAGAAGGAATGGTCTATGCAGGATAATCAGGTTTAGGATCGCTTAATTTGAATAATTTCGGTGGCCTCTGGGATATAGGGAATGTCTCTAGATGTCTGGTAGCTGGCCCTGGGATGATTAGGGCAGTGAGAGAGTACCCATGGGTGTGAAAACCACATAAAGGAGGTGGTGGGGTGGGGGTGTGCTTTGGATTGGTTAGCTTGCGCATGAGAGGCACACTTGCAGGCAAGTTGTTATTTCCAGGAATTGGCTAACCCTGGGAGAGGCAGTCCCCTCAGAGTCAACAAGGCCTAAGATGGCTAAGCACCAAGAAACAGAACAATAAAAAGACACACTTAATACACCCTGTATTCTAGTGAAATGGTGTTTCACAACAATTGGTTTTTTTAATGTTAAACTAACATTGTACTTCTGGGATAAATTCTACTTCAACATGTTGTATAATTCTTTATATGTTTCTGGATTTGATTTAATAGTTTTTTAAAGGTTTTTATAAGTTTTTTAATTTCTGAAAGGCACTATTCTACATCTTTGCTTTTTTTTCTTTTTTGGGGTTTTAGTGGAGGAGGGTAGTTTGGTTGATTTTGTTTGTTTGTTTTCCCTGGGGATGCCTTTGCCTTGTTTTGTTATCAGGATAATGATAATCTCATGGAATGAGTTGGGAAGTGTTCCCTAGTCTTTAATTTTTTTGAAGACATTGTGAAGAATTGGTATTAATTCTTCTTTAAATATTGTTCCACAAAAAACTACTAGAACTGATAAGTGAATTCTGTAAAGTTCCAAGATACAAAATCATTGTTCAGAAATCTGTTACATTTCTATACACTAATAATGAAGCAACAGAAAGAGAAATCGAGGAAACAATTCCATTTACAATTGCATCAAAAATAATAAGATACCTAGAAATAAACTTGACCAAAGAGGTTAAAGACCTGTGCTCTGAAAACCATAAAACATTGATTAAAGCAAAACAAAACAAAACATAACTGAAGATGAAACAAATAGAAAGACATTCCATGCTCATGGATCGAAGAACAAATATTGTTAAAATGTCTATACTACCCAGAGAAATCTACACATTTAATGTGACCCCTATCAAAATACCAAAAGCATTTTTCACAGAATTAGAACAAACAATCCTAAAGTTTGTGTGGATCCACAAAAAGACCCCAAACAGTCTAAGCAGTCTTGAAAAAGAAAAGCAAAGCTGGAGGTATCACAATTACAGACTTCAAGTTATATTACAAACCTGCCATGATCAAAACAGTATGGTACTGGCACAAGAAATAGACACATAGGTCAATAGAACAGAATAGAAAACCCAGAATTATATGGTCAATTAGTCTTTGACAAAGCTGGAAAGGATATCCAATGGAAAAAATTCTCTTCAACAAATGGTTTTGGGAAAACTGGACAGCAACATGCAGAAGAATGAAACTGTACCACTTTCTTACATCATACACAAAGATAAATTCAAAATGTGTGAAACATCTAAATGTGGGACATGAAACCATAAAAATCCTAGAACAGAACACAGGCAGTAACCTCCTTGACCTTGGCCATAGCAACTTCTTACTAGATATGTCTCCAGAGGCAAGGGAAACAAAAGCAAAAATAAACTAATGGGAATACATCAAAATAAAAAGCTACTGCATAGTGAAGGAAACAGTCAACAAAACTAAAAAGCAACCTAGTGAATGGGAGATATTTGAATGACGTATCAGATAAGGGTGAGTATCCAAAGTATGTAAAGAACTTATACAAATCTATACTGCTCAAATAAATAATCCAATTTAAAAATGGGCAGAGGCATGAATAGACATTTCTCCAAAGAAGACGTCCAGATGGCCAACAGACTCATGAAAATATACTCAACATCACTTATCATCAGGGAAATGTAAATTAAACAACAATGTGGTATCACATTACACCTGTCAGAATAGCTATAATCAAAGACACAAGAAACAAAAGGTGTTGGCGAGGATGTGGAGAAAAAGGAATCCTTGTGCCTACTGGTGGGAATGCAAACTAGTGCAGCCACTGTGGAAAACAGTATGGAGATTCCTTAAAAAGTTAAATATGAAACTATCTTATGATCCAGTAATCTCACTACTAGAGATTTACCAAAAAAAATAAAATTACTAAAAGCAAGCACTAAATACTAATTCAAAGGGATACATGTACCCCTATGTTTATTGCAGAATTATTTACAATAGCCAAATCATAACAGCCCAACTTTCCATCAACAGATGAATGGATAAAGAAGTGATAGATATACATATACAATGAAATATTACTCAGCCATAAAAATGAATGAAATCTTGCCATTTGCAACAACATAGACGGGGCTAGAGATTATAATACTAAGTGAAATAAGTCAGAGAAAGATAATTATGTGGGATTTAAGAAACAAAATGAATGAAGGAAAAATAAAGAGATAGAGACAAACAAAGAACCCGACTCTTCACAGTGAAGAACAAACTGATGGTGACCAGTGGGCAGGTAGGTGGAGGGATGGGTGGAGTAGGTCATGGGCATTAAATAGTGCACTTGTCTTGATAAGCACTGAGTGTCGAATCACTATATTGCACACCTGAAACTAATGTAACACTGAATGTTAACTATACTGGAATTACAATTTTAAACTTAAAAAAAAAAAAGACAAAACAGGGGTATGGGTCACCTCTGGCTTTACTTAATGCTCTGGTGAGAGAGCGCAGCCAAACTCGTAGGCCTGGAGCCTGCAGAATGAAGACCCATGAGGGCAGAAAACCTTGTCTGATTTATTTACCAGTGAGCCCCCAGGCCTGGAACTGTGTCTTTGGTAACATGGCAAGTGCTTAATAAATATTTGTTGAATGAAAAATAAATAAATAAATAAATAAATAAATAAATAAATAAATAAATAAAATAATTCTCTTCACTGACTGTAGAATGAAGTCCAAATTTACTTGAAACTTCCTCTTCAATGCCTTTCCTGTGCTGGGCCTTCAAACATACTTCTTCTTTTTTGAGATTTTATTTATTTATTTGACAGAGAGAGAGAGAGAGAGAAAGAGACAGCCAGAGAGAGAGGGAACACAAGCAGGGGTAGTGAGAGAGGAAGAAGCAGGCTCCCAGCGGAGCAGGGAGCCCGATGTGGGGCTCGATCCCAGGACCCTGGGATCACGCCCTAAGCCGAAGGCAGACACCCAACGACTGAGCCACCCAGGTGCCCCTCAAGCATGCTTCTTACTGTACCTTTTTGTTCTCTAAATCCCAGTGGTCACAAGTTACTTCCAGTGATTCTACTGCTTGTTTTGTTTGGCTGCATGGAATGTCCTCCATGCTCATATTTTAATTATTAGCTCAAATATCTACAAATGCATGTATGTACACTTTTCTGCCAGCCCTTCTGCTCATGCCTATTAAGATTTACCAATTACCTACACATCTCCATTCAACCCTGTACAGATTTTATTATAAAAACATATGAGAGTGTGCACACACACACACACACAATCTACATTCTTGTATCATATTCTAAGCTCCTTCAAGCCAGCAACATGCTTTCTTGCTATAATTTTATCTACTGTTTATAATTTGATAAGAGTTACAAAAAAGTGAGAGAAAGCAGATTCACATACGTGATGATGAGGTGCTTCTGTTGTTAACAAAAAGCTTCAGCAAACAAACGTGCTTTCACATGAACATGGATTTCTTAACACGCAGTGAAAGAAGTGCACAGAGGGCTTAGTCAGAAGCCTTGCAGGGAGCAGAAAGGTGATGGGTGTGACAGGCACAGAATACACAAATGAGAATCAGTGAATAAGGTTATTAACCAAGGTGATAATTTTCACCAGGAGGAATAAAGTAGGCCAGCATTGGAAAGGGATATATGTTTATTTCATACTCAATAGATACCAGATACATTATGTTTTTGTTTGTTTGTTTACATTTAATCTAAAAAAATTCCTTTAGGATGAGTAGATTTTTCTCAGGTTAGCTGTAAAGTGTGATAATTAATGATAGTTCAGGGATTGCTTTAAAAAAAAACTTTTCAGTTTTTATTTGTATTTTAATGAGGCTTGGTAGTCATATAATATCTTAAAGCAAAAAGTTTTTTAAACTGTAAATTTCACTCTTCTATAATTCTAAACTACAAAGACTTAGAATATCGTGAGAAAATTGCATACATTAAGACAAGTGACTTTCCCAAAGTAAATTATTACCTCGGAAAAGAAACCAAGTGTGTCTCTTTCCAAATTCTCTGTCACTGCCCCTGCATTCTCCTGGGCTAGATTTACTCGTTTCTTACAGAGGGAAGGGGATCAAGGATAGAGGAACATCTGTGGAAGTAACCATCAAGTTTGAAGCATATGATATGTATCTAGTACACTTTACATTAATTTCCAGATGGTAGAGGTGTTTGCATTGGGGAGCTGTTTGTAATACTTCTCCTGGTAGATGGGTTAATGGGCATGGAGAAATGCTTCACAACATGATTAGAGCAGAGAATCCACCCTGGAAGCTCCTCAGAGCCTCCTCCCACATTCCAGGATGACTCTGTATTCATAAGCTACCTTCTTTCCATTTGTTGGGGAGGGGGGACTAGAAGTTAAGCACTTTCCTTAGACCATGAGCCTCTCTTCTCTGCGTTCCATGGGCCTACTAAATTCCCCTAAGGAATTTAGGCAGGTTACACTGGAGTGGTGCAAATTTCACATAGTTTATGGGGTGCTGAGAAGATATTGTCCTTGACATCAAGACCTGAAGAATCAGGTCCCACCAAGGGGTGGTTATATATCCTTGGACTTTCAAGTCATCTAATTTGGCTTGACTCCTTCATCACTAAAACAGTGAGAATAATTCCTACTTTACCTATTTGTCAAGACAGATGTGAAGATTAAATGAGAAGTTATGCATAAGTGTCTTGTAAACTATAGCTATCTTTCCAATATTAGGTGTTATTATGTAGAACAGTTGAATGAAAGGAAGATTAAATTTCAGTAAAGACAAAGTCAGTCACACAGCATGAAGAACATGCAGCTGTAAAAGATTATACTAGAGAAAGTAGACACCAAATGTTTCTCTAGATTAAATGTAGATTGTATTTTTAAGCCTCTTAAACTTCATTTAATCCTTCCATATTTTAAATAAACTGTTTCATTTTCAAAATGAATGTTCTTTGAAGAGAATGTGAAAGATAAAAAAAAAAAAAAACAGGTGGCATAAGATAATCAAAGTACCTTTATCTAAATGCTGAGGCTATTCACAACTTATATGGGTATTTTTTTTAATTGTGTTTACTTATTTATTGGGGGGGAGGGGCAGAGGGAGAGAGAAAATCTCAAGCAGACTCCCCACTGAGCTTGGAGCTTGATGCAGAGCTCGATTTCAGGACCCTGGGACCACGACCTGAGCCAAAATCAAGAGGTAGATGCTTAACTGACTGAGCCACCCAGAAGCCCCTCTATGAGTATTTCTTTAAACATGTACATACTAACATTTTTCTAGAGTTTTAAACGTGTCTGCATGCCTTCAAAATTCCATGTAAACATTCATTTAATGGCTACAGAAAGTTCCTATAATGCATATTTGACTTCTCTTCTTGTACTTCTCATTTAATACCAGCCCTCCCTTCCCTTAGTTAGCTCCAGTATCAGGGAACTTTACCTTAGCCCATTGTTTTTCATCCCTGTCCATTCTCTGCTGATGGTTCCTTGCTATTGACTGGTGGAGAAATGTATCCCTATATGTAGCTGATGGAGTTCAGGACACACCACCCAAAAGATGGTGTCTTGGCATATTAAATATGGATTTTGATAAAACAGCAGAAACAGGAAGGCCCCTAGCCCAAACTCTTATATCAATTCTTCACAAATTATTGTTTCACTGTCTAAAAGGTATAAAAACTGCCTCCTCTGGTCAGTCCTTTGAGTCTCATATCTTCGTGGGGGTTCCTCATGTACACATGTAATTAAATTTATTTTTCTCTTCTTAATTTGTGTTTTTATTACAGGAGAGTCTCAGCCAAGAATCTAGAAGTTAGAGGGAAAATTATTTTTTCTTTTCTTACATAGCCAACTCCTGCTTGGATCCCTGTTGATACAGGTAAGAGATTGAAGTCAGAGAGACAGTGCCCCCCCCCCCCACACACACACCTTGTCCATCCTGGAAGGGCAGCACTGAGGGTCTCCATCCTGGTCTCCCTCTTTCCTTACTCACACTGAACCTTCAACCCCCATCATCCCCACTAAATAAAAAATGAAGCCTGCACAGCTGACACACTTTCTGGGGTTTAGACTAGCAGGATCTTCAATAGGTTGACCCATTTCCCTTCCTCCCTCCTCTATCTCTGGACTTGGGCTTCCCTGGATGTGGGAAGCTGGCCATGACAGGTAAGACTGGGCTTGGGGCTTTGGGCACCCCAAAGTCGGGAATGGCACGGCCGTCTGATTTTAGGAATCTTCAAGCCAGAGGGCTGGAGGGTGGGCAGACCTAAATCTGCCTATTTCAAGGACCAGAAGTTTAATTTATGGGAATTCAGCACTTCAGCTGATTGTGTTTCTCCTTCCTCTTTCACTAGCCCTTTAATTGGTGGAAATTCTTTCCAGATTCTGGGGAGAAGTATACTGAGAATCTCTGCATTCTTTCTTGTTGTGACTTTGCAGCTTTTTTTCTGTATTTTTACAGGTGGAAAAACATTTTGAGAAGCCATTGCTAATCACATACATTTTATCCTGGAAGTCTAAATCATTTTCTTTATGTATAGAGGAAGAAAAGGTTCATTTTGGCTAGGAGAGAGGTAAATCATGATACCAAATGCTTTATATGGTGCAATTGTAAAAGATATAGCAGCAAAATAAATAACGTCCTATAACTACCTTTGCCATGTCACACATAATTTGGCACAATGATATTGTATTAGTTTGCTAGAGCTACCATAACAAAGTATCATAGACCAAGTGGCTTAAATAACAGAAATTTATTTTCTCATAATTCTGAAGGCTACAAGTCTAAGATCAAGGTATTAGCAAGTTGGTTTTTCCAAAGGCCTCTTTCCTTAGCTTGTAAGTGGCTGTCTTCCTGATTCCTCATAAGGTCTTCCTTCTGAATGTCTGTGTTCTTATCTCTTCTGCTTTTTTTTTTTTTAAGATTTTATTTATTTGAGAGAGAGAGAGAGAGAGAGGCAGCATGAGTGGGGGAAGAAGAAGAGGGAGATGGACAAGCAGACTCCTTTTTGAGCGTGGAGACCAACATGGAGCTGGATCTCAGGACTCTCAGATCATGACTTGAGCCACAATCAAGAGTGGGACATTTAACCAAATGAGCCACCCAGGCACCCCTCTCACTCTAATAACCTCAGTTTAACTTAATTACCTCTCTAAAGACCTTATCTCCAAATACGGTTACATTCTGAGGTACTGGGGATTACGACTTCAAAGTATAAATTTGAAGGGGACACACTTCGTAGCAGAGGTGAAGAGCAATCCAGAAAGATTTTTACAAAACTGACTAATATAATAGTATTACACTTTATTGAAAAATAATTATCTACCTTAAATAGCTACTGATTTATTCTACATGTAAATTCATACAACAGACTACAATTCTTATTAATTCACATAACACTTAAGCTATGCATTCAAGTATTATTCTTCAAGTTCATATGAAGAGCATGACCATTCATTACAAAGTCAAAATAAAAATGAATTGGTACCAGAAAAAACTCTTCCAGCGGGTTTCATAAAAGTTGCTTTAAAATTTAGCACTCAGGATAATCAAAAGAACCAACATAGTAAATTCAGTTTCCAATCCCCTTGTCTGTCTGAAACGTGGACAGACAAGATGGCTTCAAGGAAATGTCTGTAATTAGTGTACTAACATGATTCAGTGTTCTGCATGTTCAGGGCATACAACCGAATCTTGAGTAATAGAATTTTAAAACCAAGCTTACTTTTCATCATTTTCAGCATTCTAATGGTCCCCTGCCCACAATATACCAGGACATTTTAAAAAGCTTTGCAAACAGTACTAAGAAATGAATGTTTTTTTATTACCCCTAAAAGAAAATTCACAGAAAAGAATTTAAACATCCAAATTAAGATAGGTATAACAATCCTGACTTGTACAATAACTTTATTATGAGAATTTATAAAAACAAATGTATTTGGTATTTTAGAAGGAACAGGAAGGTTCAAACAATTTTTGTAATTTGGAAATTAAATATGCCCTTTATAGTCATATAACAACTTTTTGTTCTATAACTTTTAATTCTAAATTCTTCAGTATCTATAAAATGAATTTTGTATATCCAATATTCCATGTTTATTATAATTGGTTTTTTAATATTAAATTATAAAAAGTTTGTATTTTTTAGTAGTTTAAGATATTTAATATTAGGCTTATTTATCTTATAACTGGAAGTTTGTACCTTTTGACCACTTTAACCCTTTTTTCCTATCCAGCTGCCTCCTCTGATAGTCACCAATCTGTTCTGTTTTTATGATTTTTTTTTTTAGGTTCTGTATATAAGTAAGATCACATAATATTTGTTTCTTTGTGTCTGACTTTTTCCATTTAGCCTAATGCCCTCAAGGTCCATCCATGTTATTGCAAATGACAGCTTATTTTTTTTGCTTGTTTATATTTTTTTATGGCTGTATAATATCCCATTGTATATATAGACTACATTTTCTTTACCCATCCATCAATGGGCACAAGTTTTATTCACGTCTTGGCTATTGTAAATAATGCTGCAATGAACATCGGATGCAGATTATCTCTTTGAGATAATGATTGCTTGTCCTTCAGCTGTATACCCAGAAGCAGAACTGATGGACTGTACGGTAGTACTATTTGTAATTTTTTGAGGAGCCTCAATACTGTTTTCAATAGTGGTTGTACAAATTTCAACTGTTCGCAAGCAGCATATGAGACTCCCCTTTTCCCCATATACTCACTAACACTTATTTCTTATTTCACAAATCATTCTAACTACTTATATGCAATTATATTGAGCAATTCAGAAATATTTTAAAATACAGAAACATTTACAGTTAAAGGTTAATTTTTTTTCTAATAAACTGCACTATTGCAACATAGAATGAGGTGGAAAGGTGAAATTAATCTTATTGCATATTTATATAGTCTATTATGTAGCACCAACATTAATTTTGAACACTAACAATTTGAAATATTTCATTTTACATGTCTTAATATGAACAAACTAGACCTATGTGCTATTTTTCATTATGATTTCCTCTTCTCATCCAGTTGCATCGTCTTTTTTGTGTGGTGGGCAGATGATAAGAAATATTGCAATGGTGAAGTAGAAGACTTCTAGATGGTATTACAGTTGTTGACCTTCAGACAACATGGGTTTGAACTGCACAGGTCAACTTATACACAGATTTTTTCAATAAATACAGTACAGTACTGTAAATGTATTTTCTTTTCCTTATGGTTTTCTTAATAACAATTTTCTGTAGCTTACTTTATTGTAAGAAGGAGTATATAATACATATACAATAAATGTGTTATTCAATTGTTTAAGCTATTGCTAAGGCTTCTGTTACTTATGTTTTGAAGAAATCAAGTTATACACAGATTTTGACTGCATAAAGTGTTGGCACCCCTAATCCCCATGTTGTTCAATGGTCAACAGTAATTATGGAATACTACTCAGCCATAAAAAAATAATGAAATCTTGCCATTTTCAAAGATATGAATGGAACTAGAGTGTATTATGTTAAGTAAAATAGTCAGAGGAAGACAAATACCATGATTTCACTCATATGTAGAATTTAAGAAACAAAACAGATGGAAATGGGGGAAGGAAGGAAAAAAAAGAGAGAGGGAGGCAAACCATAAGAGACTATTAACTGTAGAGAACAAACTGAGGGCTGTTGGAGGGGAAGTGGGAGGGGATGGGTTAAATGCATGATGGGTATTAAGGAGAGCACTTGTTGTGATAAGCACTGAGTGTTATATGTAAGTGATAAATCATTAAATTCTACTCTTGAAACCAATATTACACACATGTTAACTAGAATTTAAATAGAAAAGAAACAAGCTAGCAAAAAGTGGTCAACTATAATTGATAATAGAACTATAAAATTTGACTCAGTGCTTTCAAAGAAGAAACAGAGGCATGTTGCCTTACATTCTATAACACACATTTAATCAGATTAGACACATAACTGAGCCTCCAGTATCTTAACTGTACTTCCTTTTTATTTTTCACAAACCAATTTTTGATCTTTATCCCTTCATACCTGAATCACCATAGCTGCCTTGTAACTAGCCTCCTGCCCAGTTTCTTCCACATTTAAGCACACTGTGTAACACTTCACAACATGTTCTCTTTATTTCACCCTTCCCTGCTTAAAAAAAAAAAAAAGTGACCCCTCCACCACTGAATTATTTTCACTAATAAGAACAAACAACAAATTTGTCAAAGCCATGACCCAAAGCCAGGTCTACCTAACCTAGACCCTTTGATTTTTTTTAAGCCTATGTTATTCTACTAACATCAGTGTTTCTCAACTCTATATACTTAACGTATGAGTGACTTTAACATGAGAAAAAGAAAAACCCAAATTATTGTGGAACCTATATACATTGACTTACATTATTTTATTTCAATATTACACGTGTATACATTATATAAATTAAATGTAAATTTTCATGTCTAGAATTCATGCCTAGAAATTTCTATGCAACTTAAAGTCAAACAAATTTGTAAAGTAAATGAAAACAAAATGAAAATAATATTAACAAAACAAAGATGCTTAAAACCACTGGTAGTATTCACATTTTCCTTAAGATACTAGGAAACAAAATATTATTTTAAGAAAAAACGAAGATATATAAACATTAGAATATAAAGGAGAAAACTGTTGTTAAAATTACTGATTTGACCCTGGAAAAATCAAGTAGTGAATTATTTAAAATAATAAGAGTCCAACCAGGGGGCAGGTAAGGGGAAACCTTGAAAAATGAATGACTCCACCATAAATAAAAAATGACAAGTTTGAAAACATAACATAAGAAAAAAATCCATATATAATGGAAACAAATATTATAACTTATGGAAGTTTACTTGAAATACACTAGACCTTGTGGAAGATAAGAGCTACAGCATGTGTATAGATGAGAAAACATAATATGTAAAGACTCAATTATCTCTAAATTAATCTATAAATTCAGTGCAATGCAATGAAGATTTCAATAAGATTTTTTAAAGAAGTGGCAAATTGAGTCTAAATTTATAGAGAAGAGTAATGTACACAGATACCATATACATGTATGTAGATAAAATGTGTAAAATATAATAGAAAAACATGGATTATTTACATAATACACAAATATAGGTTCTCAGGGGGTAGTGAAAGTCATTCTTTTTTTTTTTTAAGAGAATGAGAGAGAGAGAGGGTGAGCGGGGGTGGGGGGAGCAAGGAAGAGAGAGAATCCCAAGCAGGCTCCACACTCAGCGTGGAGCCCAACGTAGGGCCTGATCTCAAGACCCTGAGATCATGACTTGAGCTGAAATCAAGGGTCAGGTGCTTAACTGACTGAGCCTCCCAGGCACCCCTAGTGAAAGTCATTCTTAAATAGAAAAAGTAAGCCATAACAGAAAACAATTCAAAATTTAACTAAATTAAGCAATTCATGCAACAAAAGCCTTCACAAATTCAAAACAAATAAAAGATTTTGGGACATATATTTAAAATATATAATAAATGATAAACTTTCAGATTATATAAAGAGTTTCTATAAATTAATACAAAAACTGAGCTATAAAAGAAGGAAAGATTTATATAGAATAGAAAGCACAATGACTAATTTATATATGACATGATCTCAGCCTCACTAGAAATTAAAATAACACTGAAATATTATTTTTCATTGTGAAAATAGGACAACTTAAGATTTGATAATATCAAGTTTTGATTTATGAAAGAATAAATTGGTACAGCCTCTCTGATGAGTAATTTGGAAGCGTGAATATTTTTGCCCCCACAACTTAATTTCTAAATATCCATCTTACAAACAGTCCTACAGCTACACAAAAGGGCACCAACAATAACATCTGTTGAAGAATTCTAATAAGCAAAAAAAAATTAGACATAACCAACATACCCCTTAACAAGAGAATGGTTTCAGAAATTGTGGTATAGTCATACTTTGGAACACTTTGCCACATTTGAATGTAAAGATAGCTAGATCCATATGAAGTCTCTTGGATACCTCACCAAGATGTATCAAACCTCTCCAGGTTTGGGTTTGAACACCTGTCACTTCTGCTGACACTCCTTTTCCACTGTGCTTTTCTCATCAGCTGTTCGCAGATATCGTGTAGCTACCCTTCCTCACGTCCTCCACGGACCTATGCTGAGGTTCAGGGAGGCTGCTGCAACTTGTCCATGCTAGTTAATCTAAGATGACGAGGTCACTCACCGATTTTGCCTCATGGCATATCTGTCCCATGTGTATGTGGAAATACTCTCTGTCTATTCTATCCATGACCCAAGAGGGTTGCCTCCTCTCTTAGCGTATTTCTTAATTTAGCCCATTTACAAAACACTTGGGTAACTTTCCTTATAGATGAAATTTTGTGTATAGGTGTTTCATAGTTTCAAAGAAGAGTTTCCTAATCCTTGTGCTCAGTGAAACATGTGATTAGTTTGAAGGTACAAAGATGGGCATAATTAGTATTCTCCTTGGTATTACCTAGACAGCACACTATATTTTTGTGTAAACATCCAGGTTAATACACATATAAATAACCAGTTGTATATATGACATTAGAAAGTTAAAGAAAAAAGCCCAATTTGTTATAAGTTGCAATATTTTGGTAAAAATAATGTAATTGAGATAAGACGTTTGTTTCAAGATACACATATCTTATGTGTTATGTAAATAAAAGTAATCATCTATGTAAACTTAACTGTGAAATATGTTATGCACATATACTAAGCGAACATTATTAAACAAAAGCCAACATTTATCTATAATAGAGAAGTATACTTAATGAATTCTGAATTCCTAAACTCTTGATTATTTACAACTGTGACTGACATGTTAATTTCTGAATTTTTAGCCAAATCTAAGGTGGTATAATTTGTATTATATATAATTTGTAATATAATTATGCTACTTTTCTCTGTAAAAGTCAAAATAGGTCTTTGTCCCAAACTTTATTGAATCTTGCCATAATAATAATGAAATGAAAGTATTGAATCTCATAAGATCTTCACCCATTTCCTGTTACGGGAATTGGCAGAACTTAGTGATGACTAGCATTTCTTCAAGTCAAGAGCTATATACTCAAAGACAGTCACAGTTTTCCACTTACTGGAAAATTAGAATGAATACATTCCAAAATCAATTTTTGCTTCTGAATGTAAAAAAAATACCGAATATTATGATACAAATTTTAGAATCAGACCTGTTATAGAACACACTTAATATTATGGATACTCTATGTATTCAAGAAAGTACCACTTCATAGTGCATTGAGCTCTATGACACTAAAATGAGTAATTGAGCATTCCCAGCGGGTAACAGAACGTGCCACCTTTCACCCTGAAGTTGAAATTTCTAGCATTGATCTGGCTGGGAAACTTCGGCTGTGTCATTGTAACAATCACAGTTGTTAGGGTCCAGGGAGCTTGAATTTAAGGTTGTTCTGTTCCGTAAGGCAAGGTATTCAATATTTCCTGAGTAGGATCTTACTCTCAAGCAAAATCTTTTCCTAGTACAAAGAACTCTGAACCCTGGATTTTTCCACGATCCCAATGAGGTCTTACCTGAGAGTGTCATGGCATCTTGAGGTGGAACCGTGAGGTCCAGGATACTTCTGTTGCATGGTTGTTATTCTACTCCAAATGAGATTCGATTGGTTTGTAGGACTATGACTTATTGAAATGTCCATGATTCTTGCTGTTTCTATTCTGTTCCCTTCCTTCCTTCCTACCTTCTTCCTTCCTTCCTTCCTTCCTTCCTTCCTTCCTTCCTTCCTTCCAACTTTGAGCTTGTGAATGGTATGTGGTCTCATTGGAGGCTTAATAAACTCATTACTGACCTCTGCTTTGTAATGAAGAGCGGAAATTCCAGAAATGTGAGTTCTCCCAAACATTTCTTGCTTTAAACATTAAAAACATATGCAGGCTTGAATGTAAAACAGCTAATTTAGTTAATCCAATTAACTTCATAATGCAAGTGCAACATATCATTAATGCTATTTCCTCCCATTTGTTTAATGGATTATCTAATTTGTTTAATATAAAAAAGTAAAACAGAATTAGATTCAGATGTTGACGGGTTTATTGAGAATGTGGGATGGAAAAGGAACAACACAGAATTCTGTAATGCCAAAGCTAAGGCATGAAACAAATTCTGTGTACTTCATAAACCTTAACCAGATTTAAATGTAACAGAACGAAGTAATGCAATTTGTATACATTATTTGCACTGCCATGTCTGATTTACCATGTGTTCCCCATGTATGGGCTCGTCTTAAACTCATCTTTAACTTAAACTCATCTTTACTTGAAATGCAGGAATTTAAGCAAACCCAGCCACAAATTAGGTGACCGGATGTTATGTCAAAGTGAATGCCTTTGCCTCGTTTCTCTTGTTCCCTTGATCCATCACCAAATTCATGTTCAACTTTGAAAACTAGACTCTGAGAAAGACTTCTCCCACCCGTGTTAGTATTATTGGGATATTCCCATCCACCCCCTCACCTCTCTCTCCCTTTCTTCTTCAGTTCCTTCATTTTGAAAATGTAAATAGTTACCGATGCAGGTAAATTTAAAGCTTTCAGAGTATAAAGTATCATAAGTAGAAAAGAGACACATACTAGTATATTCTGACAAACCAGAGAGAACTTCTCTCAAAAACTTTGGAGCTAAAATACAATCTTTTATTTCGTTTTGTTGTGCTTTGCTGCATTTTGTTTTGTTTCTCTTTGGCTTTGTTTTATGGGTGAACAAGACGACAGGGGCTATGCTTCCTAGGTTCTTATATACCAAATATGTCCTCTTACCCCTTCACATTAATCTTTCCATGCCGAAAATATAACAGTCACAGAAGACATGTGACTCTGGCCTTATTTACATTAGTTTTTCAAGCAGAAATTATCTTCTTTTAAAACAGATTTATTTATTTATTTATTTATTTATTTATTTATTTGAGAGCGAGAGAGAGAGAGCGAGAGAGAGAGAGAGCATGAGCTTGCACATCCAGCTGTGGGGGGGAGGGGCGGGGGAGGGGGAGAGAATCTTACGAGGCTCCACGCCCAGCAGGGAGCCTGACACAGGGCTTGATCTCATGACCTTGAGATCATGACCTGAGCTGAAATAAAGAGTTGACACTTAACTGACTGAGTCATCCAGGCACCTCAGAAATTATCTCCTTGAACAAAATATGCACACCTTAATTTTGCTTTTATTTTAAATCTTACATATATTTTGTACTTTTTCTTTCTCCATATCTCAGTTTTTGCTAGACTACAATTTATTTTTAAGCTAATTTTTGCATTTTGTTTGCTATTCTATTTTCCTAATGGACACCCTTTATATTTTACAAATAATTATCAGTCTCTATTGTTCTAACAATCTGAAGAATTATTCAGTGGCTGCAAAATAGAAAAATGTAGAAAATAGGTACCTGGGTGGCTCAGTTGGTTAAGTGTCTGCCTTTGGCTAAGGTCGTGATGCCGGGGTCCTGGAATCCAGCCTAGCATCTGGCTTCTTGCTCAGCTGAGGAGCCTCCTTCTCCCTCTCCCTCTGCCCCTGCTCATGTTCTCTCTCTCACTCACTCTCTTTCTCAAAAAAAGAAGCAACATCTTTTTTAAAATAAAAAATTAAATTTAAAAAAATGTAGAATTATTTCCTTCCCTCATTTCGTGGTATAGAGTTTGTTGAGATTAGCTGAAATTTTGGTTCCAGATTGTTGCTTGTGTTTATGTAAATAATTTCTATACCATGTCTCTTTCAGTGATGAAAGAAAAATTGAAAGGTAAACAAATTATACAATATTTGAAAAACTTACGTGGAAACAAAATATTACATTCCCCCTATAATCCATATTTTTTTTTCAATTTAAAACCTCTTGTTCCCTTCCTGTTTCACTGTTTCACCCAACGCTAAGAAATGGGATTTTGTACAGAACCCTGAGACCACAGCCTCTGCTAATCAGCAGCTGCTTGTGAGAGAAACGCAAGAAGATACAAAAGAGGAAAGAGTGGTTGATTCTGGTGGATGAAATAGAATTTTAAATAATGAGAGCATGTTGAAGGAAATAATTTATTAGACTTAGAAAATGAACCCTTATACACAAGACTATCATCTTTTTTTTTCCTGCATGAAGTAATCATAAAATACTTTCCCTTGAATTTCCTCTGGGAGATAACCTTTAATCTCTAAGGAAATTTTTCCCCCTAATCAATCATCATGAGTGATATTCAAATTTGCAAATTTATGTATATAATTTTAAAAGATATATAAACATCTTTCCTCCTTTTTTAGTGAAAAGAATCTTATGTTTTCTTATCCTCCTTTATGCCAAAGAAATAAACTGATGCTTTTTTTTTTAAATAATGAGTATGCATGATTGTCACATCATCTGTGACACATGGAGATGAAGAGCTTTAGACACATCTATTATTTTGGAGCCTTGCAGATATCAAGAATAATACCAGAATTACTGGCTTTTTATTGACCTTTGATTTCATAGAAAGTGCGTCTCTGGTTCATCTGGCATCTGTACCATGGGAAGAGCCTATGGACAAGTCAGGTAAGAACTTCTGCTGATATTCTGGTATTATTTTCTTTTCTTTGTTATTGGTTTCTAAATTACTGGATAATCTTGTGAAAGAACTGAAGGCCTACTGTGCTATTAAAAGATAAAAGCTACACACAAATTATAGATGTAACTGACAGAGAAGGGCCAGGGCAAGGGAGTCTAAGAATTGTAACATTTACTGTTTTATTCACAAGAAATAACAGTATTGTAAGAGAGAAGATTCAAGTCAGCTGAGCATGAGAAAAAAACAAATGACCAGCTAATTCTCTGGTTTCTAAACTTCTACAACACCTCTATCTTAGGAAAGTGTGCCACCTAAGTCACTGTTTCCCTACTGGGGTCTAAGGCCAAAGCCCAGCTATGTTTAAAAAAAAATGTTCATTTTTTTAGTCTTTGTCTTATGTACATATAACAACTTTCTGGGTATTAAAAGGATATAATTCAGGTGTTCTTGAGTTGTACCTATTTTCTTAGTATCAACCCTCTCCCTAAATTTCACACACACACACACACACACACACACACACACGTGAACACACACCCAGAAACCCTATAAGCAAGTTTGCTCTGTGATCCCGTTGGATACATAGTGTATAATCGCCAACACACTGTCATTCAAAATTTAACAAAAGCCCAGTTGAGATACATTTTTAAAAGCAAAGTTTTTGAAAGAAATACAATACACCTGCATTTGCACTATATCTAAAATCTACTATTTCACATATTTTCATTTGGAGACCAGAAGCAAGTGAATAGTTTGAACAGATCACATTGACCCTCTGTATAATTAATTTTATGGAAATGAATTTTGACTTGTTGCCAGCACCCTATATTCACATTTTAAAAAGCACCCAATAAAGATATGTTTGTATAAATAGTAAATGTTCATAGAAATTATAAATTATTCTATATGTTATTAATAATTATAAATTATTAATCCTCCTCCTTTAGGAGGATTGCCATCTAAAGAAGTACTGTTCAGTATCCATCACTGATAATACAAGTAACACCACCAATAAGGTCACCCTTTTGTCATCACTTGCTAAGAAGTAATTAACTCCCCATATTTAGCTTGTTTGTACATCATTCTGTTACACATTTTGAGCTCCTTTAGATCTGATTTCTAAACTCACTGTGCCTTCTCATTGTTAGTGTTCAGTAGACAGTGATGAAATGACTAATTTCTTGATAAAATTGTTATTACATGTATACGTGTGGGTGTGGGACATGTTATATTGATATCCTTAAAAGTGTTCATGTACTTTGACTCCATAATTTAGTCTGAGAATATACTTAAGGTTAAAATAAAATGTGCACATGATGATATATGTGCTGTAATTTGTTATAAAGAAGTTAAAATTATAAAATAACATCAGAATCCAATAATAAAAGAATTGCTAATTAAATTCATTTAATTTATACATTAAATTAAATACATTTAAGGAGAAGGATAAGTTCTCATGTTATGATGTTGAATGAACAAAGCAGAATATAGATATAAAAAATGCACTATGGTTTCAATTTTATGAGAACTGTGTGTATTTCAAGGGAAAGATAAACTGAAAATCCCTATATCAAAATGTTCTCACAGGGGGGCGCCTGGGTCGCACAGCGGTTAAGCGTCTGCCTTCACGCTCAGGGCGTGATCCCAGCGTTATGGGATCGAGCCCCACATCAGGCTCCTCCGCTGGGAGCCTGCTTCTTCCTCTCCCACTCCCCCTGCTTGTGTTCCCTCTCTCACTGGCTGTCTCTATCTCTGTCGAATAATAAATAAAATCTTTAAAAAAAAACTGTAAAAAAAATGTTCTCACAGGTTTTCTAAGTGATGGGACTTTGGATAATATTGTTGGATTATTACATTTTTCTTCATTGTCTGGATTTTCTATAATAAATGTGTATTATATTCTATAAGTGGGGGGAAAAGTATATTAAAATGATCATTCTGGAGGACCAAAGAAAAAGAAAATTACATGGAATATCTAGAAGAAAGTTAGGTTTTGTTTTGTTTTGCAATTACCCTTTCAGTCAGCAAAGAGTAAAAGAATTAAACAAACATTTGACATTTGTCCCCTACATTGAATGATTACATTGTTACAGAAGAGGCAGATAATTTATTTATGAATTTTGGGTATATTTTACAAAATATTCAATTGCTAAAACATTTTCTGGGAGCTGTACAAAAATTCAAAATATAAAATCAATCATAATTAAGAAAATCACCAAGAAGAAAGCACATAGCATTCCAACATTACCATTTGGGCAACTGATCAGGCAAGGAAAATAAAACTAAAATATTATGGTTTTGGATGGGAGATTAAGAATTGACCTTTGTGACATCAGTAAATAATAAAAAGAGTAAGAATCTCTTAACTTTGTGTTCCTCAACTACAGAAAGGTGACTTCTCACATAAATTGATTCCTTTTGGAGTTAAGTGGCTGTGAAGCAGTTCTGATAAGCCCAGGCTTTATCATGCATGCGCGTTTGAAGCCTGATGCACTCCAGGTCACTGACTGAACTTCCTGCACATGCCTCAGTCGGGAGAACTTTCTCCCAACGCATAGGATGCTGCACAAAAGAATATGTGGAGAGCAAAATGATATCAGACACTACATCCTGTATGATAAACGTTGTGACTAAGAACGGAAAACAATCAAGAAACTTGATACGTTTCTTCATAAAAACAAATGGATACAATCAACCCACGTAAACTCAAAAACATTTTGAAAATAAAGTCTTGCCTTCAGTTTCTAATTCCAAGTGTTTTTCTTGTAAAGAAATAATCAAAGATGGAAATACAATAAACATGCAAAGCCTCTTCAAATTTATATACTGGTGGTGTCAGCAAGATGGTGGAACAAAGTGTAATCCTTAGAAAGCATGAAGTTGCCTTTAATTCAGGGGTTTAGAAAAATTCTACATGAAAGACTTCAATGAAATCTTTGAACGAAAGGTATGTATCTTTAGCCCTAAATCCATTTAAGGTATTTTATATATTAAACAATTACTTTTATATTATATATATTTAGACTTACGTGCATAGTTCTATTTCACATGTAAAAGTATTTCTATTCTGCAGTTGTATATGTGGTGTATATGCACACTTGTATTTATATTCAGAAACACACACACACAAATCAACCTAAATTTCAAAACAATCTTAATTAAAATATTATAAACAGTAGAGTTTACTAGTGAGGAACAAATAAAAAAATTCTTCCACAAAAGGTTGCCATTCCTCTGTTGAAAAGTCTTCTTCAATTTTCTCTTAATCTTCCTAAGAAAAATTAATGCTAATAGCTAAGAATTTTGGAAGTTTGTTCGTAACGTTAAGCAGACTTAGATGTGATCTTAGGAAATCAGCTCAGGCTGTCATAAGCCGGACTCTGCCTGTCCTCTTTGACTGATGATGCTGTTTGAACAAACAAACAAACAAAGCCTCAAGGCGGCTGTTGTAGACACAGTAACCCATTAAATTATTTCAAGATGAAACCATAGTAAATGTCTCAGGCCATAGATCATAGACACGAGATTTCCCTTATTTATTTTCATCGAGAGAAAGTTACACATTTCAAACCTTTATGTTAAAAATACAGTTTTCATTAACTCTTGTTTTTATTTTGAACTATTTAGTAAGTTGGAAAGCAAGATACAAAGTACTGGCCCTTGACGAATCAATATATACTAAAATGTATAAATTATGAAACTACTATGTAAATTGGTAATATACATATATTTTTTATTTTATAAGTATTTTACATAGAAAGAGATAAAATGTTAAATCAAAATCTACACTATAGATGTTGTCTGCTCACAAAGAGTGCACTCTATTTTTCTTAGTAATTTAATTGCCTCACAATTCTATTCCACAAAACTCTGAGATCTTATCATTTTAATTACAGGTGAGAGAGACCACCCTCAGTCCCTTGTTTCATCTTAACCTACCTTGGAGCACACGTATAAAACCAAATGATTGCTTGGGACATTTCTAACTAAACTGCTCTCACTCTATGCTCTCTCTCAGGACTACCTCATTTACTACTTGGTATCTCTAAAATCATTTTAGAAATTGTCTTCAGGGCAATAAGAATAAAAAAGGAGTGAAGGTCCATGAGCTGCAGATATTTAACATATAAATATGCTATTTATAAGCAACAGATTTTTGCACTCTGGAATTTCAAGGTGGGTAATGGTTTATGATGAGATATACATTTAAGCTAAAGGACCCAAATGCTGTGAGGGACATAATATTCCAGAATGTTCTGCTTCAGAGCACACTGTTTCTGAAAATTACTTTCAAGGAAAGGGTCTATTTTGGCTCAGTTAAAAGATTTCATTTCCAGTGCTGATATCCACTGGGATTCTGTGTAGTGTCAGAGAGAGACAGACTGTAGCAAGATTCTGTTATTATCTTGGAAGATATATAAGAATGTGTGTTTCATTTGGGCCTATTTAAATCTGTGAATATGACCAAAATATTTGGAAATTGTCTATCATACCAAGAAAGGTAATAGCCTTCTGAAAGCTAAGATTTTAAATACTTGGAAAACCATGTGGAGAAAACAGAAAGGAAGTATTTATCTTTGGGGATAGAACAAAGTTCATCTACTGAATTTGATTTTAAACTAGTCTGCAAACCAAATTCTATAGGCAAACCTTTTTTTTGTCTTTACATTAAAAAATAATAAAAATTGCATCTGATTTTCAGAATATAAGTTCTGATAATATAGTAATGACCTTGTTGAATTACTATTTAAATACCTCTTTCAAATGATTTCTAGTTTTTAGTGTGTGTGTGTGTGTGTTTGTGTTATTATTTGGCTTGGCAATGACTTTTTTTTTTTTTTTTTGGTATCTGACCCCAAAAGTACAGGCAACAAAAACAAAAACAAGTGGGACTTCACAAACTAAAAATCTTCTGTACAACAAAAGAAACAATCAACAAAATGAAAAGGCAACATACAGAATGGGAGAAAATATTTGCAAACCGTATATCCAATAAAGGGTCAATATCCAGTATATATAAGGAACTCATACAACTCAATACCAATAAACCAAATAACCCAATTAAGAAATGGGCAAAGAACCTGAATAGGCACTTTTCCAAAGAAGACATACAAATGGCTGACAGATACATGAAAAAGTGCTCAAAATCACTCATCATCAGAAAATCCAAGTCAAAACTACAACGAGACATCACTTTATACCTCTTTAGGATGTCTACTCCAAAAAGGCAAGAGATAACAAGTGTTGGTGACAATGTGTAGTAAAAGGAGCCCTAGTGCACTATTAGTGGAAATGTAAACTTGGATAGCCACTATGGAAAACAGTATGGTGCGTTCTCAAGAAATTAAAAATGGGACTTTCATAAAATCCAGCAATCCCACTTCTGATATATATCCAAAGAAAATGAAATAGCTACTTATAAGAGATATATGCACTGTGATGTTCACGGCAGCATTAGTGACAGTGGCCAAGGCATGGAAACAACCTAAGTGTCCACGGAGCAATGAATGGATGAAAAAATGTGGCACCACTGAAAATGAACCTCTCTTCCTGGAACCCAATTTAGGGCATGTTACCACTCCACATGAGGCTGTGAGCAGCCTGTATTATTGTTATTCCATCCAAATTTCACAGATATACTTGATATGTTTTAATAATATGTATTTTTTTGTCAAATACATGTTTTTAAAAATCTCACTTTTATTTTTTCTGCATTATTTAGAGTTGTTTTTCCTAATTTAAATGCATTCTACTCGGTTAGTAATTTACTTATATAATTATCTTCTCTAAAGGTAACAGAGGCAATTGAACCATTCTTGGTTCAATTGTGCCTTTTAAATGAGGTTGCTTTTTTGGGGAAATAATCTATCAGGTATTGATCGATTTTCCTATCTTATTTTATCAAATATATGTTCTATTTTTCATGTCTTGTTCTAAATACTGAATATACCTTTGCTTAATTAATCATCACCACATTATTTTCTAGATAGTCATTAACATCACCTTTTACAGGTAATAAAACTATGGCTCAGGGGTTGAAGGAACTGATTTAAATTACCTTGTTCATAAGTGGGTGGGTTAGAATTCAAAAGCAAGTCTGCTAAATCTAAATGCTTGTTCCCCCACCAGCCATAACATAACTGTCAAATGCGATATGGTCTAAACATTCCTGCCTAAATGTTTTTTTTTTTTAATTCATTAAACTTACAACTTTTAAATTTATTTTCTCCCCAGGGGTGCTGGCTTCATCAGATCACCCCCCAAATTTCCAGTAGAACCAAAATTATCTCCTCAGCATGTGCAAATCAATACCTTACCTGATGGATTACTTTTTTATGTTTCTCCTTGGATGCAGCACTTTCTTGCTCCCCATCCTTCAGCTCCAGCCAAATCGGTTGGTTTGGCTCCTATTCCTAACGGGTCGCTGCTGACAGTCACACTTCATCACACAATGAGTTCCCAATGCTTCTCCCATTTTTAATCACTCAGATCTGTAACTCTCCATTAGAATTTTAAAGAATTATTGAGAGTGAGGGCCCAGGAGATAAATGCTTTGAGATCTTCCATTGCTAAAAATGTCTTTATGCTTCCTCACAGTATGGCCATAAATGCCAGGTTGAAAATACCTTTTTCTCGTAATTTAAAGACATGTCTCCACCGTCTCCTGATGTGTTTTGTTGTCTGTGAGTTTCCTTGTTTGGGTCTGCATCTTTCATGCCTGGCACTCCTGATTTATCCAATATATGTAAGAGTAAGGTTCTTAAAAGGCTGATTGGAAATTTTCTCCTGGACGGAGCCTGGGCACAGGGCTTCATAGCAAGGCCAATCCGAAGGATATCCTCGTTTCCACGTATCTACGGGCACTTCTTTGGGACTGAGCAGTTCATAAGCCTGACCACTGCTTTTATGAGAACAGGTGAATGGAGAGGGATGGGGATCTCACATTCACTACTCTGAATGTCTCTCGAGTCCTGATTCCAGTGCTGGACCTTGCCCTCTGTACAATGCTTTTCTGACTTAACATTTTAAGTGTCTATTCTCCTCCAGTTTCTGTCTTTTTTATATGAAACTGATTTTTCTACTTTGCCAATTGTGCTTTATGAAGAAATGGGAATAAATATCTATATGCAAACCATCACATTTTACCTGAATCTCTCTCTCATCCCCCATATCTTTTCCCATCCTACTCTTCAGTGAAATCGGAAAACAATTAGAGATCTATTGATTATGGAGTTTTGTTTCTGATGTTTTTGTCTGTTCTTTTTTTAGAGTGCATTCCTCTGTCTCTCTATTTTGTTTCAGTTTCTGTGTTTGCTTCTATGCATTAGACAGAACATTCCTAAACTTGAAGGAATGGTCTCTTGTATGATTGAAAGCTGTGTAGACTGTGGGTGCTTGATGACTTTTGCTGGTTGGCTGGAGCTGTAGCTGGTGTGGGCTGAGAGTCCTGGGGCTCTCCACATAGTGTTACCTTGGCAGGGCAGCTAAAGTTGAAGTGGGTGCAAGCCGGAGTGTTTCAAGGCTCTACAGGCAAAGGACATTTTGGCAGAATAGCTGAAGATGAAGTGGGTGTTATCCAGGGTCTTCTGGGGCTCTCTATGCAGACAGTGCCCTGGCTGGGTGGCTGGAGCTGAGGTGGGGTGAGGGCCAGCAGGTCCCAGGGTTCTAAGCATGAAGGTCACCCTGGCAGAACAGCTGAAGCTGAAGTAAGTCCAAGCTGGGGATTCTATGCAATGGAATAGAATTGTTGTTGTGTTGTCCCAATGTGCTCTGTGCAGGAGGTGCCCTTGTTGGGTAGCTGGTACTGATGCAGGCGTGGCCCAGGTGTTCCTGGGCCACTCCACACAGGGCCACTCTGGCAGGGCAGCCAGATCTGAAGCAGTCAGCTGGGAAGTTTCTGAGCACGCTCCACCAGGGGTCTCCTAGCAAGCTGTGTGAAGCTGAAATGGTATGGGCCTGGAGTGCTCAAGGAGCTTGGTACCTGTGTCACCTTGACTACAGCCGGAGCTGTAGTGGGCACTAACCAGCCCTTGTGACCACCTTGGTAGACTGGCTGGGGCTGGTGTGGACCAGGGGCCCAGGACTCGCTGAGGCCAGTTAGGGCACCTAGACAGTGCCCTGTTCTGTGCTTAGTCCTTAGACATGAGTAGAGTTTGTAACATAAACTCCAGAAATATAATAGACAAGATATAAGGGAAAACACTTCTAATTAGGAATCCTTGAAAATCCCAGATGAAATATTTTGTAAAACATTAATTTAAGTAATTGGGAAATAGGAAAATCTACTGGAACCAAAATTGACACAACCTCAGAAATTTTAAAAATTGAAAAGGTACTGAAGTAAATGTGTGCTAGGGAGGAGAAGAGTAGAGCATCTGCAGGTATATAAGCTTCTAAACCCTCCCTGAGTAGACTGCAAAAGAAAACAAATAAAGCAAAACAAAAAGCAACCATCCATATGAATTCCAAACTATAAACTGCCCTTCTTTTGAGGGGATGGAGTGATCCTGTGTGGACCTAAAATGTGAAATCTAAAACTTAATTTAGAGTGACCCTAAGTTAGTAGTAAACACATTCTTATTTGTAAGAAAACATTTTAAATCTATGCCTTTAAAATTTATACAGGAAAAATTAAAGCAATATGATCTCAGAATTAGAAATTAAAGAACACAGAAGGAAATGAACTAGCATGCAGGAGACAGAAGAATCAATACACTTCAGAACTGAATTTGCAAAGGTCTTTGAATGACCAATTAGAGAACATACAATAAGATGCCTTAATACAGGTTTGAAAAAAAGTTTAGAATAAAAATGAAAAGGTAAATGGGGAAGGAAGCCTAACAGAATGTCTAGAAGTACAATAAATGGCTAAACAGCATGTGGGACAAAATTGGAGGGAGTGTTAGGGAATTGGAAGGTGGGTTTGAAGAAACTACTTGGAAGGCAGACCAAAGACAAAGAAATAGAAATATAAAATGTAGATAAAAAAGGTGGGGGAGAAAATGAAGAGGTCAAACATACCTCTGCTCAGATTTGAAAGGAGACAATACAGACAGTAGGCAGGGCTGAGGTAATAGTCTAAGAGATAATGGGTGAGAATTTTCTAGAATTAATGAATTAAATCAATTCTTGGATTTAGGGAGACTATTGAGCCTCAAACTAGATACCTAGAAAGAATAGAGAAAATTATAGACCATGAAGACAAAGAAAATATGTAAAATGTCCAAAAGAACAGAGAGATTTTCTATGAGAGAATGGTAGTTAGACCAACTGGCTTACCAACAAACTAATGGAAGCCAAAGACAAGGGAATGATATTTTCCAAAATCCTAAAGCACATAGCTGCCAACCGGCACTTGTTCAATAAGACTTCCTACAGATTTTTTGCACAAGTTCATCAGGGAACATGTACTAGAATGTTAATTCCACTGTGGACAATAGCATGACACTACATCATTTAAAGATACTGGAGAAATGTGCAAATATCTAAATGTGAAGATGAAGATAAATAATTAAATATGAAAGATAATAAATGAGGGCGATTCAAGGATAATCCCAGGGATTTAAGACTTTTACAATGATTAAATCCTTGGCAGAAAATAATGGTATGTCACTATTGGAGAAAATGGGGGACACCCTTGAAACAGAGTTTAAAAGACAGATTCTCGACAAAAGACTGGTCATGGGTATTAAAGAGGGCATGTATTGCATGGTGCACTGGGTGTTATATGCAAGTAATGAATCATGGAACACTACATCAAAAACTAGGGATGTACTGTATGGTGACTAACATAATACAATTAAAAAATATATATTATTATTTTAAAAAAAAACAGAGATGGTTCTGGAGGATATTCCAGAAAGGAATACTTAAACTATAATATTTACTAAGGAAATTACTGCCAACCAAAGTTTTACAAAAGAAGCATTTTTAATCATTACTGTGTGATAAGACTGGGGCATGCATTGGGATCCTCAAATCTCATCTTTGTTATGATTCTCTTATGTCAATTCTATAGTCAAATTTATATGGCCAGAAGTTTATAATCCCATTAATAGAAATTCTGTTGATTTTGTCAAGTGTATATGTGTGTAATATTTACTCACATTTACCACATCACTTTTAACTACTAGACCAACAGCCACCACTCCTACAAACTATACAGTAGCTTCATAATCTTTCTTTGTGTTTCAAATCCTACTTTTCGACAAGTGATCAATCCTATATATAAGGCCTTCCCTGGTGACCTATAATTTAAAATACACTCTCAGCCTGTTTTACTCTCTTATGACACCATGCATATTTCCTTATAATAACAAAATATTCCTAATTCTTTCCTCCCGTCCCATGTATCATTACTGTTATTCATTTCACTAATACATAAACTATCATAACAAAATACATAGGTGCTATTATTTTAAATAAACCATTATCTGTTAGATAAATTAAGAATAAGCAAAATAAGTTTTCCCACTAAGAGTCTACCAAGGTTCCTTTTTCTCCACATCCTTGCCAACATGTTATTTTTTTGTCTTTTTTATTTTAGCCATTCTGATGGGTACGAGATGATATCTCATTACGATTTTGATTTACATTTCCCTGATGATTAGTGATGTGCGCCTTTTCATGTGTTTATTGGCCATCTGTACATCTTCTTTAGAGAAACGTCTTCAGGTCCTCTGTCCATTTGTTAAATTATTTGATTTTTGGTGTTGAGTTGTATAAGTTTTTTATATATTTCGGATATGAACCCGTTGTCAGATATATCATTTACAAATACCCGCTCACACTGTTGGTTGCCTTTCTGTCTTGTTAATGGTTTCCTTTGTTGTGCAAAAGCTTTTACCTTCATTATGCCTTCTCTAATGTTCTTCTTTTACATAGATCCAGTTTCTGAAGTATATCATTTCTTTCTCTTCAAAAAACTTCTTTTAACATTTTCTTGTAAGTTGGGTCTACTGGCAACAAATTCCCTCAACTTTTGTTTTTAGAAGAAAATCCTTATTTCTTCTTCACTTTTGAAGGATAATTCTGCAGGGTACAGAATTCTAGCCTGGAGGGTTTTTTCTTTCAATGTTTCACTCTACTCTTTTCTTGCTTGCATAATTTATGAGGGGAAGTCAGATGTACTTCTTATCTTTGCTCCTTTCTTAGGAAGATGTTTTTTCCTCTGGCTTCTTTCAAGATTTTTTTCTTTACCTTGGATTTTCTTCCATTTGAATATGATTTACATAGGAGTGGTTTTTCGTTTCCCTTTTCTTTTTTTCTTTTCTTTTCTTTTCTTTTCTTTTCTTTTCTTTTCTTTTCTTTTCTGCGTTAATCTGTTTGATTTTCTCTGAGCTTTGTGGATCTCATGGTTGGTGTCTGACATTGATTTGGGGAAATTCTCAGTCACTATTGTTTCAAATAATTCTTCTCTTCCCCTCTCTTTTTTTTCTCCATCTGATATGGTCATTATGCTATATTATACCTATGTACTTATCCCATAGTTCTTGGATATTCTATTTTTTCCAGTCTTTTTTCTCTTAGTTTTTCAGATTTGGAAGCTCCTATTGATATATCCTCTAGATCAAAGATTCTTTCCTCAGTCATGTCCAGTCTAGCAATGAATCCATTAAAGGCATTGCTCATTTCTGTTACAGTATTTTTAATATCTAGCATTTCCTTTGGTTCTTTCTTAGGATTTTCATCTCTTTGCTTACCTTTCCTGTCTGTTCTTACATGTTGTCTACTTTACTCATAAAAGCCCTTATCATACGAATTATAGTTGTTTTACATTATCAGTCATATATTTCAAACATTCCCACCATATCTGAGTCTGGTTCTGATGCTTGCTATGTCTCTCCAAACTGTATTTTCTGCCTTTAATGTGTCCTGTAATTTTTTTGATGAAAGTTTACAGACATGTTATACCTGGTACTCTTTCCTATAGACCTTTGTGCTCATGAGTTTCTGCTCCTATAAGTTGTGATTTTCTGTATTTGCCTGTCTGTCTCCAATTTGGGTGACTGTAGTTTACCTATGACCTCACATCTCTGATGTTTCTAAGAAGAGTTGTGCCTTTTTAGCTCAATTAGCTTTTTACTTGTTGTAAGGATGGAGTGACAACATCTTTGGTGGGGGGGGGGCAGAGGGAGAAGAAGAGAGAGAATGTTAAGCAGGCTCCATACCCAGCACAGAGCCTGATGTGGGGCTCCATCTCATGACCCTGAGATCATGACCAGAGCCTAAATCAAGAATCAGGATGCTTAACTCACTGAACCACCAAGACGCCCTGGAGTGACAACTTGTAAGCTCATTACATGCTAAACCAAAAACCAGGAGAACATTTCCTTTGAAGTACACAGCTTATAAATACTTCTTTTTGTGACTTTATTTTTTATGTATCTCCTATGAAACTCAAAAAGACAGGAACTGTGATTCTTATACTAAGTAACTTATCCCTGGTATCAATCTCAGCTCCTACTACAAAGTAGAAAATCTCAATATTTCAGATGTAATGAAAATGAAATTGGATCTTAGATCTCGTTACTTGCTATAGCAGATAATATGCTACTACTTTTCTGGTCATTATTTCTGCTTGAAATTTCTCTACTGAGCTGCAGCTTTTAAAACAGTACTAACTAAAACTAAGTAAGTTTCATTTGTGCCTAGATACACTTTCATTACCAGCTTATACTCATGTGAATAACATAGTGAAGTAGTTTTTGAAATGCATACACAGAAACTACTCTCTCATAAGATGGTGTTTACTTGTAACAGCATTAAGCAATGTGTTGTGATCATTGCCTTAAGGTTTACAGTGTTTGACTCCTATTAACATTAATGAGACTCGCTCAGCTGCCTCTGTGCATCAAGTACTAGAATCCTGTCCCTAAGCTACGTCCCCTTTGGGTTTGTATGGCTAATATATGTCATTAAACCATAATGGTAAACATAACTACTTGGAAATTACATTTCACCTTCTCCGCCTGCAGATCTCAAATCAAATTGCAAACAATTAATTGTGCTTATAACACTTCTACAAGGTACTTTTGAAAAGTAATACATGAAGATAGCCTACGCCATTTCCGAAGTGCAGTTTTGGCCGAGGAGAAGTGTCAATCCTTACAATAGCAATCCTTGCAAATCCATAATATGCAATGGTAGGAAATATAAATGTTCAATATAATTGAACAAATAAGTTGGCAGATATATTTAACTCAAGAATTCTGCCAAGATACAAGGTTTACTAACTAAAGACTAATTTAAACTATTCGAATATATTTTTGGATTCTATTTTCATGCCCTGTCATGAGCAGAATCATTTTCCTACAAAAGTTAAGGCACAGTATTTGTAGATCATTAAGATGTAATATCCTCAGCTCCCCTGGCTCAGGGGAGGTCTGGTAGGACCCAAGCAGCACAGAGAAGACAGAGTTGATATCTGGGTGACTTTGCACAGGAAAATAGCATGGATAACAATGAACAGAAGCCATTCAGCCTGTGGGCCAGGATTTAACAGGATGTGATGAATTAAAACTTGATTTGCAAGCATGGACAGCTGAGAGAATGATTGTCACTTCTGTTTGCCAAGCCTTGGTTCAAGCAATGGGATACAAGTGATGGCAAAGTCAGGCAAGGTTTCAGTTCTTGTGATTCTCACATTCTAGTGGGAACAGACGGAAAACAAATGGGTGTGTGAACAATGCCCAGATGTTTGGTCTGAGGACCCTTTTATACTCCTAAAAATTGAGAACTGCAGAAATTTTTGTTAATGGGAGTTATATCTGCTATTGCTGCTACAATGAGACTTGTTTAAATATCTATTCATAAGTAACAATAATACCATTACCTGTTAGCTTAGAAAATATATATTTTAGTGAAAAATAACTCTGTTTTTCAAAATAAAAATAATGAGAGGGGTGGCATTGTTTTACAATTTTTAAAATGTCTATATTATCTACTTTAACACAGCTGAATTCTCATGTCTACATCTGCATTAAATGTTGAGATATATTGTTTTGAATGAAGTACACAAAGAAAATCTACCTTGGAAAAGACAATGATATTTTAATAAACATTCTCTTTATGAAAAAAATTTGATTCACTTATCTGAGAGAGAGGGGGCTCAAGCAGGGGAGAGGGGCAGAGGGAGAGGGAGAAGCAGGCTCCACACTGAGCAGGAAGCCTGAGTGGGGCTCGATCCCAGGAATCTGGGATCATGACCTGAGCTGAAGTCAGATGACCAACAGACTGAGCCACCCAGCTGCCCCTAGATATTCTATTTAGATACTGCACTAAAACCCTACAATTGATAGCTTTGTCAAGATGAATTGCAATGTGAAATCCAAAGTCATGTCAATAAACTTCCCACATATTAAAAGTATTTATCTGTCTTGCTGTTTGAATGGATTTTTTACCTATTCATGATTCTGTAAAATCATGGATTGCTCATTCAGAAATTATTCATGCAGGGGCGCCTGGGTAGCGCAGTCGTTAAAGCGTCTACCTTCAGCTCAGGGTGTGATCCTGGCATTCCGGATCGAGTCCCACATCGGGCTCCTCCGTTGGGAGCCTGCTTCTTCCTCTCCCACTCCCCCTGTGTGTTCCCTCTCTCGCTGGCTGTCTCTCTGTCACATAAATAAATAAAATCTTAAAAAAAAAAAGAAATTATTCATGCAAATCTTCCAAATGTTGACATATTTCATTATGCAATATCAATATATTTTTAAATCACATTTGTTAATATGACCTTAAGAACCATTGGAAAGATTTTAAGTATTGGGAAGTTGTCAATGGCAACAAATAAAATTTTCCAAAATTATAATTTGTACTTCAAAGTTTTAATTTTATTATTGGACACAAAATACTGTCAATTGTGTGAAAAGCTCACTTCATTCATTTTTAGGAAAGTACAATAAAATCAATTTTTTCTGTTTATCAAGAGATATTTCTAAGTGAACTTGGCTTTACTTTTTTTACTGCAAGTTTGTCACAATGGAAAATTCAATAATAAAGTTTGTTGCCGCTGCCTTAATTTATGCTAGACATCAATAGTTTTACCTACAATTGCTTTTGCATGATCAGTGCAAATACAACACATTCGTTTTTCAATTAATATCTTATTTTTATAAAGATATCTTGTATGTCATAAACCCACTGATAGGGTCATCGTGGGCTCATGGACTATGTTTTGGGAACAACTAGAGTAAACAAATTATCGAGGTAGTTACAGATTATGGTAAGGGCAATAATGAGAATAAAATATATGATTATGATGATTGATGACTGGTCTTTATTAGTTTCATATAGTACCTTTTATCTGTTAGTAAAGGTGATATCTGAGACATAACCCAACAATACAAAATCTGTCAGAGCAACGCTATGGACATAAGCCCTGAAGTTGCCATTTGTATTACTAGTTCCAAGAAAAGAAAGAAGTCAGTGTGACTGGAACTTAGTAAGAGAACAAAACAGTGGTAAACCTGGAGAAGTAGGCATGTGTGAGGTGATGTAGGGTTTGTAAGGCACAAGAACTGATCTGAATTATATTTTACAGGCATAAATGTTATTGAGGATTTTAAAAGGAGGAGAAAATAATGTCTGATTTTAAAAGAACACTCTATGTAGTGTGGACTACAGAGGACAAACATGGAAATGGTGAAGCCAGCTAGAGTATAAAAGAGGAGAAGTTAGACCAGCAAGCAGAAGTTAATATGTACAGAAGTGAACAAATTTGAGAGACATTTTGTGCATTGTGCTTCTAGAAGACGTGCATGAATTTGACCTCATAGGTGAGAGCAAAGGGAACCCTGAGTGCTAGCTTCCCCAGTTTGTTACCATTGTCTACTTTCTAGTATCATATTCTGCATTATTATTGAGATTAATAATTTATAAGATCTAATAAGCCAAACTCTCTCCTATTTTTCATTCTCAAAATCATCTTGGTTATTCCTGGCCCTGATTTTAGAATCAGCTCAACAAGTTCCATAAAACAAAATAAAGCAAACAAGAGAAAATGTTCTGGAAATTTACTTGAGATTGCATTGCCTCAATATACCAACTTGTGGGGAAAATGACATATTTAAATATTAAGTATTCCAGACAAAAACATGTTATATCCCTCCATTTATTTAAGTCTTTTAAAAATTCTGTCAACACTATTTTATAGTTCTATGCTTAGAGATATTGTAAATCTTCTGTTAAATTATTCCTAGGTATGAGTTTGTGATGATATATTAAGTAGCATCATTTTAAATTGTACTTCCCGCTCGTGCTAGGGTATATAACTAAGTTAGATTTCTTTTTCATGTGTTGACCTTTAACTCCACAAATTCGCTAAAGTTACTTATTAAGTCTCATAATCCATCCAGTTTTTTTTCCTGCATATACAGTCGTATCATGCATGAAAAATAACTTTTGTATTTCTTACTTTCTAATCCTTAAATGTTTTGTTTTATTGCAATAGTTAGGAATCTAGTACTATATATTGATTTTCTGCTTGCAGCAATCCCTTGAATTTTTTGAAAAACTATGTGCAATTTTATACTTCACATTAAATTGACATCAAGAATTTATCATAAATTTAAATAACTACAAAGGATATAATTCCAAGTATATGTAAAATTCCCATTTAAAAATAGAACTGTTGGGCAGCCTGGGTGGCTCAGTGGGTTAAGCGGCTGCATTCGGCTCAGGTCAAGATCCCTGCTCAGCAGGGAGTCTACTACTCCCTCTGCCCCACCCCCCTGCTCATGTGGTCTTGCTCTCTCTGTTTCTCTCTCTCTCAAATAAATAAAATAAAATTTTAAAAAATAAAAATAAAGATAAAACTGTTGGGGATGTCTGGGTGGCTCAGTCAGTTAAGTGTCCTACTCTTGATTTTTGGCTCAGGTCATGATCTCAGTATCTTGAGATCAAGGACCACCGGGAGTCCTGTTTGAGATTCTCTCTCTCTCTCTGCCCCTCCCCCCACTTGACCATGCATCCATGCACTCTCTCAAATAAATAAATAAATAAATAATTTCCAAAATTAAAAAAATAAAAAATAGAAAAAACTTTCACCTTTTTTAAATGTATCAAATATTATTTAAATACTATAGCACTTTGATGTCTTGCATGTATTATTTATTTATTTGAGAGAGAAAGAGTGAGCATGAGTGGGGGGAGGGGCAGGGCAAAGCAGACTCCCCAGTGATCAGGGAGCCCAATGTGGGCAATCCCAGGACCTGAGATCATGACCTGAGCCAAAAGCGGATGCCTAATGACTGAGCCACCCAGGCACCTCCTTGCATGTTTTATTAAAATGCATTCTTCAACAGTCAATTTTGCATCATTTCTTTTCCTTAAATCCATATTTTTGTTTCTTTTTCTTCATAAATTTTATTTTTATGCAATATATTTTTGTTTTTGAAAGTCTTATGTTAGTGTTCTTTTGTACCTTGAAACAAAATTGCACATATTATTACAATCTTTGAAATGTTTCCCATGCCCATGAGGCAATAGGAGTTAAAATGCTGTTCTCAATTTTTATTGCAATTATTAGTAGTACATACATTAAACAAAATAAATATATTACAAATTTTTATGAGACAGAAATAATTTTAGGCCATTAATAAGTGCTCAACCTTCAAAGATACTAGGATAGAATAAAGAGTTGGAAAGAATGTGAAAATATTTATAGGGAAGATAGAAGTGCCACAGTCAACAGCTGGTTGAAAAGAGTAAATGACACCAAAACAAAACAAGAATAATGGCTAAGAATTTTCCCAAATTAAAAGAACAGAACCTTAGATTAGTTTTGTTACTATCACTATGTGCCAAAGAGAGCACAGGCACACATCATTAAAGCCATTCAGAATGTGTGTAAAATCAGGTTTCCTGGAAAGCATACCGGTTAGAAGACAATGGAGGACGTAGCTGCCTTCCCTCACCATGCTGGGAAGGATATGCCTGAGAACAAGCAGGTGGTGGGGCAAAGCTGACTATGTACCCCACTGAAAGGAGTCCAGGGGAGGAACCTGACCCTGTAATCCCACACGTATGTGTAGGATTGAGGGACTGGCTAAGGAAATCCATGGAACTAAAGCAACGGGAACTTTTGCTCAATGTGAGCCTGAGGGGAAAGTGAAGCCAATGGCTCTGGAGGCTGGACACACCCTGTTCTTGCATGGAGTTAACCCAAATGTGCAAGTCAGCTTTTTGTTGAACTACCAGAGGAAGAAGAAAGAGATAGGGTTCCAGGTTAACAGACTCGCTTTTGTCATTATGATTATCATCGTCACCATTGCTCTCCAACTTAAATGCACTCAAGTCAGAGAACTTCGTCTCTAATATGCTGATTCTTTTTTTTTTTAAGATTTTATTTATTTATTTGAGAGAGAGAGCATGAGAGAGAGAGAGAGAGAGCAGGAGGAGGGACAGAGGAAGAAGCAGACTCCTCGCAGTGCAGGGAGCCCGAGACACAGGGCTTGATCCAGAACACCGAGATCATGACCTGAGCAGAAGGCAGATGCTTCACCAACTGAGCCCCCCCAGACCACCCCAGAAATAATTTGTTTTTAATACAGAGGAAAGATAAATATGCGTATAAAAAATTCAAACAAAATCTCTCTTGTTTCTTGTTAGCGTAGATCCATTTAATACAGATGTAAACTCCTGTAAAGAATACTTTTTTAAAAACGTAAATGACATCAGAAGGCACATTTCACAGTGCCAGGCAGGACGTAGAGCTCACCCTCTCTAAGGGCTCCCGGTATCGCACATGCAGATGCACTTGAACCTTCAAGCAGCCTCTGTTCATTGCTATTTAGGCTGCTTCCAATTATTCCCACATATCAGCACCCGCAGCAGTAAACATCCATATCCATGTATTTTGGCCGTTTTATTCTATTTTCTCATCAGGATGAATTTCCCCAGAATTAAACATGCTTCATTTTGATCTAGGTTGCTGACTACGCTCTGGAAAAGTCCTACCAGTTTACATTCCCACTGGAATGCACGAATGTGCTCGTTTATCTCCAAGGAAGCTAGACTCTTTCTTTCTCTTTCTTTCTCTCCCTTTAGATGAGTCTTCTTTATACCTGCAGACCCTCCCCCAGGCAGGTCAGAGCATCCAATTCTAATTTCTTCTTCCTGTTGGTGTTGATTGGGCTGTGTTTGGCCATAATACCTCTGACAATCAGCATGGCACGGTAAATATGACTTTGTTTTCTAGAACATTGGCTTGCTTCTTGGCATGTCCCTCTTTTCTATTCAAGGGTCCCTTGCATTCTTTTTTTTTTTATGTTTTTTTATTATATTATGTTAGTCACCATACAGTACATCCCTGGTTTCTGATGCAAGGTTCGATGATTCATTAGTTGCATATAACACCCAGTGCACCATGCAATACGTGCCCTCCTTACTACCCATCACCAGTCTATCCCATTCCCCCACCCTCCTCCCCTCTGAAGCCCTCAGTTTGTTTCTCATAGTCCATAGTCTCTCATGTTTCATTCCCCCTTCTGATTACCCCCCTTTCTTTATCTCTTTCTTCCCCTACCGATCTTCCTAGTTCTTATGTTCCATAAGTGAGAGAAATCATATGATAATTGTCTTTCTCTGCATGACTTATTTCACTCAGCATTATCTCCTCCAGTGCCGTCCATGTTGCAGCAAATGTTGAAAAATCGTTCTTTCTGATAGCTGAGTAATATTCCATTGTAATATGCTGATTCTTTGGAGTGGTCTTAATGGATTGGAGCATGGTGAATTTTTGCAAATGTTTTATGAGTGCAAGTTTCTCAAGCATTTTGTTCACATCTTCAGGCCCTCCTTTTTCCTACAATGCTCTTCACCTCACTCTCCTCCACCCCAATCTATTCATCCTCTAGGTCTCAGACTACATGTGGCTTACTAAAGACTTGTTCCCTCACCTTGCAAAGGAAGCTAGTCCTCAAAATATGTCTACTTTGTAAACTGTGGGACTATTATTTTGGCCTGGTTAAGGCTTGATTAAAACTCTCTATAATTTAAATCACTTAGTAGTGATTGATAGTTTAGTTGTGTGCATGCAAATGTATACAATAAATTTATAAGCTTCCATGAAGGCCATCTGTCTTGATAAACTTTTATTCTTAACACCTTATCCTGGACCTGACTTAAGTTAGAGTTCATACGTAAATGTAAGAATGAATGAATTGTTGAGATCATAGATGACATAAATTTGAGGGGAAAAAAATTAAGATCATGAGTTCTGTTTTCGACATGATGAACATGCTATGGTTCTAGGATACCCACTTGGGAGATGGCTAGTAGAGGTGGGATACATGGGTCTGGGAGAAGAGAAGTCTGGGCTGAAGGTACAAATTTGGAGATTCTCACTTGAAGTCGGCAATGAAGACCATGGGACAGAATAATCTCTCACAAGGCTTTATCACGGTCTGAAAAGGGAAAAGCCTGGTGAGAAAATCCTGAGACAAACTGACATTTGAAGAGTGAGTGAAAAACCCAGAGAGAATATTGAGAAGTCTATTCTCACACTCTTGCCCTAAACCAAGACAGTCATGTTCTCCACACAGTCATTATTTTGTTTACATATGTCTCTTCAAAGAACCATACTTTGATCATCTCGTAACCCTAGCAACTTGTACCTAATACTCATCAAATCTAATCCGTTGTATAAATCAATGTTTCAGCGATTATAAGTTTCTCATTTAAATTTTGCTTTTATTTTAATTTATATTTTCTCTTTCATTCCTGTTAGGAAACAGAAAGATCACAATTTATCTCCCATCTTTTGATTGCTTGAATGTTCTCTAACCTCTAATTTGCTATGTTTCTTGAAAAATACCCTTTCTTAAGATTGACTTCTTGATAAAGTACTGATCTTAGGTGGTGGGTAACAGGCGTAGAAGAAATTAAATATATCTTTGACATGAATCAATAGGATTTTGCTGCCTTTTTTTAATGCCCTTAAAACTTTAGTCCTCAAAATTGATGGGAACAAGCCATTTAGTGAGTGAGTCACTAACAAAATCACTTAGAGTTGCCTGTATCTGATCTTATAAAATGAATGCAACATTAGAAACTTATTCTTGGTAAAAATCCACCTTTGTTTTTCAGAAATTACTTTTTGATTCCAAAACCCAACTCTCTAAAGGTGAGTGGTCAATATTAGGATTTTCATTTGGTATCAAAAAACAAACTTTATTTCAAAGTTGTGGATAAAGGAGTTATCATCTGAATTAGAAAAATCCAATCTAGTCTGTAGTGATTTAAAATAAAGGAAAAACAAATCACATTTTAGAAGATCATATGTTGAATTAGGTTCTTACAAAATATACGCTATCAAATATCAATATGAATTAGCCGAATGTAGTTAAGACTTCAGCTCTCATAGAACTAATAAAAAACTCAAGAATATCTAAACATAAGTGGACAGATAAATTACACAACGTGGACTGCACACATTTAACAACATTTCAGAGAAAAATACACATTTAAATAAACTGCAATTTATAATGTTTGGTTTCCTTTTTTTTAGTGACAAATGAAAATGTATGGAACTGGGGAGACTGATGGTTGGGAGGTTCTGGAAGATGCCTTGTGTTGTCTTTTGTGTGTAAATCATCTCCACAAACACAGGAATACAGAAATATTCCATGGACTTTTACTAGCAATCTTCCCCACAACGAGAAAGGAGATATGAGTTCATAGGCCGGTAGCAGATTTTAAAATAGTAATTTTAAAAAATCAACTGAAGACTTTGGATTTAATAGTGGACTATGAGGCTCCCATCCAAATTCCCATTATTTCATAGCTTTGACCAGTGCTTTACTCTGGCCCCAAACCCCCAGTCCAAGGTTGATAACAATGTGTAATATTAAGTTATACAATATTAAGTTATGCATTATATGTTGAGTCATTGTCAGTAGCATGTCTCAGTAGAAGCCAGCTGTTAAGAACCACATGATGGAATTTCTTGGCCCTTTGATAATCATCAATAATTTTGCACTCAACCTAAAAAATATCGTTTCCTTTCTGGACATATATACCCAGGGATAAGTCCAGGTTACAGAGGGACTGACACACAATTTAGGAAACACATCTTTAAAAGGCAGGTGGAATTACAAACCACATCTTAAAATTTGCAGATATTCAAAAACTAGCCCTCAACTGCATATGTCTCCAGCCCCATTGCTCCTCTATTCCCACATACTTCTAGCAACAGACCCTGCAGGACACATCCTCACTCCAGCCAACTTTGGTTCTGAGCCTGGCTTGCACTTACTGCTCACTCTTGGTACTCAGTATCTCCTTCAACATTGCAGTTCCGCACTTCCAGATATCCGGGTTTTGGGCTTTTGCATGTTATACTGCATTTATGCCACCACACTGCCTTTCATTCACTGTTACTGATTTCATGCTACTTCCTAGGGACCATGCCTGCCAGTTTTCCCCTCTGATGGAAGAAATCTGGCCTCAACCAACTAAGCTCAAATGTCTTCAGGCTGGCTTTGCAGAGAACTTGGCATAAAGCTGGACACAAATAATACTGCTTGTGGTCTGATTTGCTTACTTAGTGTTCTGTACCAGTACATCCAAATTCCTTTCTCTAACCCAAATGACTTTACTTCATGGGAGTGTATTCACCTGATTGGCTATCTCCCAAATCACTACACAGTACACTGGTTACAATAATACATTTAGGCTGAAAAACGGCAGGCCTTGAGCTATTATTGTCCGCTTGGTAACTCCTGAGCAAGGCTCTCTGATGAGACATACCACAGAGAATTGCAATGCTAAACCTTCCCTTTTTAGGTTTGGAAATGTTCTTTTGATTTCCATTTTTACAACAATTTAATAACCAAGAGCCATTCATTCATTTGTTTTTTTGTTTGTTTTTGTATTTTAGCAGCATTTTGTTATTGTGGCATGATACACATAACATAAAGTTACCTTTTAAACTACTGTAAAGTGTGGAATTCACAATGTTGACATTACAACAGTCAGTATCCAAAACACAGTCACAGTGTTGCACAAACCACCACTGTCTAGTTCCAAAATGTTTTCATCATCCCAAAAGAAAATCCTATACCTTTCAGCAATCACCTTTTACTCCTGTCTACCCCCAGCGCATGGTAACCACCACTTTGCTTTTTGTCTGTTTGGGTCTGCCTGTTCTGAACGTTTCATACAGACAGAGTTACATCACATGCAGCCTTCTGTGTCTGGCTTCTTTTACCTAACGTAATGTTTTCAGGATTCATCCATGTTGTCACATGTATCAATGCTTCATCCCTTTTTACTGCTAAATAATATTGTATGGCCACCACACCACAATTTGCTTATCCATCTGTTGGGTATTGTGAATCACGGTGCTATGACCACTTTTATATAAAAGTTTTTGTGTGAACACTTGTTTCTAAATTTTTTGACCAGAAATCCTAGGTCAAATTACAAAGAAATAAGTACATGTCATAAAACAGTATAAGTGGCATTGAAGTAGGAGACCTGGATCCCAGCCCTGATCACAGCACTTACTGGTGACAAAGTAAAACTAAGATATCTAAGCTCGGGGTCCCTTGGTTGGCTCATTTGTAAAATGAATATTTTATTCACTTTGCTTCTCATCTATCACTATTGCAAAGCTCAAATAAATAATGATTGTCAATGCATATGAAAAATCATAGCAATATGGTTATTATTGCAATGGGTCCTAGGATATCCAATTTTGCATTTCTATTGAAATAGAAAGTCACTCACATACATTAATGATTCTCTGAAGAAACACTTACATGGTAAAAGTGGCACCCCAAATAGTTTGGAGTTTCCTCAATAAATTAAATACAGAATTACACAGAACAGATCATTTATAACCATCTGTTAGTACTGAAGTCTGATATATCCTTATAATGCCCAAATATAGAATTTTCATGTGTTAGGTAGTATCCAAAAGTGTGTGTCTCAATATAATCAAATATGTTTTTAAAAACATCTTGGAAAAGTTAATGGAACACACTAAGAAATGCTGTTTCAGTAACATTCTCATGGCGGGTTACAGTTCTACACTTTCTTTTTTCTAAGAATGATTCCATCAATAGATTCCATGTACACCATTTCACTTAATCTTCATCTCAAAAGCAAAAGATGGTAAAACTCTCAATAACAGCATTTTCTTGATATTTCAGGAATAATACTTGGAGGCATTATCAGTGCAGTTCAACAGCTTTAACAAAAGATTTACCTCTTTCAGCAGAGCAGAAATTTAGCTGTCCTATCACTATAGAATCAGAACTGGTGTAGAAAACATTTTCCCTTTGCATTCTTTCATTTTTAGAAAGGGTCACAGAATGTGGGCCTGAATGAGAATCACATGCCTTTGGATTTCATATGGTCCCCAAACACTACAAGCCACAACCCTTCAATCAAAATGAAAATTATAACCCAGAGCTACATTTCTATCAGAGAAAAGCAAATGTTGTGATTTCTGAACTGAAATCAAATTTAACTGGAATGATTCAATAAAATGATGGTATCATTATGAATGTTGCACTTTTTCTTAAGGTTTGATTAGTCTAGACACCTGAGTTGAGAAATAACTTGCTTGATTCTTCAAAGCACACTTGGCACCTTTGATTAAATATTTATGTTAAATGTAGATGACTTAAAATAAAATGTGTCCCAATCAAGACAACAGCAAGGTAGATACACAACCTTGTCAGTTTCAGAGTATTGGTTTAAGGAGGCATAATGTGAGATTGAACCAACCTGAGAGGCACAGCCCTCACATTTCCACTACTTAAGGGAGTTGTGACAGCCCTTTGTCTCCCGTGATGGTGTGTAAGCAGCTCACTCTCCAGTGACTCCCAGAGACTGTTCAAAAGAATAAATAGTGAGTGAAGTGGTTGGTTGTTTCTCTCTTCACAGCTCCTCTGTCACAACGGTGTAGGCCGATACATGCTCTCTCTTGTACACAAAATTATAAAATACTTAGGGCAACTGTAACTCATCATCTTTCCTTTTAAAAAATGTTCTTAGCTCTTATTCTCAATTACTTGAGAATGAATATGTATTTCCTCAATTCAAAATATTCCTATCTCCTTTTCTTTTAAACTATTCGAAGTCCATCATGCATTTGCATCACATTTTCACAGAGTGCATTAATATCTTCTTTTTTTTTAATGATTTTTTATTATATTATGTTAGTCACCATACAGTACATCCCCGGTTTCCGATGTAAGGCTCGATGATTCATTAGTTGCGTATAACACCCAGTGCACCATGCAATACGTGCCCTCCTTACTACCCATCACCGGTCTATCCCATTCCCCCACCCCCCTCCCGCATTAATATCTTCTAATTTCCCCGGGCAGGACCTTGGGAATCATTCAGTTTTTCATTTTCATTCTCCCCACGTTCCTTCAGGTGCTAGGTGTTGTCAGATGTCCCCAATACGTTTTGTATCCATTGTCATCTTGCATGCTTCCCAGTGCTCCCTACTGTCACCCACTCTAACACTAGTTAGCTTCTGCCCTGCTGTGCTTCCAGTCTACCCACGTGATTGCAGAGACATCACATGTAAATCAAACCTGAAGTTTTTAGTTGTTTGGAGTCCACGTTTAGATCTTAATGATTCTGAAGGCATTTCTTTCTTTCTTTTTTCTTAAAGATATATTTATTTATTTATTTATTTTAGAGGGATGAAGAGAGAGCAGGGGGGAGTGGGCAGAGGGAAGAAGAGAGGGTCTCAAGCAGACCCCTTGCTAAGCACGACCCTGAGATCAAGACCTGAACCAAAACCAAGAGTCCAACACTTAATCCTTAATCCACTGTGCCACCCAGGCATCCCAAAGCATTTCTTACATATTTACAATTTGACTATGTTTTGGCTTTTAAACTTTGTATCATACGTTATGGAGATAATCAAATAATTTTTATTTTTATTTTATTGGAAAAAATGCATGCTTTAAAAAATTCAAGTAGTCCATATTTTCCAATGAGAAACTGAAAGATCCTATGCTATGCTTGCTCCTTCAAGAGTAATTGCTGCTGTGTGCTATGTACTTTCTGAGAAATTAAATGTCTTCAAGGCTTCCTGGTGCTGACGGAATCAACCACACCTCCTCGGAATCCTTCTGTGGACCTTCCTTCTCTTGCTCCCCACATATTGGAGCACAGGCTATGAAGGGAGGAAACTGCAGAATTTGGAAGCCCTGGCTTGGCTTTGTTGTGCTTATTCGTTTCTCAGAGTTCAGAGGAAGCAACACTTCCTCTAGCAACATTTTCTTATTGGCTTCTCTTTTAATTAGGTCTCTTTGTTTAATTATGTCTCTTTGTTTAATTAGGTCTCTTTGTTAAAACAAACAAACAAACAAACAAAAACAGACGTTCAAACCAATTTAAGTTGGGAACTAGCAGTGACTTTTCAGGAAATATCAGTTATTTAAAAATAAGAACTTCAATTAAAATAGATTTCATGGAAACTGGCATTAGAATGGAGGTACCATGATTATTTCTTTCCATGCTGTCTCCATTTTCATCTTATGTCATTTCTGATGCCCCCGAAACCAGGACCTTCTTCTCAATAACTGGACACTTTTTAGTTACTATTTCCTCATTTTGTTAATTTGTGTAATTTTGATTATCTTGGGCCTGCTTAAAGTCACATAAGCTCCTACCTTTTGCCTCTCTGGTTGCTTCCCTAGCTTTTAAATTTTCTAATCACAAGTTCCTAGAACAAAAATATTTTTTGGTACAATGTACTTTTTCCATCTACGTCATAAGACAAATTCTGGATTCTCTTAGAGTCAGTTGGCAATTGTAAAATGGTTAATTATATGTATCAACTTGGCTAAGCTATGGTTTCCAGTTGGTTTGGTCAAACACTAGTCTATGTGTTGCTGTGAAGGTATTTCATAGATGTGATTAAAGTTCACAAACCGCTAAACTTTAAGCGAAGGAGATCATCTTGCTTGCATTGCCAATGTGGGTGGGTCTCATCCAATCAGTTGAAGGCCTTAAAACAAAAATAGATTTCCCAGAAAGAAAGCATTCTGCCTCAAAAATGTAATATAGAAAACCTACCTGAATTTCTAACCTAATGGCTTATCCTACAGATTTCAAACTCAATACTACAATATCAACTCTTACCTGAGTTTCTAGCCTGTTAGGATGCCCTAGAATTTTTTATCTTGTCAGTCCCCACAATCAGATAAGCTAATTTCTTAAAATAAATCCCCATATTTATATCATCTATATCTATATCTATATTTACATACTATATATCCTATTGCTTCTGTTTCTCTGGAGAAGGCTGACAGATTGTAGTATCAGGAGTGCTTCCTGAGAAACAGAATCTTATGGATGATTTTCTGGATTAGTTTTGATTTCTAGAATTGGTTCTCTATTTTTATTTTATTTAAATACACTAATGATTTTATTTCTACTAGTAAAGAAAGCACTGGTAGTCCATGACATGATGTGGTAATAGAGATAGGCAAAATATCACCATTGGATAGTTTTAATCAAATACTTATAGAAGGCGAAGTTCTGGGTGACTTTGAATGTTTTTGTCAAACTAAGAATAAGGAGATTGGCAGTTTGCTTCTCATTGTGTTGGACAAAATGTTGCCAAACTCTCCACAAAGTGCAGAGTATCTATTGTTAAAGATACTATTGTTTGGGAAAGAGTGGGATCTCGGAAACTGGAATGGGAACACTGAACTAAATTTTACTAAATACTGTGGAAACTTCTTTGACAGTAGCAGCAGCCCACCCACTCCCACCCGATGAGGTTATTCCTGTTTTTCCTGAGGTAGTTGGTCTCTCCAAAGGTACTAACCTTGTAAAGCAGTAGTGATTCTCCTCATGGTAACTCTCTCCAGATTTACCACCTCCACCCATCTTTGCTTCTAGACTTATAATTAGACTCAAGTTCTGGCAAATCCCAAAAGGTGAGATTCAAAGTGTGACCCATGAGGAGACATGCTCCAAAAAAACTGCATGATTTTTCCAATTTATACAGACAGAAATCCAGGGGCTAGGGATGGGAATGAATATGAAAGAGGTGGGATAAGGTAGAAGGAACATAAATTTGGATCTGGTTTATTTACTGATATAAACACACCAAGCAAGGTCTGCATTTAATAGATAGCTAGAGGGGTAAGAAAAGATGCTAACTGTTTGGTTGGTTGGTTGGCTAAAACATCAACCAAAAGGTGGTCTACACTTAAATGAAGTTGACATGCCAGAACTATCTTGGTAGACGGTAGAGGAAGGAGCAGGGCGGCTAAGGGGGATTGGAATGTTAGAGTGGACTGATGATCTAACCAAGGATGGTCCAGAAGAGGCATCCTTCACTAACTCTGAGGAACAAATTGTGAGGGAAACTCCAGCTCTCTTGAAGCGCTCTGTGGTTGCTCTTCTCTGTATATGAGAAATTACGGTGTGAACCGCTGGCAGTGAACTGGTACCCTTAACTACAATAGGAATAATGGGACCCAGGGTAGCAGAGACCAAGCAGTGCCAACACATCATCAAAGACAAGGTGGGCATGGTTCACATATTACACAGTGCAGCCAGAGCAGTAATCAGAAGAGAGTAATGTATAGACATCGATGGTGTTGGTTAGTTGATCATGGGGCTCTCAGAAGAAGACTATTCTGACAGTCATAAATTCTCACTTGATCTATACAAGAGGAAAAGTTCTAGGTCAATTCCGGGAGTCGCAGTTCCACATTCAATTCCCATACATGAGCTAGTTTGTAGCTCCAGAATGCCTTGAATGAAAGAAAGCCTGGATCACCCTGAGGAAGGACCATAGTACACTGCCAAAATTTATTCCGTTGATCTTCCTCCCAGCCCTCCACAAGAGACCTAAAGTTTTTCACCAGGATGACGGTGCATTGTGGAAAAAGGAAATAATCAGACTTCATGGGGATTAATGGACACTGGCTCTGAACTTGCACTAATTCCAAGAGATTGAATATGTCACTGTGGTCCACCAGACAGAACAGGGGCTTATGGAGGTCTGATATCAATAGTTTTCAATCAAGTCCATCTCACAGTGTGTGCAGTGGGTCACCAAATCCAGTCTGCGGTTACTTCCTCAGCTCTAGAATGCCTAACTAGAATAGATTAACTCAGCAATTGGCATAATCTTCCCACTGGTTCCCTGAATAGTTAAATAAAAGATATTACAATAAGAAGAGCCAAGTGGAAATCATTAGAACTACCACACCCTAAGAACCAAGCAAACCAAAAGCTTCACATTTTTGGAGGAAGTATAGGGATTAGTGTCACCATCAAGGACTTGAAGGACTCAGGTGTGGTGATTCCCACCACATCTCCCTTCAACTCACCTATTTGGCCAGAGCAGAAAACAGATGGATCTTGGGGAATAACAATGTATTATTGTAAATTTAACTAGGTGGCAACTCCAATTGCAGCTGCTATTCTAGTTGCGGTTTCACTGCTTAAGCAAATTAACATATCCTCTCACACATGGTATGCAATTACTGATATGCCAAATGCTTTCTTCTTGATACTTGTTAGTAAAGACTGTCAGAAACAGTTTGCTTTAAGCTCCTACCAGCAACACACCTTCACTGTTCTATCTTGGGGCTATATCTGCTCTCATCTATATCATAATTTAGTCCATAAGGATCTTGATCATCTTTTCCTCCCACAAGATATCGTACTGGTCAACCACATTGATGGCGTTATGCTGATTTGACCTAGCAAGCAAGACGTAGCAATCACTCTAGACTTTTTGATAAGATGTTTGTATGTTGGAGGATGGGATATAAATACAACAAAAATTCAGGGACCTTTCACCTCAGGGAAATTTCTAAGGGTCCAGCCCTGGGAGACACGTTGAAACATTCTTGCTAAGGTGAAGATAAACTGCCACATCTGGTCCCTCCTCTAACCAAAAAAGAGGTAAAAACACAGTGGGCCAATATATTTCTCACTTGGGTGTGCAACGAGAGCCCACTTACCATGTGACTGTAAAAGATGCTGGTTTTGGGGCGCCTGGGTAGCGCAGTCGTTAAAGCGTCTGCCTTCGGCTCAGGGCGTGATCCTGGTGTACCGGGATCGAGTCCCACATCAGGCTCCTCTGCTGTGAGCCTGCTTCTTCCTCTCCCACTCCCCCTGCTGTGTTCCCTCTCTCGCTGGCTGTCTCTCTCTGTCAAATAAATAAATAAAATCTTTAAAAAAAAAAAAAAAAAAAAAAAAAGATGCTGGTTTTGGGTGAGAGCAAGAACAAGAGAAAGTTCTGTAGCAAGTCCAGGCTGCTGTGCAAGCTGTTCTTCCACTTGGGCCACATGATCTGGAAGATCCAATGATGCTTGAAGCAGCAGTGCAGGTAGGGATGCTGTTGGAGTCTTGGGCAGACACCATAAGGGAATCAGAGTGCAGATCCTTAGAATTTTGGAGCAAACCCCTGCCATTCTCCGCAAATAACTACTTTTGAAAAATAGATTTTGGCCAGCTACTGTGCCTTAGTAGAGACTGAACACTTAACCATGGCCCATCAAGTCACCATGCAAACTGAACTGCCCTTTATGACCTTAGTGTTGACTAACCCAACAAGCTAGAAAGTCGGACATGCACAGCAACACTATTTTATGAAATGGAAGTGGTGTAAATGAAATGGGGCTCAAGCAAGCCCTGAAGGCACAACTAAGTTAAATGAGGAGCAGTCCAAGTGCCCATGGCCCACATTCCTGTTACCTTCCTCTCCACCCTCCCCAGCTCCTGCGTTTGTCCTCATGGGGGAACTCCTTATTATCTGCTGCCTGAAGAAGAGAAAACTCGGGCCTGGGTTAGAGTTGGTTCTGCACGATCTTGAGGCACCACCTGCAAGGGGACACCAATGGCACTATAGCTTCTGGGACGTCCCTGAAGGATGGTGGTGAAGGGAAATCCTCCCAGTGGGCAAACTGTGTGCAGTGTACCTGGTTGTTTATTGTACTTGGTAGGAGCAATGGCTAGAGGTGTGACTGTATCCTCACTCATGGGCTGTAGCCAATGATTTGGCTGGGTGGTCAGGGACTTGGAAAGAATATAAGAAATTGGTGACAAGGAGGTCTGAGAAACAGGTATGTAGTTAGAACTCTCTGCATGGGCAATAAATAACCATGAAAATATTTGTGTTTCATTTGAATGTTCACCAAAAGGTGATCTTAGCAGAAGATTTGTAACCAAATGGATAGAATTACCCATTCTGTGGATACCAATAAGCATCTTTCCCCAGGCATCACCGAATGGGCTCATGAACAAAGCGGCCATGATAACAACGATGGAGGCATGGAATCAGTAACACAGACCTCCACTTACCAAAGCCAGCCTGGCTACAGCCACAAGTGGGGGTCCAATCAGCCAGCAGCAAACACTGACTTTTCCATGCAACACCATCCCTCAGATGACTGACAGTTTGATTGTGTTGGGCCTCTTTCAACATGGATGGGGCAGTATTTTGTTCTTACTGGAATAAACACAGTTTGAATATAAATTCAATTTCCTTTTGCACAATACTTGTGCCAAAATTATCATCTGTGGGCTTACAGACTATCTTATCCACTGCCATGTTATTCCACATGGCATTGTTTCTGTTCAAGGAACCCACTTCACAGCAAAGTAAGTGCAGGAGTGGTCCTATGCTTATGGAATTCACTGATTTTGCTGTGTTCCCTGCTCTCTGAAGCAGTTGGCTGGATACAATGGTGGAAACACCTTCTGAAGTCGCAACTACAGCATCAGATAGGTGGTAATACCTTGTAAGACTAGAGCAAGCTTCTTCAGAAGACTGTCTATGCTCTGAATCAGCATCCAACATATGGTTTCTCCCCTAACCAGGATCTGTGCATCCAGGATTGAAGAGGTGGAAATGGGAATAACACTACTCAATATTACTCCCAGTTATCCACTAGCAAAATGTTTTACTTGCTGTCGCTATAACCTTATTCTCTGCTGGTCTAGCAGGAGGAACGCCTCCTTTAGGCGGCACAACAATGCTTCTGTTGAATTACAAGTGATGACTGCCACTTGGCCACTAAGGGCTCCTCTACTTCTGAACCAGCAGGAAAATTATTGCTGAGATGATTAATCTTGATTAACAAAGGGAAATTGGACTGCTATTCCATAATGGAGGTAAGGAAGAGTATGTTTGAAAGACAGAAGATCTGTTAGGGTGTCACTTAGCACTACTATGCCCTGTGATTAAAGTCAATGGGACACTACAACACAATTCAGGCAGGACTACTACTGGTTCAGATCCTTCAGGAATGCAAGTTTGTGTCATCTCACCAGGTAAAGAGTCATGATTACCTGAGGTGCTTGCTGAAGGCAACATAAATATGGAATGAGTCATGTAATAAGGTAGCGATTAACAATCAGCTACAACCATGTGACCAATTGTAGAATTGAAGACTGCAATTATTATGAATAATTCTCTATTTTGTTACGAATATGTGTGTGCTTGTGTGAATGTGTGTGTGTAATATCCTTATTTTCTTCTATTCCTTATTCCTCTAATATATCACATACGGTATTTAAGCATCACACAAGGAATTTGCATCTGATGCTGGGGAAAAGTTTACTGTGTTTTCAGTTGTATGCAGGATAGTTGTATCATGTTAAATGGTTGTATTACTATATTACTGTCTTTATCTGGAGATTAACTATGGTTTAAGGGAGTGTATGTGGATACCAAGTTGACAAGGGGTGGGCTGTGATGATTAATTTTATGTGTTAACTTGGCTAGGCCATTGTTTGGCTCAACTACTAGTCTACATGCTATTGTGAAGATATTTTGTAGATGTGATTAACATTTATAGTCAATTGTCTTTATGGGAGATTACCTTGGATAATGTGGTTAGGCTTCATGTAATCATTGAAGGTCTTATGAGCAAACACCTAGCTTTCCCAGACAAGAAGGAATCCTGCCTCAGGACTATAACATAGAAATCCTGCCTGAGTTTCCAGATTGCAGGGCTGCCTTACAGATTTCAGACTTGTCAGCCCCATAATCACATGAGCTAACCCAAGTTCTTAAAATAAATCTATTTATCTGTCTATCATCTATATGAAACTCGTATCTATCATACTGGTTCTGTTTCTCTGGAGAACCCTGAGTGATACAGAGAGCAATCTTCATTTTAAGAAGATGATGGGTTGATACCATACAGCATTTCTGTGACAGAACTGTGCTGTATTATTAGGGTAATGCTAACTGCCATTACAAATAAATCCCAAGACAACAGCACTGAGAATAGAAATTCACATCTTGGTCATATAGAGAATGTGTTCCTTGTAAGTAGTTGGTTCCACATAGTGGAAGGCACCCAAGTCTCTCCTATAGCATGTTTTTGGCTTCTGCCAAAGCCTCACTGTCCTTCCAACTAGATGTTGGATCAGGAAATAAAGTAGAGCAGTTACTCTTTTTTATTCAGTTCCTTGGTCCAGAAGGAATACACATCAATTCCACCCACACTGCATTGGTAGGAACAAATCATAAGTCCCCACACATTTTTAAGAGAGCTTAGGAAATACCATCCCTGGCTGGGCTGTCACACCTCAAAGGCGGGTCTATAATGTGTAAGAGAAAGGAAGATGTTCGCGTGAATCCACACTATCATACCCACCATATGCAGTATTTTGGCAGTAGCAGCAATACCATTGTGTGTGTGTGAAAGATGTTGCTTTGCTAAGCTATATGGTTTTAAATGTCTGGAGCAATAATGACCTGAGAGTCTATAAATTTTAATATATTAAAGTATATTTCCAATTTAAAAAAAAAACTGATTTTTTTTGGAGGCAAAGTTATATACATAGTAGTTTGTCTTATGATTTAAGCCAAAGAAAACTAAGGCAATTTTGAGATGCATTATGGATATTATGTCATAGAATAGGAACATTTTTCTCCATTTTAGGACACTGCAATGTTCTGCTGACCTGTACCTGGAATACAGTGTTCTGTCCTGATGACTCAGATGTAAGAATGATGAAGTGGATAGGTTGGGACTTAGGGAACAATAAAAGAGAGAACAGAGTTGAAGACAGTGATTAAGGGAAGGGCAGGAGGAACTACATAATACCTGCCAAGTACTAAAAATAGGAATCTAGAACTATGCAACACGACTGATGATAGAACTTGATTTTATTTTTCAATACTTTCATTAAATTCTATATCCTTCATCATATGTGAATAACACTCCAGTATCATAAATCACGAAATGGGAATGAAGGCTGTAATTTTAATTAACATATTTTATGGTGTTTCTGATTTGTATGCATTTGATCAAATTTTCATTTACAGTGAGCTATTTTTTTCTTTCTCATGTAATGTTTGACATTACCATTTCTTTCTTTAATAAAATACTAATATTTAATAAAATGAATTAAAATTGTAATATGACTTGTCAGGAATTTTTCTCCCTCAAATATTTGTATAATGGAAACTAAAACTCACAACCAGGTTCAATCTCAGTCGATAGGAAAAATTAAGCATGTTTTTGTTATTGTCTTGTTTCCTCTTTCAGCATTCCCTTCCTCTTTCCTCCAGGTGGTCAAAATAAGTGATCCCTGCCACTCATTCTTATTCCTGATTCCCTTTCAGTGCCTTATCTGTGGTCTAGAAAGGATGGAAACCCACAAATACTCATTTAAAGTACAGACATAGGGCATTCACACTACTAAAACTAGTATTAAAATATATATTTATAAACTATGGAGACACTATTTTAAATTATTTTTTCTTTGTCTTAGGCCAGATAACAATTTTATCTGCTTATTTCATGGCAAATAGAGGTTCTGATAGATCTTGATTCTGGTGCTCGATACGCGCGGAGTGCCGCTGCGCTGTTCTTTTAGCCAAATTTATTAATTATCCATTCATGTATTGGCTCACCCATCCATTCAGACAACTAGACACATAAACAGAGTACAAAAAAATCTCCTCTACCAGGGTATCTCTGAAAGCAGGGATCATATTTAACTTTCTTTGCACTCCCTGGACTTTGTGGGCATTCAATAAATGCTTTTTGCCTTATATGGCAGTTAATAAATGTGTTTTAAATTTAAGTATGAAACAAAATAGTCCTGTACACATGAACTTCCTCAACTCCCCTCACCTCATCTCTACGAACTCTTCCTCTTCCCCCCAGCTCCTCCTCCCCTGTCCCTGCGAATTCCCATCCCCCAGCCCCCCAACTCTTCCTCCCCCAGCCCCATGAACTCCCCTCCTACATCTCCACCTGTTCTTCACCACCACTTTATCTCTCCGAATACGAAAGGAGAAAGGAGTCAACTAACTGCCACATCCCAAAGTTTCTCCTCGGTTTCAACTCATTTAACATTTCTGTGGAATTTACAACTTTGCATATTCACTTTTTCCAGAAATGGGACAGTGAAAAGGAAAGAAAGAGAGGAGAAAAAGATCCTTGCGCTGTGAGATGACAGGTGAAATGTGAAACCCAAAGGAAATCAGTTATCACACTCCTGGCAGGTGGTAATTTCTCTGAAAATGTTACTATTATTATTGCTTTGAGATCATTAAAGACACCAAAAACATTTATGCCTCCGTGCTTTTTTTCTAAGCAGCTAATAGTGCTTAAGATGAGCCTTTGTTTACATTTTCACTTGTCAGAAAAATGCTTATCTTTGAAGAACAATTGAAATGTCACTTTCTCTGATTACTTCCCTGATCCCCTTTATGGGGAAAATTACTGGTTCCTCCCCTGATTCTGTTGTTTCCAACAGAAAGAGTGCTAAATCTGCAGCAATGAGAAGTCAGGTATAAAGTAATAGTTTGACACACGGTATTGCCCCTCTCTCATGAGCATTAATTCTGGGATAGAATAAGGATGGCAAGAAGGGTGTGCTGGCAACCTCCATCCCCCAGCTGCCAAAACACAAAATGTCAAGTTAAAATTTCTAAAAAATTTTACTCAAACTAAAATGGATCAGAATTTTGCTTAGATTTTACATTACGTAACACTGTATGCTCAATGCATAAATAAGAAAATATTAACATTTAATCTCTAAATTTTAGTCTTGTTAATGTTTTAATCTCATCACAGTGTATTTGCATATATACAAACAACACAGTCCCTACGTGCCTGCACACGCTTCTGAAAAATAGTATTATGACATAAATCTGTTTTCTGTATATATACATATATATATATATTTTTTCCTTTAAATTGGCGATATATTATGAACATGCTCTCCAAGCAGTAGATATTATTCTATGTTGTATATATTCATGTCTTCATTATGTGATGTTCTAGGTTCCAGATGGACCAAGAGTACAGGACTGAAGGTGACGAGGTACTGGGATTCCATTTGTTTGGATGTCATCTCCATTCTTAAATGGGTAGGAGCACCTTGTACTAGCAGTGAAAACTCATGGAAATACAGAAAAAAAGAGGTGATGGACACTGAACATGGCATATTCTTCTCTCTCTGTGTCTCTGTCTCTATTATACTCTTATTTATATACTTTATATATATGATTGTTAGCGTCTTTTTGCTATTGCAAAAATACTAAAACATATATTCTGTACCCAATATTAGGAAAAATTACTAGGAGAGGAATTGTTTTACCAAAGCCTACACAAAATTTTAAGGTTTTATTTAATATACATTCTCAAACATCTCTATAACATGTTCCTCGCATATTCAACTCCCTTCCCCCTGCTCAGTAACTGCTTCACAGTCCAGCCAGGACTATGTCCCCATTTTTTCAAACAATGGGCTATTTTGCATGGTAAAGTAACAGTCAGGGTAGTGGAGCTTATCTTTCATTTTTCAATTAAAATTTCTGTAATTGCTGCTGAGTGCAAATATTTTACATGCCATTTCATTTGGGGGAGGTAGTTAATTTGTTACATATTGAAATTGTGGAGACTAATTATTTGTCTCCAGTCTTCACGGCACATAATTTATTCAGCACTAATCAGGATAGTAAAGATATGTTTATGTACCATGATTTTAAAAGTACATATTTTTCTCATTTTTAACTTATTAATTTTCATTCACAATAAGTTGTATTACTTCTTCATGAAGCTTTTCTTTCTTTTTTTTTTTTTTTTGAATATTTTTTGTTCTAAATCTAGATTGGTAGCATTACTTAAGCATACGAAAAAGCTAACTACTTATTTTCCATAGCAAAAAGTCAATAATATAGTCAAAATTTAGTAAAAAACTTAGTTTTAAAAATCTACTAGCACAATGAGTTTGTCGTTTAGAAATATGGAGATAAACAGCAGGTTTGAAACAGCAGGTTTGAAACATAACAGCTAAAAGGATGAACAAAACAGCAACATGTAGGAGCTCTACTCCAGGTCAGAATCAGGCAGGAGCTCAATGGAAAGTGCGGTGTTTTGGCTTTTTAAAAAACATGTACATAATTAGTGATATTGAGAACTTCCACAGGTACTTACTGGCCATTTGGATGTCTTCTTCGGAAAACATGTGTTTTCAGATCCTCTGCCCATTTTCTATTTGATATTTTTAATGAGTTTTATGAGTTCTTCTTATATTTTAGATAATAGCCCTTATCAGCCATATGGTTTGCAGTATTTTCTCCCATTTCACAGGCTGCCTTTTCATTAGGTTGATCGTTTCCTTGCTGTGCAGAAGCGTTACAGTTTGATGTCGTCCTACTTGATTGTTTTTGCTCTTGCTGCTTATGTTCTGGGTGTCATATCCAAAAAATCATCGCCAAGACCAATGTTAAGGAACTTCACCTGTTTTCTTCTAGAAGTTTTATGCTTTCAGTTCTTCATATTTTAGTATTTAATCCATTTTGAGGTAATTTCTGTGAATGATCTAAGACAGAGGTCCAAATAACCAGGGAAATGCAAATGAAAACTACAGTAAGATAGCTTACACCTGTTGGAATGAATATTACCAAAAAGACAAGAGGTGAGTGTTGGTCGGGATGTGGAGAAAAGGGGAACTTTTTTCCCTGTTGATCGGAATGCAAATTAGTACAGCCCTCTCATGGAAAATACTATAGAGTTTCCTGAAAAAATTATGACCCAGCATCCTACTGCTGGGTATATCTCTAAAGGAAATGAAATCACTCTCTTTGATTTGATTCTTGAGATTTCATTTTCTTCACCATTCTTCACCAGTGTTATTCATTTTCTTCACCGTTCATCTCTTGATAGACACGGATTGTTTCCATGCCTTGTGAGTAACTTATTATTGTTAATAATAACATTGTTATTATGCATTCCCCCCAAAAGAAGGAAATCTTACCATTTGTGACAAGATAGACGAACCTTAAGGTGTTATGCGAAGCAAAACAAGTCAGACACAGAAAGACAAACACTGTATGACCTCCCTTACATGTAGAATCTGGGGAAGTCAGATTCATAGAAACAGAGTTGGTTGGCAGTTGTCAGGGGCTGCGAGGTAGAGGAAAGGGGGACATGCTGGTCGAAGGGTACAGACTTTCAGCTATAAAATGAATACATTCTGGGGATCTAATTTACAACATGATGACCATAGTTAACAATACTATATACTTAACTGTGTAGTTAACAAAATTATACACTTGCAATTTGCCAAGAGATTGGATCTTAAATGCTCTCACCACACACATAAAATGATAGCTATATGAGGTGATGGCTGTGTTAACTGTATTGTGGTGATCACTTCACAATACATACATGTGTCAGTCATCATGTTGTACACTTTAAACTTACACAATGTTATTTGGCAATTATATCTCAATAAAACTCGAGGGGAAAATAAATGTTTTAAAGACACCAAATTTTGAAGGCTTTATATGAAAAATAAGAATGCAAAATGTCTTAATGAATTTTATCTTGATTACATATTTAAAAATGTTTCTGTGCATAACTTTAATAAAATAGCATTTTAATTAAGTACAAATAGGAAATCATGTTGAACTTTGTAAGGTAAGACCCCTTTCCTCCTTTAAGTCTATATTCAATCCTACCTGCGATCCATCTCCTAGTTCAGGCCAACTCTGGTTAGGAGAAACCGGGAAAAATAGCACTGGGGACAAATTAGATACACGCATAAGAAGAGAGATGTAGCTTGTATCAGTGGGACTCCGTCCCTTCCTGCACTTCTGGTTAAATCCTAAGCAAGCAGGTGTAAGAGAGGGCCAGATTATTTGCCTCCTGGATCATTCAGACAAGAGAGCCAATAGTTTCAAGGAAACGAACCAAACTCTTTTACTAACTGTTTTAAACCAGATGTCCAAATACTTACTAATCAGCGAAAAAGGGAGCACACTAAGCTTATTTTTCATAAATCTACAAAAAGATTATTGACATTTTATGGCTAAACCGAATTTTATGCAAATGGCTTATTTATAATGGACTCTACATAGCTGAAGTTCTAACTACATAAAAGCCATTCATCTTTGCCTTTTCCCAAGTGGCTTTATTTACTCTTCCTCATGTTTTCTGTATGTGCTTGTTTGGAAGCCCATGTGCACAGAACACTCTCACGATTCAGAAACGGACCTCATATCCCGTGTCATTCTTCTGTCTTCCTCTCCCTTTTCTCCTTTCTCTTTTTCTGCCTCTTTTACACTTAAACAGCCTCTTGTACAAAGTTTCAGTATGAGTTTTATAAGTATGTGTTTTATTTGCTACAAGTTCAGGGGAAATGAAAGTTGTTCCTAATCATGCAATGGTTTTTAGTCAGCTTAATGACATTAACCAGTGAGGAGTGATTTTTTTCAGGGTCACTGGATTATGAAGAAAGGTAATGATGTGTTCTCATCAATTCTGCATTCAGATCCACATTTATATTACTCACCTACTTGCAACTGCTTTGTTTGAAAAAGATTGATAATTTTACATTATTTTTTGCATTGGAGAAAAATCAGTAATATACAATCGTTCTATTCCATAAACAGCATTCAAGATTTCATATAACCAGAAAAGCAAAAAATAGTTCTATGGAAATAAACAACTGAAAAGGGATGTGCTATTTATATCAGTGGTCCTGGGGAGACTATTTTGTTCATTCAATGACTATAGCACCACACTGTACACAAAGCACTATGAATCTTCATCAAAAATTACGAAGAGTGTGTCCAGTTAAAGCACTATAACTATCCTTTCAAAAATATGGTGGAACATACCAACACTTCACAGAGTGTTACATTTGGTGAAAGGGACCAAACAAAACTTCAAATTTGAAGATATGTTGATGTCTATGTTAGTGTAAGAAAAGGGTCAAATAAAATAACTTACTCAATTAAGTTAATCTGAATGAAGTAGTCTGAAGACAACCCAATAACTCTTGGGATTTACATACTCCTTACTTATTAATGCACGAAGACGTTCTGATATTTAAGAAACTTTAGCATAATTTTTAGCATTTGGGGATATCTGTATTTGGGTGATTATAAAATCAGATGAATATAGAATAATATTAATCAAATAATTAAACTATTTCTGTATATGTGGGAATTATTTCAGGACTTAAGCTGTTGGTTCAAAGGTACACATAAATAGCTACTACAATCTTTAAAATTCATAATAAGACATTTAAATACTAAATTATTTATTCACTCATTTAAACCAATATTTAATAGGTATCAGAGAAGCTGTGCTAAATAAAATGTAGGACTCAGATTTCTAATGGAGACATTAGTCAAAACATGATACACTACAAAGAAGTCTATGACGCTACCAGAATGTATATTAACCTCCTACTCATGGGAATAAGGCTATCAGACATCTCAAGCTCAGCTCAAGGAAAAGTCTTTAAGTTTTGTGTTGGAAAGGCATATACCGATTGCAGTATTTGTCATGAATACCTCCCAGTTGAACCAACATTGCAGCAATCTGTATCCCATTAGGTGGAGGAGTATTGTCAGAGCAATTGGAACAAGTGTGGAACCTTCACTACCAACTGAGAGGTAATTGTAACAGGAATCTCCAGCCGCGATCTTGCCATGGATCCATGGACTTTTGGATCTTCTGAGTTGCAGCATTGTCCGTTGATATTGGGAAAGTCTCCAGAAGGATATTAAATACGACATAGATTTAAATTACATCACCCCAAATGCCACACGGGCACACACATCTGAAGAACCCCACTAAGACTGTAAAACTGTAAAATGGATGCTACAAAATGATTTGAGATTAGAAGGCTCATAGTGTCTTTGGGAGATAGATACACAAACCATTATGAGGGTTCTTCCCAAGAAAAAGAGGGGCGGAAAAGAATGGTTATCAAGGTAACTTCACTTATTTTTTTAATATTTTATTTATTTGAGAGAGACAGAGATAGTAAGAGAGAGCACAAGCAGGAAGGAGAGGGAGAAGTGGACTCCCCACTGAGCAGGGAGCCCTGTGTGGGACTCAATCCCAAGACCCTGGGATCATGACCTGAGCCGAAGGCAGAGGCTTTCACCGACTGAGCCACCCAGGCATCCCACAGTAACTTTAAACAGAGACTCTGCACCAGTACTCCTTAATGGTGAACAGTAAAACTCCCTGAAATTCAACTTCAGTACCCTCCTCATCAAGATTCCTCAACTGAAAATGCTGCTCTGGGATACTATGCCAAAACCATCTCTTTTTTTTTTAAATAGAAGACATCTGCTAAAGGTGGACCTTGTCAGATATTACATTCTGAAAAATAATTTAGATAAAGAAAGTTTCCTCTAGTTGTATATAGATAACAAGTAAAAAACATCCTACTAAGATTTTTATCAGTTGTTCTCCTCTCCTACCAAGTAGGACCATTAGTTTATTTTCCATCTATCGGATGTGCGTGTGTATGTGAGTGTGTGTGTGTGTGTGTGTGTGTGCGTGTGAGCATATCTTGTCAATCAAGCAGTTTTACTCTCAACTCAGGCAGGTTCCAAACATCGTACAGATTCACAGGAGAGCAAACTGTTCATTGCCTCCGAACACTCCCTGTGTTGTGTTACAGGAACTGGACCTAGGCAAGTTCGTGGAGACCTATTAGCTGGAGATTAAAGAGGCACTTCTGTAGTTCAAACTAAATCAAGAACCTTCTTAGAATGGCAGGGAGCTTGTACATAAACTCATTTTTCCAGAAATTTCCCTGTTTAAAAGCCATCACAGACCAAAATTCCCTAGACCAATTCAAATATGTGAATTTAATGTAAATCATTAGAAATGATCATTTGGGTCAGTTGTGTTTACAGGTGATATGCTAAGAAAGACAAGCTTTGGGAAGAAGATGAAAGTATATTTTATGTTTCTTCAGGTTATTACTGACTGAAATGATGTTTGCAAAATGTCATAATATTTGATATTAATTATTGAATACCCAGTAAAACAAAATGTGCACAAAAAATTAATAATTGACACATATTGCCAATTTACTAATATAAAATACATAAATTTTATTTCTTACCTGAAAATATCATCAATTTTTAAAAATAACACTAAAAATATTATGTATTTTACCTATTTTCTCAAAGTTAAAGGTGTTTGTAGGAAATATACCACTTATTAGATATGACCTAAAGAATACAGGTAAACAAAGAACATATAATTACCTTGGAAAATAAAGGGCATCAGTAAAAGAGAGTAACTAGGTATTCGATTCAGTCTCACTCAGATTAGAGTAGATATTTTGGATTTCAATAATTCAATAATATCACAAAATAACAACTTTAATTATGTGGTTTTGTGTGGCATTTCAAATATAAACATTGACAGAGTTAATATAAAAGTCTCTCAAGCTATGCTTACTGAAGATAGAATAATAGGGAAGAAAGTCATTCATTATAAGACTCATGAGATTAAATACTTCATGCCCTAAACCTATTGCAAAAATCCATGTTTCATTCCTGTGTATAGCTGAAATCAATTAAACTGGCAGATAAATAATGAATGTTCCCGGTAAATAATGCAAGGAGTTACTTGGCTAGTATCACATTTCCTCCATGTGGGTACTTCTCTATGTTGGGTGGATACATGACCAATCATCTTACATCTTAAAACAAACAAAAAACATTGCAGAGATGTATTTATTAAAAACAATTCAAGGGTTGGGGCACTGGGGTGACTCAGTCGCTCAGTGGGGAGTCTGCTTCTCCCTCTGCCCCTCATCCCACACATGCTCTGTCTCTCTCACTCTTTTCTCTCTCAAATAAATAAGTAAAATCTTTAAAAAATAATAAAAAATAATAATTCAAGGGTTATTTTGTTGAATATGTATAAACATATATTTTCCTTCATTAAAACATTAATAAAAGTATTATCAAATAAATCTATCTATCCATATATATAAGAGAATATATATATCTCTAAAGGTAAATGCCTGCCTTTAGGGATGTACTTAACCATCAATAATTCTTTAGACGTTTGCTATATCTATGTTTTTATTTAATTTGTAACCAAAATAATCCAACACCATTCTACATGTTATTTTTATCATATTAAAACTTGATAAAAGAAACTATTATTTGACAAACTAGATAAAGTAAACACACACTTAGGTTTAGGGAGGGGGAATGGAAACAATTGAAATTCAGGATGAGGGAATTGTACAGATAATGATATAGGAACGTGACACAGCTGGTTATATCCAGGAATTATTTAAAATAAGTGGTATGGAGTTTTGGGCTGTCCATTAACTCTACAGCCTCCAACAGTGTAGGGATGGCACTGGTCCCGTGTACGATTGAGTGAGTGCTTGTTGCTCTCTGGAAATCTCCCAGATGAAGATCGTTTTAGGGCTGATCCATCATACAAAAGCTCATTAAGTACGCTTTTGTCTTAGAAAAGTGGTTCAGAAGGTAGAGTCTATAAGGAAGTTTTAATAGTGGCCAAAGGGAGGCCAAGAAGTTCCAAGTGGGGGTAAGTGGACTCAGATATGGCAAGTCCTAGTAAAGGAAACTGATTTAGGAAAGAAACACGGTTTATATTATAAAAGCCTACCCAGGGGTGAGTGTCAATGCATGCCACGCAATGTAATTGCAGTGACAAAAAATAGCTAATTCTTAGTCTTATTTTAAAAATAAACAGCTTAGTCGATGTGGAAGACACACGGTTGGTTGTCTTTTAACAGCCGTTTCTTCCTTTCTTCAGCAAATGAGCCCAATTTTCTCCGTCCTCTGAGCGGCTGTGTCTTCCGTGGGAAGCCGGAGTCCTCCTTGGAGCCAAGACCAGCATAGTCCAGGGATGTACTGTATGGTGACTAACATAATATAATTTAAAAAAACATTTAAAAAAAAGGCCAGCATACTCATCGGCGTAGGCCGGTTAGGGTCTCATTCCCCTTTGCCACGTATGTGGTTTTAACACAGGTGTGAAACCAAGTCTCCAACAGATACTGAAGAAAGTGTCCTGGAAGATCCTGGGAAGGTTTTCTCATTCGTGATAACAGACATAAGATAGGAATTTTCTCTGTTCTGCCTCTTTGTGCACATGAAAATTTGAATGGAAGCAGCACTGTTAGGAAATAGCAGGAGAATTACAGGGAAGGTGAATGGGAACCATGATAATACTGAGACTTAATCAAACAATCGTTGCCCCTTACCTTGTATTTGCTTTTTTATGATATAATAGTGTCTTTGTTCTGTTGTTTGCAGGCAAAGCATTCTCATGCATATGCTAGCAGGTTGTGCTTAAGACGGCAAAAGCAGGTCAAGATAAGATTATCAAGGAGGCAGAAGCCAGACTAAGGGAGTGTGGGCTTTACCTGGTAAACAGTGGGGGTCACTGAGGCTCAGAGCAGGGGAGCGACATGAGGAGAGCTGTACTTCAAAGGATTAATTTAGCAGTTGTGTGTGGGAAGGGTTTAAGAGAGGCTCAGAACATTTCACCACTTGGAAGGCATTGTTGAATATTCATAAAAACTAGTTTATCGCTCAGCATAAATAATTTTTAAACACAAAGTAAAATACAGTATGTGTTGCCATGGAAGTGACAAAGCCTAGGAAGGATAATGACAGGCACAGGAGATGGTGCTATTGTGATTTAAATTAGTATAAATCTTTCTAGAATGTAAGTACGTTTTCAGGCAGAGTTTTGAATACACCAGGAAAAGATTATGGTTATTTTATAGTTTTTACTGAAAGAGAAAATAACGAAAGAGGTTTCTGCACATGAGACCTATAAAGCTAAAGGAGGTCAAGTTCACAGAGTCAAGAGGCTGACTAGGGTTTAAAAGAGTGAATGAGGCTGCGACACAGAGCACAGCTCAGGTGAGGTGTTGCCCTTGCGATCATTGTGGCTATTGTGATATTATGATCATAGCCACTAGAAGGTACTGGCCCCGTCTATGGCGAAGCCCTGGATGTGATATACAGGGGCACGCAGCTTCCCGCCATCCTTCGCCATCACTCACATGTGCTAGTGAGGAGGCAAGAACACATCACTGCGAAGCTCAGAGGTAGGAGAAATGCAAGTAAGTGAGAAACAGAAATGGTTGAACCATAATTATGCCCAAAGGCATGAATTAACAAAGGGTTTGAGAAGCATGATGGGTGTGATATGGATGTGAATCTAAAATTTGAAAGAAGTTTCGAACAACTACTTAGCAAAGCATTGTATATACAAAGAGAGAGAGGTTATGAAAACTAAAATATTTCCTCAAATAAACTGAGTGCACATAATAAATGTTACATTAAATCAATATGGGGCGGGGGTGGGGGAGTTGGTGGAGAGGAACAAACACACCAAAAATATGAAACATCTTTGAACACAGAACTAAACACAGCAACCTCACAAAACTTGACCATGATATTCTGGCCAGGCGTTTCACATTTCCTAGAGTCACTCTTTACTATTTCTGGTATAGAGCAGTGTGTGTTCTCCATGCTTATCTCCCCTCACTGGACAGCAGTAAATGAATTTTAAAAATTAAATAAATGAAATAAAGAATTAAAAATTGATGGGACGCTTGGGTGGCACAGGCGGTGAAGCGTCTACCTTCAGCTCAGGTCATGATCCCAGGGTCCTGGGATAGAGCCCCACTTCAGGCTCCCTGCTCAGTGGGGAGTCTGCTTCTCCCTCTGCCTGCTGCTAATTGGTCATGCTCTCTCTCTCTCTCTGTCAAATAAATAAATGAAATCTTAACAAAAAAAGAATTATAAATTGAGACATAAACTCCATCAATTATAAGGGCTTTCTATGTATATAGTTCATCTGCATACACTTTAAATAATATTCCAAAAGCTGTGGCTCTCTGGGCCCCACTCCCAAAGTCTCTGATTCAGTAGGTGGAAGGGAGGGGGCGCGAATTTGCATTTTCCAAGTTCCAGGTGATGCTGCTTCTGCCTCCTCACATGGGGAACCACGGTATGGTATCAGCAAAATCTACAAATGCATCTCTCCAAATGTCCTGGGGTTCCCATTCAAATTCGCTTGGACTTCCCAGCCACACTTCTCAAAGAAGCTGCCTAGAAATACTGTGTCCGTTCCTTGAACTCCCATTCCCTCCTCAGGCCCCTTCAGTGTGCTGTCCGCCTGGGGCTTGCTTCAGAAGCCGCTGCTTGGGGGTCCCATCCCCGAGATCAGCCTTGAGGCTCCCATGCTCTGGCTTTGGTAACACCTCCCCCTTCCTGTTTTGCCCTCAGACTTGTGCTCAGTCTCCTCTGTCCCCCCAAGTTTCTCCCTGGTTTCCACATTGCAGCTATATGTATCTCTTGAAACTTCCAGAAGGTCATTTGAACTGCCTGTTTACAATCCTTAAATGTCTTCCCAGCTCTCTCAGGGCTGCTTCTGCCTGGATGGCATCCACAGGACTGCCAACAGTTGCTTGCTACTGAGGCTTAACTGCCCCTCCCCGTGGAAAGCAGTCGTTGCCTGGGATACTTTCCCAGAGCACCTCGAACTTCCTAGTTTGCCGGGATGCTGCAATAAGATCCACAGACTAGATGGCTTAAACAGAAAGTTATGTCCTCGCAGTTCTGGACACTGGAAGTCTAAAGTCGAGGTTATGGGTCACATTGGGCTTCTCCTGAGGCCTCCCTCCTTGGCTTGCATGTGGCCACCTTCTTGCAATGTGCTCCCATGGTCTTGTGTGTAAGCGTACTCCTGGGTGTCCCTCCGTGTGTCCTAATCTCCTCTTTTTATAAAAACACCAGTCAGATAGGAGTAGGGCCCACCTTAAAAGCCTCATTTTAACTTAAGTACTCCTTTAAAGGTCCTATGTCCAAATACAGTCACATTCTGAACTTCTGGGTGTTTGGGCGTCCACAGATGAATTTGGGGGAACACAATCAGCCCATAACAAACATTGCAGTTTGTATTAGAACTGTAATTAGTGTTGTTTAACCTCCCTGTTCTCCCCAGCCACAGCATGCGTCCAGCCGAAAGGGACCGAGTGTAGCTTGTTTCCTCCTGGACGACGGGATCATGGTCGGGAGAAACACGGATACAACAAACTCAGAGCCAGCTTTCCTGCCACTTCACTGGTGGTTCCCAAACACAGACTCGTCAAACAAAACGCTTGTAATCCACAAGGCTTTGTGCGGACCTGGGCTCTGCGGTTCCAAGACAGAATACAAATAATCGGTATCTAATCTCCTAGTTCAAATTCTTAGTTTCGAATCTAACAAAGCCAAGCAAACACGGGTACAAGACTCAAGGCCAACCTATTCTTTCTGCTCTGCTGCTGGTCAGGCTGACCACGACACACTTCCTGACGTACGGACTATTGTCCATCCCCAGATTCCTAGATGGTCCACAGCAGTTACATAAAGGACACTTGATGCAATGTTCCACTTTGTTATTAAACAAAATCACTGCTCCTTGGAGGGGAGAAAAAGAGAAAGTTTACAGAAATACGTAAAAATAGAAAACGTTGTCATTCAAGAAATAGCCATCGATGGGGCGCCTGGGTGGCGCAGTTGTTAAGCGTCTGCCTTCGGCTCAGGGCGTGATTCCAGCGTTCTGGGATCCAGCCCCACGTCAGGCTCCTCTGCTAAGAGCCTGCTTCTTCCTCTCCCACTCCCCCTGCTTGTGTTCCCTCTCTCGCTAGCTGTCTCTCTCTGTCAAATAAATAAATAAAATCTTAAAAAAAAAAGAAAGAAATAGACATCGTTAACACATTTTTCTATGTGTCTCATTTCCTACGCATATATTAAAATATACATGTATACTTTATGCAAATGTCTGTATTAAAAATGCTAATACTCTGCTTACTGATTTTTTTCCAGAGCTTTTGTCCTATAGTAATCCTCCTAATTTTGATAAAACCTTTAGATCTTTTAGGTCTCACTTCTTATCTCTCTTTTATCCATGTAGAATTGGTCTTGGTTTATGTTGTAATGTGGAGAATATAATTATTATTCTTCTTTTATTCTTCCTTTTAAAGTAAATAAAATACTTCCTACCTTCAGAAATTTAAAAAAAATCACTCATTAAAAAGTTCAAGTGATTCAATGAAGCTTTGAGTAAAATGAGGTAATGATCCAGTATTGCTTCTCTCCCCACACCCTAAACCCACCCCTCGGAGGTTACGACAGTTTACATTTTTCATGTAGATTATAGACATTCTTTCTTTTATGTATCATTAGTGGGCTAGTTACATTTTTTTAAATTGAATTTGGTCAATAAATCATACTACTAGAACTTGCTTTTTCATGCTGAACATTTGATTGGAGGTCCTTTCATTTTACCAAAATAATTTACATCATTTCTCTTTAAAGTCGTACGACATTCCAAAGTATGCGTGTTCTATAATGCATTTAACTGTGCAGCCAAGCATTAATATTTAATTGGTTTTTAGGCTCTTTCTCTATTGCAAATAATATTACAACAAATATTCTTGTACACGCTTCATTTTACACAGGAAGTATGAGGTATGTGGGACGAATTCCGAAATTTAAGTTATCAATTAAATTTTGACAGAATTCCAAACTGGTTCAAAAAGTTTGGATCAATCCACATTCCTACCAACGGTGTACAGGAGCCTTCTTTTTCAAACATCATCACCGACTAAGCATGTTTAAAATTATCTTTATTTGTTCCAGTAAATGGTCAAGAATAGTATCCAATTGTATTTATTTGCATTCCCATATTTTCTTGTATGTAAGATTTTTTTATGTTTTTATTACTTGTTTTTATTTCATCATCTTTAAATTGTGTTTTCAAATTATTTGAAGGTTTTATATTCACTTGTTTGCCTTTTGTTGAAGACTGGAATCTTCCGTCTGCTTTCACCGATCTATTGTTAATTTTTAACCATAGCTTACAACTATTTTCACTTTTTCTGTGGTACAAATTCTCAATTTCATGCCTTGCTTAAGTAGGTCTCACTGTAAAATATAAATATTTCCCTACATACTCTTATCCAGGATTTTTAAATTCTGTAATTTAAGTTTAGAGCTTTCATCACACTGGACATGGAGGGGCCAGTGATTATGGATGGACATGTAATTGATGAGGGAGCAGAAGGCTAGCTGAGGACAAAGCAGAAACTGGCACCCCACACCGCCCCCACCATGGGATAAATAAATACAAACTGCCAGTTCTCCCCAGGCTGCCCTAAAGGAAAAACAAGTAGAAAGGAAAGGATAAACAACCTGTAGAGATCACAACCCTGCAAGACCTGAGTCTCCCTCAGTTTACACGTGTCCTAGTGATTTACAAGGAAGAAGCTTTCTTATTAATAGCCTAACTTCCAGAGACCCATAACTCAGTTTCCTGAAGCCCTAACATCACCCTCCCCTCCATAAAATTGAGAGAGGCTGAGATAGAAGGAAATGTAAATAAAATTGAATTTCTTTTAAACCTGCAGCCCATTGATAAGGACGTGGGGTAGGAGGAATGTAACATTCCTCCAGGAAGCTCCCAACTATCTTACTGTTAATGCCTTACTAGAAGGTTCAACAACCCTAACTTGACAAAAACAAGGTCTCCAGTATCTTGTGAGTCTTCTTTAATATATGAAAGTTCTTTCTCAACCTCCCTTTTCTTTACCTCTTCCAACCCCATAGTATATAATCAGCCACCCCTCACAACCTGGGGCAGCGTCTCTTTCTGCCCACGGGTCCTGTCCCCCTGCTTTAATAAACCACCAATTTTGCACCAGATGTCTCAAGAATTTTTTCCTGGCTGTCGGCTCCAGACCTCACCCCACCGAACCTCACCTATATTCCAAAATCACATCATAATCTGGGTGCCTGGGTGGTTCAGATGGTTAAGCGTCTGCTTTTGGCTCAGGTCATAATCTCAGGGTCCTGGGATAGAGCCCCGCATCAGGTTCCCTGCTCAGCCTGTTTCTCCCTCTCTGCTGTTCCCCCTGTTCCCCCTGCTTGTGCTCTCTCCCTCTCTCTGTCAAATAAATAAATAAAATCTTAAAAAAAATCACATCATAATCAGGGAGGGTTTTATCTCCTGTCCCTATAGCTTTCCTTCCCAATTCTTCATGAATTTGTCCCAGTCAGATTTTTGTCTCTCCCAGCTTTTCCAGTGATCTCCACATTACCAAATCCACAGGTTATACTTTAATCCTTTGCATTCAACCTGATAGCTGTCTTCGGTATGACATCCACCCCTTTTCATGGAGCTTTTTCTTAGTGTCTGGAATTCTACTCTTGATTCTGTCCCCATTTTCTTTGATCTCCTTGGGCCAACTTCTAAATATTAGAAAGCCCAGGCTTAGCCCTTGGACAAATTTCTCTGGGTCTATATTCTCTTCCTAAGTGATTTCATGAGGCAAAATGTCTCAGGTTTGGTATGCCTAAAAATATGTTTATTTTTCTCTCACATTTGGATAATCGTTTGCTCTACATGCATTTCCCTCAAGCCAGACAAAAGCATGGGCTCTGTAGCCAGGCTGTCCGTGTTTGAATCTCTATATCTGCTTACCAGCTGTGTGACCTTAGGCAACTTATTTAATATTTTTGTGTCTTCACTTCCTTCTTTAAAAAATGAGGGTTATACTAAGTACCCACTTCATCAGCTTGATAAGAAGATTAAAAGAGGAAACAGTTTCAAAAAAACTAGAGCAAAGCCTGCACTAAATATGCTAACTACCATTATTATTTGATGACATTATGCATTAGAATAGTTGATGCTAATTCTGTGTCTTGTTACTTTGTAAGTAACCTCTTCAAGATTTTCCACTCCGAAAGGTTTTAGGATTTTTCTCTTGGAGCATAGAAATTTTATGAGGTTAGCTCGAGATGTGAATCTTTTATTCTCCAAAATATATTGCCTTGGCACCTGGTAATCCCTTCGATCTGAGAGCCTATGTCTCCTCAGGTTTCGAAATATGTCAACAATCAATTCTTTGATTTTTACCTTTTTTCCATTCTTATGGCTTTTCCTACAGAACTCCTGTTAAATAGACAGGGAAACTTTGTGATAAATGCTTCATGTCACTTATCTCACTTTTCACAGAGTTTTAATCTCTTTTTCTTTTTATACCATGTTCTTGAAAGTCTTTCAGCTCAATCACCCAGATCACTAATACTTCACCAAGGTAAATCCTGCTTTAAATTGTATTCTTTTGGAATGTACTTGCAATTTTTAGAATAATCTAAGTTGCTTCTTGGCATATCATCATGCTTATTTGTTATATAGAATAACACTCTCCAAGGATGCAAGTTATGTTTTCATTAAAGTCTTCTCTTTTCTGTTATCAAAAATAAAATGCACCAGACAATTAAGGAGATGACTTTATTCAAGCTATTGCAATAGGGAAATGTTCTTTAGTGAGGGATGTTTCAGAGAAAAGGAAGAGGATCTTGGGTTTTATAAGGACAGCTAAAGAAGTAAGTCTTAAGGTAGAATGGAAGTAGGTCTTATCCAAGAATATATGGTGGTTCTTTGAGGTTAACCATTGTCAAAACACAAAAGGGTCAAGGATTTCTCTACTTTTGCTGCTTTCCAGGAGCAAAGGAGTTAGATAATACTCAATATTGTCAACTGTGAAATGGGAGAATGCCTTTAACATTATACCCTTAATATTTTCATTAGTCACATAAATCTTTGTAGGTACAACCACACTTTTTAGCACAAAAAATCTGGCAAGTTAGGATTTAAGAACAAATGCATATATCAATATATCATCTACTTCATTCTTAACATTGCTATGGTTCATCCTGAAGAAACCATTGTGCTGTTCCTGTGATATCATCAAGTGGTGAACACAGGGCCATGAACTAACCCCAAGGGGTCATGTAGTTAGTATCCCTCCTCTGTTGTTTCTTCTAATTCGAGTGATTGCATATTGCTAGTGAAGTGTCACCAATGCCAAGAATATAAGTGGAATTTTTGAGGTAGATTTTTAAAATTCAGTAGAAAGTATACACCGGGCATCATTAATAGTCCTTCATCAGCCAGTGTAGAAACTCAGTTGTGCAAATAATGGTGGAATTTGATTTCTAGGTAATTTTATAGTCAAATAAAGAACATCAAAGATCTCAGGGACTCACCCTGCCTCACTCCCCTAGTCTTGTTTATGATCTGCAAGATAGAGATTGCAGAAGTCTCCAAATCTGGCTGATCTCACAGCAGTTTTAAGGGATGGATTTATTTAAAACCAGGTGACCAGAAGCATACCGTGTGTTCATATTTACAGGTGGGTGTCTCAATAATCAGTCTTTGGAAGCGAGGGAAATTATCCTGCTTTTCACAGGACTGCAGTCCAGGGAAACTCCAGAATCAGAATACCCACATTCATTTTTAGTCACAGCAGTCCAATAATCCTGTTGAAAGGAACTTAAAAATCAAGAGAGAAAATACAGAGAGAAAAAATGTTTGAAGGAATTGGAGAGATGCTGAAGCAACCAGGACTTAAAGGGAAAAAATTCCAGACAAAGGGGAACTTCCCAGACAGGTGAGCCAACATTCCCTCAGGCCAGGCCATTTGCTAATATTCTAGGCCTACAGCAAAACAAAAACAAAAACAAAAACAAAAGCAACCCCCCCCCAACCAAAAGAAAAATGAAACTGAGATCCACACAGAAAACAAGTACAAAAAAAAACAGAGAAACCTGATCTTTTTTTTTTTTAACAATCTTGCAGAACAAGGGGTTGGGGCGGGGTGGGGGGGAGGAGGTGGAAAGAGATCCAAAGGGACTGGATTCGAGTAAGAAGCAAAGGTCAGAGAACTCTAAACTCAACATAATAAACGCACAATCCCTGTCCCAAGTCATTTATCAAATTCCAAAGCAACTCAGAACAGAAGACTGAGCAAAAAGCCAAATAAAAAGCCTGGCATCCTTAAGATCAAAGAAAACAAGGATTAGTGTTCAGGATCCAACTCATCTCTCTTGAAAACCAGAATCCAGGGATCACCTAATCCCTCAGAATACCTGAGGGGGTAAACCCTAGGAATGAGAGGAAGTTTGAGGGTAATAAAGCCAGCCCTACACAATTGTGAGTTAGCTCACTCTCATTTGGACTGTGGTAATTAGCCCATCTTCTCTGTTGTAAGAAAACAATTTATTAATCTACAATTTTCCTGATGGAATGTATAGCATTTAGTGAAAAATTACAAATCATTCCGAGAAATAAGATTAAAAGAACAAAAAGAAGCACAAAATATTTTAGAAAACCAGTTTCAAAGATAGTCTAGTTATTGAAGTTTTCAAACAAGGACTTTAAAAAGCTATCTATTTGATGTTAAGAAATAGAAAACAATTAATACATTAAAAGTACATAGTCAATAAGGTACTGGAAAGAAAATGTTGCATAAAAAAATCTGATGTTAATCCCGTTGAAGGAAAGAAACAAAGAAACATAAGACAAGTAGTTTGAATAGGAAATAAATAAAAGATAGAAAGAAAAAACCCAAATATATCACTAATTACATTAAATGAATATACCTAAATATTTTCATTAAAAAGATATGGTCATCTGGATTAAAAGTGACTATATGTTATTTACAAGAGACACAATTTAAATATAAAGGTGGAAGTTTAAGTAAAAGTAAATTCAAAGAAAAAAAAAGTCACTATGAAAAAAGTAACCTAAAGAAAGCTTCTGTTGCTCTACCAGTGTGGGCATGTGTGTGTTTAGTATGTAACGATGTGATGACATGACATGTACAGTGCAGCTAGACATTGCTTAGAGCAAAGTTTGTAGTCATTAATACAGTATTAGAAACTAGGGAAGTTTTGCATTAAACTCATGATCATCAACCTTAATTATCATGTGGTAAATCCTTTATTTTCTCTCTCTTTGCATTGCACATCTATTTTATGCTTTCTTCTCTATCCTCAACTTCAGTTACATATTTCCTACTGAGAAATTAAAGTAATTGTATAAGAACTTCCATGGGCCACATGTCCACATCTACTTACCTACCAGCACTTTCAATTTCGTATTCTGCCTTTCTGTCTGTTGTTAAAGAACACACAGTCCATGCTTCTATCTAATGCTAATTCCTCCAACTAACTGTGAGGTCCCATCCTTCTTAAATATTCTTTAATAGAGAATTATCTTTACTGACTCATTCCCATCAGCACACAAATGTGTTTGTGTCTCCTATATAAGCAAACAACAACAGCACTTTCCTCTCCCAGCTTCCCTTTCAGGCTCATTCCCATTAAACACATTCCAATCAGAACTTTGACCCATCACTCCACCAAAACTTCTCTTGTCACAGCGAGAAGAAACTAGGACAGCGGCATGAAAATGAAGTTCTTTGTTATTTTCTGTTGCCATCTTTGTTTGGCAATATGGCTCTTACACTATTAAAAACAAAAACTTGTCTTGTCTAGTCCATCAATTACCTCTAGTCACCAAATCCATGATCAACTCACAGATATCCTTGAACTTGATCTATCAACAGCATTTGACAATATATTATTCTCTGCTCCTGAAAACATTTCCTCACTTGATCTCCAAATACCACATTCACTCAGTATTTTTCTACCTCACTAGTTCCTTTTATTCAGCCTTCTGTGGGCCCACGGTCTTCACCCTATGTTCTTCACACTGCAGTACCCCTGGACTCAGTCTCTTCTATTATCAACAACACTCACGTTCTTGGCAGTCCCTTCCAGTCCCAAGGATTTCTACCTCTTTTACATACCAACAACTTCAGCATTTGTATCCACAGTCCAGCCCGGTCTCCAAAATTCCAGATTTATATATCTGTCTATTTGATATATCCATGCAGAGATTTAATAAACCCCAAACTGAATTCCTATGTTACAAAATCATAACTGCTATCAAAACAAACAAACAAACAAACAAACAAACAAACAACTAGAATGATGAGAACCTGGAGTGACACCTGGGACAGACGGTGAGGATGGGTTGCTGAGTTATTTGGGATGGTCCGGATAAGCTTCAGTGAGTAATGACGTGAAGCTGGTAATGGAGTCAATCAAGTAGCACTTGTTCTGTTTATTGTTAATAAAATTAACAATAAAAATATAAATTACAGGGGCACCTGGATGGCTCAGTCAGTTAAGCGTCCGACTCTTGATGTCTGCTCAGGTCGTGATCTCAGGGTGGTGAGATGGAGCCCCACATAGGGCTACATGCTCAGTGGGGAGTCTGCTTGAGATTCTCCCTCTGCCCTTCCCCACCACTCTCTCTCTCAAAAAAGAAAATAAATAAATCTTTAAATATATATTATGTATAAATCAAAATGCATTATATTAAAATCAGGAAAATAAATACATTACACATTTAATGTTTTGTAAATAACAATAACATCTTCTAATTTTCTTCCCCTAGAATCAACATCAAATGAATAAATATTTTTTCCTAAAGCGATCTTCTAAAAATTCCCATTTGAATTTCAGCTACTCTAAATAATAAATAATAAATAACAGATTATTGACCTTATATATATTCACTTTTGTGAAAATTGAAAAAATAAGTAAATATCATTTAGAAAACTAGTTCATTTTTTAATCTTTCCCTCCCTACCTTGAAGTTCAATGTTATTTTATTCATGGTCCTTTAACCTTTTATTTTAAAATAAATTGACATTTTTCTTTTAATTTTTAATAGATTATTTTTTGAGCAGTTTTAGGTTAACAGCAAAATTGAGCTGAAAGTACAGAAATTATCCATGCATTGCCTTATGCATTACCAATACCTCTCACCAGAGCCATACATTTGCTACAATTATCATCCAAAGTCTATAGTTTACGTTAGGGTTCACACTTGGTATTGTATGTTCTAGGATTTAAAGAACGTATAATGGCATGTATCCACCATTGCAGTATCATGCACAGGAAATTCCATGTCCTAGAAATCCTGTGCATTCTGCCTATTAATCCCGCTCCCTTACCCTAGTCCCTGGCAACCACTGATCTTTTTACTGTCTTTATACTTTTGCCCTTTAATGAATGTTATGTAGCTGGAATTATACAGGATGTAGCCTTTTAGATCGGCTTCTTTTTGGTTTTTTTTCAGATTGGCTTCTTTACTTTCTGTGTCTTTTCATGGTTTGATAGCTAATTTTTTTAAATGATGAGTAACATTTCATTGTCTGGATATACCCCAGTTTATTCATCCATTCAAGCTACTTAAGAACATCTCGGTTGCTTCCAAGTTTTGGCAATTGTGAATAAAGCTGCTATAAACATCCATATATAGGATTTTATGTAGACATACATTTTCAACTCCTTTGGGTAAATACTAAGTAATGCATTACTGGGTCATATGGTAAGTGTATGTTTAGTTTTTGTAAGAAAGTAACAAACTGTCCTCCAAATTAGTTTTACCATTTTGCATTCTCACCAGCAATGAATAAGAGTTCCTCTTGCTTCATATCCTCATTAGCATTTGGTGGTGTCTGGTGTTCTGGATTTTGGTCATGCTAAGTTTGTAGTGGTTTGTTATTGTTACTTTAATTTGCATTTCCCTGATGACATGATTTAGAGTATCTTGTATATGTTTACTCGCTACCTATATATCTCTGCTGACGTGTATGTTAAGGTCTTTGGCCCATTTTTTAGTCAGATTGTTTTCTTACTGTTAAGTTTTAAGAGGTTTTTGTATAATCTGGATAAGTCTCTTCTCAGATATATGTTTTGCAAATATTTTCTCCCCATCTGTGGCTTGTCTTTTCATTCTCTTGATAGTGTTTTTCACAGAGCAGAATTTTTTTAATTTTAATGAGGTTCAGCTTTCAATTCTTTCTTTCATGGATTATGGCATATCAAAAAAGTCATTGCCACACTCAAAATCATCTAGATTTTCCCCTTTTATCTTCCAGGAGCTTTAGAGTTTTGTACTTTACATTTGGGTCTGCAATCTACTTTGAGTTAATTTTTGTATAGAGTTTAAGTTCTGCCTCTAGATTCTTTTTACTTTGTTTTGCATGTGAATGTTCAGTTATTCTAACATCATTTGTTGAAAAATCTACCTTTGCTTCACTGTCTTTGCCTTGCTCCTTTGTCAAGGGTCCCTTCACTGTTATGATGTGGGTCTGTTTCTGGGTTCTCTATTCCAATGATCTGCTGGCCTATTCTTGTGCCAACATCACACAGGCTTGCTTACTGTAACTTCTGGTAAGTTTTGAGGTTGAGTAATATCAGTCCTCCAACTTTTGTCTTCTCTTTCAATATTTGTTGGCTATTCTGAGTCTTTTGCCTATCTACATAAACTTCAGAATCAGTTTTTCAAGGGTGCCTGGTTAGCTCAGTCGGTAGAGCATGTGACTCTTGATATCAGGGTTGTGAGTTCAAGCCCCATACACTGGACATAGAGCTTACTTTAAAATAAAGAGAGAGAGAGAGAATCAGTTTTTCAATATTCACAAAATAACTTGCTTGGATTCTGATTGAAATTGTACTGAATCTATAGATCAAGTTGGAAAGAACTGACATCTTGACAATATTTTAGTCTTCCCATCCCAGACCACGGACATGAACTATCTTTCCATTTATTTAGCTCTTACTTGATTTTGTTCATCAGAGTTTTGTAGTTTATCTCATATAGATCTTGTACATATTTTACTAGATGTATGCCTGAGTATTTTATTGGGGGGTTGTTCTTGTAAGTGTTCTTTTTTTCCAAATTCCATTCATTTGTTGCTGGTATATGGGTAAGTGATTGACTTTTATACATTAGGTTTGTATCCTGCAAACTTGCTATAATTGCTTATTCGTTCCAGCAGGTTTTTGTTGATTCAGATTTTCTACATACACAATCCTGTATCTTGTTCAGACATCTTTATATTTTCCCAATCTCTATAACTTTAATTTCTTTTGTCTTACCTGACTGCATTGGTCAATACTTCCAATATGATGTTTGAAATGGAGTGCTGAGAGAAGACATCTTTGTCCTTTTCTTCATAGATTTTGATCGATGTATTCAGACCATTAATGTTCAAAGTGCGTGTTGATATAGTTAATGTTTACCGTACTTATAATTGTTTATTATTTTGCCATTGTTCTCTGTTCGTATTATTGTCATCTACAGTTTTTATGCCTGTTGTGGTTTTAATTGACCATCTTACATGATTACATTTTCTCTTAGTGTATCAGTTATACTTTTTTCAGCTTTATTGAAATGTTTTTGACAAATAGAAATTTGATATATTTGAGGTTTACAACTTGATGTTCTCATATAGGTACCGTTCTGAAATGATCACCATGGTCAAGCTAATTCATATATCCACCCCCTCACACCGTTACCAGTGTGTGTGTGTGTGTGTGTGTGTGTGTGTGTGTGTGTGTGAATGCTTAATTAAGACCTATCCTTCTGAAAAATTTCAAGTAAATGATACAGAATTGTCAATTACAGTAAATGTACTATACATTTGATCTCCAGAACTTATCTATCTTGCGTAACTGAGACTTTACATTATTTAGCCAATGTCTTCCCATTTCCTATTCCATGCTACCCCTGGTAACCACCACTATACTGTCTGCTTCTATGAATCTATTTTAAATTCACATAGAAGTGAAACTGCATAATCCTCTTTCTGTGTCTAGTTTATTTGACTTAGCACAACATCCTGCAGGTTCATCTTTTTTTTTTCCTATCAAATGGCAGGATTTCCTTCACTTTTAGGACTGAATAATATTTGTGTGTGTGTGCTCACACACATTCACTCTATCAGTTCATCTGTCAACAAACCTTTAGATTGTTTCCTTGGCTTGGCTATTGTGAGTAATGCTGCAATGACATGGGACTGCAGATATATCTTTGAACCAGAAGTGGGATTGCTGGTCATATAGTAGCTCTATTTTAAATTTTTTAAGGCTGTTTTCCACAACGGCTACACCAATTTACATTCCCAAAAACAGAGTACAAGATTCCTCTTCTCCATATACGTGCCAACACTTCCTATTTTTTGCCTTTTTGAAAATAGCCATTATAACAGGTGTGAAGTGATATCTCATTGTGGTTTTTATTTGCATTCCTCTGATGATTAGTGACACTGAGCAATTTTCATATGCCTATTAACATTTGTATATCTTATAAATCCAGGTTTTTTTTGAAGGAGTATAGAAATTCCTTACATATTTTGGAGATTAACTCATCAGATATATGGTTTGCAAATATTTTCTCCTATTCCATAGGTTGTTTTTTCACCCTATTGATTGTTTTCTGTGCAGAAGCTTTTTAGTTGATGTAATCCTGCTTGTCTGTTTCGGTTTTTTACCCCTGTGCTTTTGCTATGAGGAAAAAGTCATTGACAAGGCCGACCTCAAAAACTATTTTCCCTATATTTTTTAAAGTAGTTTTGCTTATGCAGGTCTTATATTTAAGTACTTGATCCATTTGGAGTTTATTTTTATTTATAGTGTGAGATAAGGATCCGATTTCATTCTTCTGCACGTGTATATCAATTTTTCCCAATACCATTTATTAAAAGACTATTCTTTTCCCATTGTGTGTCTTGGTACCTTTGTCAAAGATCAGTTTGCCATAAAATGTGAACTTATTTGGGGGTTCTCTATTCTGTTTCATTGTTCTGTATGTCTGTTTTTGTACCAGTACCATATTGTTTTGATTACCATTGCTTCGTAAAATTTTCCCACCTTACTAAGAAATATTTGACATACACATGATGGTTTGATTTACACATACTGTGAAATGATATCCACAATAGGTTCACCCAACATCCGTTTTCTCATATAAATACAATAAAAAAGAAAAAAAAATTCTGCTTGTGCAGAGAACTCTTAAGATTCATTCTCTAATGATTTTCCTATATATCTTACAGCAGTGTTAGCTGTAGTCACCTTGTGCAGTGCACATTATATCTGTAAGACTTATTTATTCTTTAACTGGACTGAAAGTTTGTACCTTTTGACCAGCTTCCTCCACTTTCCCCTCCCCCCACCCTCTGCTTCTGGTAACCATAATTCTTTCTACGAGTTTTGTTTTGTTTTTAGAGTCCCCATATAAGTGAGAGCATACAGTATTTGTCTTTCTATGTCTTACTTATTTCACTAAGCACAATGCCATCAAAGTCCATCCATGCTGTCCATAATGGTAGGATTTTCTAATTTCTTATGACTGAATAATATTTAGTTGTCTATATAAACCATAACTTCTTGTTTCCATGCCTTGGCTATTGTAAATAATGTTGCTATGAACATGTGGGTGCAGATATCTTTTTGAGTTATTGTTTTTTATTCCTTTGAATATATTCCCCAAAATGGAATTGCTGGGCCACATGGTAGTTCTATTTTTAATTTCTTGAAGCTCCCCTACAATTTCCACTGTGGCTTTACTAATTTACAACCCCACCAACAGTTTGCAAGGTTTCCTTTTGCTCCACATCCAGTCCAGCATTTGTTATCTCTTGCCATTTTGATGATGATCATTCTAACAGGTGTAAGTCAATATCTCACTGTGGTTTTAATTTGAATTTCCATAATGATTAGTGATAATGAGCATCTTTTAATGTACCTGTGGACCTTTTGTATGTCATTTTTGGAGAACTGTCTATCCAAGTTTTTACCCATTTTTAATTGGGTCATTTGTTTTTTATTTATTTTTATTTTTTTTATTACTGAGTTGTATGAGTTCTTTATATATTTTGGATATTAGCCCCTTGGCAGGTACTTGGTTTGCAATTTTTTTCCCCAAACTTGTAGGGTTTGTTTTTTTTTTTCTCACTTTATTGATTGTTTCTTTTGCTATACAGAACATTTTAGTTCCAGGTAGTCTCACCTGTTCACTTATTTATTTTTTTTAATTTTGCTGCTTCTGCCTTAGGTGCCATATCCAAAAATTCACTAATAAAACCCATGTCAATGAGATTTGGTCTTATGTTTTTTTCCTAGGAGTTCCATATTTTCAGGCCTTAGGTCTAAGTCTTTAATCCACTTTGAGTTAAGGTTAGTGATTTTTGTAAGATAGAGGTCTAGTTTCGTTTTTTACATGTGAATATCCAATTATCACAGCCCCATCTATTGTTAATATTATCTTTTCCTCATTGAGTATTCTTGGTTCTCTTGTCAAATGTTAGGTGATCACATATGATTGGGTTTATTTGCGAGTACTTGATTCTCTTCCATTGCTCTGTATGTCTGTGTGTGTGTGTGTGTGTGTGTGTGTGTGTGTGTGTGCGCCAGTACCACCATTTTGATGACTATAGCTTGATAGTACAGTTTGAAATCAGGAAGTGGGATTCCTCCTGCTTTTTTCCCCTTTCTCAGTAGGGTCTTTGTGGTTCCATACAAATTTTAGGATGTTTTTACTACTTCCATAAAATATGCTATTGAAACCTTGATAGGAATTGCATTGCCTCTATACATGGCTTTTTGTTGTATTGACATTTTAACAATATTATTCCTTTTAATACATGAACACACCTTTCCACATATTTGTTTAATTCCTTTCATCAATGTCTTATAATTTCAGAGTAGAGATCCTTCACCTCCTTAGTCAAATTAATTTCTTAGTATTCTATTGTTTGATTCTATTGTAAATGAGATCAATGTCTTTTTTTTCCCCAGAAAATTCATTGAAAATGTATAGAAATGCTGCTAATCTTTGTAAGTTGATTTTGTATCCTGCAACTTTCTTAATTTGTTAATTAGATAATTGTTTTTTGATTGAGACATTAGGATTTTCTATATATTAAATCATGTATCTGCAAATAGGACAATTTTACTTCTTCCTTTCCAATTCTAATAATTTCTATTTTTTTTTTTTATCTTCCATGGTTGCTCTAGCTAGGAATTCTGGTACTATGTTGAAAAGAAGTGGTGAGAATAAGGACCTTTATCTAATTCCAAATCTTAGAGGAAAAGATTTCAACCTTTTGCCATTAAGTTTGTTATTAGCTGCGGGCTTCTCATATACGCTTTTTCTTATGTTGAGATATGTTCGTTCTACACCTAATTATTAAGAATTTTTATCTTAAGTGGATGCTAAATTTTGTCAAATTTTTTTTTGCATCTATTGTAATGATCATATGATTTTTGTCTTCATTTTATTTATGTGATGTTTCACACTGATTGATTTGTGTGTTGAACCATCCTTGCATCCCAGGGTTAAATCCTCCTCGATTGTTGTAAATGATCCTTTTAACGTGCTGCGGGATTTGGTTTGCTACTATTTTATTGATCTTTTTCCCATCTATTATTCATAAGGGGTATTGCCTTGTGGCTTTTATTTTCTAATACTGTTCTTTTCTGGGTTTGGTATCAAGATAATACTGGACTTGTAAAATGATTTTATTTTTTGGGAGAATTTGAGAAAGAGTGGTATTGATTTCTCTTTAAATTTTTAGTAAAATTCACCAGTGAAGCCATCTGGTCCTGGGTTTTTCTTCTTTGGAAGATTGTTTTTTTATTACTGATTCAATCTCTCTATTAATAATTGGTCTATTCAGATTTTCTATTTCTTCCACATTCAGTCTTGATAAATAGTATGTTTCTAAGAATTTTTTCTATTTCTTCTGGATTGTCCTGTTTGTTAGCATATAGTTGTTCATAGTAGCCTCCTGTGATCCTTTGAATTTCTGAGGTATCAGTTGTAATGTCTCTTTTCATTTACAATTTTGTTGACTTAGGTGCTTTATCTTTTTTCCTTATTTACTCTAGTGAAGTGTTTGTCAGTTTATCTTCTCAAAGAACCAACAAAGTTTGGCTAAACTTCCCTATTGCTTTTCTGTTCTTTATGCCATTAATTTCTGCTCAAATATTTATTATTTCCTTTCTTCTGCTAACTTTGGGCTCAATTTGTTCTTCCTGTCTGGTTCCTTAACATACTATGGTCTATATTTTTGATGAGTAGAGTTTTTGAACTCTGAAGATGAAGATGGTGGTGTGCCACTGGCTGAGAACAGTTGAGTATGACTACTGGCTTATTTCCCTACACAAGTGAGGCTGCAGGATGGGCTCTGCATTTGCCTCGGTTAGGCTTACTAAACAGTTGGGACCGAGTACTATATTCAGTGGTAAATGGGCTATGAATTAGTTTTCATTCTTGGCAGGGCAGTAGAACAGAACCCGGGGTGTGCAAAGTTTATTATTTGAGGATGTGAATCAAGCCAGAGTGTGCGCTGAGTTCCCTGGTCAGGCCTGTGGTTTTGCTCCGTAGATAGGTCTAGTTATGGGCTGTGCTCTCTGCCACCTCTGATTTATTTTGATTACCATTTGCAGGTAATATATTTTTTCATCTCTTCACTTTCAGCTTATGTATAATCTTAAATGTATAATGTCACAATTTACATCTACTTATATTGTATATCCATTAATACATAATTTAGTTATAGTTATTTTTAAAACTTTTGTGCTTTAACTTTTATACTAGAATTAAAGATGACTTACCCACCACCATTATGATAATTGTATTCTGTATTTGTTTATATATTTATATTCACCGAGTTCCATACTTTTTCTTTCATGTTGCTATTTAGCTTCCTTTTGTTTCAACTTGAAGAGCTCTTTTTAGCATTTCTCAAAAGGTAAGTCTAGTGGTAATTAACTCCTTCAGGTTTTGTTGGAGAAAATCTTTCTCTCTCAATTTTTGAAGAACTTCTGCCAAGCATAGTATTTTTACGTGGCAGTATTTTTCTTTCAACACTTAGAATACATTATACCACTCCTTTCTGGCCTGCAAAATTTTTGCTGAAAATCTACTGTTAGTCTTATGGAGATTCCCTTTTCTGTGATAAGTGGCTTCCCTCTTCCTGCTTTCAAAAAAAATTTTTTTGAATTTTGATATTTTCATTATAATGCTTGTCACTATGGGTCTCTCTGGATTTAGTATGTGTGTATGTGTGTGTGTGTGTGTGTGTGTTCTCTGAACTTCCTAAATTTGGACATCTGTTTCCTCACCCAGATTTTAAAAATTTTCAGCCATTGTTTCTATGAATACGTTTTCTGCCTTTCTCTCTCTCTCTTTTCCTTCTGGGACTCCCATATTTGCCTACTTGATGGGTATTAATGGTCTACTTGACGGTGTCTCATCAGTCTCTTAAAGTATCTTCACGCTTTCTCATTTTGTATGCTCCTGTGCCTTGCAGATTTCCAGTCATTTGACTTCAAATTTGCTTATTCGTTCTTCTACTTGATTTAGTCTGCTCCTGAACTACTCTATTGAATTTTTAAATTCTGTCACTGTATTCTTCAGCTCTATGATTTCTATTTTATACTTCTTTTTTTTTACTATTATTTTAAAGATTTTATTTATTTATTCGGCAGAGATAGAGACAGCCAGCGAGAGAGGGAACACAAGCAGGGGGAGTGGGAGAGGAGGAAGCACGCTCATAGCAGAGGAGCCTGATGTGGGGCTCGATCCCAGAACGCCGGGATCACGCCCTGAGCCCAAGGCAGACACTTAACTGCTGCACCACCCAGGCGCCCCTTTTATTATATCTTTTTGAAATTATCCCTTTGTTTATGCATTTCCCTCCTGATCTCAAAGACCATTATTTTGGAGTCTTTATTGGGTAAATCATATATCTCCATTTCATTATGGTTGATTCCTAGACATTTATCTTATTCTTTTATTTGGAACATATTTGCCTATTTTCTCATTTTACTTAATTGTCTGTGTTGGCATCTGTGAGTTAGATAAGACAGTAATTTCTCCCCACCTGCATAGGCTGGCCTTGTGCCTGAAAAGGCCTTCACAAAGTATCCCTGTCAGATTTCAGGTGTCTCTCAAACCTCTGTGCTCATCCAAACTACATTTTTTTGTTCTCAGCAGCCCCAGTAATATATATTTTTCCAATTCTAATCAGTGCCCCAATATAGGCAAGATAGAAGTCAGTCCCTTGAATAGTAGCTGGAAAATTGGGGTTCCCTGGTTGTATAGATCAATTCTTCTCTCCTCAAAAAAAAAAAATCTGAGAGCTAGAGTTTATTTCCCAATGCCTCTGCATTAAGCTGAGAACTGTTGCAAATGTCTTCATGCTTATTCAAACCTCATGCTCTCTCAAACTGTTGCTTTGCTGTCTATAGCCTCCAGGAGACTAATGAATGTCTGGTAGCAACAATTCTCAGAGAAAAGCCATAAGTCAGAATCTTGGGTAGCAGCTATAAAAATCGGGGGTCACATGTGTAGTCCAACTCCTTCCAGAGAGAACCTGGAGGTTTGGTTTATTGCTGGAATAAGCCAGAAGAGGAGTCACAAAAAGTATCTACATACCTGTTCAAAACTATTGCTTTGTTTCCAAAGTCCCCAGGAAGCCAGTGAATGCCGATATCACTACCTCCCAGATACAGAGGAATTAGAATACAGACCCAAGGGAGCAGCCAGAGAAGTTGTGGTGCTACATGTGCAGTCTCCTTCCATGGAGAAGCTAGGAGCTGGGCTTTATCAGATGCTCACTTGTCCTAAGCCACAGGGAAACATGTGGCTATTCACAACTGCCACTTTGTTACCTACAGTTCTCAAGGAACTAGAATGTCCAGCCTGTCAGCTTCGAAGGACAGGCAAGTTAGAAACCAGTCTCTTAGGAAGAAGCTGGAAAAGTCGAGTCATGAAATGTGTGTTCCAAACCCTTGAGTTCTAAGAGAGAAGCTGAGAGTTGGGGATTCCCACCCCATTTTATGGTGCTGCACAGGACATTGGGTTTTTGGCAGCAAAAGCATGTTTCAGTGATTCTTACCAGTTTCAATGTACGTAGCTTCTCACTTGCTTGGTGTGCAGGATTTGCTCAGCCAGTGTTTTGATTTCTCACAAAGGGAACTGATGCATGTGTAGCTGTTGAATCAGGATGTTGTGGGAGGAGGTGAAGTCTGGAGCGTGCAAGTACCTTATAACAACAAAATAATCCTAATGCCTCTCTTGTCTCTTGTATTACTATTGGCATTCATTATACTTCTACAAAAGCATATATCACATATATAATGTAATTAAAAGCATTGCTGGCATTATTATTTTCAACAAGCTTTAATCTGTTAGATCAATGAAGAATAAGAAAAATGTCAGAAGAAAAATAAATCACCTTCCAAAGATAAGGGAGTTAGAATCCAAGCCTGCAGAATATTTTTTAAAGATTTTATTTATTTGAGAGAGAGTGAGTGAGAGAGAACACAAGTGAGGGGAGGGAGAGGGCAAAGCAGACTCCCCACTGAACGGGGAACCTGATGTGGGGCTTGATCCCGGGATCACAACCTGAGCCAAAGACAGACTCAACTCACTGAGCCTCCCAGGTGCCCTGAAGCCTGCAGATTTTTATTTTACTTTTATTTATTCCTTTCCTAATGGCTTTCTTTATGTAAATCTGGGTTTCTGACCTATATAATTTTACTTCTTTTGAAGAGCTTGTTTTTAAAACTTCTTGAACGGCAGGTCCAATGGAAACCAATTCTCTCAATTTTTGTTTCTGAGAAAGTTTTTATGCCTTCTTTACTTTTGAAGCATAATTTCACAGGGTACAGAATTCTAAGTTTGTAGGATTTTTCCCTCAACACAAAATATATTACTCTAGTCTCTCCTTGCTTGCATGGCTTTTTATGGGAAAACAGATGTAATTTTTATCTTCGCTTCTCTATGGATAAGAGGTTTTTTCAATTGGTTTCATTCAAGGCTTTTTCTTTATCTTTGATTTTTTATAGTTTGAAGATGACATGTCTAGCTGTAGTGTTTTGCCATTTCTCCTACTTGGTGTTCTCTAAACTTTGTGGATCTGTGGTTTGCTCTCTGATATTAATTTGAGTGAGAGTCTCAGTCATTATAATTTCAAATATTTCTTCTATTTCTTTCTGGATTTTCTTTTCTATAGCTAACATTCCCATTATGTGTATGGTACATCTTTCATAGTCGTCTCACAGTTCTTGAATACCTGTTCTATTTTTTTCATTACTCTCTGTATCTCTTTTTAATTTTGGAGCTTCCATTGAGATATCCTCAAACTCAGAGATTCCTTCTCCCCTATGACGAGTCTATAATAAGCCCATCAAAGATTTTTTTTTTTCATTTTCTGTTACATCATTTTTGATCTTCAGCATATCTTTTTGGTTCTTTCTTACAATTTCCATCTTTGTGCTTACACTGGCCATCTGTTCTTGTTTGGTGTATACTTTACTCATTAAAGCTCTTATCATATTAATCACAGTTGTTTTAAATTCCCAATTTGAAAATAAAAATAAATTCCCAATTTAATGATTCCAACATCCTTGCCATATTTGAGTCTGGTTTGATGCTCACTTTATCTCTTCAAACTATGTTTTCTTTCTTTCCTTCCTTTTTTTTTTTTTTTTTTTTTTTTTTTTTTTTTGCTATTTAGTGTGGCATGTAATTTTTTCTTTGTGATAACCAGACATAACATACTAGGTTAAAGGACTACTGTAAGTAAGCCCTTAGTAATGTGGTGGTCAGGTGGGGGAGTGGGGAGAGGAAGATTTCCATATCCCGTTATGTCTCCACTTTCAGTGATGCTGTGCCTGTGAACTACAAACTTCGTATGTCTTCTCAGAACCCCACCTACCCACCCACCTTCAGTGAGACAGCATGGCCAGAGGGATCTGGAGTTGGGTATTCCTCTTGCCTCAGGTCAATTAGGTTCTGATAAAACCCCAGCAGGTTATACTCTGGTTAAGTAGTTTCTCCTGAACGTAGACCTTGTTAAGAAGAACAAGATGCTCTGGAATATTTAAAAATTGTTTCTTTTCCTGCTCTCTGCCAGAAAGACTACAGGATTTTATTCTGATATTCCCTGTTCCAGTTCCTGGAGATAAAGCTCACTAAAGAATGGGCACCTCTGGAATTTTTAACTTAAATTTAACTTAAATTTAACTTAAATTTTCCCACACTGAGCCTCTAGCAATTTGTCAATAAAAGTTAGGTTTTTCTACCCTGGCACTAGTTTCTGTGGAAGCTTCTGCTTGTAGGTTTCTGTTCTGATAAATTAAGATTATCCGTCTCTCTCTAACCAACTTAGGGGGCAGTAATTTGCCATGTGACCTCACTTCTCCTATGGCTCTAAGAGGTGTTCATTTTCTGTTTGTTCAGCTTACACTTTTTAGCATAGAGTGGTAACTTCCAAACTCCTTATATGCCAGGCAGAAAAAAAGTTCTACACTTTTTATTTGTAAACTTACTGTACAGAGAAAGAAACACAACACAAGTTAATACCATGCTCACCATTTCTGTCAGGTATTATCAATTCTTACATAGATTAAAACTAAAAGATTTTTATTACCCTTAACTTTTCTCTCAGGGTTTAGTTCATTCTTAGCCTTTATGTTCCTGGCACTATTACTAAAGGTCAGCCCCACTCTTTTGAAAATAGAAAAGGATGACCGCACTATTCTATGTAGTTCATTACATTATATTTTTATTTTGCTTCAAAATTTTACCGAGAGTAAATCAAGTATTTGTGGGTTCTCTATAGTTATATGCAGGCAACAATTGTTCGTCCATCAGATAAATGCACTTCTAATCAGGAATGAGGAAGAGGAAACTGAAAATGCACAACAATCTTTTTTACATTGACTGAAATTTTCTTATATCTGTTTGGAACACATCTTTGTGTCTGGAAATGATTGTCCATCTGTGACAGTAGGAAGAAAATGCAACCCTTGCTGTTCAGTTCCTATTTCCCATTAGGCTGCACAAGGGAAGGAGATGAGTTCTAGGCTCTACTTTTGATGTATTGTGTAGCTGAACACGTTTACACAGAGAAAAGTGCTATTTTGATTTTACGCACTTCAATAAACACCCAGACATATGTTCAACCTTCAGATGTAGTCGTAAAAGTGACTGACTGAGAATTCTTGAAATAGAATAAAAACATACATAAAAGTTTTACTTACAATAGTATTGTTCAGAATCCTATTATCCAAAATTAAGGATAGGTTTCTAGTATTTTTTTAAGTGCACATTCTTAATTTAACCTTCCAAAACTACTTACAAATTACATTGTATTATCTTTTCTTTATTACAATATGTTCCTGGTTATCATGCTGGAACAATATGTTATGGGATGTAAACTTCTGTTAGCAGCCCTGCAATGTGGCACGAATGCCTGCAACATTTTTTCTTGTGGTCCAGTTTTTGATATTGTTATTCTAAGATTCAAAATAGATCAAATAATTTTTTTCATAAATGTTCTTCTTCAGGAAATTCTAATTCTCACTATCACAGAATTTTCAAAAGTACATGATCACATAAGATATCTCATATTTATCAAGTACTTTACTATTTCACCTAAGGCATACATTTTGAATGATAATTTCCACATTAGCTTCCCCTTCTGCCCCTCACAAAGTATCCAGATATGTATCTAGGTATGGATATCTTTAAATGTACTAAGTGCTCATTGGTGAAGTATTTTTAAAATTCTGGAGTCTTGACTTCTTTCTTTGACTTTGTGCTATCTTCTTCTCTTATGTCCTCAATGTCTGATTCTATTCTACCTAATACTGTATTCCTACCCCTGGAATGACTTTTGTGGAGCTCTTGTTAATTTTCTCACCAACTCTTATCTGTTCATTCATATTTATTTCTTTATTTTTATATGTGAATTTCCCAATCTAATTTCTAATATATCTGTTTTCGACTGTATTCAGCATGTTTTTAAATGTCTCTCTTATACTTGCTATTTACTCATTTGAAAATAGTTATTTCCTAATCTCAGATTGTTTCCTCTAAACTAGTGAAAATTTGGGGAATGTTCTGTACATTGAAAACTCTGCCTATTTGTATCTTAACAAAAATTAATGGAAAATAACTTATAAAATAGTATATGTTAAACCAAGGTATATGTCACTTTCCACTTCTACTCATTAACTCGTAAAATAATCACTGTAACTGCTGTGTAGAGAATAAGCTAGAGGTGGGAGGCAAGTGATTCCATTGTCAAGGTCCCTGAAGGAGGAGACCATGCAGATTTTGATTGTAGATGTGGAAGAAAAAATAAGAATGAGCTCATTAAAACAATATAAATAGAACTAGATAGACTTAGTGATGGACTAAGGGCCGAAGGAAAAAAAAAACTAATGTGAATAATCTTTTTGTTTGTTGAATTTTATCACTGGTTGTCTTTTACTAAAATATGGTAAAGTGAGAGTTACATATGGGTGAGAGATCAGGGGTTCAATTCTGAACACCTTATGCTTGAAGCATAAGTAACATAACCAATTAGTTATGTCAAGTTGGGAGTGAGATAGAAGATGCAAAATTTCAAAAGAAAAATCCAGGGGACTTATAAATCTGAAAGTTCATGGTATTTAGATGACAGAAAATAATAAAAATATTGCTAAAATTTCTTGAGAACTAAGGCACTGTGCTAAGTGTTTTAAATGTGTTATCTCAATTAATTTTTAAAACACACTTTACCCTAAATATTATCAATCTCATTTTACAGATGATAAATCTGAGACACAGGGAAGTTAAGCAACTTGTCAAACAAAGACCATAAAGTCTGTCAGACTTCAGAATTTTAATTTTAGACTTTTAATTCTGACTGTCAGAATTCAAAACCTTACCTGTGATGGACCACGAGAGGGGAAAAAGAGCATATAGAAAAAGACTTAATGTTAAGTAACTTGGCATTTGGAAGATAGGTAAATAAAAAATAATGACTAAAGATAACTACTAATTCCTGATGAGAATTGTAAGCAGAACCCCAGAATAATATATCATGTAAATGAAGAAAAGGAAACTTCAGAAAATAGGTAATTGTTTGCCTGTTTCATGTAGTGCTGGGTGTATGGTAGGATGAGAACTGGAAATGAACATGAGTCTTGGTAGCTAGGAGATTTATAATATTCATAACATTTTGAGTAAGAAGAGTTTTAATGGGCGTACAAAAGCCGGACTGAAATGGAGAAGAGTCAGTATAGTCACGTGTGAACACACATGGATGTGGATGTCTCCTGTGCTGCAAACAACAGCAGCAACAATAACAGAACCAAAGAGATGTATTCATGCTCAGTAACAAGAACAGAACAGAAATGCACACCTCAGAGCTGATGCTGCGAGCCTTCTAATCTCTGAGCCTACACCCAAACTATCCACTTCGGCTAAATAAAACAGTAAGAGCCAGACTTGAAAGCCTGGGTAGAGCTGTGCCACTCCACTGTTACCTGTCTGCTTTCAAAGAGAGAAAAAAACAATCGTGCATGTCACGTGGACCAGGTGCTAAAGGTTTTAGAAAGTGAGCCTAGGACCAGGACCTAAAGGCTTTAGAAAATGAACTAAGAAAAGAGAATTATCTCCTGACCAGGAATTCAGCCGAGCTGCCAGCTGGATCTATGACTAGATCTGCACAGGGCAAAACCCTTCACCTGCCTTTCGAAGACACTGTTGGACTGGGCCCTGGTGCACCCGGTGCAAAAGGCCAGGTAAATACAGCTAGGAAGACATAAGCATGGGGTGGGGTGAACCAAGAGAGTAGAAATTTTAAAAAAACACTCAAAATAGGTCTGTAAGCCATAACAACAAAATGTTTGATGCAATCTAATTCTGAGAAAGGCAACCAGCAGAATGAATCATTGAAACATGAATGCATTTCAAGTGAAAATAATTTTATGAACACAATGACTCTAGAATAAAATATATTTTGGATGAGATAAAGGAAGAGTTAATGCCTAGTAGAACAACACAAATTTGTAAAACAATAATAGACATAAGTAAAATTGTATCAAGTTAATAAGCAGAAAGCCTGTTAGGTTTTTTGTGGTATATATATAAAATGGTGTGTGTGTGTGTGTGTGTGTGTGTGTGTGTGTGTGTATGGCATATATATATGTATGTGTATATAATGTAATATGATATTACATATAATATATTGTAGACTTACTATTTTCCAGATAAAGGGCATTACATTATTTAATTCATTTTATCTTTATAACAATTCATAAGGAAGCTACTTTTTATTTCCATATAAAACCCCAAGGCACCGAGGAATGGGCATGGTCAATGACTTGCCCAAGGTTACACAGCTGGAAATTGATAAAGTGGCATTTGTACCCATGCAGTCTGATTGCATGATTCATGCTCTTCATAATTACTATTTTCAATTTTTCCTGCTTCTCCATGCTTTCCTTCCCCATTTTCCCCACCTATTCCATCCTCTTACTTATAAATTATATTCAAGCCATTCATTCAGTTTTGCTTATTTATCATGGCCTGTTTCATTTGTCAAGCAACACAAGTAGTGTTAAGGAATTTCACATTTAATATTTTTCCCTCAATTCTTTTATATTGTAGTTTTTAACTTCTATTTTTTGTAATGTTACATAACTAAATCATTATTAACGATTTTATAGAAGTTAAAAATATGAAAAAGCATATAGAGAAACATTGAAAGATCTTGTTCAATAGCCAAAAATTATTTTTCTTTTGTGAAGTAATCACCATTGGGAAGATAAAGGTTTTACTTTCAGATCCTGTTTCTACTATATATTTCTTCAGTATATATTGACATATATGTAATATATATATATATATAGCTTATATATAAATGTTTTTAAAATTTATTTTTCTTTATTTCCAATTAAGAGTATGCGTAGGAGCTATTTTCATGTTATCACTGGTAAATATATGTCACTCATTTAAATTGTTGTATATCACAGTATAAAATCCTAAAACTTGACAATTTTCTTATTGATATTTATAAAGGTTGCCAGGAATGGCCAGCAATCCCTGAACTGACAGATGAAAGATGACTCCAAACGTTCCCATGAAAAAGAGGAGAAGACAAGGGGGTCAACACTCAGAGGCGAAGACCCTTTGCTCATCTTTGCTCCCACTTCTATTGGTCTTTCAGGAAAATTACAAATCCTTATTGCTGTTTCTCAAGCACGGGATGTGAGACAAGGGGTCTCACTGAAACTGGGAGGCTCTGTTTACAGGAAAGATGCGATTTGCTAATTTGGGTGTGTTCTATTAAACATAGCCTAAAGGACAATGCCTACATCTCTTAGATCACAAGGTGCCTGGAGGGAGTTAAGATGGGGGAGGAGTAGGGGACCCCTTTTTCAGCTGGTCCCCTGAGTCGAGCTGGATAGGTACCAGACCATCCTGAACATCCACGGAATCAGCTTGAGACGCAGGAAGATACATCTGGATCTCTACAAATGAACACCTCCAGTGCAGAGTATTGAGGTACGAAGCGGGGAGCCGTGAAACCGCGCACAGATATCGGAAGATAAATGGAAGGGGGAGGGAGCCGCCGCGTTTGGGCACCGGTAAGCGGTAGCCACCTGCACGGGGGAGCGGGCGGACTCGTGGACCGGCACCCGCGAGAGAGCAGACTGAGACCGTGAGCCAGGGAATGCGCGCCGCCAGACTGAAACGGAACTCCGGTGTGCTCACTGGAACCAGACTGAGACCGGGAGCTCAGGAGCCTGTGCTGGCAGCTGGCAGCTGGCAGCTGACGGTGTTAGAAACACAAAGGACAGAGATGCACCAGCCGTGGAAGTGAGGGCTGGGACGCCGGGTGTGGAGCGCACATCCCGGGACGCTGCAGGGTTGAGCAGCACCAACAGAAACACAGTTAAAGGGGCCAGAACATCAGTGGAGAACGGTCACGATCCCTCTGTTCTGAGACAGAGGCTGAGATTCGGCCACTGCTGCTCTGACTCTTAGAAGAGGCACAGCAAACCGCCAGGGAAAACCGCCAGAGAACAAAAGCCTGGAAATACCGGCTCACAGTGTGCCCATCCCCATCACCCCTCGCAGGGGACATGGAGACTCTACCCAAACAGGGTTGCCTGAGTATCGGCATGGCAGGCCCCTTCCCCAGAAGGCAGGCTGAAAAATCAAGAAGCCCACATCCCTAAGGTCCCTATAAAACAAGTGCACACTGCCTGGGTCCCAGTCAATAATTTGGGCTCTGGACAACCCTGCAACCTCTCCTCATCAGAATGATGAGAAGGAGAAATCTCCCCCAGCAAAGAAAAGATAATGAGTCTGTGGCCTCTGCCACAGAACTGATGGATATGGATAAAACCAAATTGTCAGAAATGGAGTTCAGAGTAACAATGGTCAATATGATGTGTAGACTTGAAAAAAGTATTAAGGAAAATGTTAATGAGAATGTAGAATCTCTAAGGGAAGAAATGAGAGTGAACCTGGCAGAAATTAAAAATTCTATGAGCCAAATGCAGTCAAAACTAGAGGCTCTGACGGCCAGGGTGAATGAGGCAGAAGAACGTATCAGCGAATTGGAGGATGGGTTAGTAGAAGAGAAAGCTAGAATAGAATCCGGACTCAAAAAAATCCACGCTCAGGAATGTAGGTTACGGGAGATTACTGACTCAATGAAACGTTCCAGTGTCAGAATCATCGACATCCCCGAGGGGGTGGAGAAAAACAGAGGTCTGGAAGAGATATTTGAACAAATTGTAGCTGAAAACTTCCCTAATCTAGCAAGGGAAACAAACATTCGTGTCCAAGAGGCAGAGAGAACCCCTCCCAAGCTCAACCATGACAAACCTACGCCATGTCACATCATAGTGCATTTCGCAAATATTAGATCCGAGGATACAGTATTGAAAGTGGCCAGGGCAAAGAAACTTCTCACGTATCAAGGCAAAGGTATCAGAATTACGTCAGACCTGTCTACACAGACCTGGAATAAGAAAAAGTGTTGAGGGGGGCATTTTTAAAGCTCTTTCAGAGGAAAACAGGCAGCCAAGTATCCTTTATCCAGTAAGGCTGTCATTCAGAATTGATGGAGAAATAAAGACCTTCCAGAATCACCAGTCATTGACCAATTTCGTAACCACGAAACCAGCCCTACAGGAGATATTAAGGGGGGTTCTATAAAGGTAAAAAGGCCCCAAGAGTGATACAGAACAGAAAGTCACAATCGATAGAAACAAAGACTTTACTGGCAACATGGCATCATTAAAATCATATCTCTCAATATTCAGTCTCAATGTAAATGGCTAAAATGCTCCCAAAAATGCCACAAGTTTGCAGATTGGATAAAAAGACATGACCCATCCATTTGCTGTCTACAATAGACTCATTTTGAACCTAAAGATACATTCAGACTGAAAGTAAAGGGATGGAGTACAATCTTTCATGCCAATGGACCTCAAAAGAAAGCTGGGATAGCAATTCTCATATCAGACAGATTGGATTTTAAACTAAAGACTATAGTTAGAGACAAGGAAAGGCACTATATTATTCTTTTATTTTTTTAAGATTTTTTATTTATTTATTCGACAGAGATAGAGACAGCCAGTGAGAGAGGGAACACAAGCAGGGGGAGTGGGAGAGGAAGAAGCAGGCTCATAACAGAGGAGCCTGATGTGGGGCTCGATCTCACAATGCCGGGATCACGCCCTGAGCTGAAGGCAGATGCTTAACCGCTGTGCCACCCAGGCGCCCCGACACTATATTATTCTTAAAAGATGTATCCAACAAGTGGATATGACAATTATGAATATATATGGCCCCAACAGGGGAGCAGCAAGATACACAAGCCAACTCTTAACCAGAAAAAAGATACTTATAGATAAAAATACATTAATAGTAGGGGACCTCAACATTCCACTATCAGAAATAGACAGAACACCCATGCAAAAAATTGACAAAGAAACAAGGGCTTTGAATGCCATACTTGACGAGTTGGAAATCATAGATATATATAGAACACTCCACCCCAGAACCAAAGAATACTCATTCTATTCTAATGCCCATGGAACATTCTCAAGAATAGACCATGTTCTGGGACACAAAACAGGTCTCAACCGATACCAAAAGACTGAAATTATTCCCTGCATATTCTCAGACCACAACGGTTTGAAATTGGAATTCAAGCACAAGGAAAAATTTGGAAGCAACTCAAACACTTGGAGACTAAGAACCATCTGGTTCAGGAATGATTCGATAAACCAGGGAATTAAATATCAATTTAAACAATTTATGGAGACCAACAAGAATGAAACACAATGGTCCAAAACGTATGGGATACTGCAAAGGCAGTCCTAAGGGGGAAATACATAGCCATCCAAGCCTCACTCAAAAGAATAGAAAAATCTAAAATGCAGTTTTTATATTATCACCTGAAGAAGCTGGAACAGCAACAGAGGGACAGGCCTAATCCATGCACGAGGAAGCAGTTGACCAAGATTAGAGCAGAAATCAATGAATTAGAACCCAGGAGTACAATAGAGCAGATCAATAGAACTAGAAGCTGGTTCTTTGAGAGAATTAATAAAACTGACAGACCACTGGCAAGACTTATCCAAAAGAATAGAGAAGGACCCAAATTAATAAAATTATGAATGAAAAAGGAGAAGTCACAACCAACACCAAAGAAATTGGAAGGATTATTAGAAACTTTTATCAACAGCTTTATGCCAATAAATTAAGCAATCTGGAAGAGATGGAGACCTTCCTGGAAACCTATAAACTACCAAGACTGAAAGAGGAAGAAATTGATTATTTAAACAGGCCAATTAATTATGAAGAGATTGAGTCAGTGATAAACAACCTTCCAAATAACAAAACTCCAGGCCCGGATGGTTTTCCTGGGGAATTCTACCAAACATTCAAAGAAGAAATAATACCTATTCTCCTAAAGCTAATTCAAAAAAAAAAAAGAAACAGAAGGAAAGCTACCAAACTCATTCTATGAGGCGAGTATTACCTTGATCCCCAAACCAGGCAAAGACCCCATCAAAAAGGAGAATTACAGACCGATTTCCATAATGAATATGGACGCCAAAATTCTCAACAATATCCTCGCTAATAGAATCCAACAGTACATTAAAAAGATTATCCATCATGACCAAGTGGGATTCATCCCTGGGATGCAAGGGTGGTTCAACATTCGCAAATCTATCAGTATCTTAGATTTTATTCAGAAAGAAAAATTCAAAAATCATATGATCCTCTCAATTGATGCAGAAAAAGCATTTGACAAATTACAGCATCCTTTCCTGATTAAAACCCTTCAGAGTGTAGGGATAGTGGGTACATTCCTCAATCTCATAAAAACCATCTATGAAAAGCCTACAGCAAATATCATTCTCAATGGGGAAAAGCTGGAAGCCTTTCCCTTAAGATCAGGAACACGACAAGGATGCCCACTCTCGCCACTATTATTCAACATAGTACTAGAAGTCCTTGCAACAGCAATCAGACAACAAAAGGGATAAAATGTATCCAAATCGGCAAAGAAGAAGTCAAACTGTCTCTCTTTGCAGATGACATGATACTCTTAATGGAAAACCCAAAAGAATCCAATCCTAAACTACTAGAAGTTATAGAGCAATTCAGTAATGTGTTGGGATACAAAATCAATGCTCAGAAATCAGTTGCATTTCTATACATGAACAATGAGACTGAAGAAAGAGAAATTAGGGAATCCATCCCACTTACAACAGCACCAAAAACCATGCGTTACCTTGGAATTAACCAGAGACGTAAAGGATTTATATTCTAGAAACCATAAATCACTCTTGAAAGACATTGAGGAAGACACAAAAAGAGGGAAAAATATTCCATGCTCATGGATCGGAAGAATTAACAGTTAAAATGTCCATGCTACCCAGAGCAATCTACACTTTCAATGCTATCCCGATCAAAATACCGATGACATTTTTCAAAGAACTGGAACAAACAGTCCTTAAATTTATATTGAACCAGAAAAGGACCCGAATCGCCAAGGAATTGTTAAAAAGGAAAAACAAAGCTGGGGGCATCACAATGCCGGATTTCGAGCTGTACTACAAAGCTGTGATCACAAAGACAGCATGGTACTGGCACAAAAAACAGACACATAGACCAATGGAACAGAATAGAGAACCCAGAAATGGACCCTCGGCCCTTTGGCCAACTAATCTTTGACAAAGCAGGCAAAAACATCCGGTGGGAAAAAGACAGTCTCTTCAATAAATGGTGCTGGGAAAATTGGACAGCTACATGCAAAAGAATGAAACTTGACCACTCTCTCACACCATATACAAAGATAAACTCCAAATGGATGAAAGACCTCAATGTGAGACAGGAATCCATCAATATCCTAGGGAAGAACTTAGGCAGCAACCTCTATGACATTGGCCAAAGCAAACTTTTTCATGACACATCTCCAAAGGCAAGAGAAACAAAAGATAAAATGAACTTGTGGGACTTCATCAAGATAAAAAACTTCTGCACAGCCAAGGAAACAGTAAAAAAAACTAAGAGGCAGCCCACGGAATGGGAGAATATATTTGCAAATGATGCTACAGATAAAAGACTGGTATCCAAGATCTACAAAGAACTTCTCAAACTCAATACGTGAGAAACAAATAAACAAATCATAAAAGGGGCAGAAGATATGAACAGACACTTTTCCAATGATGACATACAAATGGCTAACAGACACATGAAAAAATGTTCAAAATCATTAGCCATCAGGGAAATTCAAATCAAAACCACACTAAGATACCACCTTACGCCAGTTAGAATGGCAAAAATTGACAAGGCAAGAAACAACAATTGCTGGAGAGGATGTGGAGAAAGGGGATCCCTCCTACATCATTGGTGGGAATGCAGGTTGGTACAGCCACTCTGGAAAACAGTGTGGAGGTCCCTTAAAAAGTTAAAAGTTGAGCTACCCTATGACCCAGCCATTGCACTACTGGGTATTTACCCCAAAGATACAGACGTAGTGAAGAGAAGGGCCGTATGTACCCCAATGTTCATAGCAGCATTGTCCACAATAGCTAAATCGTGGAACCGAAATGCCCTTCAACAGATGACTGGATTAAGAAGTTGTGGTCCATATATACAATGGAATATTACTCAGCTATCAGAAAGAACGAGTTCTCAACATTTGCTACAACATGGACGGCACTGGAGGAGATAATGCTAAGTGAAATAAGTCAAGCAGAGAAAGACAATTATCATATGATTTCTCTCTTCTATGGAACATAAGAACTAGGAAGATCGGTAGGGGAAGAAAGGGATAAAGAAAGGGGGGTAATCAGAAGGGGGAATGAAGCATGAGAGACTATTGACTCTGAGAAACAAACTGAGGGCTTCAGAGGGGAGGGGGTTGGGGGAATGGGATAGACTGGTGATGGGTAGTAAGGAGGGCACATATTGCATGGTGCACTGGGTGTTATACGCAAGTAATGAGTCATCAAACCTTACATCAGAAACCAGGGATGTACTGTATGGTGACTAACATAATATAATAAAAAAAAATTAAAAAAAAAAAAAGATCACAAGGTGACTCTTCAGGCTAGGAACATTTCAGGAAAGCAACTCCCCAGGGCATTCCAACGCAGAGTGGTCACCCATTCCAAAGGCCTACGCCCTTCTCCGAAACCTTCCATCGCCCACAGTTGCCTCCATGTTACATTGTAGCAAGCCAGGTATTATGGCTGATTTCATGCTCTACATTAACCCCAACAAAGGTTATTCAAATTTTTCACTCTTACAATGAATCTTAAAAGAATATTCTAATTCATGCCTCTTCTCAGCTATTTGTACATGATATTATTTCTATAAAACAGAAACGTAGAAGTAGAAGTCTTACTATTAACAAGATTAAACATTTATTCATGTAAATATTGCCACTTGAATTCTATGCATTGCAGTTTATATACCAACAACTCTGACTTCTTTTGTTTTGTCTTACTGATTCACAGAAGTTCTTAATATATTTTGAATATTAACCTGGTCTAAAGTAAACTTCAAATAATTTATTTTATTCTGTCACAACTTTTTGATTTATTAATGGTATTTTTTCTATCAAGATGTTAATTTTCTTGTGACTTCTGAGCTTTGTCATGATTTTTTTTTCAAGATTTATTTATTTATTTTAGAGAGAGGGAGAGAGAGGAGAGACAGAGGGAGAGGGAGTATTTCAAGCAGATCCCTGCAGAGTGGGGAGCCTAATGCAATGTGACCCTGAGATCATGATCTGAGCTGAAATCGAGTCGGATGTAACCAACTGAGCCACCCAGGCACCCATGAGCTTTGTCATGTTTAAAATACGCATTTAATTCCCCAAGACTGAATCTATATTCTTCTATATTTTCCTATAATGATAAATTTTTACAATAGGGAATTTAATCATATCCTCTTTATTATGCTTACTGGTGTGTTGGGACATCCATTTTGTTATCTGTTTCTTGCCCTTACCGCACCTTATTTTTTTTGGCTCTTTCTCAACTTTGACTTTTGTTGATTCGTTAAGGTTCTCATCAACTCTGCAGTTATTCTTTCTGGGGTTTAAATAAGTAACTGTACCATTGTGTCACATGCACTGACTATCAGCTGTCTATCTGCCATTTTGGTGCTACATATCACTGTCTGCAGGAAGATCTGAACTTAGGTCTAGTTTCCCCCTGGTTGCTCCTTCCAGTGATGCAGCTTTATTAAACTGAATGAGATCTGTGTGTAGTGTTCTCTGAATCTTAACCTATAAATTCAGGGACAGTGTGAAGTTTGCCTCCACTCCCTGACCTCAGGAAGAGGACTTCACCAGCCATACTCTCATGCCCACATTCTGTCTTATGCTGGTGGCATTGTATCCCTCAAGAGTTTATCAAAATGATTTATGATAAGCCTCCCTAGTTACTAGAGTTAATAAGAATTTTTTCCTGTTTGCTTTATTTCTATCGACAATTGGTTCTTTCAATGTGAAACATCTGTCCTCACACTGCTACTTAGTTCAAAAATCTCCTTGACTGTACTTTAAAATATTGCCTACATTTTTATGTTTCATATAGATGATAACCATCATACAAGCACACCTTTTGTCACTTGTGGCAAATTTATGCACGCATTAGTCTCAATATTTCACTAGTGTATTTACTCTGGTGAACATCATTGTAATCACGGACATATTTAATTGTTTGACCACTTATTTTTATTTCTTTACAAAATACGAGGTTGAACTATGCTTAAGAATGACTATATAATGTTAAAAGATTCATCCAACTACAAAAGAGGGATATGGAAATATTCTCTTCTAAGTCAATTCCAGAAGCCATCAATTTCTTAGTATGGCAAAGAAGACAATAACAAGAAGTACTGAGAAATAGACACTGCTGGAGTTTTTACTTACTGTTTTTTGCTTGCTTATTTGTTGTTTTAAATTCCAACTGTCTTTTAAATGGTGTACCAAACATTAACAAGCAGCTTCAAGATAAATAAAGGACTCAGGCACACAGTTGATGATACGATAAGGTAGAAAAGACAAGACTGGAAGTAGAATAGCAGCTAAATGAACAAACAAGAAGCTGAGATCACATGTTCTAACATGTTGGAAGTGAGGCAGATGAAACAGTCTGAAAAATAGATTTGGGACTTGTAATGTCTATGGAGTGATGGGGACGTAAAATATTGGGACTTTCCTGGCTTGTTGTATAATTCTCACGTACAGTCCCTGAGACTTACTTAACACTCTATTGAAGTTAATGACTAGATAGTATTTGTATTCTTTATGCCTCTTTCTGTAATTTTGTTTTGAGATGGCACTAGCAGGAAAAGTGTGATTTTCAATATAGTGGATGTTCCCAGTTGTAGAGGGTTGATTTATGACAAAATGTGAGGGTCAGTCTTACATAAGTCATCTGAATTCATGATGGTGTATCATTACCATAAAAGCCTAATCTAGGTTCAAATGTTCAGATTTAATATTTTTCTACTCCTGCTACCTAAGTTGATTTTTCTTCACTATTTAATAGCTGAGTGAAACAGATCCTTCCCCCACATGACCTAGTTGATGAAAGTCAGAGAAGCAGGGAAAAATAAGATTCCCTATGAGAAAAAATTAAGGAGACAATGTCATACAAAATAGCTTAACTGTATCAAATGGGTGGCAGAACCCACCAAAAGTGACTTCCAAGATGCTTACTGGCATAAGGACAAAACAAATTGAAGACATCTTAGCTAGTATTCAGGAGTGTTACTGTTAGTAGTAATATAAATTTTGTAATATTTAAACTATTAAATGTGTATGTGGAATCAATAAGAGGTGTTTTAAGACATTAAGAACACAAATTTTAAAAGGCAAGAGAAAAGAGATTAAAAATATAAATTCAAAGCAATTAAGTAAATTTCTAGTAATCTTAAGTTTGAGTCAAAATATTGATACAAACTCAAATTTATTTTTCTTTCCAAAATAATATTTATCTAAGTCTATGCCCTGAAAAGACCTGAAAGATATGACAAACCTGTAACAATAAATACCCTTAGTACTCCAAACGTGTCTTAAAATACCAACCCCAATAAAAAGAAATCTTGGGAGCACCTGGTTGGCTGAGTCAGAAGAGAATACAGCTCTTGATCTCAGGGTTGTGAGTTTGAGCCCCACTACTGGCTGTAGAGATTACATAAATAAACAAACAAACTTAAAAAATAAATAAATAAAAAAGAAATGCTGATATAAGGCTGATGATGGTGCTCTGAGCCATTTCTTTTTTCTCTTCCTTAAGATTTGCAATTAATCAGACATCCATAACTAAACAAAAATTGCCTCTACACAGCGTATCAGGTCACCCAAGAAATCCATATAACTGTGTACCCAAAAGTGAGTGGATTGGACTGTAGAAGAGGCAGTGGTGTCAGAGAAGGTGTTAAGTCCTGCAGTGGGACAGTGTGAACTTTCTGGCAGAGGAGGTAGAGGGAAGGCAATGAATGAGGTCTTCTGAGATACACAGTGTGCACGTAAAGAGACCTGTTGCTGTCTATGAGCAGAGACCATAGTGACTGAGGGGATGAAAAGGAAAAGGAAATAGGCAGACAAAAAGGTCTGAAGGAAAGTGTCTCCTGCTGTCTGCCCCAGGATTCTGGACCATGGACATCTTGGATCCCTACCATCACTACCACTGGAGGATTCCCCAACCAGGCTGTGGGGCACACCCAAAGTCCTAAGTTCTAAGTACACAACTCCTTCCACTCTGCTGGCACCCTTTTATTACCATTGTTTGTTTGTTTGTTTGTTTGTTTTTTAACACACTCCTGTTCCCAAACTTAACTTCCAGTCAGCCATGGTAAGAAAAATAAAAAACTGACTATAGCACCACATTCTAGAAAGCAAGAGGAAGATTTCCAATTACTAACCTGTTGAGTTGTTAGAATCAAAATAAGCAAAGCTTTGTTTAAATAAGAAGGGTATTGCTACTTTAAATGTGATGAAAGACACTTTTCATCAAATGCCATGAAAAATTGTGGTAATATGTTATCACAAAATGAAAAAAAAAATTTTCTAACAACCAAACCCAAAGATATAGAATATTGTGATCTGATAAACAATTCAAAGAAGCTCTTATGAAGAAATTCAATGAACTACAAGAAAACCCAGAAAGGCAATACAATAATCTCAGGAATAAAATTAATGAACAGAAAGAGTACTTTACCAAAGAGATTGAAATTCTAAAAAAAGAACCAAACAAAAATTCTGGAACTAAAGAACTCAATAAATGAGATAAAGGATGCCATGGAATACTTTGGAAAGATACCAGATCTGATGAAAGAAAGAATCAGTGAGCTGGAAGAGAGGATTCTAGAAATGATTCAGGTGGAAGAGGAGAGAAAATTAAGGTTTAAAAGAGGTAAAGAAACCCTATGAGAGCTATCAGACTCCATTAGAAAAGCCAACATAAAAATAATGGATATTCAAGAAGAAGAAATGGAGAAGCAGCAGTTTATTTAAAGAAATAATAGTGAAGAACATCCCAAACCTGGAGAAGGAACTGGATATGCAAGTCCATGAAGCTAATAAAACACCTTATTATCTCAATGCAAAAAGACCTACTTCAAGACACATTATATTAAAACTATCAAAAGTCAATGATAAAGAATTTTAAAGGCAGCCAAGGAAAAAAAGACAATAATCACAAAAGAACACCCATTAGGCTATCAGCAGATTTTTCAGGAGAAACTCTACAGGCCAGGAGAAAGTAAAATCACATATTCAAAACATTAAAAGATAAAAACTGCCAGCCAAGAATACTCTATCCAACAAAGTTATCTTTCATATATGAAGGAGAAATAAAGGCTTTCCCAGACAAACAGAAACTAAGGAAACTTAACACCACTAGATCTGCCCCAAGAAAAATGTTGACGGAAGCTCTTCAAGCTAAAACAAAAGATGAAAATATACAAAAGGTGATGAATAGTCATAATTAAAAAACTATAATTCTTTTTTGGAATAGAATATTAAGCTCTTAATTATAGCATAAAAACTAAAGCAGAAGTGCATTAAAAATAACTATAAGCTACTACAATTTGGTAACAAAATCGGCATAAAAAGAGATAATTTGTGACATCAGAAGTATAAAAGGAGAAAAGTAAAAGGATGGAAACTTTATAAGCAAATGAAAATAAATTGCTATCAGCAATAAAAGGACTATTTTATCTATGTTTTTTGTTGTTGTTGTTGTAAGCCTCATGGTAACTACAAAGCAAAAATCTAGAGCAGAGATATAAAGCATAAAAAAGAGGAGATTGAGTATTGAGCAAATCACTATGGAAAATCACCAAATTACAAAGGTAGACATAAACAGAAGTAAAAATAAACAATGAAGAGAAAAATAATCAGAAGGCCAAAGCTGAAATGGCAATAGTAAATCTTTGTATATCAACAATCACCCAACATGTAAATGGATTGAACTCACCAATCAAAAGACACAGAGTGGCTGGATGGATTAAAAAAAAAAAGATAACAAACAAACACACACAAGATCCAACTATATGCTTCTTAAAGGAGACTTATCTCAGCTTTGAAGACACACATGGGCTCAAAGTGACAGGATAGAAAATGAAATTTCATGCAAACAGTATCCAAAAGAAGGCAGGTATAGCCATACTTATGTCAGATAAAATGTACTTCCTGCCAAAATAGATAACAAGAGACAAGGAAGGTCACTGTACAATGATAAAAGGGGTCAGTACATCAAGAAGATATAAGAATTATAAATATATATGCTCCCGGGCACCTGGGTGGCTCAGTTGGTTGGGCAACTGCTTTCAGCTTAGGTCATGATCCTGGAGTCCTAGGATCGAGTCCTGACTCAGGCTCCCTGCTCAGCTACAAGTCTACTTCTCCCTCTGACCCTCTCCCTCTCAAGCTCGCTCTCTCTCTCACAAATAAATAAATAGAATCTTAATATATATAGAGAACATATATTATATATATAACATATATAACATATATATTATTTTATATATATATATATACATATATATATATATGGTCCCAACACCTGAGCACCAAAATGTATTAAGCAAATAATAACAGATCTTAAAGGAGAAATAGACACTAGTACAATAATAGTAAGGGAATTTCTACCCCATTATCAACAAGGGACAGAGGTCCTGTCCAAAAAATCAAGAACATGTTGCAATTGAGCCGTTCTTTAGGCCGATAGACTTGACATACACTTCCAAGGCATTCCATCCAATAGCAGCAGCATACACATTCTTCTCAAGGGCACTTGGCACTTAGCAAATTTAAGAAGATTGAAATTATACCAACTACCTTCTCTGACCACAATGGCATGAAACTAGAAATCAACAAGAAGAAAGTGAGAATATCTATGAATATGTGGAAACTAAACAACAAACTTCTAAATAACTACTGGGTCAAAGAAGAAATAAAGCAGGAAATTAAAAATTATCTTACAACAAATGAAAATGGCAATACAACATATCAAATATTGTGGGATGCAGCAAAAGCAGTTGTAAGAGGACAGTTTATAGCAGTAAATGCATATATTAAGAAATTAGAAGGATTTCAAATAAACAACCTAACTTTACACCTCACAGAACTGAACACGGAAGAACAAATAAACCCCCAAATTATCAAAAGAAAGGAAATAATTAAAATCAGAACAGAAATAAATAAAATAGAGAGCAGAAAATAAAAGAAAAAACAAAACTAAGGGCTGGTACTCTGAGAGTATAAATAAAATTGATAAACTTTAGCTAGACTAACTAAGAATAAAAGAGAGAAGACTAAAATAAAATTAAAAATGAAATAGGAGATATTACAACTGATATTACATGAATACATAGAATCATAAGAGAGTACCATGAATACATTTCTAGAAACACACAACTTACTAAGACTGAATCATGAAGAAATAGAAAATCTAAACCAATAACAAGTAAAGAAATTGAAGTAGTATTAAAAAACAAAACCAAACAAACATAAAAAACAAAACCTCCCAATGCAGAAAACTCTAAAACAAAGCTTCTTCACTGGAGAATTCTACCTAGTTCTTAAATAAGAATTAACATTAGTTTTTCCCAAACTCTTCCAAAATATTGAGGGGGAGGAACACTTCCAAACTCATTCTAAAAAGCAAGCATTAGCTTGATACCAAAATCAGATAAAAATATCACAAGAAAACTATAGACCAATATATTTAATGAATATAGATGGAAAATTCTCAACAAAATATTAGTAAACTAAATTCAAAACCACATTAAAAGAATTATACACCATGATCAAATAAGATTTATCCCTGGGGTAGAAGAATGGTTCAATACACATGAATCAATACCTGTAATACATTGTACCAATAAAATGACAGATTAAAATCATCTCAATAGACACAAAAAAGAATTTGACAAAATATAACATCCTTTCATGATAAAAACCTTTAACAGATTGGGTATAGAAGGAAAATATCTCAACATAGTAAAGGCCATATACGACAAACCCATAGTTAACATTATACTCAATAGAGAAAAATTGAAAGCACTTCCTCCAAAATAGGAAATAAGACAGATGCCCACTCCCACCATTTCTGTTTAATATAGTACTGGAAGTCTTAGCTAGAGCAATTAGGCAAGAATTTAGGATAAAAGAAATAAAAGACATCCAAATCAAAAAGGAAGAAGTAAAATTGTCACTACTTGCTAACAATTTGGTCTTTTATATAGGAAATCCCAGAGTCAGTCAAAAACCAGTCAAAATTAATCAATGTTTTCAGTAGAGTGGAAATACACAAAATCAACTTATACACTAATGATGTCAATGATGACATCAGAAAAGGAAATAAAGAATGATGAATTCTTTATGATGAAGCATATAGATGACTGAATGTGCAGAGCTTTTTAGTTTGATGTAGTCGTATTTATTGATTTTTGCTTTTGTTTTGAATGATGAAACATCAGAAAAGGAAATAAAGAAAAGTATTCCATTCACAGTAGCATCAAAACCAATAAGATACAGAAATAAATTTAACCAAGCAAGTGAAAGATCTGTATAATGGAAACTATAAAACTTTCTGAAAGAAATCAATGAAATGGGAAGATATCTCTTGTCTATGGGTTGCCAGAATTAATATTTTTATTTTTATTTATTTTTTCCATTTGCAATGACATGGGTGAACTTAGACTGTATAATCTAAGCAAAATAAGTCAGTCAGAGAAAGACAAATACCATATGATTTCACTCAAACATAGAATTTAAGAAACAAACAGATGAAACTATGGGAAGGAAAATAAAAAAGAGGGAAGCGGGGGCACCTGGATGACAGTCAGTTAAGAGTCTACCTTCGGTTTAGGTAATGATCCTAGGTTTCTGGGATTGAGCCCTGCCCTGGGCTCCCTGCTCAGTGGAGAGCCTGCTTCTCCCTCTCTCTCTGTCTCTCTGCCCCCCCACCCCCTGCTCGAGCTCTCTCTCCCTCTCCTTCTCCTCCTCTCTCTCTCTCTCTCAAATAAATAAATAAAATATTGAAAGAAATGAAAGAAGAAAGAAAGAAAGAAAGAAAGAAAGAAAGAAAGAAAGAAAGAAAGAAGCAAACCATAAGAGACTCTTAACTATAGAGAACAAAGTGAGGGTTGATGGGAGGAGTGGGTAGGGGATGGCCTAAATAGGTGATGGGTATTAAGGAGGGCACTTGTGGTGAGCACTGGATGTTATATGTAAGGTATAAATCACTAAATTCTACTCCTGAAACCAAAAAAACAAACAAACAAAAAACAAAAACAAAACAAAAACCCCAAAAAACAGAATTAATATTTTTGAAATGGCCATTCTACACAAAGCCCTTTACAGATTCAATGCAATCCTGATCAAAATGCCAAAAGCATTTCTTGCAGAAAGAGAAGAAATATTCCTAAAATGAGTGCAAAACTATAAGAGACCCCAGATAGCCAAAGCAATCCCGAGAAAAAAGAACAAAGTTGGAGCTATCATGCTTCCTGATTTCGAACTATACTACAAAGCCATGGTAATAAAAACAACATGGTACTGGCACACAAAATACAAACATATCAATGGAACAGAATGGAAAGCCTATAATTAAATCCGAGAACATAAGTCAACTAATACTGAACAGGAAGCCAAGAATACCTAGTGGGAGAAAGACAGTCTCTTCAACAAATGGTGCTGGAAAAACTGGAGAAAAGCATGTAGCACAATTAAATTCGACCCTTATCTTGCCCCACTCATAAAAAATTAACTCAAAAAAGACTTAAGCATAAGACCTGATACCATAAAACTCTTTGCAAAAAAATGTGAAAAAGTCATCGATATTGGTCTTAGCAATAATTTTTTGGACAAATTACCCAGAGCAGAAAAAACAAAAGCAAAAATCAATAAATATGACTACATCAAACTAAAAAGCTCTGCACAGCAAAAGAAACAACAAAATGAAAAGGCAGCCTATGGAATGGGAGAGAAATTTTGCAAATCGTATACTGAATAAGAATTAATAACCAAAATATATGAGAATTAACACAGTTTCACAACAGTGGCGAAATTAACAATCTGATTTACAGAAAAGAGTAGAAGAATTAAGTAGACATTTTTCTAAAGAAGATATCCGTAGCCAACAGATCCATGAAATGACGTTCAACACCACTAATCATCAGGAAATTGCAAATCAAAACCACAATGAGATATTATCTCACACTTGCTAGAATGGCTATCATCAAGAAGACGAGAGACAACAGGTGCTGGAGAACATGGTGAAAAGAGAAACCTCACGCACTGTTGGCAGGAATGTAAAATGGCCTAATAATTAAGGAAAGCACTATGGAATTTCCTCAAAAGATTAAAAATAAATCTACTCTATGATCTAGCAATTCCACTTCAAGGGTATGTACCCAAAGGAAATGAAAACAGGATTTCCACGACATATATACACACCTATGTTTATCACAGCGTTATTCACAACAGCCAAGATAAGAGACTACTGACATGCTCGTCAATAGATGAATGGACGAAAAGTTGTGCTGCATACACATAGTGGACTATTCTTTAGCCATGAGAAGGGAAGATATCTTTCCATATCCAAAAACATGGAAGGACGTTGAGCATATTTTGCCAAATGAGTCAGAGAAAGACATATATTGCATGATATCGTTTATATGTGGAGTCTTAAAAAGTAAATTGTAAAGTAAAAAGAGTGTATTGCTGAAGGGTATGAACAAGTAATGAGTAGTAAATAAACCATAGAGATGTAATGCACAGCATAATTAATATAGAAAATAATATCGTCCTATAATGATGTGGTAAGTATCACTTCACTGGCAATCATATTATAATATATAAATGCATCAATGTAACATGCTGTACACCTTAAAACTTACACAATGTTTTCAGTCAAATTTATTCAATAAAAATGCTGCTAGATCTTACAGGAAGAAAAGCACTGAGTATGAATCATTTTTGATATTATTTTTCCTGATCTTGACCAACTAATATATATTTAATTGTAGGTATTTTGAGAGGAACAAAAAAAAAGAATCCCAAGGTAGCCTCTCCCAACTACCACCAAAAAAAGAGCCCTTGGGTAACATCTAATTCTAAGATTGAGCAAGAAATATACAAGACCACGATCAAAGAGAGACGATCAAATGCAGTCATGTCAGAAAGACACAGCAGACTTCCACTTTCTGGTCCAACATGAAAAGAGCTTGGAAAAAGTTGAACAAACTAAAAATCAACAACTCTTTTCATATCTCACAGGAAACTGAGGTCACAGGCCAAGTTGCTACTCTGAAAACCAGAGAGTCAAGGAGATAGGGAGAATCACAGCTTTCTAGCAGCAGAAGCTGTGGATGGCGGCGGGACTGGGGAGAGCCTCACTCAGGAGCTGCAGGAGGCTCGGCGTGAAGTAGCCAGAAGGGCCCAGTCTTCAAGGGCCCTCACACCTTTGTGAGTTTCAACCTCCTGACCCGACCAGGGTCTCAGAGTGGAGATTGCAGGAAAATCCCGTGTTCTTGCGCTTCCAGGAAGAAAAGGGGGGAAATGACCAGTTTGAAGTATTCCCAGAACTGCCCTTGAGAGAAGCTATTTTATCAGAGCTTACCCTATCTGGAAGAAGGGAAACACCCAAATTGACCCCCCCTTTAATGTGGGGAAGGGAAACACCCAACTCCAGCCCCCTCACTTCCTATCTCACCTAAGAGGGGGGAATAACACTGAAAAGTACTTGTAAAGGTCACAGCTGATGGATGCAGGATCACTAAAGCACAAACTTGTTAAAAGATAAACTGAGGTGTATCCAAAAAAAAAATTAAAGTTTTTCTGAGAAAAAAAAAATCAATTCTGACTGGGCAGCACCAGACCAGAAGTGATTAGGAGTTCACTCGGGGAGAGACTTTATGGGGAAAAGTTGGAAGCAAAGAAAGGAAATTATTGACTGGCTCTCGCTTAAGGCCTAGCTGGCTCTTTGGGCTTGGTTATCCTTAGGTTTCAATTTTGTCATTTATAGGTTATGATTTGGTTGTCCTAGGCATTAGGGACACTGCAGTCTACTGGCCCCCTTGTTTTATTAGTTCAAATCTAATCATTTCAGTTGCCTGAGAAATCCTGCAAATACATAGCTGCTCAACACTGGCTAGAAAACCATTAAACCATTATCGGTTATCTTAAGATGCTCATTTTAAAAAAAAATACTTTGCTACTTACTAATTTCATTTCCGTGTCCACAGTGAAGTGGCCATTTGAAACACTGGCACTCGATGAAGCCATAGAGGAGGTGAAATCAACATTTCAGCCCTGACTCCGCAGCGTTCCTTGGGTTAACACCATGGGCCATCTAGGAGTCTCTTTTTTCATTTGCAGTGAGGGTATAATGTCAACTTCTTAGTGGAGTTTGTAGTCGTTTCCTCTGGCTGCTGTAACATATTACCACAAACAGTTTTACAGCTCTGCAAGTCCGAAGTCCAAACCGGGGTGGGTCACTGGGCTCAAGGTCAAGTCTCTTGTGCTGCATCACTCTGATGTTGACTGTCCTGCCACACTTTTTCACTTATAAGGACCCCTGTGATTCCACTGGGCTCACCCAGATAATCCAGCATTATCTCCTCATCTCCAGGGCTTTAACTTAATCATATCCGCAAATTCTGTTTTGCCATGTAACAGGTTTCAGGCATTAGAATGCGGACATCTTCAGGGCCATTACCCTATTCTGCCTACTACAGTACTGTGGGCAAATTATAACAGGAAATGTGAATAAAGTTTAAAATCATGTTTCCAAAAAATGTTTCCATTTTTTTTCTTACTCTATCCTCTTCCTCCCTTTCCTCTTCCTCCTCCTTCTCCTCCTCTCCCATTTCATGGCACTATGTAACTTTAAATTGATTTCCACATCTTTCATTTGAGGATCTAATTTGATTTTTATTTACGGTATTTTTCCTCCTTCTCATATTATTTTCTGACCTCTTCCTTTCAATATTTATTTTAGCATCCTTGAGTTTTACAAAAAGTAATCCTGTTTGACAGTCAATTTCTGCCTGTTATTCCCTCATGATTGACTATTCTTATCTTCTTGCTATATTCTCACATCATCCACATGCTTTCTATTTGCCTTTGCTCTGTCACCTCTTAGGATGCATCATTTATGAACCATTTTCTTGAGTGTTTTGACAATTACGTTACCTCTAGATGCAGTTTTCCTCTTGAGATACATTGACACTTTACACTCGTGCAAAACTCAAGATACCTCCTTGTTGCTCTGTTTTAAGGCACTGTTTCATGGTAGGTTTTCACATTCTAACACTTCTCTCCCTGTTTGGAGAACTGTTGATGGGAAAGAATGTCGGCAGTCTGATCTGGGCAGCACAGGAAAGCAGAACTTTACCAAGGTGTCTAGTGGGCAGGATCAACCCGGACAACTACTGTAAGTAACCTAGGACACAAAACGACATTAAGGTGAAATTGAGTTCTAGAAGTGCATCACTTAATATTGCTTTCATGGATTATGAAACTGACTGTGTTCCCTCTGATTAATTATTAACCATTAATTGTATTAGTGTATAATTAATGTAATAATTGAGACATTCTAGAGATAAGTATATTCTAGAGAAATGTATTAATTATTAAAACTGTTTAAAATGACCAAAAATATATTATTGTTGTAACATAAACAAAATCTAAGTCTAAATAATGCCGAGAATCCAAAAGAAACCAGAAAATGTCCAACAAATATTCAACAACTGGTTAAAAAAATATGTGGAACTCTCTAGTTAATATACTATTTTTTAAATTCTGTCTCAATATTTATCATTATAGGAACACACTATCCAAAAAATTAATTGCTTTTGTCCCTTTGCATTTGCCCTTTGCTGGTTGGGTGATATTCCGCCCAGATAGGATATCATAGTTACCCTGTGATAGCACATATTTTCTCAGTAAAGACAGAGGTCATCAGCCCTCCATTAGCAGTGTAGGCAAATCAGCAATAGGCAAAATTATATATGTGCTTTGCATAATATTATAAATAAATAGAAATAGATGACACTGATCGTGTTTGACCAGAACTCAGAAGCATTACTGCCATTTCTTTGTCAGGCCCTGAATTAGACTGCAGTGCCCTGGAGCAAAAATTATTTTAGAAATATGCTACTAAGTTTCAGATGTTATACTTGAAATTTGATTCAAATGAATGAAGCTTCCCTCACTTGGACCAAGTCAAGCTAGCCATACAAAATATATTTGCAACAGCAATCTCTAGTTGCAATATCTAATGTTAAATGTAATGAGAAATTGAAATTTCAAATATAAAACCTGACTTAGATTAACACATCCAACTGAATTTTAGGACATATTGTTTCCCAAAATACAAGAAAACATTGGCTTGGGAGATGTTGAGTTCTGATAGGAGGAACTAGAAAACGTGGACAAAATTAGAATACACTGAATTCACCGATGAGTGACAGGAAAAATGAAGCAGATAAAACGAACGGACTCTCTTAGCTAGGGTGAGGTTTATAGGAGGAACAGATATGGATACACCTGGATGCTGCCTTACCTGGTACCTGGGCCAAATAGTTGACATCTGGAAGGGGTTTTGGCATTTTGAGGAGAAAATAGAGAGGAAATGTCAACCACTTCCTGTCCCTGGACTTAGATGGTGGTGTTCAAGCATCAAGGTCCAGTTGCTTCACCGGAATGTGGCAATTATCTCAACATTCTCTGGGGTTGAGGCTGTAACACTGACTCGTGAATAGATAATGAACCATAGCTCTACAGGAAGTGATGATGGAGCTGGTCACATAGTTGAGTGAAACCAAGAAGTCGAATAGAAAATCCAGAAAAGAATGGCTCTCAGTGAAATGTGTTAGAAATCCCTTTGACCTTGAAGAGACAACAGGCAGGAACTGTTCCGATGACGCTTGCTGTAAGCCTAATTACAGGATGTTACAGATTTTGTTCTCTGTAATCATGAAAGCACAACTGCCAGTATGTCCTGGAAAGTCACAATTGCAAATGTAGTAAGCACGATTCAAAACACATTGTATCTTTTACACTGTGCAAATGACTTGACATTGTCTAATTTAGTAAAGCAATCGTACAAAAATCGTACAAAACACTCATCTCTCTACAGATGAGAAAAGTGAGGCATGGAAAGGTCAAGTCTTTTGTATAAACTTACTAAACTAAAAGGTAAGCAGGCATTCAAGCCAAATATGCCTGATTTCATCACTGTTCTGTTAAACATACCAATTGAAAAAACACTTAGATTAAGCAGAGAGATATTTATACAGCAACACTTCTTTAAAAGTCCTCTAGCCTTTGAGAACATATATCACTAATAAATAAATGTATGATAAATCTTAGTTTCAGTATTAACCACATAAAAGTAAACTAACATTTTCATCTCTAAGCTAGGTTAATATTTCTAAAGCTCATTTACAATTGAGAATTATATAATGTGTTTATTTTTATCTGGTCTTGGCAAAACTTAATTCTCCCAAAATGCAAGAGGATATGTTACATTAGCATGAATTTTTGTATGAATTCTATTATATATGCAAAATCATGCAAAAAAGGACTTGAGTCATAAAGAGGATACCTGTAGTAATTGAAAGTTGAAGAGGGAGATAAAACTTCAGGATTAGAGTATTTTATCTTTTTCTCCCTTTGTATGTGAATCTATGCTTCTACTTCCAGTGGGCAGGAATCAATCATAAAGTTCCTTCCACCTTGTCTCTCACTCCTCACTTTTCCCCCAATTTCTTTAAATTTGACTTATCTATCCTGTTTCCCCTCCCTTTCTTCCTCAAAAGAGGAAGAATATAGGAGAATGTATATATTGCAATTCTTTGTTTTTCCTCTTCAAGTCTTAATGGAGACAAACAATATATTTGTATTGCTAATTACCACATACAGTGTTACATAAAACTTTAAAATGGTGAGAAATATCACCATCATTTTTTTTACTTCATTCTTTTATATATTCTTGGGTGAGATACCTACCAAAATATTTGAAAGTTCTAATGTTTGGCAACTTTATATTTTATATAAAGAATCTTTATTGTAACAAATTTAATGGACTTAATTGATTTAATTTCATTAAAATAATAGTCTCAAGATATCCAAATAACTGTATTGACTTAAAAAGAGTTTTGTAAATTAAAGGACAATTGTCAATTGACATAAAATTGAGTAAGTGGTTAATTCATGGAAATTAACTATTTAAGCTAATGAATTGTAGAACTGTATTAGTGCTGTCTTGATCGTCATAAATGAATTACTCTGTTATCTGTTAAGCTTGGGAAGAAAGCAATTATAAGACTCTTTGCAATCCTATTAAGTAAACCAAGGACTCCTTTTCTTTTGTAGTCCACTTAATTTGTATGTTTAAGAAAACTATTTATGGAGAAGCTGCAGTGCATTGGGAAGATCGATATTCTCCTAAGGTTGGTATTTTTTAGCATTTTCTTTAGTTGATGATTTATAAGGTGCCAGAAATACTAATGAAATCTTTAACTCTTTGTCAGGTCTCTATTTTCTCTAGTTATCTATATTTTAATTATGGGCAAATCTTATACAAAGTGAATAATACTTTTGGAAATTTTATAAATGTATTCTAAATTGAATTATGGTGACAGAGAGTTCATTCTAGTCAGTCTAGAATGGAGTAGAGATGGTGAAAAAATAATCACTAAAATTAATGGCTACTTACATTTAAATCACCATTTAAGTGTATTATCTCACAGAAGTGAAAATATGATATCAAATGAAATTTCAAATTTAAAAATCAAATTCAAATTTAAAAACAATGTTAAAAATTCAAGCATAATACTTGACTGAAGTTATAATTAATAAGAAAAATGCTGGAACAATATAAAACCATCATTTTTCACAGCTGATCAAGTACAAGTGGTGCTATAGAATGCTAATATTTATTTTTTTAATATTTTATTTATTTATTTATTTGACAGAGAGAGAGACAGCCAGCAGGAGAGGGAACACAAGCAGGGGGAGTGGGAGAGGAAGAAGCAGGCTCCCAGCCGAGGAGCCTGATGTGGGGCTCGATTCCAGAACGCCGGGATCACGCCCTGAGCCGAAGGCGGACGCTTAACAACTGAGCCACCCAGGTGCCTGAGAATGCTAATATTTAAACTAAGTAATCCAACAGCCTTTTTCACAGAACTAGAACACATTACCTTAAAATTTGTATGGACCCATAAAAGACCCTGAGTAGATGAAATAATCTTGAGAAAGAAAAACAAAGCTGGAGGCATCACAATTCCAGATTTTAACTTATACTACAAAGCTGTAGTAACCAAAACAGTATGGTACCAGCATAAAAATGGACACACAGGTCAATAGAACAGGATGGAAAGCCCAGAAACAAATCCATGATTATATGGTCCATCTTTGACAAAATAGGCAAATATATGCAATAGGAAAAAGAGTCTCTTCAACAAATGGTGTTGGGAAAACTGACAACTCTATGCAAATGAATGAAACTGGACCACTTCCTTACACCACACACACAAATAAACTCAAAATAGATTAAAGACCTAAATGTGAGACCTGAAACCATAAAAATTTATAACGCAAGCAGTAAGTTCTTTGACACCAGTCCTAGCTACTTTTTTTAGATAGGTCTCCTGTGGTGAGGGAAATTAAAAGCAAACATAAACTATGGGGACTACATCAAAATAAAAAGTTTCTGCCAGGGAAGGAAACAATCAACAAAACTGAAGGACAACCTACTGAATTGGAAGAAGATATTTGCAAATGACATATCTGATAAAGGGTTATTATCGAAAATATAGAGAGAACTGATACAAGTCAACACCCAAAAAACAATCCAATAAAAAATGGGCAGAAGACATGAACAGACATTTCTCCAAAGAAGATTTACAGAAGGCCAATGCACACATGAAAAGATGCTCAATGTCACTCATCATCAGGGAAATGTAAGTGAAAACTAGGTATCACCTCATACCTGTCAGACGGCTAAAATAAGAAGCACAAGAAACAAGGGCTGGCAAGGAGGTGAAGAAACAGGAACCCTCAGGTACTGTTGGTGGTAACGCAAACTGGTGCAGCCCCTGTGGAGGACAGTGTGGAGGTTCCGCAAAACGTTAAAAGGAACCCTACAATTCAGTAATCATGCTACTGAATATTTATCCTAAAATACAAAAACAGTAATTCAAAAGGATACATGCACCCCATATTTTTCCAGCATTATTTACAGTAGCCAAATGAAATCTTACCATTTACAACAACATGGATGGAGCTAGAGTGTATTATGCTAAGTGAAATAAGTCAGACTAATACCATATGATTTCACTCATATGTGGGATAGAAACAAAATAAATGAAAAAAGGAAACGAGAGAGAGAGAAACCAAGAAACAGACTCTTAACTACAGAAAACTGATGGTTATCAGAGGGGTGGTGGGAGGTGCGATGGGTGAAAGGGATTAAGAGAACAGTTATCATGATGAGCACTGAGTAATGTCTAAAAATGTTGAGTCACTACATTGTACACCTGACACTAATAAAGCACTGTATGCTAACTATGCTGGAATTAAAATAAAAACCTTAATATTATTTAAAAAGAACAATACAAAAGCAGGTATCTGGTGTAAAAATAAATAAGTAAATAAATAAGTAATAGGATACATTATTCAAAAAACATTGCAGTGTAAATTGGCCATATACTGTATCAAATTGTACAACTACACAAATAAAATGTGACATCACTCTTACATGTTTTATAATTATCATGATAAATTCATAGTTAAAAAAAATTATCAGGGGGAAATGGATTTGATATCCCGAACCACTTAGTTCAATAAAACCTTAAGTTAAATAGTATTTTTAGCAATAAAAATATCTCAATCATCAAACATTTAATGATTCATTATAATTGAGTTCTACGGTGTAATTAGTTGAGAAATAAAACGGTTGATGATTAAAATATGCTACTGACTTATCCCAATGTAGTCCTATCTGTTTTCAGAGATTGAGTGGGTAGTTAATAGTTGTGCTTTGGTTAAATAGATGAAAGACACATCCATGTGGATACCCAGCCATCACTCTTGTCCCAAGTCTGAACATCTGTATTATATCAGGAGAAAGGTCAGGAAAAGCTATATGACATCCTTGTAGAATACCTTTTGATAACTTTCATTTTATTCCTTTATTTTTCCAATGTGACCAAAAAGTCTTAAAATGACAACAAGAAACTATGGATCATAATGGTGATTATCATAATAAGTATATTAAATTCCCTAACCATTATCTTATAAAGTAGAGGGTACTCAACTTTAAATATATTCATACTGATGTGTGATTGCAAGATTGGTACACCTCCATTCAACCTGTGAGTCACATATAGGCTCAATAAGGTTAAATAATTTGACCAAGGCACACTGCTGGGAGGTTGCAATATTCAATTTCCTGATGCCAATCCCAATACAAATCATTATAACTCAAAGCTGCCTTCAGTTCCAGTTCTGTTTCTACCAATAGGTATCTGATCAACAACTGGGCAAGTTCACGTAGATACGCACTGCCCTGGGTGCTGGGGCTTATGGTAAGCGTGCATTTAACTCAATGAGAAACTACCAACTCAGATCCATGGTGTCTGTACCATTTTGTATTCCTACGAGCAATGGACAAGAGTGTTTCCAACTGCTCAGCATCCTCACTAGCAACTGGTATTATTACTTTTTAAAATTTCAACCGCTGTAGGAAGTCTGTAGTGTAATCACATCAGAGTTTAATTTGCATTTCCCTGGTGGCACCTGGCTGGCTCAGTCAGAAACACACGCAACTCTTGATCTCAGGGTCATGAGTTTGAGCCCCACAATGGGTGTAGAGATTACTTAAACAAACAAACAAACTTAAAATGTGCTGTGCTAGCATAATAATAGACATAAGACTACTGGGACAGAATAGTGATGTTGAGGAGTTTTCAGCGTATAAAGTTTACATTTGCATATCTTTGGGGAAGTATTTGTTTAGGTATTTTGCCCAGTTTAAAAATCAGGTTAAGGGGCGCCTGGGTGGCACAGCGGTTAAGCGTCTGCCTTCAGCTCAGGGCGTGATCCTGGCGTTATGGGATCGAGCCCCACATCAGGCTCCTCCACTGTGAGCCTGCTTCTTCCTCTCCCATTCCCCCTGCTTGTGTTCCCTCTCTCGCTGGCTGTCTCTATCTCTGTCAGATAAATAAATAAAATCTAAAAAAAAAAAATTGGGTTAAGTTTTCTTTTTTCTTTTATTTTTTTTTTCAGTTTTGAGCTTTGAGATTTTATGTATATTTGGGATACAAGTTCTTTGTCAGAAGTTTGGTTTGCAATGTTTTCTTCTAATCTGAAGTTTGTCTTTTCATTGTCTTAACAACACCTTTAGCAGAAAAAAAAATTTAAATTTTGGTATCGTCCGATCGAACACTTGCTCCCTTCGTGGGCTGTGACTATGGTGTAGGAGCTAAAGCCTCTGCACCACTGAGGGGCCACATCGATTTTCTCCAATGATTTCTTCAAAAAGTTCTTTAGTTTTACACTTTACCTTTAGTGTATATGATTTACTTTTTCTAAATTTTTGGATAAGGTATGAGATTTAGGTTGTGGGGTTTTTTGTTTTGTTTTTTTGCATAAGTGTGTGAAACGTTCCAACTTCAAAACTCTCCTTTTCCACTGCTAACTTTCATTAAAAAGTCAGCTCACTATACTGGTGTTGGTCCATCTCTGTATTTCTTATTCTGTTCCAGTAACGCTATTCTTTTACCAAAACCACACTTTTTTATTACTGTAGCTTTATAACAAATGTTGAATCAGGTAGTATATTAACTTCAACTGTGCTTTTTTAAAAAATTGCTTTGCCTTTTCTTGTCTTTTCATATATCCCCTTTCCTTTTTAATTGCACAAAGTTCTGTCTTCCCCACCTGGCTCCTTCTCCCCTGCTAAGCATAACACTATCCTTGGAGAGGTTTAGGGAATAGCTGACACCACAGTGCTGTCATACTGCAACATATAAATGCATCCAATGAACATGTTGTACATCTTAAACTTACATGGTGCGACATGTCAGACATTTCAATTACAAAATATTTTGAAGAAAAATGAAGAAGCAACCTATTTTCTCTGTATCAAAAATTATGATTAAAAAGATTAAAAATAGGCAATAGTAACAAAAGTCTAGAATACCTAAGAATAAAAGTGATAAGAACTACATGATCACATATGAAGGTAGTACACTTCTTTTCTGGGAAACCTAAAATTCATCTCAATACATGTAAGTATAATATATTATCCTATTAGAAGATTCAGTGTTCTGAATATGTCGATTCTTCCCAAATTAATTTATATATTTTATATAGAGCAATCAAAATCCCAAAAATATTTTTTTAAGATCCATTAAGATAGTTCTGAGGTATATCTAGAAAAAAATATGTGTGTGGGTATAGTCATGAAAATATTGAAAAAGTGGGAGGTTTGTATTTCCAAATATAAAATTAGGCAAGAAAATACAGAAATTGAAAGAGCACATTAAAAGTGACTAAGGAGACAGAATAGTGAATCTAGAGAGACTAAAATTTTGCGAGAATTTTGTATATGAAAATGGAGAGATTCTCTATCAGTGAGGAAGGAATGCATTATTCAGTGGAAGAGATTTAAACATTTAAAAGAGAAGAATGACAGAACCTGGAGAGAGGGGGAGGGGAAGATAGGAAGGGTAAGGATGGAGAGAGGGGAGAGGGGCAAGCCAAGGAGAGTGAAAGGGAGAGGTATGGGCTCTGAAATTAAGCACCTTGCTGGGTACCCACAACACTTTTAAAGATCTACAGAAATATTTTATTCCTTCAAAAATAAGGAGCAGCAAATCAGCGTTTAGGTGGAAGGCAATATTCTAAAACATGTAATATGAATGTATTCCCCTTTATACTAATGCATATATATATAATATATGTGTATATTATATATATATAATCTCATATGCGTACATATTATAACTATATAGATGCATATAATTAAATACATATATTTCGGTTTTGGCTTGGACGCGCACAAGGGCTTTAAAGCAGGGAGGCCCCACAGGGACCCCTGGAGGCCTTGCGGGGAACCGGGCAGGTCGCCCAGCGCGCTCCTCCGTGCGCTCTCGGCTCAGCGCCGCAAAAGCATGCTGGTCAGCCATCTCCCGGCCGGCCGTGCTGGGCTAATGCTGGGCTGCTGCTCCCGCAGGGGAGGCTCCCGCTCCCTCTGACTCCAGCCCAGCACAGGCCTCTCCGGAAAGAAGCAGAGGCCCAGCGGGGGTTGGTCCCTCTTGTCCCCTCAGGTCTCTCTTGGGGGAAGGGGCGCTTTTGTCTGGTGGGGGGCTCGGAGTGCACGCTGGGCCTTGAGCCCTTGTCTCCCTGCCACCAACCCTGGGCCCTCCACTCGCATCGTGCCCCGCCGAGCGTGTCCTCCCTGCTGAAACCTTGCGTCAGGAATCTGGACTGCTCTGCCTAGCCCTGGATCCAGCGCTGAGTCGTGGAAGACAGGATTACTGATGTAGGAGAGATGTTAGGGTTCCAAGCCCAGGGCCAAGAAAGAATTCTTGAGTCTCTATGGTGTAAAAAGGTGGTTTTATTAAAGCACGCGGACAGGACCCGTGGGCAGAAAGAGCTGCACTGGGGTCAGGAGGAGTGGCCCATTATATACTTTCAAGTTGGGAGAGGGTTAAGCGTAGCTTAAGTCTCTAAGGGATTTTGGAAGCAAGGTTTCCAGGACCTTGAGAGGGCCTAGCTATTGTTGGGAAATTGTCATGTGTTACTGTCTAATAAAACCAGAGTCATGAGAACCTTCAGATGTATATGGGTGGGTCATATGCTTGGGGGATGATTGCCAACATGTATCTTTGGAAGTTTCCAAAGGAATTTTTATATATTAAAATAGACTTATAGGATCCTGGGGGGGGGGGGGGTGTCATGCTAGGATTGCCTGTTGTCCTTAGCAAAGTATTAACATGGAGGCAGTTGAGTCCATACAGGAAGGTCACGCTGCCTGTTTCAAGGACTTATCAATGGGCTGTAGGTAGTAAGGAAATTTAATAATTTTTCTTCTGCCTTTGTTTCCCACATCAGTTACCAAATCAATAAATTCATATAAAGTAATACCAGCTGTCCCTGCTCTTCAAGAGGCAAACCATCTTTCACCTTTCTTCATAATGACAATGGCAGACGGCACTCTGAGCACCTGAGTAGGAAACCAGAAGATTAATGAATTGTTTACATAGGAGTAGAAAACTTTTGTATATCCAGAGTAAGGTGAATAAAATTAAACTGCAAACAACAAACAAGAAAATGAAATTCAGATGCATTAAAAATTCAGTATTAAGGAAGGAGCCATTCAAGTGCTAGAAGAACATATATGTGAATATGTCTTGTGAAGAATATCTAGTTTTGCTCAGTATGACAAGTAGTAGAAAATATTAGGTAAGGTCTGTATTTCAAAAATATCACCTACAAAATACACAATGACAGAAAAAAATATTTTTGACATATGTAAAGGATAAAATATTAACTCAGAAATACAAAACTAAAATCAATAGGTAAAAAAAAAAAATCTCCAAAATGGGCAAAAGAAATTAACAAAGCAACTCATTCTCATACACAGAATTCACAGTGGCATAAGTAATGAGACAGGCAAAATATAAAGAAGAATGAGGTATGACTGACAGAAAAGGGGAAAGTTTTTTTTATGGGATTGACCCTCTTAAAAATATTCATGGGGCATTCTCAGATGGTCTCATAAATTTAGCATTGTGTATTAAAAAACCTTAAAACTATATGCTTGTTGAATCAGCAATTGTTCTTCCATAAATGTATGTAAAGCAACAGTCATGAAGGTCTGTGTGCAAACATGTTCACCCAAACCCGTTCGTACTCATATGTGTGTCTAATTGTGCAGCAGTGAAAGGTTGTGAATAAATCATGGAGCAACTGAAGGATGAAACTCAAGGCTGTGAGCAACAGAAAGATGGATCTCTGTTAACATAGAAAGAGACACCAAAAACATTCTTGAAGAATATTTACCGAAATATCTACACTGGGTATGTTTTGGTTAAAAACAAACAAACAAACAAACAAAAACGACCCTTCCTTTCCCTCCCCTTCCTTGTCCTCTCCACCCTCTCACTTTTTTCCTCCACCAATCCATTTCTCTCTTTCTTTGATTATTGCATTTTATTCTTTTACACATAATGTACATCATTTGTGTAATGAAAACAATCAAAATTTAATTTATAAGTCTATTTGCATAAGTCGCCCTTCCTGCTTGGTTTTCTTTTCCATAACTATAGACCTAGATAAATACGAGTACGTGTGGCTATAAAGGAAGACTTAGAACCAGCTGTAGCTGTAGCTGTAACTAACAGAACCCATTCACTAAAATACCAACCTATGACTTACAGGACCTATTCACAACTTTGGAGTAATATGTCTCACACTGCTCACACATTATTTTGAGTTTTGCTGCTTGCTTAAAACATATCTAGAGTGTTTTCATAAACTTTGCTTTTAATGACTGCCTGATAATAATCTATTAAATAAATTCCCCAATGCATATATTCAGACCTGATAATATTTGCTTTTCTGTTGCATCTAACATAACAAAGGTAAGTAAATAATATTTTCTAATATGTGATAAGTATTTTATGTCTTCTAATTTTTTGTTTACTTATATTTAACCCATAATGTAAATTGTATTTTTTTATATTTAAGATAGAAACAAAACTTTTTCTCCATTTATTCCGTTGATAACAATCAGTTGTCCTTTAAGCTTTCTTTATGAAAATATCAGTTGTCCTCTAATGCAGTAACAAATATTATCTTTCAAAATGGTCAAAATATTATACCACATGGTAAGTCAAATTTTCTCAAATGTTAAGATCATTTTTATATAATCTTAAATTTATAGTTTGTTTTATCCAAAATTAATGTATCTTACCTCTTTTTTCCCTATCTCTCCTATAAAATATGTATGTTGAATTTTGGTTTTAGATATAACACATATGTTACATTGAGCAACTATCTTTTTCTTTTTCTATTTAACTAGGTTTAATACCAGAATATATACCAAATGTTACCACATCAGAAACAAAGTCTTTACATTTGTGGTATATTTCCTTTATATTAACATTCTTGCATTACTAGGTTTAAAACTTTTAGCTATTATTATTATTGGTATTATTATTACTTAGTTATCATTTATTTAGCTGTTACTATTTGAAAGTACTGATGATTTCTATTTATCATGAGATTAAGACATTTGATCTTATGATTACTAATGAAAAAATCTGTAATTTTTTTTGGAACCAAAGAGCCTTATGATTTTATTGCACATAGATATCAAATCTGGGAAACCTGCCACCACTTTCTGTAAGGAAATTTTCTGCCCTCTAGTAAAAAAAAAAAAAAAAAAAAAAAAAAAAGAACTTCTGGTTCCACAGATAAGGAACTTGGAAATCCCTAGTATGTTTTACCAATAAATAGTAAAAAGCTAAACGAACTGAAATAATCAACAACTTTTCTTAGACCCATAAGAGAAATGAGGTCACAGGGCAAACTGATGTCCCCAAGATTGGAGAAAACAATAGGTGAATACAGAGAATCATAAGTTACCAGAGCAGAAATTTATAAACTGAAATCTCAACAGGAGCCAGGGCTACTGTAGGAAAACCTGAACCATAGTAGACTCATTGCTGGGAGCTTAGAATGGTTAAGTCCTAGAGTTAAAAACTTCATGGGGACCCAGTCATGGGCACCCCCACACTTTTGTGAGTTTTACTTCCAAAGCTGAGTCAAGTTCTCACAGTGAAGATCACAGGAAAATCCCCTTGTGCTTCTAGCAGTGTGCAGGGAAAAGAATCGTTTTGAAATATGCCAGAACATTCTGTTCTTTTTTTTTAAGATTTTATTTATTTATTTGAAAGAGAGAGAGAGAGCGTGCATGTGCAGAGCGTGGAGGGGGGCAGAGGGAGAGGGAGAAGCAGACTCCCCGCTGGACATGAGGTTCAATCCCAGGACCCTGGGATCATGACCTCAGCCAAAGGCAGACACTTAACCATTTACAACACCCTGGCATCCCACATGCTATTCTTCTTAACAAGGGCACCCTCAGGAGAAACTATTCCACCTGCTGGCGTTCTATCAGAGTCTTACTGACCTGGGGGAAGAGAAATACCAACTCTAGCCAGCTTTAGCCTTCGACATGAAAGAAAAGAAATTGTGAACTCTAGCCCACTCTACCCGTCTGGTCCCACCTAAGGGGGTAAGAAAAATCCGAGAAACACATCTGAAGTTCACATTCTAGAGGTAAAGGCTCACTAAAAGACTGAGAACTGGAGTAATAATAATGATAGTAGTTGGTAGTATAATAATAATAAAGCTATAGAAAACTTCCCTTCCCCCAACATCAGACTGAGAATTTGAGACAAACTTGATGACTATGGTAAGGGCTCCAATGGATAAAGTAATGGGAATAACAGAAGGAGAAGAAAGAGAGAAAAGAACAGAAAAAAAAATTGGAAACAATATTGATTGAGAATTGCCCACAAAATAATATCAGAAACTAAACCACAGATCACAAAGCTCAGAAAACACTAACCAGCATAAATGCTTAAAAAACTACACTTAGGGGGCGCCTGGGTGGCACAGCGGTTAAGCGTCTGCCTTCAGCTCAGGGTGTGATCCCGGCGTTATGGGATCGAGCCCCATATCAGGCTCTTCCGCTATGAGCCTGATTCTTCCTCTCCCACTCCCCCTGCTTGTGTTCCCTCTCTCGCTGGCTGTCTCTATCTCTGTCAAATAAATAAATAAAATCTTTAAAAAAAAAAAACTACACTTAGGCATATCATTTTCAAACTACAGAAAATTAAAGATAAAAAATCCTGAAAGAAGCCAGAGGATTGAAACTATAGAAGAGCAAAGATGAAAATTGTATCTGATTTTTTCTCAGAAATTATTGCAAGCAAGAAGAGAATAGAGAGAAATATTTAAAGTGTTAAGGGGGGGGAGAAAACAAAAAACAACAAAAACCATGCATCAAATGAGAACTATTTATCCTGTGAAATAATGTCTAAAAATTGAAGGAGAAATAAAGACGTTTTCAGATAAACAAAAATTGAGAGGATTTGGAGGGTGCTCAGGGGTCAATAAAGTGCCTTGACTTCCTGCTCCCAAAATAAAAAAAAAACAGAGAGAGAGAGAGAATTGGTGTTAATGGAACTGCCTTGAAAGAAATATTAAAAGAAGTCTGTTAGAGAGAAGGAAAATGATACAGGTTAGAAACTCAGATCTATGGAAAGAAAAGAAAGGAGGGAAGGGGAGGAGAGGGGGTGAAGGGAGGGGAGGGTAGGGAAGAGAAGGAAAGGGAGAATAAATGAAAGTAAAATAAAATATATATGTTTTTCTAACAAGTAACAGTTCAAAATAGTAATGTCAAGAATATATTTGATTATGTATGCTTATGTTATCTATCATATATGGTTCCTTGTAAGTGAAATGAATAAAAGCAATGACACAAGGGACAGGAAGGAGGAGTTAGGATTATTTGTTATTAGAAGGAACTTACGTTACCCATGAAGCAGCAGTATAATGTTATTTGAAAGTGAATTTTGATCCATTTTAAATGCATATTGCAAACTCTAAGGTAATCACTAAAAAAAAAGAAGAGTAGTATAACTGATATATTAAGAAAAGGAAATGGAATCATAAAATACTCACTTAAAATCACAAAAGGCATAAAGAGAGTGGAAGACAAAAATAGAAATAATAAGCAATGTTAAAAAAAATAAAGCACAGTAACAAATATGGTAGATATTATTCAAACTATATCAATTACCACTTTGAAAGACAGTGTTCTAAATGCACCAATGAAAAGACAGAGATTGTCAGAGCAGATGAAAAACCAACATCTAACTCCAAGTTGTCTATAAGAAACTCACCATAAATATAAAGACACATATAGATTAAAGGTAGGTAAATGGAGAAAGATACACCATGCTAACACTAGCCAAAAGAAAACATGAGTTACTACATTATTTTCACGCACAGCAGACTTCAAAAGAAGGGAAGTTATTAGGGATAAAGAGGGACACTGCATAATGATAAAATGGCCAGTTCTCCAGGAAGACATGCGGTTCTTAATGTGTAGGTGTCTAACACACAGCATCAGAATACACGAGGTAAAATCTGAAACAGCTATGAGGAGAAATAGATGAATCTGCTGTTACAGTTGGAGACTTCAATATGCTTCTATCAGAAGCGGACATATCCCGGAAGCAGGAAGTCAGCAGGAACATAGTTTAACCCCACAACTCTGTCAATCAACTGTATATAATTGTTATCTGTAGATAGTATCTATAATATCTAGTATCCTATAGATCTATAGATAGCTTCACCCAACAAGAGCAGAACGCATGTTCTTTCATGCTGACATGGAACAGTCACCAAGATAGACCACATTCTGAACTACGAACATTCCTTAACAAACTTAGAAAAAAAAAAATGGTACTATCCTCCCTAACCTACTCATTCTCCAAATATTGTATGTATACACATTTTTTGGGGGGGGGGGAGGGGATCTGTCTCCAGCACATGGTTCTGCTTCCCGTAATTTGGAGCCCTTTATTTATTTATTTTTATTTTTTTTTAAAGATTTTATTTATTTATTTGACAGAGAGAGACACAGCCAGTGAGAGAGGGACCACAAGCAGGGGGAGTGGGAGAGGAAGAGGCAGGATCCTAGCAGAGGAGCCTGATGTGGGGCTCGATCCCATAACGGCGGGATCACTCCCTGAGCCGAAGGCAGACGCTTAATGACTGTGCCACCCAGGCGCCCCTGACTGTGCCACCCAGGCGCCCCTGGAGCCCTCTATAGACTTTCCCTTCTTAGTGTCAGTGTGGTGAGAGAAAGCCAGATCAGTCGCATTTTGAAAGCCAACTGAAAAGAGTTTCTGGAAGGAAGATGTGTCCAACTGTGTCCATTGTCAACAAGTGAGACTTGGCCTTTGGATTTGGCGCTGGAGAGGGCTCTCCCCACCTTAGCCACAACAGTGCCCATGGAGACATAGCCTGGTTCAAGAGAGTATGAGACTCTACTGAAAGCAAGTACATGAGACTCTTTCTAGAAGCTCTTTGCAAAGGGGGCAAAAGTACTGAGGCTGGTGGGGGGCATGTAGGTGGATGTTTTCATACTTAATGGGGGGTCAATCTAGGTAAGCACGAGCCCCCCATTGTCACAGGATAAAACCAGGAGCTATCCTTGATTTCTCCCTTTTCCTCGTGATCCCCTTAATCAACAAGATCTGTGGACCCTCAGAACATACCACCATTCTTAACTATCCCGTATGATTATGTGAGGAATCTGCATGACTTGGAGTGTGAGTGACAAATCCTGCACCATCTCTGACTTCCCTCTGACTTCCCCAGCTGAAAGCACCCCCAATTTCTAGCCATCACAGGATAGATGTTCCTGGTGTAGCACTTACCACATCCGATTACTTTCTTGTTTGTTTTCTGGCTTATTTTTTCACTGTTGATGTTTTGTTGTCTTATCTCTGGAGAAAACATTCCTATAAAAGCGAGAACACTTTCTATCTCATTAACACTGTCCTTTGCATGCAGAGAAGTGACTAGCATATACAATGTGCTAAATAAATTTTGGGGGGATGCTGTTAATTAGTGAATAAAAACAATGTGACTATGCAAGCATAAGCAATAAATAATATTAGAATTAGAATATCCATTGGACTAGCATTTAATTTAAAGATTTATTTGGGAGAGTCCGGACGGAGAGGCGCGCGCGGGGGCACGAAGGCACGAGGAGCGCGGGTGCGCGTGCGCGAGCGGCGGGGCTTTCTCCGGAGCCGTCAGAGGGAGCCGGAGCGCTTCTCCTGAGTTGGCGATCGGTCAGTGGTGGCCCAACATGCAGAAGTGAGTGAGTGGTGAAAAGCAGCAGAGCTGATGGGTCATGAAGATGTAAGTGCGTTTGAAGGCTCTCACACCCTTTACTCCAGGATGGCAGAGCAGTAGGAGACACCGTTTTCAGCCGGTCCTCCGAGTCGAGCTGGATAGGTACCAGACCAGCCTAAACAACCACGGAACCAGCCTGAGACGCAGGAAGACGCATCTGGATCTCTACAAATGAACATCTCCAGCGCTGAGTATTGAGGTACGAAGCGGGGAGCCATGAAACCGTGCACAGATATCGGAAGATAAATGGAAGGGGGAGGGAGCCGCCGCGTTCTGGCGCCGGGAAGCGGCAGCCACTTGCACGGGGGAGCGGGCGGGCTCGAGGTCGGCACCCGCAAAACAGCAGACTGAGACCGTGAGCCGGGTGCACGCGCCACCAGGAATCTCGCGGATCACCGGAATCCCGGTGCGCTCACTGGATCCAGACTGAGACCGGGAGATCCGGGAGCGCGCGCTGCGCGCGGGGTGGCTGGCGGCTGGCGGCATTAGAAACACAAAGGACAGAGATGCCGGCCCTGGAAGTGAGGGCTGGGACGCCGGGTGTGGGGCGCACATCCCGGGACGCTGCAGGGTTGAGCAGCACCAACAGAAACAGAGTTAAAGAGGCCAGAACATTAGTAGAGAACGGGCTGCAATCCCTCTATTCTGTGACAGAGGCTGAAATTCGGCCGCTGCTGCTCTGACTCTCAGAAGAGGCACAGCAAACCGCCAGGGAAAGCCGCCAGAGAACAAAAGCCTGGAAATACCGGCTCAGGGAGTGCCCAACCCCATCCCCCCTCGCAGGGGACGCCGAGACTCTACCCAAACAGGGTTGCCTGAGTATCAGCGCGGCAGGCCCCTCCCCCAGAAGGCAGGCTGAAAAATCAAGAAGCCCACAACCCGGGCGCCTGGGTGGCGCAGTCATTGAGCGCCTGCCTTCGGCTTAGGGCGTGATCCCGGCGTTCCGGAAAGGAGTCCCTCATCGGGCTCCTCCGCTGGGAGCCTGCTTCTTCCTCTCCCACTCCCCTGCTTCTGTTCCCTCTCTCGCTGGTTGGCTGCCACATAAATAAATAAATAAAATCTTTAAAGAAGAAGCCCACATCCCTAAGATCCCGATAAAACAAGGGGCACGGCCTGGGACCCAGTCAATAATTTGGGCTCTGGAAACCCCGCAACCTCTCTTCATCAGAATGACAAGAAGGAGAAGCCCCCCCCAGCAAAGAAAAGACAGTGAGTCTGTGGCCTCTGCCACAGAAATAATGGATATGGATGTAACCAAATTATCAGAAATGGAATTCAGAGTAACGATGGTCAAAATGATGAGTAGAATTGAAAAAACTATTAACGAAAAGGTTACTGAGAATATAGAATCCTTAAGGACAGAAATGAGAGCGAATCTGACAGAAATTAAAAATTCTATGAGCCAAATGCAGGCAAAACTAGAGGCTCTGACGGCCAGGGTCGCAGAAGCAGAGGAACGGGTTAGTGAATTGGAGGATGGGTTAATAGAGGAAAAAATGAAAATAGAAGATGGTCTTAAAAAAATCCATGCCCACGAATGTTGGCTACGGGAGATTACTGACTCAACGAAACGATCCAATGTTAGAATCACCGGCATCCCCGAGGGGGTGGAGAAAAACAGAGGTCTAGAAGAGATATTTGAACAAATTGTAGCTGAAAACTTCCCTAATCTAGCAAGGGAAACAAACATTCGTGTCCAAGAGGCAGAGAGGACCCCTCCCAAGCTCAACCATGACAAACCTACGCCACGTCACGTCATAGTGAAATTCGCAAATATTAGATGCAAGGATACAGTATTGAAAGCGGCCAGGGCAAAGAAATTTCTCACGTACCAAGGCAAAAGCATCAGAATTACGTCAGACCTGTCTACACAGACCTGGAATGAGAGAAAGGGTTGGGGGAGCATATTTAAAGCTCTTTCAGAGAAAAACATGCAGCCAAGGATCCTTTATCCAGCAAGGCTGTCATTCAGAATTGATGGAGAAATAAAGACATTTCAGAATCGACAGTCACTAACCAATTTTGTAACCACGAAACCAGCCCTACAGGAGATATTACGGGGGGTTCTATAAAAGTAAAAAGGCCCCAAGAGTGATACAGAACAGAAAGTCACAGCCATACAAACAAAGACTTTACTGGCAACATGGCAACATTAAAATCATATCTCTCAGTAATCAGTCTTAATGTAAATGGTTTGAACCATCCCATAAAGCGCCACAGGGTTGCAGATTGGATAAAAAGAAATGACCCATCCATTTGCTGTCTACAAGAGACTCATTTCAAACCCAAAGATGCATTCAGACTGAGAGTAAGGGGATGGAGTACCATCTTTCACGCAAATGGACCTCAAAAGAAAGCTGGGGTAGCAATTCTCATATCAGATAAATTGGATTTTAAACTACAGACTATAGTTAGAGATGCAGAAGGGCACTATATTATTCTTAAGGGAAGTATTCAACAAGTGGATATGACAATTATAAATATATATGCCCCCAACAGGGGAGCAGCAAGATACACAAGCCAACTCTTAACCAGAATAAAGAGACACATAGATAAAAATACATTAATAGTAGGGGACCTCAACACTCCACTCTCAGAAATAGACAGAACACCCTGGCAAAAACTGAGCAAAGAATCAAAGGCTTTGAATGCCATACTCGACGAGTTGGACCTCATAGATATATATAGAACACTACACCCCAGAACCAAAGAATACTCATTCTATTCTAATGCCCATGGAACATTCTCAAGAATAGACCATGTTCTGGGACACAAAACAGGTCTCAACCGATACCAAAAGATTGAAATTATCCCCTGCATATTCTCAGACCACAACGCTCTGAAATTGGAACTCAACCACAAGGAAAAATTTGGAAGAAACTCAAACACTTGGAGACTAAGAACCATCCTGCTCAGGAATGACTCGATAAACCAGGAAATCAAAAATCAAATTAAACAATTTATGGAGACCAATGAGAATGAAAATACAACAGTCCAAAACCTATGGGATACTGCAAAGGCAGTCCTAAGGGGGAAATACATAGCCATCCAAGCCTCACTCAAAAGAATAGAAAAATCTAAAATGCAGTTTTTATATTCTCACCTCAAGAAGCTGGAACAGCAACAGAGGGACAGGCCTAATCCACGCACGAGGAAGCAGTTGACCAAAATTACAGCTGAAATCAATCAAGCAGAAACCAGAAGTACAGTAGAGCAGATCAACAGGACTAGAAGCTGGTTCTTGGAGAGAATCAATAAAATTGACAGACCACTGGCAAGACTTATCCAAAAGAAAAGAGAAAGGACCCAGATTATTAAAATTATGAATGAAAAAGGAGAGGTCATGACGAGCACCATTGAAATTGGAAGGATTATTAGAAATTTTTATCAACAGCTATATGCCAATAAACTAAGCAATCTGGAAGAGATGGAATCCTTCCTGGAAACCTATAAACTACCAAGATTGAAACCGGAAGAAATTGATTCCTTAAACAGGCCAATTAATTATGAAGAAATTGAGTCAGTGATAAACAACATTCCAAATAACAAAACTCCAGGCCCGGAAGGTTTTCCTGGGGAATTCTACCAAACATTCAAAGAAGAAATAATACCTATTCTCCTAAAGCTATTTCAAAAAATAGAAACAGAAGGAAAGCTACCAAACTCATTCTATGAGGCCAATATTAACTTGATCCCCAAACCAGGCAAAGACCCCATCAAAAAGGAGAATTACAGACCAATTTCCCTAATGAATATGGACGCCAAAATCCTCAACAAGATACTTGCTAATAGAATCCAACAATACATTAAAAGGATTATCCATCACGATCAAGTGGGATTCATACCTGGGATGCAAGCGTGGTTCAATATTCGCAAATCAATCAGCGTGATACATCATATCAGCAAGAAAAGACTCAGGAACCATATGATCCTCTCAATCGATGCCGAAAAAGCATTTGACAAAATACAACATCCTTTCCTGATTAAAACCCTTCAGAGTGTAGGAATAGAAGGTACATTTCTCAATCTCATAAAAGCCATCTATGAAAAGCCTACTGCAAATATTATTCTCAATGGGGAAAAGCTGGAAGCCTTTCCCTTAAGATCAGGAACACGACAAGGATGCCCACTCTCGCCACTATTATTCAACATAGTACTAGAAGTCCTTGCAACAGCAATCAGACGACAAAAAGGGATCAAAGGTATTCAAACTGGCAAAGAAGAAGTCAAAATGTCTCTCTTCGCAGATGACATGATACTCTATATGGAAAACCCAAAAGAAGCCACTCCCAAACTACTAGAAGTTATAGAGCAATTCAGTAACGTGGCAGGATACAAAATAAATGCTCAGAAATCAGTTGCATTTCTATACACGAATAACGAGACCGAAGAAAGAGAAATTAGGGAATCCATCCCATTTACAATAGCACCAAAAACCATACGTTACCTTGGAATTAACTTAACCAGAGACGTAAAGGACCTATATTCTAGAAACTATAAATCACTCTTGAAAGACATTGAGGAAGACATAAAAAGATGGAAAGATATTCCATGCTCATGGATCGGAAGAATTAACATAGTTAAAATGTCCATGCTACCCAGAGCAATCTACACTTTCAATGCTATCCCAATCAAAATACCAAGGACATTTTTCAAAGAACTGGAACAAACAGTCCTTAAATTTGTATGGAAACAGAAAAGGCCCCGAATCTCCAAGGAACTGTTGAAAAGGAAAAACAAAGCTGGGGGCATCACAATGCCGGATTTCGAGCTGTACTACAAAGCTGTGATCACAAAGACAGCATGGTACTGGCACAAAAACAGACACATAGACCAATGGAACAGAATAGAGAGCCCAGAAATGGACCCTCAGCTCTTTGGGCAACTAATATTTGATAAAGCAGGAAAAAACATCCGGTGGGAAAAAGACAGTCTCTTCAATAAATGGTGCTGGGAAAATTGGACAGCTACATGCAAGAGAATGAAACTTGACCACTATCTCACACCATACACAAAAATAAACTCCAAATTGATGAAAGACCTCGATGTGAGACAGGAATCCATCAAAATTCTAGAGGAGAACATAGGCAACAACCTCTATGACATCGGCCAAAGCAACCTTTTTCATGACACATCCCCAAAGGCAAGAGAAACAAAAGATAAAATGAATTTATGGGACTTCATCAAGATTAAAAGTTTCTGCACATCCAAGGAAACAGTCAGAAAAACTAAGAGGCAGCCCACAGAATGGGAGAATATATTTGCAAATGACACTACAGATAAAGGACTGGTATCCAAGATCTACAAAGAACTTCTCAAACTCAATACACGAGAAACAAATAAACAAATCAAAAAATGGGCAGAAGATATGAACAGACACTTTTCCAATGAAGACATACAAATGGCTAACAGACACATGAAAAAATGTTCAAAATCATTAGTCATCAAGGAAATTCAAATCAAAACCACACTGAGATACCACCTTACGCCAGTTAGAATGGCAAAAATAGACAAGGCAAGAAACAACAATTGTTGGAGAGGATGTGGAGAAAGGGGATCCCTCCTACATTGTTGGTGGGAATGCAAGTTGGTACAGCCACTCTGGAAAACAGTGTGGAGGTCCCTTAAAAAGTTAAAAATTGAGCTACCCTATGATCCAGCCATTGCACTACTGGGTATTTACCCCAAAGATACAGACGTAGTGAAGAGAAGGGCCATATGCGCCCCAATGTTCATAGCAGCAATGTCCACAATAGCTAAATCGTGGAAGGAGCCGAGATGCCCTTCAACAGATGACTGGATTAAGAAGTTGTGGTCCATATATACGATGGAATATTACTCAGCTATCAGAAAGAACGAGTTCTCAACATTTGCTACAACATGGATGGCACTGGAGGAGATAATGCTAAGTGAAATAAGTCAAGCAGAGAAAGACAACTATCATATGATTTCTCTCATCTATGGAACATAAGAACTAGGATGATCAGTAGGGGAAGAAAGGGATAAAGAAAGGGGGGGTAATCAGAAGGGGGAATGAAACATGAGAGACAATGGACTATGAGATACAAACTGAGGACTTCAGAGGGGAGGGGGGTGGGGGAATGGGATAGACCGGTGATGGGTAGTAAAGAGGGCACGTATTGCATGGTGCACTGGGTGTTATACAGAACTAATGAATCATTGAGCCTTACATTGGAAACCGGGGATGTACTGTATGGTGACTAACATAATATAATAAAAAATCATTAAAAAAAAAATAAATAAAAATAAAAGAAAAAAAATAAAGATTTATTTGGGTAAAGTTGACTTTTCATTATAGAGTTTCCCTGTATAGAAAAATAGCTGATCTCCTAATTTTTTAAGATATTCTTATGTGGGGGCACCTGGGTGGCTCAGTCAGTTAAACATCCAACTTGTGATTTGGGCTCAGGTCATGATCTTAGGATTGTGAGATCAAGCCCCATGTCAGGCTCTGCACTCAGCACAGACTCTGCTTGAGATTCTCTGCCTCTCTCTCTTCCCCTCCTCCTGACTTCTCTCTCTCTCTCTTTCAAATTAATAAGTAAAATATTTTTAAAAATTAAAAAAAGATATTCTTATGTGTCCTTCATATATATGAGTATATTTCTTGCCAATTTTTAATTATTCCTAATTACTTTACGATTTTATTTTATTATTTAAAATAATAAAATTTTAATTATTTTAATCTGCCTTTTATTGGTGATTATATATATATATATACACACACACATATTAATAGAAACACATTTTATTATGTGTTGACCTATTATCCACCCAAGCTGATAAAATACTATGATGAGTCTTAATATACTTTTGCTTATATTCTTTTAAGTTTTTCTTTTTGGAAAATTATACTATTTCGTCAGTAGTTACCTTATTTCTTCCTTACCTTATTCTTAATTTGCTATTTTTTTAACTGGTCTTTTTATATTGCCTGAAACTAACAATGATCCATATGTTTTTATATAGTTAATTGATTACATAAACGACATGAGATAGATGAGATTTAAAACTCCTTGATAATGGCTTAAAAGTGGTGCCTGGGTGGCTCAGTCTGTTAGGCGTCTGCCTTCAGCTCAGGTCATGATCCCAGGGTCCTGGGATGGAGCCCAACATCGGGCTCCTTGCTCATCAGGGAGCTTGCTTCTCCCTCTCCCTCTGCCACTCCCCCTGCTTGTGCTCTCATTCTCTTTGTCAAATAAATAAATAAAATCTTTAAAAAATAATAATAATAATGACTTAAAAGGGAATCTTGTATGGCCCTGCAAGCCTCAACCCTCAATTCACTGTTAGCTTGCTGTAGCTTCTCCTATTCATATAAGTAAATAGCTGAGATAAATTCTTTGTTTACCTAATTAGATTAGCGAATGATTTTGATTTACTTTATGAACTGGTTTCCACATGATGATACATAACTGTAAGCATGCCTTTATTTACTTTTTTACATTTACTTGACTGTTTTTCATCATATGTTGTTTTATTTATCATTGAGTCTAATGTTAGACTCTCTAAACCAATTCATATAGAATACTGGTTTGCACATTCATTGGGGTAAATAGGTGCCTGGCTTCTCTACATGCAGAAAAGAAGACATTCTAGAATATTAACAAGAAGAGCCTTTTTATTACATATAGAAGGTGTAATGAACAATGCTGAGAAAGTGCGGCAGAGCAGAGGGCCTAATGGGTCTTCAGTAATGTACAGATAAAAATCCTTCTGAATTAACTCAGCAAATTGATGTTGTTAATGTGACTAAAAATTCCTTCTCTTAGAATAGTAAATAGACCCTATAAAATCTTTATACTTAACTTGTGAAAATTATTTATCCATAAATTGCATAAATAGCACTCATGCTTTTCAATTTATCTCAAACACTGTATTAATGGACTCTAAATTAATAAAGATTTTCTGTATTTCAGCTATTCCATAATTAAATGAGCAATTTTTATCAGCTTAGAATTAAAGTATTTCAATCTTGAAAGAACTAAAAATAGCAAACATTAATACAATTTAGCTATATTAGGGTATCACTTTCCTGATTTTTTAGGCACAATGATAGAAACTGATCTAAAAAGGTTTATATCTTTCTGTTTTATGAGCAAAATTTTCCATTTTAAGTTGTTTCTCGGCAGGAAAACATTTTCAAATGAATTTGCAAGGTAATGACATAAAGGTAATACTTGAAATCGTTTTTTTTAGACTTAACTTTGCCCATGCTATAGAAATAAAACCACTGGTCATATAAAGTGGTATGGAGTAGTGGTGATGTATGATCATACAAAAAGAAAATAAAAACCTTAGGAATGAACTTGGGAATTAATAAAAAGTTTGTTAATAAATTATTTCAGATAGATGTATAATTTTAAAAGTATTTATTACTAATCATAATCTTATAATAAAAATAGATACTGTTAAGCATTTTTTTTGCCCATATATATATTTTGTCTGTTTGCTTATGAAAGTAAGTTTCTGAATAGCTGGTTTCAAACCATTTGACTGGATTTACATCAGCAAAGTGAAAGAAATTCCAGCGATGCTTCTCAATATATGACCTATAGGGTATGTGTGTACACATTCACAGTTAGATTCTCCCAATTAGGCAAATAAAAATATTTTTAAAATTTGGGTGGAAAAGGAATTTTCCTCAGACTATTCAAACCAGGTCAGGAATGTTTAACCTGGTGTCCATGAAGAAGCCTAATCCTCTGAATCCCTGAGACTATATTTATATTTCGGGTTATAAGCATCTCTCTTTTTTGTTTGTTTTTTGTTTTTGTTTTCTATTTTTCTTTCTTTTCTTGTTATTTATTTACTTATTTATTTATTTATTTAGAAAGAGATTCAGAGCTTTCACCAGAATCTGAGTGGCATCTGTGACAAGGAAGTGAAAGCAGTCCTTAGCTAGATGAAGGTAATAATATGTATCTGAGGAACAACCTCATCACCTCTGAGGAAGTCTGCTTTTCCTGGTCTGGGAAAAAAATGTGGAAATTTTACTGAAACAGAAATGGGAAGCATCTCTTCATGTATCCTCAAACTCTGTGCTGTCTTTAAAAATTAATATTCAAGAGTGTTTTGCTTGTATATTCTGTATTTTTGGCAGATCTCAAAAATTGCCCAATAGAGAAAATTAAATCATTTTTATTTACTGACAAATTTAAATATGGAGATGATGTGTACCCTTCATTACACAAATGTCCAGAATGAAAATTCTCTATTACAAAGCTGTGTGTATTTTAAATGTCTAAATAAAACATTAAAAAAATCACATTTTAACTTTCAGATTACTCTTGCTTTAAGGTGACAGCAAAAAGTTTATTTTAAAATGAATGGATGGAGATCTGCTATTAATATTATCGGAACAGAGAATGTGAACTGGCCTCCCCAGAAGAACAACTGGACAAGCCAAGGAAAATAATTAAATATATATAAAGCAGGTAGAATTAAAGAAATGGTGAGGTATTATATAATTGAGATCCGAGAAGAAGAATATCAAGAGCAATAAAACTTCTCTCTTTGTGTTTTCATAGGGGAATCTGTTCATCACAATAGAAGCTGTCATCCAGAAGGTAAGAAAATGAACAGTGTGTTCCAAAGACTCATAGGGCTAAGAAGAAAAAACCATTAGGTTTCAGAGCTCATTTAGAAAGGAGAGCTGTTTATTTTCGAGGGCAGCACCATAGGAGAGCAGTTTTCCAAGTGTGGCCCATGGACCCTGGGTAATTACTCTTCATCTAAGTTCCAGAATAAAGCACAGAGAAACAAAAGATGAAAAATATAGAAAAGATCTAATACACATAATACCTATGAATCGGAGTCTTGGAGTTGGAGGAGTGAGATTGGAGCAGAAGCAATAATTGAAAAGATAGCAAAGGATATCATACCACATATTTCACAACATGCAGGATAAATTTTTTTAAAAGCACATCTAATGCTGAAAAACAAAGTCAAAACTGAAAGCAGATGGAGAAAAAGGCATGTTACTTACTTCAAAAGAGCAGGTAAGACTGATAACGCAACTACTAAGCTAGCCAAGGGAGGAAATAGAGTGATAGAAAAATATTTAAAAATACAAATGAAGACGAAAAAGGAAAGAAATGGAAAGATAGATCAAATGATATAAATAGCAAACCAATAATAAGAGGGTAAATTGAAACCCAAATCATGAGTAAATATCATAATGATAAGATTCAGGTAATAGGGGTGCCTGGGAGGCTCAGTTGGTTAAATGTCTCCTTGACTCAAATCATGACCTCAGGGTCTGGGATCGAGCCCCATGTAGGGCTCCCCACTCAGCAGGGAGTCTGCTTCTCCCTCTTCCTTTGCTCCCTGCCCCCACCATGCTCATGTGTGCTCACTCTCTCTTTCAAATAAATAAATTAAATCTTAAAAATATATATTAAAAAAAGGATTCAGGTAATAATATTTTAATAATATTTCTCCAAGGTAGGGGAATAGTTAAAATATTATACTGAATCCATGGTTTGCAATACTACACAGTCATCAAAAATGTTATTTTTTCTCATATTGGAATGTATGCAACATATAAAATTAATCAAATGAGCAGACCACAAAATTGTGTAAATTAGTATAATCTCAACTATCTTGTGTATGTCACCAAATGTTAATCATATTTCCTCTCAAATGTCTAAATTAAAGTTAGGGGTTTTACAAAGGAATAAATAAATAAACAAAAGCAGAATTGGATAGATAAATACAGAGAACAAACTGATGGATGCCAGAGGGGGAAGTGAGGTGGGGGATGAGCAAAATGGGTGAAGGAGTAGTGGGAGATACAGGCCTCCGGTTATAGAATGAATAAGCCATGAGTATAAGAGGTACAGTATAGGGAATACAGTCAGTGGTGTTGTAACAGGGTTGGTTTTTGAAGGATGGCAGCTACACTTGCAGTGAGTGTAGCTTATAGAGACGCTGAGTCCTCTGTTGCAGGCCTGAAACTAACATAGCATTGTGTGTTAACTATGCTTACATATTTTTTTAATTAGGCGTTTATTATTATTATTTATTTTTATTTTTACTATGTTTTTTCCTTTTGCTAGTTTTTTAAAATAAATTTTTTAATCAGAAAAACAAAAAGTTACTTCTAAATACTTGTGTATTTCCAATGCTATCTAGTGGAAGATCCCATGGTCCAAGTCAGCTTTGGTGCTTTACTGAGTAACGTGCTTGGAACAACAGCAGTTGTCATGCGGGGCTGGTGTCAGCGAGGGGATCCACAAGGGCCCAGGCCCTTTTCGTATGCACTCAAACTCTCTAGCTTTAAAATGGCAGAACTGGAAGCAGAACTATGGCGATGGGCACTCTCTCACAGGAGGAGCTCTCCCCCAACTTAATTTTCCAGGAGAGATCTACAGTGGCTTCGTCTTGTGCACCTCAAAGGACTTTGTTCCTCTGTGGTATCCTCTGTCATTCCTAGGTCTTCCTTGGCCTGGGACAGAAGAATTGAACAAACATATCACTCAGGGTTCCTCTTCCACCCCAAACCCAGTACTTTGGGGTTTCCCAATGACCAGCCAGCTTTCAGGATTTGGCTGCCCGAGTCCTAAATTCACAGCAAAATGCTGGGCTTTACTGGTCTGTGGCTCTAGGAATTGACCCATTCACTTGACCACTTTTTTTTTAAAGATTTATTTATTTATTTTTAGAGGGAGAGAGTATATGTGCATGAGCAAGGGCAGGGGGGAGGGACAGAAGGAGAGAGAGATTCCTTGAGCAGACTCCCCACTGAGTGCAGAGACAAACGCAGGACTGAAACCCAGGACCCTGAGACCATGACCTGAATGGAAATCAAGAGTAAGATGTTTAATGGACTGAGCCACCTGCATGCCCCTCACTCGACCACTTTTTATTAAACACCGACAGGCACTGGTTTGGGCTCTGTTAAACAAAAAGACTGCCCTGTGGAGCTTACAATCTAGTGGGAAAGACAAGAGAATCAGCAATATGCGTAAAAGTAGGTAGATTACACAAATGTTATAGGAGATGAGCGATATGGGGGAAAATAGTGTAGGAGGGATGGGGTGAGCCAGTGCGAGGAGGAGGTGAAATAGAAACCATTCAAGTGTGGCTATCAGGACAGAACTTCACTAGAAGATTAGAACCGTTTGACTCTTCAAAGTCCAGAACATCTTAAGTGCCCTCCCTGACTTAAAGGGCCTGTAGGAGGATGTAAGAGCTTATACATGTCAAAGTCCCCAAGAACTTGAAATCCCAGACTTGTTTAAGCTGTTATTTCTGGGTTTTAGCATAGATGTTAGTGTCTAGGAAATAAACTTCCTTCATGGTTTCTGTTCTATGCCTGTACTTTGAAACAGGTGAATTAGGCCACCAGAAATATTTCACTATAGTCAAACAAACCAGCTTTTTTATTTGCCATCTTTTGACAACTTTGCATTGCCATTTGTAAGAGGTTCATGCAAACCGATTTCACCGACACAAGGCCCCAGAAGCCCATGAGTACTCCATGCATTCACAAGTCTCCACAAAATAAACTTTCTGGATCTGAAAATAAATTCAGGTAAATGGAAAATTACTTATCAGAAAATCTAGTGCACATTTTACTCCATCAGCTAAATTGTTCCAAAACTTAACAAAAACAAAATCTTATCAGCTTTTAGCATCTCTAATACATTCCTTTATTGCAGACAGCTTTTTGAATCACATTAAAACCACAGGATTGGAGTTGCCATGAGTTGCATTTTATCAGCACAAATAAGGGTGCTTTTTTTGCCATACAAATTAGAGCGATTATTTCAACTCAAGCTGTGATAGTTCTGGGGAGAATGATTGCACATATATTATTCAAAAAAATAAAAAAAGAAAGGAAAGAAAGAAAGAAAAAAGAAAAGATCACAGTACGATTCCGCAATGCAGTGCTTAGTTTTGTTTGTGTGTGTGCTTTTTTTTTCTAAATCCAGCTACTTAGTAGTAATTTATTGCCCTATTACTTCCACATTTTGCTGAATTCAAAAAGTCTATACTTGTCATGTTTACAACTAAAGATACTCATAAGCCTTTTTCTGTACTGAAACTTTAAAAATGCCACAAACCAAGCTAGAAATCATTTAAAAGCTGCTGATTACAAATTTAGAAGACTAAATGAAAAAGAAAGAACGGTTTTCTAAATTTCCATATAGTCTGGCATCATACATTTAATAAATCCTTCAGCAGGTGCTTGTCAAAAGTGCATAGCTTTGTGCTCTGTGCCAAGGAGTGTCCGAAAGCCAGATGCAGGGCTTCTTGTAAAATGCCTTTCCTCGACCAACTCCCCTTGAATATTTTTCAACCCCAGACCAGATTAAAGAGAAATTCGGGAAGACCTGCATTGAAATATTTGACTATAGAACAGAATATATAAAATAAAATGCCTTCTTACTTTTATGTATAAAAATAAATGTCAATGTTTTACAAACCTCAATAATTAGAAACAATTTTGCTTTCAAAATTTTGAAATTTATCTTCTTTATATTAAATTTAAAATTCAAATTAATGTTGAAATAAAAATTCTAACCACCCAAAAGCACTTTATACTTTTGCTTCAGATCCTGTCATAAAATTGAGCTGACTCAAGCCCGGCAGATGAAGGAATTCATGCAAAGACTCTGGTGAGTTCAAAAGGGGCTGCTTGGTGGCACAGGTGAGGAAATGAGGTAGGTAAGGAAAAACAAGATAGCAGCCTCCAAGTGAAGGAACTCTGCTCCTCTCCTCTTGGTTTCAATCAGCAGCAGAAGACTGAAGATATCAGGCGAAGCTGAAAGATAATTCTTAATTCTTCCCAAAGCAGTGCTTTTGGGGACACTGCTGGCAGTTTACTTAAGAAGTAAACCCACAGTTTTATATATCAGGTAGAATAAAAAGGAAAAACACGTTCTGATTCCTGGTGAAATTAATAGAATTTGCATATAAAAGTCATTTAGAAATCATTAATTTATGCAGATTATCCCTTCATTTTTTAATATGTATGGACAGACACTAGTTGGTGCCAACTGATTATAACTAGGTGGAAGATAATTTTGTATTATCGGTGTGATCAGCAGTGATTAGAAAAGGAACTTATCACCGATCAACATCCCTTGAAAATACTTTGTATGAGAATTAGTAAAAATTTCATGAATGAATATCCTCAAATGTGATTCTATTAAAATCCAGAGTCATTTTTTCCCAGGGACTTGTGGTTTTTCACTTGGAGCTTTAAAAACCACACTGCACACTGCTGTCATGTGGAAGGGTTCCTTGAGCTTGTTAGAACTATAAATCAAGTGTAGGCATTAATAATAATACTTTAAAAATGGCTCTTCCAAACTCTTGTGAGATCTTCTCACACTTGAGAAGTATGTCAGAGGTATAAATGCTAGATATTTTATTTCTCCCTCTCCCATTCCAGTTTGTTCCTTTGATTTGGTTTCATCTGAAGGGGCAAAATTATTAAAGATATACCTCCATATGATAAACTAAACTTAGCTTTAAAAAATAAATAAGATATTTGAATTCAGAGGTTTCTATTTAAGTATCAGAAGGTATCTCAACTCAATAGAAAAGTAGTGAGCACCTACGTTATTTCACCTTTCCCATAACTAACTGGAAGGTGCCCTTCAATCAAAGCCATCAATTATGTCTTGAGATCAGAAGAAAATTGCAATATGAATATAGAGAAATCATTAAAAATACAATCTGTCTTTGCAAGCTATGTATGAAATGAAATTAGATAAACTATATGGCTGTATTTCAAGACAAGAAGGAAACCCAGAGTAATTTCCAGTGGATGGAGAACAGTGAAGTTATTATGATAAAAATTTCCCCAAACTACCATTAATGTCTAGAACAGAGAAAAGATAGCAATTATGACTATTAGATTAAATAACAGAAATAAAAATAACTGAATGTGTGGTAGAGAAAGAGTAGATTAAGTATAAGGAAATATATTTTAATTATAAGGCAAGTTAAGTAATGAAACAGTTGGCAAGGGAAGTTTACTTTCATCATAGTCAAAATTGGCTTCAGCTCCAGTAAGACATTCTTTCCGAAAGTTTTAATGATATTGTTTACTAATTTGCTGATTTTCCTGTACCAAACAGCTTCTGAGGGCTCCTCATACTATCACAAAAAATATAATCTAATTAAATACGATTTGATATTAAAATTGGCTAATCTCAAGGTTTTTTCAACTTAGTTCCAAATGTTTACCATAGCACTAAAAACCAAGAGTTTAATGAGGAAAAAAATAACTATTTAAAATACACTTTTGGATCTTGACTATAGAGAACACACTGATGGTACCAGAGCGGAAGTTGGTGGGGGGATGGGGTAAATCTGTGATGGGGATGAAGGCTGCACCTGTCGTGATGAACACCCAGTGTTGTATAGAATTGTTGAAGCACTATGTCGTACACCCGAAATTAATATAACACTGTATGTTAACAAACTGGAATTTAAATAAAAACTTAAAAAAATAAAATAAAATAACACTTTTGGTATAGAGAAAACATGGTACATTGTAAGATATTATAGCAGAAGGTATAAAAGTCCATTTCTGTTAACCCAGAGATAATTAGGTAATGACAAAATTGCCTACATAAGGGGAATTAAGAGATGTGCTCATTTCAATCCATTGCTGAAATGAAAGATTTCTTATGTGTAGAATAGTCGTTTGTGTAGAAAAAAAAAAGTGTATTTATTCATTAGGTAAGTACAGAAAAGAAAATAATTACTACTGAAGCAAAAAATAACTTAAGTATATTTTAAACCTGTATGAGCTGTGTCATTCCCCATACAGTTTTCAAATATTTTTTTTTGCCTCTATTTCAATTTTCTTCTATCATTTCAAATTATAATTATAAAAAGAGAGCAATGCTTAGTGGTTAGCATAATGTGATATCATGATGCAATAATTAACAGAGGAATTTGAAGACTTGAGATAAAAAGAAATCTAAGGCACAATCTTTTAGTAATAAGTGTCATTACTCAGATTGGGCTCATACCAGTTTTAAGTTCAGGGATGCAGGACACAAAAAAGGATATATGACCTATATTTATCAAATGCTTCTAGGTGCCAGGTACTTTGCTAATTGATGAAAATTAAAGACTAATACACAGTGTGTATCTTTATCAAAGGGAGGATGAGAACAATAAAATAAAATAATTGATTGATTACGGCTAGAATTAATGCTTCAAAAGAAAAGCATGGGGTACAAAAAGAGACTATAACTAGAAGGTCTGATGTTTGAACAATAATGGAAGGCTTTCCTCAGAAAATTGAAAGGTAAAGGAGTAAACCAGGTATAATAATGAGGAGAAGATATTCCAGCCAGGGAAAACTGCATCTTGAGAGATCTTAGCACATGAGAAGAAAAGAAAAAGGGACAGTGTGGTTGGTACATAAAAATCCACAAAGAATTTTTCAGTTTACCCTAGATCGGTGCAAAATGATTCAAGTGTGAAACAGGAAGGTGACATGAGGATTTCCTATATTAACTCAATCAGTTGTTCACCACCAAAGCTGCTAGGGAATTGACCAAAAGTCTGATTTCCAGTGACAAGAGAAATCAGACAAAAATAGACTTAATTATAAGCTAATGTTCAGGATGACTTAATCCCACAGATAAGATATGGTTATAAGAATACTTATTTATTCTGCTGATATTCAAATTGAATCTGTGATAAACATAGAAATCCTAGGCTTGGTTCACTGTAAATCAGGACCCAAGTCAGTGAAAGGGAATGTGAAAAACATGATTTGCCAAGTCCTGGGGATAAGGGTTTGCAAAGGGTGGACTAGATTGGAAGGCCCTGGAAGAAAACACTTACTCTCGCCTTTTTAACCTGTAGATGCACCCACATCATTTGGCTCATGCCCTCTTTCTCAAATCTCTCCAACCTCTGCTTCTTCGACTTCCTGGTTCCCTGGTAAGAACCCGTATGATTACATTGGGCCCACCCAAATAATCCAGAATAATTTCCCCTGTCTCAAGATCCTTCACTTGCTCACATCTGCAAATTCCCTTTTGTCATACTGTGAAAATTAAATATATATATATTATATATATATATTTATAAATTTATATTATATATATATAATATATATATAATATATTTGGTCTTTGCCCCCAGTTCTTGGTCCATAGTTCCTAAAACCCTTGGAATCTTTAGAGTTAAAAGATTGTAGTTCTATGCTAATGAGATGACTGGTAGCCTGAGGGCCATACAGAGCTTCAGGATAGGAGCTGGTCACCAGAAAGACTGAGGCATGTGTACCAGAGTTCTCCAGAAAAGAACACAGAAAATGTTCATATATATGCACACATATACAGACACATATATATACATACAGTACGCAAACAGCCCCTGACTTACAATTTTTTCACTTTATGATGGTGCAAAGCTGTCACACATTATGTAGAGACCATACTTCAAAATTTGCATTTTGCGTTTTTCACAAGCTAGCAATATGTGGTATAATAATCTCTCATGATCTTGGGTAGCAGCAACAAGCCACAGCTTCCAGTTAGCCAGACCATCAGGAAGGTAAACAACCAATATACTGACAGCCGTTTAGTTTTTCACTTTCAGTACAGTGCTCAATAAATTGTATGAGATATTCAACACTTTGTTATAAAATGGGCTTTGTATTAGAGGATTTTGCTCAACTGTAGGCTCACGTAAGTGTTCTGAGCACATTTAAAATAGGCTCGGTTAAACAATAACGTTTAGTAGGTTAAGTGTATTAAATTCATTTTCGACTTAGTATATTTTCAACTGAAGATGAGTTATTGGGACATTACCCTATAGCAAGTTGAGGAAGATCTGTATATAAAGGGAGATTTATTGTAGAAATTGGCTCGCACAGTTACAGAGGCTGAGAAGTCCCACAGCTTGCCATCTGCAGGCTAGAGAACCAGAAAAGCTGGTGGTACAATTTAGTTTGTGTACAAAGTCCTGAGAACCAGGGTCTTCAATGTCCCAGGTCAGAAAAAGATGGACATCCCAGCTGGAGAAAGAGAGAATTCACCCCTCCTTAACCTTTGTGTTCTGTTTTGGCCCTCAGTGGATTGGATGATGCCCACTCACATTACGAGCAATAGGTCTGCACTCTACTGAATAAAAGGCTTCTCTCTTCCAGAAACACCCAGAAATAATGTTTTACCAGCTATCTGGGTGAGACCAATCAAGTTGACATGTAAAATCAACCATCACAGCAGGCTAGAGGGTTGAAACTTTCAGCCCCAACCCCAAACCTCCAAGGAGAGATGAGCGGCTGGAAATCAGGTTAATCACCAACGGTCAATGATTTAATCAATCATGCCTGTGCAATACAATCCCCATAAAAATCCCAAACAACGGGGTTTAGATTGCTTCCAAGTTGATGAATGCCCGGAGGTCCCGAGAGGGTGGCATGCCCAAAGGGAGCCTGGAAAATCTATGTTCCTTCCACTATGCATCCCTTTCATTTGGCTGTTCCTGAGTTTTATCTTTTATAATAAGCTGCTAAACGTAAGTGAAGAGAGTTCCTGGGTTCTGTGAGCTATTCTAACAAATTACCAAATCTGAAGAAAGGAGGCATGTTTTGGAAACCTCTGACATTGTAGCAAGGTCAGACAAAAGGGCAGTACCTAATACTTGTGACTGGTGTCTGAAGTGACAGCAACCTTGTGAGACTGAGCCCTTAAATTTGTGGGATCTGACATTAAGTCCAGGTATTTAGTGCCAGAATTGAATTGAATTGTAGGACACCTGGTTGGTGTTTTGAGAGTTTGAGAATTGGTTATTGGTGTGGGAAAGCAAAAACAAAACAAACAAACTCCCACACATTTAGTGTCAGAAGTGCTGTGAGTAAACACAATTTACTTGTAAATTCAGATACTCACAGGTTCACCAGTTAGAACATTAACATCTTTGGGAGCCCATTATTCTGCCTACCACAATCCTCCCTTTGATCCTCCCAAATTTATGCCCATCCCACATGCAAGATACATTCATCCCATTCCAACATCCCCAAACATTTCAACCCATTACAACATCACCCTGATGTCTCAAGTATCATCTACATCTCAGCAGCTCAAAAGTCCCCAATCCCATCATGTAAAATATTTAAATCAAGGATGGGTGAGGCTCTGGGTAAAAATCCATCCTCAGACACATTCTTTGCCATCTGGGACCCTGTGCAACTCTAGAAATAAGTCATATCTTCCCAAAATAAAAGTCTGAGATGGACATAGGATAACAATTAGAGACATTCTCATTCAAAAAAGAAGAACACTAAAGGGAAAAAGGTGTGACCAGTCCCAAGTAATTTTGAAATGTAGCTGGGCAAACAACAATCGTTTTCCAGACCTGGGACTAATTCTCTACAGCCTGTGGCTTCACATGTTAGCAGCTGAGTAGTTCTTTAGCAGTCTAGAGAGGCTGAGAATTTCCAAAATCATCACGTCTTGGTTTCTTTTTACTTAACAGTTGTTCCATCAATTCGTCTCTTTCTTCTCATGTTTTATTATAAACAATACGAAAGAAAACAGGCCACACTTTCAACACTTGGCATGGAACTCTCCTAAGCTAAATGTCAAAGTTAATTGTTTTCAACTTCTGCTTTCTACTTAGCTATAGAATACTGTTTAACTAAACTTTTTGGCCCTATGTAACAAGAGTTGTCTTTCTTCTAGTTTCCAATACCATGTTTCTCATTGCTTTCTGAAGTCTCATCAACAGCACCTTGAATGTCCATATTTCCACCAAAAATCTATTTGCGATAATTTAAGTATTTTTAATATCAGATTTCTCTATAATTCTCCCCTTACTTCCCTCTGAGTCTTCACTAGCAGGGGAATCAAGATTTATATTTCTGCTAATAGTCTATTAAAGGTAATCTAGGCTGTTTCTAACATGCTCCTCAAAATTCTTCCAGCCTCTACCTATTACCCTATTCCAAAGTGGCTTCCACATTTTTAGGTGTTTATCACATCAGTACTCCATATCTGGTATCCAAATGTATATTAATTTCCTATCAGTGCTAGAACAAATTATTGCAAATTTAGTCTCTTAAGACAATACAATTTTTTTTTATCTTAAAGTTCTGGAGGCTAAGAGTTTAAAGTGGGTTTCAATGGACTAAAATCAAGGTGCGGGCAGCCCTGTGCTCCTTCTGGAGGCCCTAGGGGGGAATCCATTGCTTTGCCTTGTTCAACTTGTAGAGGCTGCCTGCATTCCTAGGATGGTGCTCCTCTCCCTTTATTGTCCTCTCCTTCTCTGATTTTCATTGTCCTGACTCCTCCTTTCACTTTATAAAGGCCTTTGTGACTGTAAGGCCTATCAGCTAACACAGGATAATTTCCCCATGTCAAGATCCTTAATCACATCAATCATCTGTGCCATTTGAGGTAATATAGTCACAGGTTCTGGGATTGAGACATGGACATCTTTGGGGATCATTTTTCTGCCTAACACAGTGACATAGGCAAATTTCTGGGAATAATAAAAATATTGACTTAAGCATACAAACCCCCCTCCCCAGAAACTAACTGAAACTAAAAACACCTTCAGCAATAGCAGAAGTGCAGAATATTTATCAACTGTACCTTCTTTCAAATAGGATAGAAAAGAGTTAATTGAAAAAGGCCTCAAAAAGCCCACTCAGACTTCATCGGATTTCATCTTCTAGATGAAGCATAGAGTTATCTTAAGGCATCGGTAGAAAGATCTAGGCAGGACACCCCAATACAGCCTGAATTAGATGAGCAAAGATGGGGAGAAAAGTTTACCTTGGGAGAAAACAGAACTGGTTCACGTGGAATCTCACTTGCTGCTGTAGGAAGGTGTGCTAGGCTGCCTGAGGGAAACAGTCACACTAAACTGAAAGATTCTCCCTAATTTATAATCAACGTAAAGCACTGAAATTCTTTTTTCTGCTATTCATTCATCCATTCATTCATACACTCATTCAACAGATACTTAATGAGTACCCCCACACCTAACCCAATTTCCTGGAAACAGCAGTGAATAAAACAGTCTCTCCTCTAATAAAACCCACATTCAGTTAGGAGGGAAAGATAATAGAAAACAAGTAAATTGTGATAGTAGCAGGTAGCACTAAATTTTATAAAGGAAAATAATGTAAAACAAGGTAGGGGGAAGGGAAGAAGGGAATTAAAGACATCTGAGCAAGAATCTTTGGGCAGAGGCCTATAAGAGAGAAAAAGAGTTAGCTGAATGGATATTTAGGGGATAGGCAGAGAGAAGAGCAGAATCAAAGCAGCTCCACACGGTATGTTCTAAAGACAGTGAGGAGCCAGTGTAGTTGAAGAAGGGAAGGCAGGGGACATTTAGAAAGTGGTAAGATTAGAAAGGTGGTCTAGGGTCTGATCATGTAGGTCAAACCTCTGGATTTTATTCTAAAGCTTTTGGAACAGGGGAGTGAAGAGATTTAATTTACATTTTAAAAGGTAGGCAGCAGTTTACCAGCGACTAGGGAGGCCTAAGAGCTGGTGAAATAACACAGATAGTAGTTTGTTGTTGCAGTAGTAAGTAGGGCAGCTTTAATTAGAACTCCACTTGTACCCTGTAATGTGGAAAGGCAAAAGAAGAACGTGATAGTGAGCTGCTAGAGAAAGGGTGGTATTCTTCTCTCACTCTGTCTACGACTTGGAGAACTCTGCCAGCTTCCTGAACAGACCCAAAGGCATCAGTGATCAAACTTGCAGGGAAGTGGGCTTCTCCATGGCAAGGTTCTCTGTAAGGTGGAGAGGCTCTTTCCCAAAAGAGAGACAGTCACACTAAAATGGAAGCAGTGTATGCAGTGGGAGTGATAGTACTAGTGGAGGCCAGGTTCCAAAAATGGCAGGGTAAAGAAAGCTAGTCAATGTCAAGGTGACTACAGGAAATTCAGTTTAAAAAAAAAAAAGACACCTAGGGCCAAGAATCCCTTCCTGGAGAGATCTTGATCCACACCTTTCCTCACCTTCCTGGAGAGGCTGGATAAACAAACTAGTAAAAGTAACTTACTCCCCCCAACGATCATGCTGAAAACTATGGAAAGAACTCTGACAGAACCCTGAAATACCTCTATTTATTTGTGTTGAATTTACAAGCAGATGTAGATCTCTTCTTTCTCATATATGAATTTTAAAAGGAGAAAAAGGGGCACATTAGGCCTTTGATTTAATTTGCATCAGAAAAGAAAAACAACACTAACACTTGGGTTTTATTTGAAATAAAGTTGAATTTAAGACAGCAGCATTGTGGAATCTCATAACCCTCTGAGAACATGTGGGTAGTTATGCCGTATTTTCCCAGAAAGCATATACAAAAAGTTCAACTTATATTTCAGGACTGTTTATTCTCATATGTAGATATTAACCACTGTGATATTCGTATAATAAAGCAATAGCCACTTATTTTCAAAGATCATGACAACGTTATCAAACCTTGCTACAGCTACGCTGAAATGAGAAATATCTAAAATTCAATGACTAAATAGGAAAGAACAAAATAAATTAATATGGTGTCAACAATGACTAAAAAATAACAACTGCAAAATGTAAGACCCATAGAAAGATATTGGTAAAGAAGCCAAAAATTTAGAAACCAGAAAGTACAAATTTTTTTTTAAAAATGTATTTATCATGGTGCTCAAACTCTCCTTCTAAAAATGTGTTCTAAGAATATATCCCAATAATAATAATAATCATTATATCAGAAAACTGTCACAGTTTATTTTTATTCATATTTCTCATTTGGTTCTGTGTTTTGGTTTTCATATTACAGATATTCAATACATTTGAGTTTGAACAATATAGGCAAGTTTCTGTTTTGAATTAAGATTAGATGAAAAGAGTATCACTCCTACCCTTACAGCAACAATAAAATAACTAGAAAATCTACAAATCCACAACTTTTCTGGAACATATCAGACAGCCGAGGTCACCAAGTGACCAATTAACCTGAAATTTAAGGAAAGATAGGCTTTCCTAAGTAGAGATAAGATGTTAGCAATGGTTTTCCTAGGTTAGACGCTGGTGGGCACTGATAAGAATTCATTTGGAATTTGTAGTGAATCACAAAAGATTGATGATAGGCTAGTAAGAGAGTACAGAACCCATGGAAACTACAGACTCGAGATAAATTTAATCCCACCTGCAGACTCTTCTCCATGAACCTCACTGGATGCTTACAAAAAAATAAACACTGGCAAGAGTTCTGAGACAGTGTTCCTCATGGTATAAACCTGAGGAGGAAGGACTATAGGTACTGCTACAAAGGCACAAATTTCAACTAGACTCTTGTCCTCCACTCTTATGGGGGGAAAAATGCTTTCAACTGTTGGTTAAAGGGCAGCAAACTCTCTTGCCCTTTGGGGCTTAGGGAAAACCTGCTGCAAATGAAATGGAGGGGGTACTGACTCTTTTTGGAGACAGGAAAGAATACATGCAGAGGTCACATCTACAGCTGAGAGTAGGGCAGAATGACTGTGAAAGCCCCACTCAAAGACTCAGGAACACAGTGGAAGAAAGAATCACTAAACATAAAGATAAATCAATAAATATTACCAAAAATAAACACAAAGGAAAAGAAATGATGCTGAAATGGAGACATAGAAAAATAAAAAATGCTAACAAGTGTGCAATTCCAATCCTTGGGTCCCATGAGTAGAAAGGAAAAGAACACTGCAAAAGAAATATCAGAACAAATAATGGCTGAGAAGTTGGCAAAATTAATTGAGATGGAGCTACAGATCCAAGCTCATAGAACACCAAATAGGGCTGATAGCAAACACACACCCATGTGATTCTCTCAATAGATGCAGGAAGAGCCCATATGCACTTACTATAAAAACTAGGAAAAGGACCATGTTTATCTGATTATGCGCAACTATAAAAATCTTAACATCTGGCATCAAATCAACAGTGAAAGATCAAATGCTTTCCTCCCAAGATCAGGAGTTAAGCAAAGATACCTGCTCTTCTCACTCCCACTCAGCATAGTACTAGAGGTTCTGGACAACGTAACAAGACAAAACATAAAAGGTGTACAGAATGGGGGGGCGCCTGGGTGGCACAGCGGTTAGGCGTCTGCCTTCGTCTCAGGGCGTGATCCCGGTGTTCTGGGATCGAGCCCCACATCAGGCTCTTCCACTGTGAGCCTGCTTCTTCCTCTCCCACTCCCCCTGCTTGTGTTCCCTCTCTCGCTGGCTGTCTCTATCTCTGTCAAATAAATAAATAAAATCTTAAAAAAAAAAAGTGTACAGAATGGGGAAAAAAGACAAAACTGTCTCTTTTTCCACACATTATGACTATTTACATACAAAATTCCAAAGCATCTACCCAAAAAAAAAAAAAATAGACACCAGAACAAATCCGTGAGTTGACAGACCACAAGATAAAAATCAGTATACAAAAATCAATCACATTTCTGCATACTGTGAATGAAAAGTTGGAAATTATGATTTAAAAATATATCATTTACCAAGCAATAAAAATATGAAAATGCTTAGATATGATTATTATAAAATATGTGTAGAGCCTGTAGGCTAAAAAGTGCAAAATCTTGATAAAACAAAAAGTCATGGAGATGAATACCATATTCATGGACTGGAAAAGTCAATATTGCTAATATATTAACTCACCTAAAACTATCCCACATACTCAATATGAAATTGCAATAAAAATTCCAGAAGTATTTTTTAGAAAAACTAAAAGAATTTATTTTAAAACTATATGAAAAGAAAAAGACACTACTATAGCCAAAAATAAATAAACACATATAAAAGAACAAATTTAGAGCACTCACACTACCTGATTTCTAAACCCACTTACACTGCAGTAGTCAAGATAATATTGGAATAGAGAATTAATAATCATGTAGATCAATGGAACAGAAGAGAAGGCCAGAAACATACCCACCTATTTATGGTCAATTGATCTTCAATAAAAATGCAAAGGCAATTAAATTTTGGTTTTGTTTTGTTTTTTTTTATTTAAATTCTAGTTAGTTTAACATATAGTGTAATATTAGTTTCAGGTGTAAACTACAGTGATTCAACACTTCCATACAATACCCAGTGCTCACCACAGCAAGTGTGCTCCTTAATCATCCCCATCACCCATTTAACCCATTTACCCCACACACACACACCTGTCCTCCTCCCCTCTGGCAACCGTCAGTTTGTTCTCCACAGTTAAGAGTCTATTTATTGGTTTACCTCCCTCTATCTCTTTTTTTTTCTTTGCTCATTTCTTTTGTTTCTTAAATTCCACATGAGTGAAATCATATGCCATTTGTCTTTCTCCTCTTGACATTTCACTTAGCATAATACTCTCTAGCTCCATCCATGTCATTGCAAATGGCAAGGTTTTATTCTAAGTAATATTCCATATATATATACCTCATCTTCTTTATCCATTCATTAGTCGATGGACATTTGGGCTCTTTCCATAATTTGGCTATTGTAGATATGCTGCTGTAAACATAAGGGTGCATGTATACCTTTGAATTAGTTATTTTTATATTCTTTGGGTTAATAGCACAATTGCTGGATCATAGGGGGGCTCTATTTCTACCATTCTGAGGAATCTCCATACTGTTTTCCAGAGTGCCTGCACCAGTTTGCATTCCCACCAACAGTGCAAGAAGCTTCCCCTTTTTCCACATCCTTGTCTCTTGTTCCTTGTGCTGTGTTTAGCCATTCTCACAGGTGTGAGGTGATATCTAATTGTAGTTTTGATTTGTGTTTCCCTGATGATCAGTGATGCTGATCAGTGATGCTGAACATCTTCTCATGTGTCTGTTGCCCATCTGTATGTCTTCTTTGGAAAAATGTCTATTCATGTCTTCTGCCCATTTTTAATGTGATTATTCATTGTATGGCTGTTGAGCTTTATAAATTCTTTAGATATTTTGCATATTAACCCTTTATCAGATATGTCATTTGAAAATATTTTCTCCCATTCAATAGGTTGCCTTTTAGTTTTGTTGATTGTTTCCTTTGCTGTGCTGAAGTTTTTTATTTTGATGAAGTCCCAGTAGTTTATTTGAGATTTGTTTCCCTTGCCCCAGGAGACATATCTAGAAAGAAGTTACTACTGCCCATGTCAAAGAGGTTACTCCTTGTGCTCTCTTCTAGGACTTTTATGGTTTCCTGTCTCACATTTAGGTTTTTAATTCACTTTGAGTTTATTTTTGTGTATGGTGAAGGGAAATAATCCAGTTTCTTTCTTTTACATGTAGCTGTCCGGTTTTCCCAACACCATTTGTTGAAGCGGCTGTCTTTTCTCCATTGCATATTCCTTCCTGTTTTGTCAAAGACTATTTGACCATATGGTTGTGAGTTCATTTCTGTGTTTTCTATTCTGCTTCTTTGATTTATGTGTCTATTTTTGTGCCAGTACCATACTGTTTTGATCACCAGAGTTTTGTAATATGACTTGGAGTCCAGAATTGTGATGCCTCCAGCTTTACTTTGCTTTTTCAAGGTTGCTTTGATTATTTGGAGTCTTTTGTGGTTCCATACAAATTTTAGGTTTGTTTGTTCTGGCTCTGTGAAAAAATGTTGTTGGTATTTTGATAGATTACATTAAATGTGTAGATTGTTTGGGGTAGTATAGTCATTTTAACAACGTCAGTTCCTCCAATCCATGAGCATGGAATGTCTTTCCATTTCTTTGTGTCATCTTAAATTTCTTTCACCAGTGTTTTTTAGTTTTCAGAGTAGAGGTCTTTCACCTCTTTGGTTAGGTTTATTTCTAGGTATCTTATTGTTTTTGCTGTAATTATAAATGGGATTGATTCTTTAATTTTTCTTTCTGCTGCTTCATTATTGGTGTGTAAAAATGCAACAGATTTCTGTGCATGTATTTTGTATCCTGCGACTTTACTGAATTTGTTTATCAGTTCTAGCAATTTTTTGGTCAAGTCTTTCAGGTTTTCTAAATGGAGTATCATGTCATAATAACGAGGGTTTTACTTCTTTGCTGATTTGGTTGCTGTTTATTTCTGTTGACTGATTGCTAAGGCTAGGACTTCCAGTACTGTGTTAAATAATAAAGGTGAGAGTGGACATCCTTGTCTTGCTCCTAACTGTAGAGGAAAAGATCTTGGTTTTTTCCCCATTGAGGGTGATATTAGCTGTGGATTTTTCATGTATGGCCTTTATTATATTGAGGTATATTCTCTATAAACCTACTTTGTTGAGGGTTTTTATCATGAATGAATGTTGTAGTTTGTCAAGTATATCTATTGAATTGATCATATGGTACTTATCCTTTCTTTTATTAATATGGTGTATCCCATTGATTGATTTAAGGTAATTAAATTACTTTAGGTAATTACTTAAGGTAATTACCATCCCAAACCATACCTCACACCTTATATAAAAATTAGTTCAAAATAAATTATAATATGAATATAGAACCTAAAATTCTAAAACTGCTAGAAGAAAACATGTGAAAATATTTGTGATCTTGAATTAGGCAAAGGTTTTATAGATACAGCACCAAAAATAGAATCCATAAAGGGGGGGAAGATAAATTGGACACTATCAAAATGAAAAATTCCCGATCTGTGGAGGTTGGTGTTATCAGAATGAAAAGACAAGACAAGCCATAGGTAAGGAAAAAATATTTGCAAATCATATACCTGATGAAGGACTTATAATCATAGTAAAGGCTCTTAAAATTCATGAATAGGAAACCAACATTTTTTTTAACAATGGGCAAAATACCTGAACTGACAATTCACACAGAATATAGATGAATAGCAAACAAGCCTGTGAAAAGTTGCTCAATGTCATTAATCGTCAGGGAAATGCAAATTAAAACTATAATAAACTGCCAGACACCTACGGTAATGAATAAAATTTTTAAACAAGCAATTCTAAGTACTGACAAGGATGTTGAATAACTGACCTCTCATACATTGCAAAATGCTACAATCACTTTGTAAAACACTTTAGCGGTATCTTATAAAATTGAAAACATACTTATCAAACTTTCCACTTTTATGCATTTATCCAAGTGAAATAACAACTTCTGTTCACAAAAAAAACCACAACTGTTTGAAAATGATCTTATTCATGAATCGAAAGCAACCCATATGTTCCTCAACTACAGTGTGGAGTGGGGGTATACAATGGAATGCACTCAGCAATAATGGAGAATGAGCTACCAATACACATCACGATATAAGTCAATCTCAAATGAATTGTGCTAAGTAAGAGAAGCTCGGTGCAAGGCAGCATACTACATCATTCCATTTACATGTCATGCTTTCAAAAGCACAACTGTAGGCAAAAGTAGATGAGTGTACGTCAGAGCTGGAAGCGGGGAGTGAGGGGTTAAGGTTGCCTCTGAGGAGTTTATTGGGGTAATGGAACTGTTCTAAATCATAATTATTTGTGGTGGTTAACAGACTGTATATGTATGCCAAAACTCTCAGAATTTTACATTTAAAAACCTAAATTTTGCTCTATGTAAACATATCTTAATTAAAAACAGAACAAATTAAATACTGAAAAAAGCCCAATAAACTATCTTAATAATAAAATCAGAAATATGAATAAAAATGCATGTGGTAGAGATTCAAATCATTTAATTTTTTCCAGTAAAATTTAAGAATAATCTAAATATTCACCAGGTAGAAAATATCAAAAGGTAAGGCATAAAACAAATTAAAAAAAATTTTTTTAAATGAAAATAAAAACAATTACAAGAAAAATTCTAAAAGTATGTTGAGAAACACACTCGTAGTGTCAATGGTATAGCAAAATACTTGAATATTTTGTACCATGACTGTAATCTTTCTGTACTAACTCTTAAGGGTTTATAACAACTTAAATATTTTTATCTTACCCCTGTGCAAAATTTAGAAGTTTCTAGTAAAGAAACTACATCCATTTGCAATGTGACGTCAAAGGAGCCTCACTGTGTCTGTGTTGAGAGATTGGGTAGGTCAGAATAATTTCACTTAGAGGATGTTCAGAAAAACAGACTGGCATTGCAACCAGTGCGAGCTGCAATTTCAATGGAGAGGCACCTTTGCTCAGAAGACCCACTCTGATTCAGAGACCACTTCTCCGTTTGTTTCACGGTGACTTGTATGCTAGAAGTAGTAATATTTTGGTTGGCTTTAACCAAAATTAAACCAGACGGGTAGGTTTAAAGGTAGTTGATGCTGAATGGGGACAGGCAGGTTGACCTCAATCCCATTGCCAGCTCTACCACACATTAATCACACAACCACAAAGAGATTACTTGGCTTCTTTAAGTTTTTATTTTATGATTTAAGAGATGGAGATTAGAAAAAGAACAGAATGGAAGTTCTCGTTTATTTATTTGTTGTCAAATTCTATCTACTGTGTCTACGTTGTATCTATCATGGCATGCACTTGAGCTAGAAAAATCAGCAAGAATTCTCTAAAACTTTTTGCAGCTGGGCAGAAAGCACATTCATCAAGTGATAAAATTAATAAGCATATAAATACTCTAAAGAAACTCAAAATATCATAGAAAATATCATAGAAAAGAGGCTCTGCTCTAGACTGGGCTGTAGAATGAGGAGGAGGGAAGATTTTCTCTGAAGAAATGATGTTTGAGCTGAAATGGCAAGCAAAGAAAGAGCCTGTAAATGGCATGTTACCTGCCATTAGTTACGTGCTCAATAAAAATGTCTTATTTTGTGCAAGAAAAAGAAGCAATCAGCCTACAGCATTAATGAATCACCTGTGAGGTTTGGGTAACCCTGGAGGGGCTGGCTCAGAAAGAGCGGCAGCTTCTGTTGTAACTCTCAGACGCAGGTGGAACGTTCGGTTCTAAGGAACGGTTGCCAGCGCTCATTGGAGACGACTTTTCCTGAATACTGAGGCTAACTGCTTGCCTGACTCCCTCCTCTTTCAAGCCATGCAAAGCTTTTAGTGAAAGAAATTTCTCACCACCTAACCAGGTACAATCAATATGATCCACATCACTTTCCACTGTGAGGCCTATAAAAATAGAATCTGAAATTCAGCCTCAGGACTCTGGGGAAGAGAAGCACACATAAGTAAAGGAAACTGTTTCACTTTGAATTCTGATACCTGACATTTGGACCTGAAGAGTCAGTGGAAATGACAGAAAAGTAAAATAATGCAAGACAGGAGAGCCACATAGGGAAATGATGTCACAAGATTTTTCCTATTTATTTCCCTTCTTTTTAAACTTTGACCTGAAGGTTATAAGAAGACTTCTCAGAGCTTTTTAATACAATTTTCTGTGGGTGAGGAACTTACAGGAAATGCTTATCTTTGGAATGCTCATCCCTGGAACACTTTGAACAAACCAGGATTGGAAGAATTATTCCTCCTCTTTATCTGCCAGTGTCTGTGCTCTCTGTGGGAAGAGGCCCTTCTTCCAGAATCAGAATCAGGGCAGGAGGACAAAACAGAAAGCCAATACTGAGCAGTTTGGTATATTTGTTTCATTTCCCTAGGGTTTCCCTCAAAATGAGTAAAAGTGTCAGGTAACCTTCACTATCACCTTCTAAATGACCCTAATCCTTAGGTGTTTTTTATCTTTACATAAAGGAGAAATTTGTCTCCTGGTAACTTAGCTATAAAAATATATAGCTTTAGATGAGTTGGAATAAATCTTATAGAGAATCTAGTTCACTACCCACTTTTTGAGGATGAGATCATGGAGACCTACATAGATTCTGTGATTTTCTCAATGCATCACTTTTAGTGTCATGGACTTAAAACCTAACCAGATGCTGGTGGGGTCAGGGGGAGGGAAGGGGACTCACTGGTCTATTACACTATCCTCTGGCTAATAGCCCGTGTTTTAAATGGTGATCTGTCCAATAACTCAGACCATGTTAATTGGTTCTTCAGAAGATATCTTCCAAATACATTTAGTTCTCTCCATGCTTTAGCTTGGTTTCTCTAAGCATTCTTCATATGCTCTGTTCTATATCCTGAGACAGATTGTTTGTAGGAGATTGTATTTCCCAAAGGTGTCTGCCTCGTACCTCCCATCCTACATGCTCTTCTACAATGTGACCTTGTTATCTTCCTCCTCAAGAGGGGCTCTGTGTTTCCTCCCCTTCAATTTGGGCATGGTTTTGACAGCTTCATCACAGATATGAGCCTGTGACTACCAAAGTTGGGTCATAAAGTGCATTTAGTCTCACCAAAGAAGACAACACAGCAAATAAGCCTATCAAAGATGCTCCACATCATATGTCATCAGCAAAATGCAAATTAAAGCAACAATCACCTACCACCCATTTATCAGTTTGGCCAATATTCAGTCCACCAACAATACCAAGAGCTGACAAGGATGTGGAGCAATAGGAAATCTCATTCATTGTTGATGGGAATGCAAGCTGGTAGGGCTACTTTTGAAGACAGTTTGGCAGCTTCTCAGGAAACTGAACATACTCTACCATATGATCCAGCAATTGCACTCCTTCGTATTTACCCAAAGGAGTTGAAAACTTATGTCCACACAAAAACCCATATAGCGATGTCTATAGCCTCTTTATTCATAACTACCAAGGCTTGGAAGCAGCCAAGATGCCTTTCAGTAGATGGATGGGTAAATAAACTGCAGCACATCCAGACAAAGGGATTTTATTCAGTGCTAAGAAGAAATGAGTTATTAAGTCATGAAAAGATGTGGAGGAATCCTAAATGCATATTGTTAAGTGAAAGAAGCCAGTCTGAAAAGGTTACACACTGCATGATCCCAACTCTATGACATTCTAGGAAAGAAAAAATTATGGAAACAATTAAAAAATATATTAATGGGATATATTAGGGAGAGAAATGAATAGGCACAGCACAGAGGGTTCTTACGGCAGTACAACTATTCTGTATGATGCTGCAATGGTGGGTACGTCTCAAGTCCCATGGCATGTAGAACACCAAGAGTTAACCTTAATGTGAACTATGGACTTCAGATGATAATATGTCAATATAGGCTCATCAATGGTAACAAATGCACCCGTCTGTTGGAATATTGGTAGTGTGGTTGGGAAAGGCTGTGGGTGAGTGAGGGCAGGGGTATATGGGAACTCTATAGTTTCTGCAAAATTTTTCTGTGAACCTAAAACTGCTCTAAAAAGTAAAGTGTATATGTATATATATATATATATATATATATATATATATATATATATATTTTTTTTTTTTTTTTCCCCTTAAGCAACGTGTCTTCCACCTGAGTGCCTCTCTCTCTGAGTGATTGTTTTTGGAGCTTTGAGCCACAGTGTAGGAAGCCATATTGTAAGGAAGCTTCAGGGTTTCCCCATTCAGGGAGAGATCTGTTCCTACTGTGGACAAACCCGAGTTACTGCTCTCTGTTTTAGCTACACTGGGATTCAACCACACCCTCCTCTCTTCCCAGTCTTGCCTCCCAGGTCTGCTGGAGGCTCAGAAGTTTATCTCCCCACTTTAATGTAAAAAAAGTTTGTTTCATTCTCCTTCTCCTGGTTCTACACTAACATGGGCTCTGGATACTTTTATTTACCCTCCCTGCTGATTTATATGACCTTTCCCAGGATGATCTGGAGAGATCTTACTCATACAAAAACCACATATGTTACGTCTCTTAGGTTTAATTCTTTCATGTAACTGAAAATTCATCTGCCATCATTTGATCTAGTAATTTTATTTCTATGAAATGAAACTAAAGAAAAGTATGGAATTCAAATAAAAGTTTATGTACAAGACACTAATGAAAATAATAATTATAATAGCAAACTTAGAAATAAAACTGTCCAAATAAATGAAAATAACTTACTTACATAGCCATATTCTAGAATGTTTTAGCTTTTATAAATTATGTTTCTGATGAATAATAATGTGGGGAAACATTCTTAATTGGAAAATTATGACACAAAATTGAATATCCAATGTAACTTTCTTAATTGGAACATTCTTAATTGGAAAATTATGACACAAAATTGTATATACAATATAACTTTGCTGTTGGTAATTGTGCATGAAAATACATGTAAAAAAGGCAAGAGGGTAATACTCAAGGCACAAACAATGGTGGGATGGTGGGAGATTATGTTTGTTTACGTATTTCTATACATTTGAAAAAAAAATCCTTCAATGAGTATACACGTTTTTCTGTACTTCTTTTTGTACTTCAAAAAAATGTATGTTAGGTCTTTTTAGAAGTTAGAAAAATTCAAAAAGGTGACAATAACAAAAAATGGGAACACCAACAAAAAAAATTTCATAAACCAAAAATAGTCCATTAGAATGCAATAAAGGAACAAATCTAGTTCATAGCAGCAAGTAAAAAGCTTTTTAAAATCAAGTAATAAAGTTAACTGGAATCATCTACTACCAGAAATTACAAAGCTTTACAGTGGAACATAAAGGAATATGTAAATTTTGAAAAACTGGAGTTATTTACTATGTTTGTAGCTAAAATCTCAAAAATTACAAGTATGCATTTCTTCCTAAATTCACCCATAAATGTTATGCACTCACATCTATGTATGTTTATATCCATAAAGCTAAGGTCACAGAAGATTTTGTAAGAGTATAAAGTTCAAAAAAATAAGAAATCTGGAAAGAAATTCAGCCATTTTTGATAGTTAAATATATTCAGTAGATTCATTAATTAAATGAGCTGCTGGCATAAATAAACATCAATGGAAATAAAGGTGAATAAAACAAGAAAAGAATAAATATAAAAATTTTGTAATTATGAAAACAGCATTTTAAATCAGTGGGGAAATTATGGACTACAGTGCCAGTAGTTTGGAAACAAATGGACATTTTTTCAGAAAAGTAAAAAATAAAGGTGGGTTACAGGACCTTTGTTTTTGAAGTAGTAGCTGGTGTTACCCCTTCTTTTCTTAGAAATTTCTACTTGGGAGAAAAAAAGGGGGGGAGGAGAATGAACAGAAAGCAGACTCTATTTTCAATCATACGGGCTATATCTTCATTAACACCAATTCAAAAACAGGAGGATGTGCTACCAGATGAAGTTATGATCAGGTGGGAGTGTGGCAAGATTTTAAGAGCAAAGACCTTTAACACAAATTTCAGAAAGAGTTGGCCAGGTCAATAAATTCATATCTGGACCAATAGGAATAGAGATGAAGTGTAAAATGGCAGCAGGATATTACCTGGGAGCCCCATAATTATAGTTATGAAGAATATTTTACTGCAGATGGCAGTAGGGTATCCTCTGATTTTCACCAAGCCATGGTGCACACTGGTGGGACCTGCCACTGACTTCCAAACCCTTGATTACTCTCAACAGAGTCAGATCATTGCCAGTGACCCAACACAGGAAAGTGGGGTAGGGAGGTAACTCTCCAAGAAAGAGTAAAACAGAGCATCCAAGAAGTCCCCAAGGCAGTGTCTTTTATCTCTAGTAACAGATCTAGAACCCAGGTTACATAAGTCCTACGCCTTCTGAGATTATACCATCATACCAACTGCCCATCCCAATCACTGGTATCCTGACCTCACATGTAGATGGGAAGTCACATTTCACTCCCTCCTTTGGAAAGTGGCTCCCCCCCTACCTCTCTATTGGAGGGATGCCACCCAAATCTTCCTTGCGTGTTTTTGTTATCAACCCCGCCCGTGGAGAAAGAGAGTGAGAAAGAGAGAGACAGGGAAAGGGCGAGAAGTTAAATCTCTTAAGTTAAAAGGAAATATTTTGAAATAAATGTCATAAACACATATCCAATTAAGAACTTTTCTCCTGAATTCAATTATATTAAAATTTTAAAATCTAATTTGGAAATTTAAAAAGATATTACATAAGTCATTAAACCATAACACTTGTTAAAATAAGTCTTTAGAAGTGCTTTCTTTTGGAAATAGGGCTAGTCACCTTTTCTTCTGGTGCTGTGGTAGCCAGCAAAGTGAAGAGACTAGTCCACCAGAGCTAACTCTTATATACTAACTCCTTGTTGGCAAGCATTAGGGTCCTTACTACTCCAGCTGAATTATGTCTGAATGTGATTCAGCTGAGTGTGACATGCTGTTATTTGAATCATTTGATAATTTAATCAGAGAAAGAAGGGAAGTGCTCTCCTGGGATATCTGCCCAATAAGTACCATCTCTAAACTCAAAGCGCCAGGACAGTTCCCAGCATTTTGCACAATTTCAAGTTAATCTTTTATTTATTTATTTTTTTTATTAATAATGATTTTTTATTATATTATGTTAGTCACCATACAGTACATCCCCGGTTTTCGATGTAAGGCTCGATGATTCATTAGTTGTGTATAACACCCAGTGCACCATGCAATATGTGCCCTCCTTACTACCCATCACCGGTCTATCCCATTCCCCCACCCCCCTCCCCTCTGTAGCCCTCAGTTTGTTTCTCATAGTCCATAGTCTCTCATGTTCCATTCCCCCTTCTGATTACCCCCCCTTTCTTTATCCCTTTCTTCCCCTACTGATCATTCTAGTTCTTATGTTCCATAGATGAGAGAAATCATATGATACTTGTCTTTCTCTGCTTGACTTATTTCACTAAGCATTATCTCCTCCAGTGCCGTCCATGTTGTAGCAAATGTTGAGAACTCATTCTTTCTGATTGCTGAGTAATATTCCATTGTATATATGGACCACAACTTCTTAATCCAGTCACCTGTTGCAGGGCATCTCGGCTCCTTCCACGATTTAGCTATTGTGGACATTGCTGCTATGAACATTGGGGTGCATATGGCCCTTCTCTTCACTACGTCTGTATCTTTGGGGTAAACACCCAGTAGTGCAATGGCTGGATCATAGGGTAGCTCAATTTTTAACTTTTTAAGGGACCTCCACACGGTTTTCCAGAGTGGCTGTACCAACTTGCATTCCCACCAACAATGTAGGAGGGATCCCCTTTCTCCACATCCTCTCCAACAATTGTTGTTTCTTGCCTTGTCTATTTTTGCCATTCTATCAAGTTAATCTTTTAAACATTCAGTGATGTAAATGTATTTCAAAGGCATCCCTGAGGTATAAGACACCAGATCTTCCTGGTAAATCCCAGGAATGTGGTACGTTGAGTATATTAGATGATTTTAAATTAATTTTTTATTTTTATTTTTTTAAAGATTTTATTTATTTATTTGAGAGAGAGCACAGAGAGCACAAGCAGGTGGGGGGAAGGGGGCAGAGGCAGAGGGAGAAGCAGACGCCCTGCTGAGTAGGGAGCCTGGCTCAAGGCTTGATCCCAGTACCCTGAGATCTCAATCAGAGCTGAAGTCAGACACTTAACCGACTGAGCCACCCAGGCACCCTGATGATTTTAAATTTATTAACCGTAAAAATACAACCTTGAAGATTTTAGGCAACTTACGAAATAATTAAAAATAAGACATTATAGAATGTGAGCATAAAAAAATTCAACTAACATGACATTAGACAATTATGGTTAAGAAATTAAAGTATGTGAATACATACCAATAAATATGCTGTATACATTATTTTGAATGTTCAGCGAATTAATATAGAGACAATTATTGTTTTGCTTAACTAGGCAGGGATATATGTTGCTTTTATGAAATTATTTTTAAAAATTTGTAAATTTGACAATATAATAAAACTATCCATTAATAAATAAATATAACAAAAATTTTATAATTTTAATCATTTTTAGAGTTGTTTCTTACTCGAAAGGTTTCCATTTTGGACAATAAATTTTGGTTACCTTATACATAGATTACCTTCTAATAAGTATTTCACTAATACGATAATAAATATAAGTTGAATTAATAGATCAATAATATGTTCCCCTATTACCAACTCTACTAAAATTTTGCATTTCCTGCTTATTCACCTTCCCTCTTCTTTTAGCAGATGGCTTTGGTCCTTTCTAGGAGTAAGCCTGGTTAGAAGGACTTTCTCCTAGACAGATAATGTATTTCCTTTCTTGTAAATCACTGTGTTTAGAATAAGACTGTTATTTCTCCACAGTTATGTCTCAAGACCTTAAGACGTTCGTAAGAGACTCACCTCCCAGAAGTAGAACAAATGACTTGCCTAAAGGCAGTGAAGTATGATGGTTAAGAACATGAATTCTGGGTCATGTTCTAAGTGTGTATCTTGATCAGAGAGTATTTGCTGATCAGTCTTGGTATGCTATTTCAATCCCTAAACCTGGGTTTCCTCTTCTCTGATAGAGATAATAATAGTGCCTACCTCTAACTGTTGTTGAAGGATTAAAGGAGATATTTGAAATATTGTAAATACAATATATTGCAAAAATTTTGATAAATATAGTTATTTAATATTGCATATTTGACCAAAAATACAATCTATCTACCAAAACAAAACAAAACAGAACATTTTGATTCACACTTAACGAAAAGAGAACAAAATGATAAGGAAATGTCCGTTTATAGGGAAAAAGTTTCAGTAGGAGGAAAAGCGACATTAGAAGGGTAGTAAACTCTTGAGGAATCACCAAGAGAATCACTATTTTCATCTGCTCAGGCTGCCATAACAAATACCACAAACTGGAAAAAAAAAATTCACATAGTCCGGAAACTGGTGGTCCTAGAGCAGGGTGCCAGCATGGTCACGTTCTCGAGAAGGTCCCTCCCTGGCTGGTAGGACAGCAGCGTATTCACTGCGTGCTCTGTCCTTAGGGTGTGCAAGGGGGGAGTTCTGGTCCTCTTTCTCTCCTTATAATGTCATTAACCCTATTGAATCAAGGCTTCACCCTATGACCTCATCTATCCAAAACCACATCTGAAAAGGAAATATCTCCACATATAGCCCCATTTGGGATTAGGGTTTCAATTTATGAATTTTTAAGGGATACAAACATTCAATTCATAATAGTTACCATTGGGAATTTTTCGAGACATAAAGCAAAATCAATTTTACATATTTAGTATTTGTCTAGATCTGACTAGACAGGCATTGAGCAAACACCCTGAAACAGGTATAATCTGGTTTCCCTATTGTACCTTTAGAAAGACTAAAGATTGCATGACCAATTTGGAATACCAGGGTGTAGATCCTAACAAGAAATCAGATACACACGGGAGTCAAAGCCCTCAGAAGAGGAACATGGTGATGGTATGTGAATACGGATCTTGCTGAAGGCGTTGATACAAAGGAGTGATCCATGATTCAGCAGCATGAGCACAGACTAGTAGCCAGTTAGAAATGCAAAACCAGAGAAATGTCAAATTACACAGAAATCTTGAGCATGATTGGAAGAGAGAAAACTTGGTCAAAAATAATGGACAAAGCCCCTGAAGTTCATTGGTCTGCAGGACTGAAATTTGGGCTGTGTGACTTACACTTAAGTGGTCTTTACATTTTACCAGCAAAATGCTAATAATCTCAACACACTACAAAAATGAAAAAGAACCCGGCAAATGTATAAAACACCAATGTACAAAAATAGAATTATATATTAAAGTATAAGTGATGTCAAATACATTTTTCAGAACTTATTTTCCTCCTTTTGTTTCTTAGATACCGAGATCCCTACTAATAAGGAGCACTCGTTTGAAATTTAGTACTTCCTTCATTTTACTTTTTTTTAAATTTTTGAGGCATAATTGACAAAATTTTATGTGTTTGAAGTGTTCAATATGATGATTTGATATACATATGCTTTGTGGAATGACTACCAAGATCAAGATAATTAACACTTTGTTACCCCACATACTTAACTCTTTTTGCTTGTGTGGTAAGAGTGTTTAAGATCTCCCCACAGCAACCTTCAGGTCTGCAATACCACAAAGTACAGTCACCATGCTGCACGTTACGTCCTCAGAACTTATTCTTCTTGTAACTGAAAATCTGTCCTCTTTTCTCATCCCCCCCCCCAGTCCCTGGCAACCACTATTTCATTCTCTCTGTCTGTGAACTTGACGTGTGTTTTTTTCCTATGATTTTATTTATTTGTTTGACAGAGAGAGAGAGCACAAGCAAGGGGAGTGAGCGGCAGGCAGAGGGAGAGGGAGAAGCAGGCTCCCCGCTGAGCAGGGACCCCCCCCCCCCATGCAGGACTCCATCCCAGGACCCTGGGATCATGACCTGAGCTGAAGGCAGATGCTTAACGACTAAGCCATCCAGGTGCCCCAGGCGTTGTGTTGTTTTGTTTTGTTTCGTTTTTTAGTTACACGTATAAGTGAGATCCTACAGCATTTGTCTTTCTCTGCCTGGCATAATTTACTTAGCATAATGTCCTCCAGGTTCATCCATGTTGCTGCAAATAACAAGATTTCTTTCTTCCTTTTTGCTGATTATAGTATATACATTGTGTGTCTGTGTGTGTATAATTATGTAATACCCGTTTTTTTAATTGGATAGATTTGACATGTTTATATATTATAAATTTAAGGTGTACAGCATGTTACTTTGATACATTTATATATTATAATATAATTGCCATTGAAGCAATATTTATCATATTACATCATTTAAATACAATATTACTATCCATATTCATTATACTCTACTGTGCATTAGATCCCTACAGCTTATTTATTACTCACTACAGCTTGTATCCTTAAATACTACCAATCTTATACCCCCACCCACCATTCCCTGGTAACCACCATTTTATTCTCTGGTTTTTTTTCTTAAAGGTTTAACTTTTTTGGATTCTATATATAATGATATCACACAGTACTTGTCTTTCTCTGACTTATCTCATATAGCATAATGTGCTCACAGTTCATCCACGTTGTCTCAAATGACAGGATATGCTCCTTTCTCATGCCTAAACAGCATTTCACTGTGCATATACACCATACACCACATATTTTTTATCCATGCAATCATTGATGGGTATTTTCCACATCTTGGCTATTGCAATGCTGTGATAAACAAGGGTATGCAAATATCTTATTGAAATCCTGTTTTTATTTCCTTTGGATATATAACCAGAAGTGGAATTGCTGGATTGAATGGTAGATTTATTTTTAATTTTTTGAGAAACCTCTATATTGCTTTCCATAGTGGTTGGACTAATATACATTCCCACCAACAAGTGTATAAGGATTCCCTTTTCACCAATCCTCACCAGCACTAGTCTCTTGTCTTCTTGATGATAGCTATTCTGATAGGCATGAGGTAATCTCTTCGTGGTTTTGATTTACATTTCCCTAGTAATTAGTGGTGTTGAGTACCTTTTCATGTGCTTGTTGGCCATTTTGACATCCTTTTTAGAAAAATGTCTATTTAGTTCTTCTGCCCATTTTTTAATCGGATTGTTTGTTGTTGTTGTTTTGTTTTGTTTTTCTATTAAGTTGTGTTAGTTCTTTATATATTTTGAATATTAACCCTTTATTTGGTATATGGTTTGAAAAGATACTCTCCCATTTTGCAGGCTGCTTTTCATTCTGGTAGCTGTTTCTTTTGCAGTGTAGAAACTTTTGAGTTTGATATAGTCCCATTTCTTGGTTTTTGCTATTGTTCTTTAGACTTTTGGCGTAATATCCAAAAACTTGTTGCCAGGACCAATATCAATGAGTTTCTTCCATGTGTTTTCTTCCAGGAGTTTATGGTAGAGGTACTACATTTAAGTCTTTGAGGCATTTTGAGTTAATTTTTGTTATTGGTGTGAGATAGGGGTCCAATTCCATTATTCTGCATGTGTTTCTCCAGTTTTTTTTAGCATCATTTGTTGAAGAGAATATCCTTCCCTGTCTGTGTATACTTGGCTCCCTTGTCCAATATTAGGATTGAATTCTGGGCTTTCTGTTTTGTTCTCTTGGTCTATGTTTGTATTTTTGTACCAGTACCATGGTGTTTTTATTACCTTGGCTTTATAGTATAGTTTGAAATCAGGAAGCATGATACCTTCAGCTTTGTTCCTTTTTATCAGGATTGCTTTGGCTATCTGGGGTCTTTGGGGGTTTCATACTAATTTTAGAATTGTTTCTTCTATTTCTGTGAAGAATGCCTTTGGTATTTTAATGGAAATTGCATTGAATCTGTAGATGGCTTTAGATAACATGGCCATTTTAACAATATAAATTCTTCCAATCCGTGGACATAGAGATGTCTTTCCATTTCATTGATTTTGTGCAGAGAAGTTTTGTAGTTTTTACTGTACAGATCTTTTACTTCTTTGGTTAAGTTTATTCTTAAATACTTTACTGTTTTTTTGATGTTATTGTGATTGGGATAGTTTTCTTTATTTCTTTTTCTTATGTTTCATCATTAGCGTAAAGGAATGCCACTGATTTCTGTAAGCTGATTTTGTAACCTGCCACTTTCCTGAAATCATTGATTAATTCCAACAGTTTTTTCACTGTTTGGGATCTTCTATAGACAAGATCATACCATCAGCAAATAGCAGCAATTTTACTTTTTTCCTTCCTGATTTGGATGCCTTGTATTTCTTTGTCTTGCCTAATTGCTCTGGCTAGGATTTTCAGTACTATATTGAATAGGAGCGGTGAGAGTGGGCCACGTTGTCCCCTTCCTGATCTCAGAGGAAACTCATTTTTTTCTTCATTGAGTGTAACGTTAGCTGTGGATTTTTTTATTATGTTGAAGTTATGTTCTTTCTATACCTAATTTGTTAAGGGTTTCTATCATGAAAAAGGATGTTGTATTTTGTCAAATACAAACAAAATACCAATACTATCACAAATTAATCTTGTACATATATAAGAAGAAAAATATAAACAAAATAAATTTATTAACATATTCCTAAACTTCTTCGTCATTGGAAGTTTCTGAATAATTTTACACATAATATTATTGGTAGCCTCATGATTCCACATAATACTGTCCTTTGTGTTACCAAGAGCAGTTGTCATGGAACATTCATGAAAGTGGTTCACTATTATCTCTGGGAAATTTTTCAAGCCACTGACACCCTTCTGCAAGTGTTGATGCTCTCACCTTCTGGTGTCTAACAAATAATCACTGGGACTCGTACTCCTTCCTGAAATGGTTCTTAAAAGTTTTACTGCCTGAAACACTATAGCTGACTTGTCATGTCACCAGGAAGAAGAACAAGCTGGGTATATGCTGGATCAGTGGTCCTTTCTGGCAAACAGACATTATAAGCCCCATATTGCAAGATGCATAATCTCTTCACAGATGCAAAAATACTTACAAACTGAGTGCCTATATAGCTTATTTCTTTCATCCTTTCTTTCTCTTTTTCCTCCTTCCCTGTTTTCATTTCTTCTTTCCTGATCCTTTCTTCCTTTCCTACTTCTTTCCTTCCTTTTTAAAAATTAATTCTTTCAGTCTAAATCTTTTCTCCCTCTCACCTTAACTTTGTATGAAAACCAGCTCAATGAGAAAAGCACAGAAGAAGGAGTTTGAAGGGAAAATAGGCACAGACTTTTTAAATTTGCTTTGCATTTTTATAGAATGGTAGCTTTGAGGATTCAATAATACAGAAAACACAGCAAGCTGCCCATTCCAGGAGAATACTGCTGCACTTGGAAGTCTTTTAGAGACTTGTAAATTATATTATTTAGAATCTGTAGGGACTCATGAACACATGGAAGGAGATAGAAATGTTATACAAATCGCCATTCTCTGAAATAGGAAGAACCTAGGTTTATTTCCTCATTTTTACAATTATAGGAAGTAGCACATAGTGGGCATGTTATTGGACAAAACTTAAGAACCTGTTTATGCGTATACAGTTTGACATAATGAGAGACTAGAGGATTTTTAAATTTTAGCAATAAAAAAAAAAAAACAGAAGCAGTTTTGTATTTCCTTGTTGCACAGCCCAGCTTCATATCCTTTGGGTATACTAAAAGTCCCTGTCCTCATAAATTTTCTGCATACATAAATGGAATCATGATGCAACTAAATACAAGACAAGAAGCTTAAACTTTGACTTAATATGCAATTTGGTTTGTTTATGTTAAAAAAGATATATTAGTATCAAGAATTATAAAACCTTTAGTAACTATAAGTTAGACAATAATTAAAATTTCTAGTTTGACTTTTTAAACACTTAATGTATGAATTAAAATTTGAGTATTGAAAGTTAAAATTCTTTAAAATAGGTACCATGCTTATTATTTCAAATGTGAGGTAAAAGCATATAATATGCAAAATAATTTTCAGTTGTTTTTATTGATATATATATATATATTTGTGTGCATTTCAATGGCTGAATGTTTATTAGTGTATGTGGCCAAAATTGTCCTTGGCTCTATATTCTGTCCTGTGATACGGTTGGCCTCTTTCAATCCACAGAGTACTTGGGCGTTAGTGGCCACACTGACTCTCTTTTAATAAAGAAGTGTCCTGCAAATTAAATAACGAAAATGATTTAATTCTTATGTACATAAACGATTCTCAATTGCAAGAAAAAATCAGTTGAAAATAATAATACCTAATAACTAAGTCCACACATAATAACTCTGGAAATCCAGGACACCAGTAACTTTAGTGTAGATATGTCACTAGTATCTGTCACCACAGAAGATGTCTACCATAAGCTGTGATTTTTTTTTAAATGATACAGATGTAAGCTCAAGGAAGAAAAGAAAATAGGAATTAGAGACAAAAAATGGGGATAGAATAATGGTAGACCACAAATTATATTTTGCTCTGGAGTTATGTAGACTTGGACATGCCTTGCAGCATGTATTCCAGGTAATTGTGCATAAAAGCATGGGCAGACCGATGCTCAAAGTCTGGTTACTGCCTTAGTGATTCAGTTCCTTAGTCTTTTTCAACCTCGGTTTCCTTGTATATAAAATGGAAATATTAGTACCTATCATTAAGAATGTTCTGAGGCTTGAGTGAATCAATGTATAGAAATCCATACTGCTGGGTATGTTCAGAAATAGTAGCTATTACCAGTAGCAGCAGCAGTACTCGTAGTAAAACTCATACTGCCATTGAAATAAACAATAATGATTTTACTTCAGGAAATGTGTAAGAGATGATTGTAATTGTTCTAGCATATTTTGTTATTGAAGCCAGAATTCCTTCTGTTTGGGGGTTCAAGTTAAGTCTTACAATTCTGCCACATCATGGCATCAGGGACCAGTCCAATTCAAGACATCAAAGAGATTTTCCACAAAGATTTTTGTACTTTGAAATGTTAAAATACAGTCTTCAGTGTTCATATCATCACCAAAGCCCATGTTGCATAAGGAAGGGGAAAAAAAAAAGAAGAAGGAAGGAGAAGACAGTGCTTGTATTTCTTTCTCTAATGTACATGGTCAGTAACATTGCAAAAATTTATCATCGTGTTAGACTCCTCACATTTTACAATGTTTTATTCCCCAAAATAATCTCTGATAACTGTAAATAGTGGACAACGAATGGTTAGATTCCCAAGAGGACCATAACGAAGAAGAATGTGAAGAAGGTATTCTACAGTAATTAGCTTGGACTGCAACAAAAGGAACACACAAAAAAAGCCATTATGCAAATAGATAGTCATTCAGAACTGGTCTTGTGGAAAAAGTGCAAGATCTTTGGTTTGCATTCCAAAGAGGGCACTCTTAAAATTCCTCTACCTTTCAAACCATCTCTTCATTTTAGTGTACCTCATTTTTTGAAATACTCTTTAAGACACAATGGAAAAATGATGTCTGGGTGCAGACATATGTTTTCTGTGCCAAAGGACCATATCCTCCCTGAGTTAGCTTTTGCTTGACCAACAAACAATCCCAAAAATCTCAGTCCTCAACACAAACATTAATTTCTGGCTCATGTTACATGAAAGTAGCAAATTGGTTTGCGAGTTCTCACACATATCTTTTTATTTCAGCACCCAGGTTGAGCAAACCGCCCTACCTGGAATATGTTATTTTCTTACTAAAGAGGAAAGACACAGAAATGCTCAGCTGAGCCCTGCAATGACATTTAAAGCTTTTAGGTAGATATGGCGTATATCATATCTGTTCACATTCCACTTTACAAAGTGTTTTGCAGGGGTAAACCCAGCATGGATTGGTAGGAAAGTATAGCCCTCCTATTGTAGGAGGTGAGAATGAATATTTATGAAAAATAAAACAATAAACTGTACCCCCATGGATGACATATAATATATAAGAATAAAACAGTGTAAGCCACGTAGCTAAAATTAGCAGAAAAAAAAAAAACTAAACATGTTCAAAGTAAAGAATTAATAGTACAGGCCGAAATAATGTGGGAAGATTACACACAAATTTTGGAAATGAGTGAATCATTGTTTTAGCCTCCAATCCTATCGATCCCTAAATTATGTCAGTTCGATGTATGTAAAATCTTGTAACTCTCCCATTTCTCCCTGATCTGTATTGTCACTCTCCTGGGTCACATTGCCACTCAGGGTCACAGCGTCTCTTGTCTGATCTATGAGAATATATATATTTTTTTAATGTTTCTATACAGGGCCTCTCTCCAATTCGTCATTCTATGGTTGCCCTATTGTCTCTCCATTTAAAAATCTGAAATTGTCACTACCTACCAAAAATTCTTCAATATATCCCCATTGCTTACTGGACAAAATCTTTTTCATCAAAGTTCTTCATGCATTGGTCCCTGCCTACCACTATAGCCTTCCTTTTCTTCCTTTGCTTCTACTCACATTTGCCATTCCAGTGTGTCCTGAACTATTAGTTCTTGACTGCATTTCATGTTTCTCACTTCCCTAACCCTACACAAGATTATCAGTGATTTTTGATTGAAATGACCCACTCCTGCTTTCATAAGCTCTTGTTCATTTTTCAAGTTTCAATTCAAGCAACAACTTCTTTCTGGAGTTTGCCCTGATTCTCTGAGAGAAATTAGGTCCTTTTTGTCTATGTTCTTACTGAATTTGGTACATATCATTTTAATACATCATTATAATATACTATTAATGTTTACTGGTGTATATTCTACTTACTGTCCATTGGGTTTCCTCCCTGCTTCTTTAATTTTTGCTGACATATCCATATATTTTTTTTTCTATAGTCTATATTCACATGACAACACACTAAATGTTACCCTTACTCTAGCCTCATGTCTTTCTCTGAGAACTCTAATTTTAATTTTCCTGTAAAAGAACAAAAAAGGTCATTCCAGTTGTTCTCAACCCAAATCTTTATGTGTGATATAATCAATAACCACCTCTTGCAAAGAAATTAGCTTTGCTAATTAAATGTTCAATCAATTTTTAACATTGCTATTATTGTCAGGGAGTAAGAATTTGTGTCCTTTTCAAGGGTCCTTCTAGTTGGGCTATGAGTCAAATTAATAAGAGAAAATAAAATTTAGTAGCATATACATGGGGAATCCACACACACAGGAAAACTATGAAGAGAGGCAAAATGTGTTATATATGTTACCCTGAACTAAGGAGAAGGGGTCAGGGGTCTGGGACTTCAGAGGAAAGGAATGCAATTCAGAGGGTATTGAGAAGATGAGCAGATGTGTGCTAATTAGATATTTGTCCTGCCATGCAGACAGATAACTCAGATAAAATTTATCTCTGCCAATAACCCTTAGTCTGAGAAAGACCCCCAATTTAGATTCTCCTATATATTTTTAGGGAGGGACAAAAGTTTCTTGAGCCCAGAGGGTCTCTGTTGCCTTAACGTCAGGACAATCTTCCTGCCAAAGTGGCCCATCTTGGGATGAACTGCCCTTGAGCCCTACAATCCCATCCTCTGAAACTTCCCTCAAGTTTCATACATTAAAAGGTGAACTAGTAGGTTGCTTCATCTCACTGAACCAGACTTAATCCTGACAATAGGTCAGTTTTGTCAAACTCATTTCAGGAAGCAGTAATGCAGGTATATTCTCGAAGTTAGGCCTATGTTTCAAGTACGGAGATATTAAATAAGAGGCATTTCTATGGAAACAAAAGAAAAATGATTGGCTCAAATGTTCAACCAGTTTCTGAGTTCCGAGGGTAGCCAGTCAAGAAGACTTCTACATGTCAGACGTTGAGCATGTTCAGATAGAGTGCGGGCAGTTAGTGGCAATCTGAGAGAGCTTCCTAGTTTGTAGCTCAGATGCCTTTGATGGCTTTGAGTGGCCACTGAGCAACATGAATGAAGATTGTCTATATATGAGCTATTGTGTCAATTTCTCTGAAGTTTATATCAGTTGATATTTCTTTTTCAGGGCTTCAGGGGGGAAAAGGCAGTTTTACTTCTCAAATGATACCAAGTCAGAAAGGTGGGAGAGAAATCAGAAGGTTAATTTGGAGAGTTGTGGCCAGACATTGAAAGAAACTAGAAGAAATCAGGATGCAGTCCAGTTTATAATGAATAATATTAAAATATAATATCTACACAGATGTGTTATTAAAACATATTTTTTTTCATAATCACCCTGGTTTTACCAAAGATAACCAAATTAACATTAATTTGTTTGTAAAATAAGTCTAGTTTCAAAAAAAAATCCCTTGGTCTGATTATTTACATAAGTGCAGCAAGAATAGGGGTTGATCATATAAACTGTTTAAAACCTGCTTTGGAAAACCTAAAAGACCCCACCCCAAAATTGCGAGAACTCATACAGGAATTTAATAAAGTGGCAGGATATAAAATCCATGCATAGGAGTTAGTTGCATTTCTATACACCAACAATGAGACAGAATAAAGAGAAATTAAGGAATCGATCCAATTTACAGTTGCGTCAAAAGCCATAAGATACCTAAGAATAAACCTAATCAAAGAGGCAAAGGATCTGTACTCAGAAAACTATAGAATACTCATGAAAGAAATTGAGGCAGACACAAAAAAATGGAAAAACGTGTCATGTTCATGGATTGCAAGAACAAATATTGTTAAAATGTCTATGCTACCCAGAGCAAACTACACATTCAACTTTTTTTCACAGAACTGGAACAAATAATCCTAATATTTGTATGGAACCAGAAAAGACCCTGAATAGCCAAAGGAACGTTGAAAAAGAAAACCAAAACTGGTGGCATCACAATTCTGAACTTCAAGCTCTATTACAAAGCTGTGATCATCAAGACAGTATGGCACTGGCACAAAAACAGACGCATAGATTAATGGAACAGAATAGAGAACCCAGAAATGGACACTCAACTCTATGGTCAACTACCCTCGACAAAGCAGGAAAGAATATCCAATGGAAAAAGACAGTCTCTTCAACAAATGGTGTTGGGAAAATTGGACAGTCACATGCAGGAGAATGAAACTAGACCATTTCCTTACACCATACACAAAAATAGACTCAAAATGGATGAAACACCTAAATGTGAACAGGAATCCATCAAAATCCTGAAGGATAACACAGGCAGCAGCCTCTGTGACCTCAGCCACAACAACTTCTTGCTAGCCATGTGTCCAAAGGTAAGGGAAACAAAGGCAAAAATGGACTATTGGGACTTCATCAAGATAAAAAGCTTCTGCACAGCAAAGGAAACAGTTGACAAAACCAAAAGACAACCAACAGAATGTCTTATCGGAAAAAAGGCTAGTATCCAAAATCCATAAAGAATTTATCAAACACAAACCCTAAGAACAAATAATCCAATTAAGAAATGGGCAGAAGACGTGAACAGACATTTCTCCAAAGAAGACATACAAATGGCCAATAGACATATGAAAAGATGCTCAACATCACTCAACATCAGAGAAATACAAATCGAAATCACAATGAAATACCACCTCACACCAGTCAGAATGGCTAAAATTAACAAGACAGAAAATGACGTATGTTGGCAAGGATGCAGAGATAGGGGAACCTTCCTACACTATTAACGGGAATGCAAGCTGGTGCAGCCACTCTGGAAAACAGTATCAAAGTTCCTCAAAAAGTTGAAAGTAGAGCTACCCTAAAACCTAGCAATTGCACTACTGGGTATTACTCCAAAGATACAAATGTAATGATCCAAAGGGACACCTGCACTCCAATATTTAAAGCAGCAATGTCCACAATAGCCAAACTATGGAAAGAACCCAGATGTTCATCAACAGATGAATGGCTAAAGAAGATGGGGTATACACACACACACACACACACACACACACACACACACACACAGAATGGAATATTACGCAGCCATCAAAAAATGAAATCTTGCCATTTGCAACAACATGGATGGAACTAGAAGGTATTATGCTAAGCCAAATAAGTCAATCAGAGAAAGACAATTATCATATGATCTCACTGATATGTGGAATTTGAGAAACAAGGCAGACGATCATGGGGAAGAGTGGAAAAAATGAAACAAGACAAAATTAGAGAGGAAGACAAATCATAAGAGACTCAATCATAGGAAACAAACTGAGGGTTGCTGGAGGGGACAGCGTTGGGGGGTAGGGTAACTGGGTGATGGACATTGGGGAGGGTATGTGTTGTAATGAGTACTGGGTATTATATAAGACTGATGAATCACAGACCTGTACCCCTGAAACAAATAATACATTATATGTTAATTAATTGAATATAAATTTTTAAAAAATATTAAAAAAATAAAATATTGGCAAGAAAAAAATAAAATAAAACCTGCTTTGTTGGAGCTTTTCATAAAGAATCTCTAGATTGAACTTTTAATAGCCTCTGGAGGTCAGAAGCCAAGCCAAATACTTGCCATCAGATTTCACCTGTTGTATGTATAGATTTGGGTGAATTCATCTCTTCTCAAGGTCCCCAAAATATCCTGAGGTTCCTGCACCTTCCAGGAAGTGACCATCTTTACTAGCCTGGTAAAACTGCTTGAAATTCTGTAAGCAAAGTATCAGGCTGATATTTCCAAGGGGCTTTATTGACTCCATAAAGTCAACCTTAGTTCCTTAAAGCTGTCTGGTCATATCTGAGTCTATGCATGTGTCTCTCAAATATGACATTCCAGTCAAAGCCTTGGTAATATAACCAATGTTTTCAATTGTGTCCTAAGAACAGATTCACTGAATTTCTATAAATAAATATATTGTTATAAAAATATAAGAATGCTCACTGAAAATTTCTGAAGTCTGGAGGGTTCAGGCAGGGAGAAAAGATAAATGTTTCAATTTGTTCTCAAAGGTACATTTTAACAATTTTTTATGTCAGTTAGCTTAAGAGAAAAAGTATTCTTAAATCTGGAAAAAATAAAACATTTTTTAACAGTCAGCAATGTTTCAAACAAAGAGTAAGAAAACTATAATTATCTTCCTCCATTTAGTCTCATGTTACTAATTCTTGTTCTGCTTGAATCTAATTTTTTCACTAGTTCTGGAAATTTTTTACCTAGTTCAGCTTTATAATCTTAAGGTTATCAGAAACCAGTACTCATCGTTTTTGCCATGAGTCTCACTGAAGATGCAACACATTTGCAAGAAACTTTTATAGAGGCTTCTGAGTAAAAGTATTCTGTCTCTAAGTAATAAAAAACTTAAATATGGCCATGGTTAAAGAACTGATTAGAGTTCATTATAATGCGATTGACAAGGAGATTTGTTTATTTTGGTGATGTACGACACTTTAAGATAACACACCAGGACATCAGATTTCTAGGAGCTTCATATAATTTTTAGAACACTTACTTTACTAACATATCTACATAAATATAATGTAAGAGAGTTTAATATCACTTATTTGGCAATGCTTCCCATATAATTTAAAATACCAAATAAGACTCATTAGTTTAACTTATCAAAAAAATTTTTTTTTAATATTCCAGGAGTCTGTTGAAAATTTTCAGTTAGATTGTAGCCAAAAGACTATATTAGGAGCCCCTGGGTGGCTCAGTCAGTTAGGCCTCTGCCTTCAGCTCAGGTCATGATCCCGGGGTCCTTAAATTGAGCCCCACATCAGGCTCCCTGCTCAGCGGGGAGTCTACTTCTCCCTCTCCCTCTACCCTTCCCCCGCAACTCACACTCTCTCACTCACTCTTTCTCTCTAATTAATTAATTAGTTAATTTAAAAAAGACTATATTAGAATTTGATTTTGGAAAGTATGTCAAAAATATCAAAAGATTTGAACATTTGATTAAGTAGGATCACAAATTATCATGAAATGGTATAATCAGAGACCTCATAAACATAGAAATTATTTTGGAAAAAAGAATCATTGTTTTTTAGGCAGAAAACTTAAAAGGTCAAGAAAAACTTTGTTTACAATTTCTTATGAAGACCAGACCAATAGTTCAGGAAAACTTTGTGCTTTTAACAAAAACAAAACAAAAAACTCTGTATGAGTGCATTTTTGATATTAAAATTCATTTACTTATTTAAATTTATCCTAATCTTAGCCAGTACTGACCACACATAAAATTTCTTTCTTTTTCACATTCAGATTTTGTCCTAAATTTTTCATCTTTAAATAACCAGTCTCACCTTAGGACACCATTACTTTATTTTTCATCAACAAATTTGTATTTTAATTCTTCATACTTGTTCTTACCAATATATATATATATATATATATATGTATATATATAAACATATCATATTTTCCTTACACGCAGTGTTGTTTCTCTTATTTCCAGTAGTCTTAGTTATATTTATTAGAATTCTTATCCTTAGAAACCTTACTTTCTAGTGAAAACTAAGTATTAAGCAATTATGAACTATTATACAAGAATTCTTTAGATTGGCAAATTTATGAACATATTTCACAATTTTCAGAAACATTTATTTTTCCATGGTACAACCTTTTTAAAATATTTATTGAATTTATTTATTTTAGAGAGAAAAAGAGAGACAGAGACAGAGAGCATGAACAGGGGGAGGGGCAGAGGGAGAGGATTTCAAGCAGGCTGCATTGAGTGTGGAGCCTGACTCAGGGCTGGATCTCATGACCCTGAGATTACGACCTGAGCCAAGGCTTTACCAACTGAGCAACTCAGGTGCCCCCATAGTGTGATCCTTTAATAAAGCATAAACACGTTTACTACCGGACCCGATCTTTAGTTTCTCTGTCATAAGACACAAGTAGGTAAAGCATGTTCGGGACTTAATGTTTCATTATTTTATCTTATTTGGAGATGATCTAGATAATCAATAAATTTAATTTTATTCCTCATTTAATTTAGCAAAACTATAAAATTTTAGGTTACCAAAGATTTTGGAAGCTATTTACAAGTTTACCTACAAATTTCTTTATTTTACTTATATCTATTTAATTTACTTGTTCTTAACAATTATACTTGGATGACCTGCAACATTTCATGAGGCCTTGATAAAGTCAACCATTCTCAGTTTTTTTTTCTTTCTGATAAATTTTGCCACAGAAATATCATGAACTTATTTGACTATTGGTAAACACAAGCAGAGTAAAAGTTTTATATTTAATGTTGATAACTCTAAAGACATGTCTATTTTGATTAAACCAACAGCTTTAAATCAGCTTCAATACTGAATATTTTCCCAGATCACGTGAACTTGAAAAGCATTTGGGTTAATGTTTCTCTGTCTGAGTTTTAGAATGCTCAATCCTTACAAGTGCTTGCCTTCAAATAAACTAAATAAAACTCTTTTACAAATTAATTTTATCAATGCCATTCAGAAGTAGAGAAAATATTTCACATTTACAGCATACATGGAGATACACACACACACAAAACAGAGGCAAGATTTGTGGAGGAGACACTAGAGACCCAACTTTTAAACACTTACATAACACTTATATAGAAAATAAAATATATATGTGAATATATATATGAATATATATGCATTTATATGAATATATAAGAATGCCCAGAAAGTGAATGTTTGCATGATTTAAAAAAAAATGGCTTTTAGGTCTTAGAGAAGGTGGGGGTAGAAAATTTATATCACGAAGGCCCAGAGAGACTAAGTTTTTTTTAAATGGATATATATTGAGTATCTCAGCCTGTTAGTAGAGGGGCTTGAGTCTGGGCATAAGATCATCTTCATCAGTGTGAATTTTTAAAAGGCCTCTTTCTCTCTGTCTCTCAATCTTTTTGTCTCTGTCTCTCTGGTAGCTCTTGTTCCCTTTGTGTTTACATTTCAAAAACATCATAAGGCTTATAATTTCAAGAGACAGAAAAAGAATGTAAAAAAAAATTCTGGAGTTTCAGGGTAATTGCTATTTAAAATTTACCTTTTCTTAAAGTACAAAACAATTTTGTTCCAATATCTTGGTCTTTTTGTTTTATTTTATTTATTTATTTATTTTTTTGGTTTTGGTTTTGGTAATATTCACAAACATCTTCAGAGGAATAGGCAAGTTTTGGAGATTGGTCAAGACAGGTGGGCTTTAAATTGTTTCTAGAGTTGTATTTCTCATTTTGTAGAGATTGTAAAATAACGACAGTTGTTCCTAATTCCCCAAAGACCTGGATTACAATTTAGATTTCAAAGGATTGACTCATCTTTTTAACTAAATTTGCTTCTTTGTATCAGGGAGAATTTTAACTAAAATGGCAGCTGAATGATTTATGCCTTTATAAAATATGTGTATAGAATTTTAACTAAAGCTTTTTTTCTGGGTACACAATTCAACCTTGGCCTCTATTAGCACCTGACTATTGGCCTTTTGCAAATCATTTGTAGGTGGACCTCAGAGAAATTTGGTCATCTATTTCTTCAGAAGGAAGGTTGTGAATATAGTAAATAATATTTCTAATTACCCTCTAAATTCAGTAGGATCTTTTGAAAGTAGAGATAGAAGAGCTTTATAACTTAAAGGATCTGCACAAAATCCTTTTCTGTTGGTGGGTTGTCTAAGATACACCTACTAAGGACATTGCACAAGGCTGGAGAGCCTGATTATCAAGTCCTGGAAGGTAAGAGCAAGGTGAGCCTTACTGTCAGTGTCAGGTGCTCTTGTAAAATTCATTGTCTGGCTTTCTGCATTTATATGAGCAACCTGTATGCTTTGAACCTAGAGATTAGGCCAGAGAGATCTCTGTAAATCTTGTAGGGAAAGGGAAGTTAAAGCAGGCAATGAGGCCAGATTTTAAGAAAGAAAAATTACAAAATAATAACAACAATAATAATGACGATGAAAGAAAGAAAGAAAGAAAGAAAGAAAGAAAGAAAGAAAGAAGAAAGAAAGAAAGAAGAAGAAGAAAGAAAGAAAGAAGAAGAAGAAAAAGAAAGAAAGAAAGAAAGAAAGAAAGAAAGAAAGAAAGAAAGAAAGAAAGAGGAAAGGAAAGGAAAAAGGAAAAGGAAAAGGAAAAGGAAAAGGAAAAGGAAAGAAGGAAGGAAGAAAGAAATAGAATTTACATTGGATGGGGACATTTCTTGTCTTATGTCTAATTTCTACTCTTTTATCTTGTTAAGGAAGTCCCCAAAGCTAGCTGTTATACTAATAAGACAATTGTGAACTCTTTATTTTATATATATTTTATGTATATATTTAATATAGCCAATTTAAAGGATCCATCATTTGGTGATTAATGAGTGGGATCTATTAAATTATCTCAAACCAATAAGCCTTTTGATAATTTAACCAAAGCTGCAAGAGGCATCCCCAGAGGGCATAGATATTGCAGCCCCATGATCAAAAGTTTGCTCACAAAATTAGTCTAAGAAAGCAAAGGCCTTCATTGCACAAACAGTAAGGATGGTGTAGTAAAAACAGATTCTCTGGTCTCCCATGGAAATGTAAGATGCCCCAAGTCACAGATGAACTAGTCTGAAATACTGGGACTTTCCAGCACAAGCAAGCAATGGAGGTTGAGCTGACAAAGTTCCTCTGGGTTGGGGTCTCTAATGACAAACTCTCTGGAGAGCTGGCACAGCCAGACAGAGAGAGAGGGAAACTCAGATCCCCTTCTACTTGACTGGCCATGAAGGTGCACCCTGGTAAGTACACCCTCCAGATGGTAGATACAAAAGAGAATATTCTCACTGGTCATAAAGCCAAGCTCTTTGGACATAGAACAAGATGAAAGGAAAAGTCTTATCTAGGCCTTGGGCCTCTTGGAGCCAAACTAATACCTAGGAATTATATGCCACAGGGTTGGGGGCTGTGTGTTGTTTTATAGTGTACCTCACTGCCTGGAAGTTTTCTTGTAGTTGGCAGGTGACCTAATATCAACCGAACCCATTCCATGACCAACTTATCCTCCCAAGGGAGTCTTCTTGGGGTGGTGAGCACTCTAACAGCTTTTAAGTGCTCAACCTGTGCCCACCAATTTTGTGGCTTTGGCTACCAGGATGTCCCTTAGCAACAGATGCCAAACACCATGAGAGACACAGACAAAGGAAAATAAAGACCTTCTCTGGGAGGAAATGTATCAGTAAGCAAAGACTAATCTACCAAATTTAACCAAAGAGTCCCTTAGTTCAAGGAACTAGTTTCACAATGTTTTCTTCGGCCAATCTAAATTAAGAGAGAGATCGGACTCTCACCACTCTCCTTCCATCAGACTCGACAGACAGAGGTTCCAGGGGGCTGACAGGGTAAGTAATCTTACCCTCTGTGGCTATACGTCAGACGTCCCAAAGATACCTCAGAGGCAGCAGTGTCTGGGGTCAGAATTGTCCAGTGAGTTAAAGTATCCTGCTGACTATGTCAACTGTCAGCGAGTAAGAATTCCTGTTCCCTTCAAGGTCCTTCTAGTAGAACTAAGATTCAAATTAACAGGAGACAGATTAACAGAAGAAAATCAAATTTAGTAGCATACCTGCAGGGAATCCACACAGACATGGAAATTCCAAAGACAGGCAAAATGAGGTGTATGTCATCCTGAACTAAGAGAAGACGGTAGGGGTCTGGGACTTGAGAGGAAAGGAATGCAATTCACAGGGTATTGAGAAGAGCAGATGTGTGGTAATTAGATATTTGCCCTGCCATACAGATGGGTCATGCAGATAAAAATTATCTCTGCCAATAACCCTTATTCTGGGAAAGGCCTTCAATTTAGATTCTTCTGTGTAGTTAAGAGATGGGAAAAAATTTCTCTTGAGCCCATAGGCTCTCAGTTGCCTTCAGCCCAGAAGTCTTCAGTCCAAAGTAGCTTACCTTAGGGGTGACCTGCCCTCAGCTGCTACACTATATGTTATTTAACTGCTTTATACTTCAGTATCAGTGCTATGGGAGAAAGAGTAAAATAGAGACAGAAAAGTTGTAGCTGGCATTAAGATACGCCTGAAGTTTGCAGAAAGAAATTATCTCTGGTGGGTAATAGATGGTCAAAAAGCTTACATGTATTTACATATTGCAGGTCTAAGAGTATCATAATAATTTCATAAGGCAAATGGAATTTTTTTCATATTGAAGGAGTGAGTTTATTCTAAGGAATATCCCTGTTGAAGTTCCCCTAAATTTTTGAGGATGCTAAATTTTTTTTTAAATGTGTCCTATGTGGGGCGTCTGGGTGGCTCAGTTGTTAAGTGTCTGCCTTCAGTTCAGGGTGTGATCCCAGAATCCTGGGATGAAGCCCGGCATCGGGCTCCTCCACTGGGAGACTGCTTCTTCCTCTCCCACTCCCCCTGCTTGTGTTCCCTCTCTTGCTGGCTGTCTCTCTCTCTCTGTCAAATAAATAAATAAAATATTTTAAAAAATAAAATGAAATAAATGTGTCCTATGTGACTATAATTTTTTTTTACAAAAAATAATAATAATACACATTCAGGTAAGAAATTCAATGATCTGTTAACTGATGTACTATGATTGAGAAAGACTCGTAAAGTATTTATTTTTTCTTTGATGAATGTCATATCTAAAGCTTCTGAGTGCTGACTGTCCCTCCACCTTCATGGCACTTTCAATTCCATCTTCATTTCTGAGCTACATGGGAACACTGCAAATGACCTGACATCCATCATGGATGGTGGAGGCAGTGAGATAGCTCCTTGGATGGTACTGTTGGCTTCTTACTTCCCTCTCAGTTCCAGTTACCTTGTTGGTGAAATTCAAATGCTTATCTTTCTACATAAAGATTATAGAAAGACAAAACGGAGACTTCTAGAGCTGCCTGGCTATTGTACCATCTTTTTTGTTAAACTTCTACTGTTCATGGTTTTCCTCTTCTTTTTTCTTACTCAAAATATTAATTTTACCAGTGTTCCAGGGTTGATAAGATTCCCAGACGCTTACTCATATTAACCAAATCATAGGAGACTCATTGACAAAATCAATTTATAATTTAAAATTCTAATTTTAATTATAAGGCAAACTAGATATTTGTGTCAATTCCACTAGTACGTACTCTCCTCAAAACAAAATAAATTTTAATGAGGTTGTACTATTAACAGCCTCGATAGTGGGAGCTAATTTATGTGATTAAAAGTTAATATTATTAGTTTCTGATAGTTTTGTACACCTCTCTAAATAAAACTCCTACTGCAAGGCTGACTAAATATATTACTTAACCTGGGAGAGACCTTTTTCCCAGTAAAGGGTTTAGATAAGCATGATTAATTTTTGCTTCTGTAATTCTCTCTCTGTCATTCTTCCATGATTTAATGACTTTAATTTTTATTGACATAACTTTTCCTTAGATACATCATCAATGACTTCAGCTGATAGACATGTTCTGCTGGCATTACGTATGTAATATACATAAAGTTTTAAATTCACTCTTCAGTGGCCAATGTTATTTACACGTACATATAGGGAAAGTAAATAATTTACCTTTCCATAGCTTCAGCCCATTAATCCTCTTCAAATCTCTGAAGCTATATATACTAGTTTTTTTTTTTAACTGACACCCTGTCAAGCACTTGAAGATGGCTCTGCTCCTTTTCTTGGGCCAGTCTGAACACCCCTCTCAACTCGTCTTTAATTGCAAGTCTCCTTACCATCCGTTATTTCTCCAGTTGTCTGCATCCTGTTCGGAGAACAGTATTAAGAATGAGAAACACCATCAAAGTGTGAAAAAAGACCAAGATTACCTATTTCCATCTCCTTTCTCCCCTTATTCACTTAGTCATTTACTTGGCCAGCCAGTCAATATTTGTGGGTCATCAGTCCTGCACTGACAAAAGAGTTAACTGAGAATCGTAGGGATTTAGACAGGTAAATATATTACATATTCTTTCTATAAAAGAGTTAGACTCAGTTAACCTGTCCCAGGGAAGAGACGAGAAGAATCTCTAAGAGGAAGTAGTGGTTGAGCTGTTTATTGAAAGATGATGAAGAGTTTGCAAATGAGACAAAATCATTAAAAATGGACAGGCACTTGCAAAGTTTTGAGGCAAACAGGTGTAATTAGGAAAAGCAGAAAGTCCAAAAAACAGGAAGACTGAATGTTTGTAGGGAGCCCATGAGACATCAGAATAGAAAAGTAAACCATAAAGCAAGAACAAATGATTAAGAATTCTATATGGCATGTAAGGGAATTTGGTTTATATAATTGGAGGCAATAGAAAGAACTTACTGGAATTTAAGCAGTACCATATTATGTCCTATCAGTAGATAAAAGATATCAGGTGAATAAATCCAATATGTGTGTGAGCAAAAAAGAAAATGAAAAATCCTAGTGGCAGGTGGAAACACATCAATTAGACATGACGGCACAAATTCAGGCGTGATTTGCAGTTAGTTGGTAACAGAATTTATTGAACTAGGGATTGGATTATTACAAAGGTGAGATGAAGTGACCCATGGAACCCTGTTTCTGCCTCCAGTGACTGAAAGACTAGAACAGCTGCACACAGACACAGGAAACTCAGTAAGGAAGGCAGGTTGGAACAAGAGAAGGAGTTGAGTTTGAGGCAAAAAAGTGTTCTTCAAAAATCAAGTATATTTTAAGAGTTAATTTCAAAGTCAGTTTAGTAATTTCTACTATAAAATATATTACTAGAAATAAAATGTGGGATGTGGGAATTACCTAGTGAATAAAATCAGGTAACTCATGAAGATATACATCTCATTGTTTAGACCTCATAAATAGCATATAACAAGTATCAAGAACTTTTAGTATATATAATTAATTTCTATTCCTAGAAGTTAAGAGCCTTCTTATAAATGTTTAAGTTTGAATATTTTAAACAGATTTTGTTCTAAGTAGGTTTCCTCTCAATCATGACTAATTTGTGGAAAAATAATATTTGAACATATTAATAATTAAGAGCCCTGTAGGGTTTTTTTTTTCATATGAAGGAACTGAATTAATGAGGTTCTAACATATTTGATAAGCATCCTTGAGTGTCCTGGTTTCAATTACCTCTTCTTAATAAGTGTCGCTTCATTTAGACTCTCCACTCAGTTTCCTGTAATTTCAATTACTAAACTCCAGGAAAGAATAAAGTTTTATCTTGTCATTTTCAACTCAGGTTATACATGGAGATTGTTAATAGGACTCCTTCAGTAAGATGATGCTGTCAGCTTTTGTTCTCAGATGATAATGTAAACAAAATAGTTGATTATTTTATACTCATTATAATCTTGACATTAATAAGAGGTAAGACAGCTTCTAAGGATGAACGAATAACAAAATGAGAGATGGAAAATATGACTGAGGCAGGACGTCACTGATGCTGTTGGAGAAGAAGCTGGAGCCAGGCTTCTGTGGTGTGGAAAGTCATACCCCAGCCCAAACTCCCAGTTCCAGGTCCCAAGAAGGAGGACAATGGGCACCAGGAGATTTCTTTTCACAAGCCCAGCATGCATGATTTATCATTAAGGAATGGTTGAAAAGAGGAGCCGGTGACTTTTACTGTTATTATTTTTTTTAATTTTTATCATTACCGGGTCGTGTGGTCACACTTTAAGGAATAGGCTAATAGAAGGTAAACAGAATAACAAAGAAGCTTTGTTGTTTGTTTTTTTTAAAGACTTACTTATTTGAGAGAGAGAGAGAGAGCCATGGGGGTGGGGGCAGAGGGAGAGGAAGAGAGAAAACCACAAGCAGACTCCCCACTGGGCTCAGTGCACAACATGGGGTTCGATCCCACCACCCAAGACCATGACCTGAGTTGAAATCTAAGAGTTGGACACTCAACCGATTGACCCATCCAGGCACCCCAGAATATGAAAGAAGTTTTTGAATACTTTCTCCAGTACAGCTCCTGAGAACAGTGGCTTCTACATGGCCAGAATATCTGAACTGTGTGGTGCACGCTTCCCCAGGGGGCCACAGAATTTGTTTGCATCTCAGGCAGGTTTCTCATCTTCCCTATGCAGGAATTACTTCTTCAGTGTAGATGTTTATCCATCAAGACAATTCTTTTCTTTTCCTTGATATGTGGTCTGTGTTCTCCATAAGCTTCCCTGGGGGCTTGGCTCCTCCAGCTAGAGAGTTGGTGCCACACCTTCCTTCTCTGATTTACTGCCCACCCTTCTTACTTGATCCACAACTCTGCAATTAGCACCTCTCTTTCTGACTCCTGTTGAATCTATATCCAGTTCTGTTTCATGGCATCGCTTTCAAGGCCAGAGTTTGCATGGGACCTGCCTAGCCTCTGGAGCACCTGTGTCAGGCAGCGGTGTCTCTCCATCACCAGAAGGCCCTCACGGATCTTGTGTGTTGGGGAAATGGATAATAACTCATGGAGAAGGGTTCTCTGGATGTCCAGCCTGTGTAATCTTCCATGTCAGGGCCCAACTCCATTAATGCAAACCTCTTCATTGAAGGAACCACAGATGGTGGCTCTGTACCCGCTCACGCTCAGTGAAATCAGAAGCTTAGCTTAAGAGTATTTTCCCAAAAAGTTCTTGGGTACTTCTGCTCTCTTGTGTCCCAAGTCCTACTATCAGGAGCACTACCCCGTTAGAGCTGGATACCCTCCTTCATACTAGAGTGACTACTGCTTATTTGGGGCATCATGCCCTAGGTCAGCAGACCCCATCCATCAGCATCCATGTCACCTGGGCAAACTCTCCCCCCCACCCCACACTGCAGCTAAGCCAGCATACTGAGTTTAAAAAGCCTAGCAGGTGATTCTTAGACACACTTCTGCCTGAAAGCAGGGGTTTCGAAGTCCTGGGAGTCTGTTAGAAATGTGAATTTAAGGACTTCACCCTTACCCACTGAATCAGAATCTCTAGAAATAAAGGCCAGGAAACTTAATCAGGTAGTTCCTATGCCCACGGAAGTATGAGAACCACAGCTCTTTGTCACTGGCCCCTGGTGGCACCTCTCTCCGCAATCCCATGTCTTGTCCCTGGTCTCCCACGGAGACAATACAAGCAAATAATGTTTCAAATAGAAACTACAATTCCATGTGTGGCCACCTGCTACAATATATAAAAAATGAGTGTACCTATCATCCTGCCTGGACCCTGAGGCTATCTGAAAGGACAGACAGACAAGGCAAGGACATTTTTGTACCCCAACCAACTCCCTGGTTAGTCCCGGCACATCCAGAGCTGATGCGGACTCTCTGAGCGTTATCAGCAAAAAAGGTAAATGCAGAAAACTTCCCGAGATTTTCAGATCACCCTTGAAGGCGGAATATTTTTGTTTCTGTTGAATCTGGTTTTTTCTCCAGCCCAGTTTCAGTGTGGATAACCCCTATCATGCCTTGTTGCTACAGTTGAGCCAGATCCCATTTCTCTATTTCCCCTTGCGAAACCCCTCTAAAAGCACATTTTCAGAATCCTATTCCTTTTTTTGTTATCATCTAGGCCAATATTCTGCACAAGTTCCAGCTGTTTTCCACGTCACCAATTGTTCTTGGGCATTGATCTAGTAGTACTGGACATTTTCTGGTCCTGGGGTAACTCTACCATTGGGTCTCCCTGCTGGGTCTCCGGCCTACAATTCAGAACATGCCGGTGATATCTTCCAGCCACATCTCAAAACTCTTCTCTCCAGTCTCAGGTACTGCAGCTCTCAGATGATCTCCAGGCTCACTTGCAAGTGGATGTGAGGAAAAGCTCCATATCCACAGACAGAGAAGAAAAAGGACTTTTGACCAATCCAGGCTTAGATCTCTTGACATCCATTTTCCTAGCAGAAAGGGTTCACGATTTTTAAGACATCATTTGAGGCTGACTTATCCAGCCACCACTTCCTCTCTTTATAGCATCTAAATATTTGTCACCTTATAGAATGATAAAGAAACTTCAGAGGCAATGAAACCCAATCCACTAAGTACTGAACCTGTTTATATTTTCCTATAACACCAAAGAATACTTCCAAGCAGCGGCTTATTCCTTTCCAACAAATCTCATTCTGTTTCTGAATATTCTTTGTTGTAAGTTCTGTCTAAAAATCCACCTGCTTTTCAGGACTTGAGGGAGGGAGATGTACTAGGAATTACACCTTTGGCTGATATGTCTAGAAGGTAAAAGGGAAAAAAAGTTTACTCTTCCTTGAAAATTCAGGTTTTAACCATTTCGAATCAATAATATTTGTGATTTTGCCCATCTGTGACGCACTCTCCCTCTAGAAATTAGATGAGTTTAATCACTCATATTGTCAAGTTTGAAAGTTTTAATTGGACTACACAATGAGGAAGGAATTTAAAAATAACCATGGAGAAATACAGCTATTTAATGAAATATGGATGCTGAAAATATTTTCTGCCTAACATGCTTTGTGACTGTTGAGATTTACCCCTTTGAGGAAAGTATCAAACAGAGAAGTGTATTTATTGCTCAATATTCACAGTTCTAAGTATTTTTATTATTCTAACTATACCCTGCTCATTTACTGTCTCTTGCAAAATGTTAATTTCCCCTTTTGCAGATGGTATATTATGATTATATTTATCTAAATATAGATGGAACTTCCCAAGAAGGAGATCTAAATAAGTGCAAAGAATAATCAGCGTTTCTCAGTAGAACAATATAAGTAGCATATTTCTTTGGGGTAAACAAATGTTTATGTCAAAAATCTTCTAGCATATTAGAGGAATAAAAATATCCTTTTTTTGATTGATTCTACTACACAATAGTCCCAAAATAGTTTGAAAATGAAATACATGATGAAATAAATTTAGCATTGTATCTCATATGTTAAGTATTCAATGAGCACTTGAATAAATAAATGAATGCATCAATTAAAATGTTTAATCAACAGTTCCCCCTTTTGTACTTAAAATGGGAGGTGGTTCAGCAATATTAAGATACTAATTTAATTTGACTTTTCTCCACCCTGCTTTGAATCTTGCTTTCTGATTCACTGGTTATTAAGCTAATTATCAGTCCTGGTAAACCAGGTCTAACTGCCAATCAAAGCACAACTTCTTTGTAGAGAAAATGGAAACTGTTTAATAAAATGTGCACTTGGACCATGATTCTACCTAGTTTCAGAGGCATTAAATGGCTAAGCTCTTGGGGCACCTGGCTGGCTCAGTCAGAAGAGCATGTGACTCTTGATCTCTGGGTTCTGAGATCAAGTCCCACGCTGGGTGTAGAGATTACTAAAAATAAATAAATAAACTTTAAAAAAAGATGGCTGAGCTCTTAGTGAGTTGAGAATCCAGGAAGACAGGTCATGAACAAAATATGTTTATAAATAAGATAATGCTGGGCACCTGGGTGGCTCAGTCAGTTAAGCATCTGCATTCGGCTCAGGTCATGATCCCAGAGTCCTGGAATCGAACCCACATTAAGCTCTCCACTCAGCAGGGAGTCTGCTTCTTCCTCTCCCTCTGCCGCTTTCCCCCACTTGTGCGCTCTCTCGCTCTCTAATAAATAAATAAAATATTTAAAAAAAAAACTTCATAAATAAGATAATGCTTCCACAAAATCAAATTTATCTTTTGTATCTCCTTTGTATTTTTTAGTATGGGAAACAATCATTGTCACATCAAAACCAAGCACTCTTTTTTACAATTAGTATTACCCCCAAATTGAATAAATTTGAGAGAAAAATTTAAAAGATTACCTGTAAAGGATATATTGAAGATGGTAACAGTAGGTATGAGGGGAAATGATAGATAAATCACTTCCATCACTAAGATACTCTTCAAACAACAATATAGCAAGCTAAGCCAACAAACAAACAATTAGAAGCATTATTTGGCACTAGGTAAAAATCTTAATTAGGAATTAAATTTACTTTATCTCAGTTACAGGTTTTAAAACATTTTCGTTGTGAAAATAGTAAAAAAAATAATTAACATACACATAATAAATACATTAAAATGCATACATACATCTCCATAGCGGCAAAGGAAATATGTAATTAAAGTCATTCTTCAGATGATTAACAATAAAATCTACTTCATATCCCCTTGTTAACACTAACACTGTTCAATGACTTTCCAACACCCATGAGATAAAGTCCAAACTATTCTAAGCTACACCCACCAAGCTGCAGTATTTTTTTCAATGGAAATAAGACTTTATTTGAGGTATACTGACAAAGCATTACTCTCTGATTCTAATCTTCTCTATTACCCCCAGTAATTTGAAATTTCTTTCTTGGAAACATTAAGAAGTAGACACTTGCACTACTTTCTTGTACTAATGTTTAATAGAAATAGAATTACAACTCAGAAACTTCCATCTAACTTTCTTCAGGATATCATCACACAATTGACTATAATTAGGTGATTTTCCAGTATTCTCTAGAATGATTCTGTTATAGCTTGATTGAACTGCATCTTCATCCATTAACCATGACTAAGTCAAACATCCTTGACTGCATTTTGCTTTTGTGAAACTGAACTTCACTCATATTGATGGATTCGTGTCCCGCCCCAAAGGTTCTCAACCACGAAATGAAAAACTTTCCTAGAAAAAATTCATGGATTACTTGTTTATTTATTTTCATTTTTTGGTACAAACACTAAATATACTTATTTTACTAAAATATATGTGTAGAAATGCATAGAAGGGAAACTAAAGCTTTAAATGCATCTGTACCAAGAAACAATCATTCTAAATATATGCCTACATTTCTATCCAATGTTCATACCAAGTTGGGATATCAGTGCCACCTGCTTTTTTGCATATATTGGTAAATCAGAAGCATTTTCAATGTTACTATAGTCTTATCATACTCTGTAACATGTTCCACACAAAATGGAAAAGATATAATTTGTTTTATAATTCAATCACCAAATTAGTGAATATTTACTGAGCTTCTACTATATGCCAAGTACTGTTTTAGGCTTGGGAATTATATCTGAGAACAAAAGGAACACACTTTTATGGACCATATATTCAGAGGGTGGTGAGAGAATGAAAATACACATAGAAACTTAAACATAGAGACCATGGACTCTGGGAAACAAACTGAAGGTTTCAGAGGGGAGGGGGTGGGGGATGGGCTAGCCCAGTGATGGGTATTAAGGAAGGCATGTATCGCATGGAGCACTGGGTGTTATACGCAAACAATGAATCATGGAACACTAACTACATCAAAAACTAATGATGTACTGTATGGTGACTAACATAACATAATAAAAAATTTAAAAAAAGAAACTTAAACATATAATATGATAGGTAAGCCAATCAGTGGCACAGAAAGAATATAGCAGAGTAGGGTAGTATTAGAGATGTTGGTATGGGGTGATTATATATTATAATGAAATTATAGGTGATTGTATTTTTCTTCTTTTGTGTACATATTTTTAATAAGTAAGCTTTCAGGGAGAGGCTGGGAAGATGGCAGAGGAGGAGGACCCTAAGCTCACCTCAACTCATGAATACAACCAGGTAACAGTCACATCAGCATAAACCATCCAGGAAGCAATGTGAAGACAGGCAGGACAAACTCCACAACTAAATGTAGAGAAGAGACCACATCAAAGAAGGTAGGGAAGGTGAAGACAAAGTTTAGGAGCAAAATGGATCTTGGCTGTCTACAGTGGGGAGGGAGCTATTGGCACAGAGAAGGACAAAAACAGACTTTCATACCAGGGAACTCACACAGGGAAAACAAATTCCCATAACATGTGGAATTGAAAGCAAGAGGGACCAAATTTCATGAGTTCTTAAAACAGAGGGACTTAAAGCCTGGAATTTAAAAAAATCAGTGAGCTCAGCTCTGGGAGACCTTGGAGGGCTATAGGCAACAGAGCCCCCACCCTTAAAAAGACAGCAAAAAAGTAGCCGTTGGAGATACAGCATAGAACCAGCAGTTGTAAAACGCCAGAGGCAAGTGAGAGAAAGGGTTATTTAGTCATCTCAGAGTGTGGTCTGGAGAGGCAGGGATCATGGGAGGACACCTCTAGGAACAAAGGAACTAGCGGGTGCCATTTCCCTCCCTCACCCTCCAACATAAATGCACAGCCACCTGTGGGAACCAGCATGGGTCCATCAACACTCATTATCTAACTTGCTTACACAGATCTGCCCTTCCTAGTTATACTTTCCTCAGTCCTGGTGCTGTAGGACCCCTCTCCCAGAAGACCAGCATAAATCCCACCTGGTCTCCTGAACCACAAGTTTTGTAGGACCTGAGTTCCAGCAGCAGCAACAGTAGCAGATTTCACTTCATAAGTGGACCACCACACACCTTGTTAAAATGTGTCATACCCCTGCTGGGGACCAAAAACTGCTGACAATGGGCAAAGAGAGTCTCTGCAGACAACTAGACTGAAAGAAAAAGAGTCCATTCAGAAGAGGACACACGACGCCCATAGGAGACAGTCCCTGGAGCACCAGACATGGGGAGTGAGGGATGCTGCACTGCAGGCACACTACAGAACCTCTTCTTCATAAGGTCATCACCCTCAAGAGCAAGCAATGCAACTTACTTTCCTAACACAGAGAAACAGACGAATATAGTTAGACAAAATTAGGAAACAAAGAAATATGTCCCAAATGAACAAACATGATCAAACCACAGCAAGAGACCTAAGTGAAACAGATATAAGTAATATGCTTGATAGAGAATTTAAAGTAATGATCATAAAAATACTGCACTTGGGAAAAGAGGGGATGACATCAGTGAGACCTTTAATGAAGAGATAAAAAGAATGAGAGACGAAGAACACAATAAATGTAATTAAAAATATACTTGATGGGATAAATAGCAGGCTAGAGGAAGCAGAGGAATGAATTAATGACCTGGAAGACAGAGGAATGGAAAGCAATCAAGATGACCAAGTGAGAGAAAGAAAATATGTACAAACAGAGAATAGACTTAGGGAATTCAGTTACTCCCTCAAACATAATAACATTCACATAACAGGGATCCCAGAAGAAGAAGAGAGAGAGAAGGGGGAAGAAAAATTATTTGAAGAAATGATAGCTGAAAAATTTCTTAATCTGTGGAAGGAAACAGATATCCAGATCCAAGAGGCACAGCGATAACCCCAAAAATTCAACCCAAGGAGGTCCACACTAAGACACATGCCTCATTTGGATGTGTCTGGTGTCTTGGAAGCTTGACTACCCTCTGTTCTCCCACAAATGAACCTTGAGAGCTTGTTTGGAGGTGCTAGCAAGGGAGCACAGCTACTCATATATGTGCCCTTGACCGAAGAATTGTCCTCCTCTATTGAAGACGGTCATCCTCTTTGACTTAGTGTGCAGCTGTAGGAGGGAGGCACCCGGAGTGGTGCAGGAGAAAGGGAACACCTGCCCCACCAGCCAGATCAGCCAAATCAACCTTGGCAATCAATGCAGTGACAGATGTCACAGCTAGATCACCCTTACATCCTGAAAACAGTAGCTTTGAATGACACACTGGACCAGATGGACTTAACAGATATATTCAGAACATTCCATCCTAAAACAGCAGAATACACATTCTTTTCATGTGCACATGGAATATTCTCCAGAACAGATCACACATCAGGCCACAAAATAAGTCTTGACAAAGTCAAAAAGATCAAAGTCATACCATGCATCTTTTCTGACTACAGTATATGAAACTAGAAGTCAACTACAAGAAAAAATCTGGAAAGACCACAAACACATGGAGGCTAAACAACATGCTGCTAAACAATGGGGGAATCAAGGAATCAAAGAAGAAATAAAAAATCACATGGAAACAAATGAAAATGAAAACAAGACAGTCCAAAATCTCTGGGATGCAGCAAAAGCAGTTCTAAGAATATGTTTATAGCAATACAGGCCTATGTCAAGAAGCAAGAAAAATCTCAAAAAAAAAAAAAAACCCTAACCTTACACTAGAAGGGCTAGAAAAAGAACAACAAACAAAGCATAAAGCCAATAGAACAAAAAAAATAATACAGATTAAAGCAGAAATAAAGCATATAGAAACTAAAAAGATAATTAAACAGATCAATGAAATAAGGAGCTGGTTCTTTGAAAAAAAATAATAAAATTGATAAGCCTCTCACCAGACTTATCAAAAAGAAAAGAGGAGGACCCAAATAAATAAAATCACAAATGAGGGAGGAGAAATAACAACACAAATACACAGAAATACAAATAATTATAACAGAATATTATGAAAAACTATATGCCAACAAATCAGACAATCTGGAGGAAATGGACAAATTCCTAGAAACATATAAACTACCAAAACTGAAATAGGAAGAAATAGAAAACTTCAACAGACTGATAACCAGCAAAGAAAGTGAATCAGAAATCAAAAAATTCCCAAAAAAACAAAAGTCCAGGGCCGATAACTTCCCAGGAGAATTCTACCAAACATTTAAAGGAGAGTTAATACCTATTCTACTCAAAGTATTCCAAAAATAGAAAAGAAAGGAGGAGCGCCTGGGTTGCTCAATCATTAAGCGTCTGCCTTCAGCTCAGTGTTCTGGGATCAAGCCCCGCATTGGGCTCCCTGCTCAGCAGGAAGACTGCTTCTTCCTCTCCCACTCCCCCTGCTTGTGTTACCTCTCTCACTGTCAAATAAATAAATAAAATCTTTTTAAAAAATAGAAAAGAAAGGAAAACTTCCATATTCATTCTATGAGGCCAGTATTTCTGTGATACCAAAACCAGATAAAGACTCTTCAAAAAAGAGAACTACAGGTCAATATCCCTCATGAATATGGATGCAAAAATTCTCGATAAAATATTAGCAAACTGAATACAACCCTACATTTAAAAAAATCATTCACCATGATCAAATGGGATTTATTCCTGGGTTGCAAGGATAGTTCAATATTTATAAATCAATCAATATGATATATCACATGAATAAAAGAAAGGATAAAAATCATGATCATTTCAATAGATGTAGAAAAAACATTTGACAAAGTACAACATGCATTCATGATAAAAACCTCCAAGTAGGTTAAAGTGAACATACCTCAACATACTGAAGTCCTTATATGAAAAAGAGCTAACATCATACTCAATCACAAAAAAAACAAGAGCTTTTTCCTAAGGTCAGGAACAAGACAAGGATGTCCACTCTCTCACCACTTTTATTCAACATAGTACTGGAAATCCTAGCCACAACAATCAGACAACAAAAAGAAATAAAAGACATCCAAATTGATAAGGAAGAAGTAAAACTTGCACTATTTGCAGATTTTATAACACTATATATAGAAAACCCAAAAGACTCTATCAAAAAAGCTACTAGATCTGATAAGTGAATTCAGTAAAGTCACAGGATATAAAATCAATGTCCAGAAACCTGTTGAATTCCTAGACGCTAATGATGAAGCAGCAGAAACTGAAATCAAGAAAGCAATCTCATTTACAATTGTACCAGAAACAATAAAATATCTAAGAATAAACTTATCCAAAGAGGTGAAAGACCTGAACTCTGAAAACTGTAAAACACTTATGAAAGAAATTTTAGGTGGTACAAAGAAATGGAAAGATATTCTATGCTCATGAGTTGGAAGAACCAATATTGTTAAAATGGCTATACTATGCAAAGCAATCTCCATATTTAATGCAATCCCTATCAAAATACCAAAAACATTTTTCACAAAACTAGAAGAAACAACCCTAAAATTTGTATGGAACCACAAAAGACTCCAAATAGCCAAAACAATGTTGAAAAAGAAAAGCAAAGCTGGAGGTATCACAATTTCAGACTTCAAGTTATACTACAAAGCTGTAATAATCAAAACAGTTTGGTACTGGCATATAGATAGGCACATGGATCAATAGAACAAAATAGAAAACCCAAAAATAAACTCACCATTATATGGAGAATTAATCTTCAACAAAGGAGGAATGAATATCCAATGGGAAAAGGGCAGTCTTTTTAACACATGGTGTTGGGAAAACTGGACAGCTACATGCAAAAGAATGAAACAACCACTTTCCTTCACCATACACAAAAATAAACTCAAAGTGGATTAAAGACCTAAATATGAGGCCTGAAACCATAAAAATCCTAAAAGAGAGCACAGGTAGTAATCTCTCCAACACTGGCCACAGCAACATTTTTCTAGCTATGTCTCCTGAGGCAAAGGAAACAAAAGCAAAAATCAGCTATTGGGACTACATCAAAAGAAAATGCTTCTGCACAGTGAAGGAAATAATCAACAAAATAATCAACAAAATGGTAACTTACTGAACGGGATATTTGCAAATGACATATCTAATAAAGGGTCAGTATTCAAAATATACAAAGAACTGATAACAACTCAACACCGCAAAACCAATAATCCAATTTAAAAATGGGCAGAAGACATGAACAGACATTTCTCCAAAGAAGACACACACATGGCCAGCAGACACATGGAAAGATGCTCAATATCACTCATCATCAGGGAAATGCAAATCAAAACTATGATGAGATACCACCTCACACCTGTCAGAATGGCTAAAATCAAAAACACAAGAAAGAACAGGTGTTGCGGAGAAAAAGGAACTCTTGGTGGTAGGAATGCCAACTAGGGCAGCCATTGTGGAAAACAGTATGGAGGGTCCTTAAAGTTAATAATAATAATAATAAATAGTTAATAATAAAACTCCCCTATGATGCAGTAATTGCACCACTGGGTATTTACACAAAAAGTACAAAAACACTAATTGAAAGGAATACATGCAGCCCTGTGTTTATTGCAGCATTATATACAATAGCTGAATTATGGGAGGAGCCCATGTGGTGGTAAATGCATATAATGGAACATTATTCACCCTAAAAAAGGATGCAGTCTTGCCATTTGCATCAACATGGATAGATCCAGAGAATATAATACTACGCAAATTAAATTAGTGAGAGAAAAACAAATACCATATGATTTCACTTGTATGTGGAGTTAAAGAAATAAAACAAATGAGCAAAGGAAAAATAAAAAGAGAGAGAAAGAGAGAGAGAGAAACCAAGAAACAGACTCTTTACTATAGAGAACAAACTGATGGTTACCAGATGGGAGGTGGATGGGGGGATGGGTCAAATAGGTGATGGGATTCAAGATTAATACTTACCATGGTGATCACTGAGTAGTGTACAGAATTGTTGAATCACCATCTTTTTATTCATTCATTCATTCATTCATTCAGAATGCAAGCAGGGGAGGGACACTGGGAGAGGGAGAGAGAGAATCTCCAGCGGACTCCATGCTGCTCATGGAGCTGACACCTGGCTCGATCTTGTGACCCTGAGATCATGACTTGAGCCAAAATCAAGAGCTGGATGCTCAACTGACTAAGTCACCCCGGTGCCCTGAATCACCGTATTTTACACCTGAAACTAACATAACACTGTATGTTAATTATATGAAATTAAAATTTTTTAAATTAATTTTTTAAAAAAATAAGCTTTCACCCCATATACTTTCACACACACCTGTGTGTGTATACGTTACTTATACCTATATAAGTATACATATATACATGTGTATATATACACATGCGTGTGTGTGTATATCTTGTAGTTTTCTTCAGCCAAAATTAGTTTACATTTTCTGAGCCCACTCTCTTTAGAGATGATCTATTTGAGGTCTCTTTCCCATACTCTTCCCCTCAACGCTGTTGTTTTCCCCAGGATTGAAACCACATTCTAGAAAGCTCATGTAGTCAAAGCTTCATTGCAGGAATTTAATTATTTTTTTCTGAAATCAATTCATAGGCATACTTTGCCCCCATAAAACAGGGATTTGTTATAGTACTGTTTGTCTTAGAAGCCTTTTCTATTAGCAGCTGATAATGTCTAATTTATCTCCCTGAGTGGTGGTTGCATACTTTTGTTGCCCATGGTAAGTCATTGAGCCTTGTTTTTGCACACTGGTGCCTCTTCCATACTGGGTTTTAAGGGACAAATACTTTGCATACTTCAGTGCAGTAACGTTCTAGTAGTGGTGTGGGGCACAAAAGGAATCCTAAAGATGCCTGGAGGTTCTTGGAGTCTGTTTTTTCTCCCTCGTAGGGAAAGTCAAATCAAGCACTAATAATCTCCAGGTTATTCAAATAAATACGATATAATAGCCATGAGCCAAAAAAATAGCAATTTTCTTGAACCACGTTGCACTGCACCCCCAAGTCAGGACTTTCCTCCTGGATGCAGTACCAGGAACTGAACTGGTGGTGCTCCTCTGGATTATGTCTCCAAACTGGCAGTTTTCCGCTGGAGATTGGTCTGTGCCTGTCCCACCATCACCACTTCTTACCCTGGGAAAGGATAAGACTACCAGAAGCAGCTGCTTGAGGAACTCCAACTACATCCCCCACATTGATCCCTGGGAGTGCACGTAGCTAACCTTAGATAATGTTCTACATTCACCTTTTAATTATTGTAGCCACAATAATGTGGCTTACTTTCTTGTAAGATATTTCTCTTCTCTTTTGTCTCCAACTCAGAAGAAAGCAGAAGAGTAAGCTGAAAAGCTTGTGAAGTCAGGAATATTTGATTCTTGGAGGTACCCCAAGCACCTAGAGTAGTGGCTGATTCACAAAAGATACTTACAAAACCTTTGTGGATTGGTTGAATAAACGGTGGTCCCTATGTTTCAGCATGGACGGATTCATTCCAGCTTCATAATACAGTGTTAAGGCTTTGCATTGACTGAGCATAGTTTGGGCCTCATCCTATACATGTTGAAATACACTTATTGTGAGAATTGTCATGTTATTTCCATTTTCAGCTATGCAGGTGAAATAGTATTTATAGGGAAAGCATGGAGAATAATATTTTGATAAATTTTTCTTACGTGAATTAATTAATGTGATCTCTTTCCCCCACTGCATATTTTGAAAATTGATTGCCATTGGTTTTTTATTCTATGTTGTCCCATCTTCTGAGTGATTTGGAAATAAACCTAACCATAAGGGCTGCTAACCCAGTGTTTGGCACTTATGTTAAAATTATTTTTAAGTTCAGTTGAGCTCCAAGTAGACCAGTGTCAGTGGTGGCAGTAGTGTTGCCAAAGGCGATAAATAAATAAAAAATAGATAGATGATAGATAGATGATAGATGATGGTACGTAGATAAAGGGTAAAAAGTCTTCTAACTTTATTTGTGGGATGTTTCCATATTTTAAAATGTATGTACTCACATCTATCTTTTTTAAAAAATATATATGGCTTTTGCCTTTGGTGCTTTGCTTAAAAAACCCTTGCCTACCCAACAGTAATGTGCAAATTCAATTATAAATGCTTCCACTTTTATAATAAAATTGTTAGCTTTTATGCACAGGACTTGAGAATCTAATTTTATCTTTTTACAGTTGGTTATTCAGTTATCATAACACTCATTTAGGCTGCCATTCTATCTTCACCCAATCTTATTTGTGCCTAGAATTATTTCTGAAATTTTATTGTGTTAAATTATCTTTCTGTTTATTTCTGCTAAAGAAGCACATTATTTGAATTATTTTAGTTTTATTACACATTTTAATGTCTGGTTAGACTATAACACCCCCGTAATCCTTTTAAAATGTTCTTTCTTTTCTTTCATGTTTATTCATCCAGATGAACTTTAAAAGACTTTTTTTTCAATTCCACCATCCATTCTATATTTTTTGTGGCTGCATTTATTATACAACCTTATCTGAGCAAACATGATATTTTCTCATACAGAGAATATATGTTCCATTTATCCACATCTTCAATCATATCTCTCAGAAAATCCTGTAGTTTTTAATTTTCCTTCCTTCCTTGTTACTACATATTTTTGAACAAACATTAAGTACCTACTGTATGCCAAGCACTAGAATAGCTATTGGGATATCATTCTGGGCTTTGAACATGAATGACTTGGCTTTCTTGTCTCAAGTTACATATTACTGGGCAATAAAGAGACTAAACAATGTATTACAACAAAATGGCACAGGTGTTACAGAAAGCACACATGAAGATGCCACCTGAAGAAATAGTGGGCGGCAGAAGCAAACAGTGGTGAGACCGTGGGGTTGAAGCAGGCACTGGGCATGCTGGCGGAAGCCCGGAAGGGGAGGGAGGACGGGGTGGGGCCAGATGTTGAAGGTCTGCCTGCACTGTGCCATCTGAAGGAGGTCAGAGTTTATTTTAAGGGCAGTGGAGGAGTATCAGGGCTCAGGTAGAGAAATGGCATAATCACATTTGCATTTTGGAAAATGTTCTTTAGTTATGGGGTTGATAATTAATTGGAATGGAGTAAGAATAGAGATAAAAGACTTTCTAAGAGACCGTTAAAAGATTTATGCCAGACATGATGAATGCACTAACGAAGGGCCAGTGGGGATGGAAAAACAGGCAGTTAGCTGAAACCTGATTCCTATTCACAAAATTGAAGTAAGAGGATACATCAGGACAAACTAATATTTATCCCCAAAGGTAATAAAATAGCAAACATTATAGCTGCATCAAAGCACGATCAGCTTGGAAGCACTGAATTGCACTTTACCACGGAGGACTCTGGAATAATTTTAGATCTTCTGTAATCTAATAGGTCTCCTTATTTGCGGGGAGTAGAAAATAAGAAAGAATATACCTTGACTCCAAACACAGGGCACTAGTGTTTGGGATGCTTACTAATCTTAGCATACCATTTGGACAAATTTCTTAATAATCTAGAGTTAGAAAATTATGCTTGGCTACTTTTTTAGTCTAAGTATTTGAATTGCCTCAACTTTCATGGAAAGACAATAAACAAGCAAACAAACTTGATCCAAGTAAGAAATAAAAACCTTGAATAAATCAATAACCACCAAACACATTTTTTTAAAGTTCCTAATATTACTATGGGTTTGTTGTTATGTTTTTCATAAAAAAAAAAAAGCACACACAATAAAACTGAATAGAGATAGCTCACAAAAAGAAACACATGTCACTTAGGATGCATTAATTCTAAGTAAAATATTAGTAAATTGCGTACAGTATTATGGAAAAACAATTTGCAGTGACCAAAAAAAATTATTTTAAGAATAGATTATAATTAGGAAATCATTACCCTAATTTACAATATCAAATAAGCAGACACAGACAAGATACACAATAAACTCCAAACATAATAGGAAGTTAATACCTGGTGATGCCGGACACCAACAAGTAACATTTTATTCAAAGATCAATGTAGCACTAATGAAACATGCAAAATCAGGGGACAAACTTTTCTCAAAAGACTTTTATCAGCTTTATGCTCACATCCACCCTTCTTTTGGCCTGATGATGCTGTCTGGCCAGCCCTGCGTAATCCAAAGTGTCCCCTCAGTGATTTATGACCAGTTTTCACGCCGTCAGTCTCCCTTAGCAAGACCACTTTTTCTGGACAGGTGAGTTAGTGGGAACTGGGACCCTCTGAAACCACGTGCTCAGCACCTGGCCTTGCAGCTGTTCTCAGTCACTGCCATCTTTCAAGGCCACGGCTAACGGGGCCCTGGCACTCAGCAGTGACAAATGAGTGGACCGTGGTGACAACACATCAAGTAGTGAAAGGCAAAAGGAACTCTGACTTACACAACTAGAGCATACAGTATCACATTCATATAAATCCTATCTGTGCCACGATTGCAAGATGAGCAATATTCCTCACAGCAAACAGAATCCTTCCACACACCACCTATCCCTGAGGTATCCCCATCAATCCTCCAGCAAAGAGTTCCTTCAGCCTGGTTGGGCCACACCCACAGCCCGGAGCAGCCTTTCAAAAGATATTGGTCGGGGCGCCTGGGGGGCTCAGTAGGTGAAGCGTCTGCCTTCCGCCAGGGTCCTGGGATCCAGTCCCACATGGGGCTCCCTGCTCATCAGGGCGTCTGCTTCTCCCTCTGCCTGCTGCTCCCCCTGCTCATGCTCTCTCTCTCTCTGACAAATAAATAAATAAAACCTTTAAAAAAAGATTTTGGAGATTTTTCTTCAGTTTAATTTTGTATTAAAATTAGATTCCACTTTGAAATATGAAGTAGCTGAAGTAACTAATTTTCAATGCTTCGATGAAAAGTTTGCCAACCCTAATTAACTCCTCCAGCATAGAAAAATTGTTTCAGTTGGCTCAGAAATATGTCTATAAGAATTGTGAAAAGAAATTAAACCCTATTAGTGTCACAGTTGGTAACAAAAAAGGCAAGCAGAAAAATCAAACCTTTACCAAGAGTGAATGTTAACCAAGAGGCTGAAATGAAGGCTGTGTGCCCAGAAGATCACAGTCATTTACAATGTATTGCTAATGTTGCATGCACATGTCATTCTTCTCTTGTATCACGTATTAATTTCTGAGTGTTCCAAAATGTTTGAAACAAAAGAAGCCTAATTAAAACACACACACATACACACACACACACACAAAACAGGCCTTTTTATACGTTTTCACAATCAAATAGTTAAGTGGCATGGAGAAGGTATTTGTAATGCTTTCCTCCCAAAGGATGCTGTGAAAATTAAAAAGAGAAATAGAAAAGATTAAATAACAAAAATAACATAAATTCTTTCAGTCACAATACTTCCCCCACTATTCAATGGCTTGTGCTCCTCCAAATCAGAAGATGTTCCATTTGTTCCGTCAACTAATGAATTAAAGTTAATCATATTTGATTGAACAGTACTGAGAGAAGCAGAAATGCATTATTCTTCAGAAATAATTATTTCACTCTAATGTTCTTAAAGTCACTCACATTTCACTGTAAACCTCTTTTTTTCTACAATATTTCATACTGCATGAAATTGCCATTCCTAGTAGCAAATAATAATGCTCTTTTAATGGATGTGTCTTTATAAAATAATTGAAATGGTAGAAAAGTCTTAACAAAATTCAAACGGTCAGTGGTGGAAGCAGAAGAAACCATCTCTTGTCTGACACACAGGAGACTCTAGCTTCTGGTGGGTGCCACCAATACTCGCCACGGGCAAACCTCACCTGAGGTCTCGGTCCTGTTGGGAGCATTCTCGTTGTCCCTACACTGAGAAGCCCCCAGTTTGTACAGGTAGTTGGTGCTCCTCTCAGCGATGCATACAATCATCTTCTTAAAGACCACTGCAGTGTCTTATACTTCCTGTGTCTAGGGTTGTCCTACTTCATTCACATTTTGCTATGTGTATTTTTTTTTATTTTAGAGTCTGAAATGAGTAGAAAAATAAAGCTCTCATTTTCGATTGTATAAGTTGTTCCTGAGTGTATTTTACATGCATTTAATATCAAAGTTTAAAAAATAGTATTTCTTGGCTCCCTTCTATAAACTATGAGGACTTTGTTTGCTTCCTGCCCACATACCTCCACCTTGTTTTGGTCTATGATAACTTATTATTCCTGACACACCCACTCTAAAAAACATATTCAGAGAAGGACTGTATTTCTCAGAGACCACAAATCTCTGCTCCCGTTTTTATGCCAGGACTTCTCCCCATCGCGTCTATGTTGGGTTGTTCCAAAAAGGATGGCAGCACATCACAGACAGCAACTCACCCCTTCAAAGTTCCAGGAACACACTAATCATGTGCAAAAATAGTGGAAAATGTATTAATACAGGAAACGTGTTTAATTTCATCTTTCAATATTTTGTTCATACTGCTGGTGGTTTTGGGCAGTTGTATGGTCTTCCCTCACAACTTGCAGGAAAGTGAAATAAGGTTTTCCTGGAAAAAGTAAACCCCACACACAATAGACAGCATTAGTCATTCATGGGAGTGTATCAAGATTCTGTCACTGTTTGAAAACACCAAACCCTAGTCATTGTGACCCCAGTAATCTCAGAAAACCTGACTGGAATGGGAGTATAAGTAATACGTACAAACCCAATCAATTATAGCAAACATGTTGGTGTAATGGCATGGTGCCCCTAGATGCGGTAACCGTGTGGGATGGAGGAACATAGCCAGTGTCAGTGTCTTCGGGATCCTCTATGCATCATCCCAGGAGGGAGAGGATGTCTTCAGAAAGCCCCAAGCCCATGAGGCCCTGTATCAAGGACATTGCTCTGGTAGATCATAAACATGCAGCTCTCTCTTCATTCCTTATTCACAGGCAAACATTCTACCATGACAGCTTCCATCAAACAGACTCATTTAACAAATGCCTTTATCAGTGCACTCACTCTGTTCAGCCTGACAGATGCACGTCTCATCATGAATTCACAAGTTATCATTTTACATATCATATCCCATCGGCTGGTTTAATGTGAGCCTGCAGTGAAAGTCGAGTCTTCCCTTAGCTAACTGACAAAGCCAGGATTCTGACGGTAGAAGGCAAGGGCCAGACCCACAGTGATGTTCCCTCTGGATATTTAAGAGTCCACCTGGTAGCCAGCACAGTCATCCCACAGGTGTCGCCTCTTTGCCCCAAATGATGTCATTTGGACTGTAATACATCAGAAGCAGGCAGGAACGTTGGCTGTATATAGTGCCAATCACACAAGATTAGGAAAATATTTAAGAGTTTAATGATACCAAGTGAAGAGTTAGGTCTTATGCCAGGACCTTCTTACAGAGCTGTGATAACTGAACTGGGCTACCCTGCTTTGGCAAACACTTTCATAGGACAGACATTTTCATGTTCCCTTCTCATCTGACCTTTCCTGTGGTCACTCTGGTCCTCTCCAGCAAGTCTCTCTAAATTCAAATTTGGGCTATAGTTTTGATCAGTTCTTTCAGGGGCTCTTGATGCAAACATTCTTTTGAAAAATAAATAGTGGCTTCTCGTGACATACAAAATAATTTTCTTTTATTTCTTTGGCATCTTTAGCACCTTCCTAGGTAATTTTGGCCCTGATGAATTTTCCAAAATCATCTTTTCCATTACTTATGACGTTCCACGCTTTAACTAAGCTGAACTATAGAAATTTCAAGTGTGTCAAGATATTTCACTGCATTTTTTTCCTGCACACTCTCCTTCCTTTGTATAAACATCTTCATCTGACTCCTTGTTCTCTTTCAGACCAGTTCTGACATGCTTTCCAACACGCAGTGCAAGACTGCTCTTTTCTGCTTCCTTTGAAACATCACTTTCTTTGCACTAATCTAGCCACATGTGGTTGCATGTCTATACCACATTCAGACTGAAATCCTTGGCCAAAAATGCTAGCTCTTGTTTACCTAGCCCTCTTTACAATGCCTGTATAATAACTCACTTTGGTAAACATTTGTGGAACTGAACTGGAAAACTTAACTCTGTTCTTCATCATTTTCCCACTGCCCACCCCACACAAGGGGCAGCTTGCATTGTTATTCCCATCCAGACAATTGATGGAAGCCTTGTTTGAATAATTGGCAAAGCAAGGATATATTGATTTTTTTGTCTTTGAGTGTTAATGATTTCAACTGGTGAGATATTTTTATGTGTTATAAAATGAGGCATGAGGAGGCAAGGTTACTGACATCACTTCTCACTCTTACTTCAGAAAACCCTAAGCTTGAAGGCTAGCAGATATGAAAGGTGGGTTCCAGTCTCTGGTCTGACACAGTGGAGTTTTATGACCTAAACACTTGTCAATCTTTCTGAGCTTTTTGTATGCATTAAAATGTATGGGGTGATGTGGAGAACAAAGGCAAAAGAAATATAGGAGAAAAATTAAACTTCCTTATAACTTACAGCCCATTGACAGGTAACTGAGATAGGTAGAGTGAACTTCCTCAAGGAGCTTAGCTGCCTCAATGTAAATACATTGCTAGAGGCAAAAGGCAACCTTAGCTTGACATTAGCCCAACCTTCAGGATCCTGTAAAAATCCCTTTGGACACTTCCTTTATCTCTATCCCCCAAGCTATATGTTAGCAATCATCCTCCAAGCATATGGCCCACTAATATGTATCTGGAGTTCCTTGACTAAGGTTTTACTAGAAGGTAGTAAATGACCCTTTCCTAACAACACCTAGTCCCTCAAGTCCTCAAAACCTTGCTTCCAAATTCCTTAGAGACTTACACTATCCCTAACCCCCTCCCATCTTGAAATATAATCAACCACTCCTCACAACCCCAGTGCGGCTCTTTCTGCTCACGGGTCCTGTCCCATGCTAATTTAATAGAACCACCCTTTTTGCACCAGAGACATCTCAAGAATTCTTTCTTGACTGCTCCCAAACCCCAATGTTTCACATATAAGGAGGGAAACCGCTCATATTTTATTACCCGTGCAGCTATGCAATTGTCTGATTCACTAATATTTAATGTAATACCATGTAAAAGATTATTTTCTGTTCAAACCTGAGTTTCTCTTCCATGACCTATTGAAAGTACACAATTTGTTAATGGCCTGATTTGCAAATTATTTCTATAGCTTTCTTTAGTAAAAAGTAGACCAGCTTTCAATAGTCATGAACCAAATTGAGATACCTTGAAAGCAAAGCCTACTTAAATCATTTATAGCCAATTTTCTATCCTACAAATTATAGGAAAAGTTTTTCAAACTTTAAATAGAAAACAGTCAAAAGAGAGAATCTTCTAAATAACTTTATCTCCTTGGCTATCACAAAAACTATGACAGATAGAAGAGATGCCTCCCTGTTAAATTTATGTCTTGGTGAAATAAATATGATCATCAAATATAAATAATTTTCAACAAAAAAGGAAGTCTTAGCAAGGTGGAGATTTTAATTTTATTTAATCAAATTAGAACAGTGTTAACATGCACTTTTATAAATCCTAAACAAATTGGACTCATTGATGGGAAACTATTTTGCTTTCCACACAAGTTAAGTCTAAGTACGATTAAAAACAAATCCTTCTTTCGTGTAAAGTAATAATACAAAAAATAGAAGAAACCTCATAACTCTGGTCTATAGGGAAAGATTGACTGGGATTAGTACCAAGGTAATTTAAGTCAAACTTACTTTTCACAGGGTTTACAAGAGGAAGGCAAAGATCTAAAACGTCATGTCTGAAGAAAATAGACAAAAACAGTAACTTTTATAGTATTGAAATGTTCTGAAATATAAGTGACATGTCTTAGAGTCTTGCAAAAATATTTTGTTTAACTAAAAGTTTTTAAAAAGTAGTAATTTTAAATATAAAATATTTTGCATCAAATTACTCTGCATGTTAATTTATACTTGAAAATCTTAATAAAAACTTAATGAATGAAATGGCTTCGACACACAAATCCCTGTGTGTCACACAATCTCCAATAAGAACCTGTTATTTGAGGAGCTTTCTCACAAGTCTAACTGGCTTAGGCATACATTATGCCCTGGTTTTCTGGTAGGGATTATTGCTGAACAATTTTCCTCTCTAGGAGAACCTGAAATCTGAGAGCCAGACCTCTGCAGTTCACTGTATTTGAAAGTTCTCACTCCCAATCCGGGTGAACATCAGCATAAAGCAAGGAGAAAGCATAATTAACAACAGCGTGGGTTTGAGCAGGTCATCCCAGGAGAATAGCTCCTCATGTGGGTTCTAAGGACTGGCATCAATTTCCTGGAAGTTTTGTTTAAAATGTACATTTTTATTGGGATGGCATTAAATATAACCATTAAAATAGAACTGGCATTTCTAATGTTGAGTTGTCCCATCCATTAGCTTTGTTATACCCTTTAAAACTCTAAGAGTCTTATGTATACATATTATTTTTTGTTGTTTTGTTGTTGGAATTATTCCAAATATTGCCCTTTTCTTACTTATTTCTAGATTTTTTAGTCAGGTCTAGAGAAATGTAACTGGTTTTCAAAAGTAATCAATTGTCTACAGTAAGCTTTCCAGAATCTTTTACTAGTTTTATCTATAGAATCTAAACGTTTCCTCTAGATCTCAAACTTTCTACTCTTCTTTCTTGTTTTACAGAATAGGTTTGGACTTCTGGTACAGTGTTAAAGCTGCAGAAATAGGGGCATTGTCAGAACAAAAAAAATGACTCTTAATTTTCTCTGTTAAATATGATTTCTGTAGGGTATTGGTATATAATCTTTATCTACTGTGGTAGGTAGACTTCTAAGGTGACCCCCAAGATTCCTGCCCCCTGATGTTTATGCCCTGTATGATCCCTTCCCCTTATGTGTAAGCAAGACTTATGAATATGATGGAATTTCATTACCACAATTAGGTTACATTATATGGCAAAAATAAAGGGATTTTGCAGATTGATTTTTATTTCTAATCTGTTCCCCAAGAAAGGTTTTTGTGGGTAGCTCTGACCCAATCATGTGAGCCCTCTAAAAGAGGCCATAGACCTTTTGTGAAAGGAAGGATTCATGGCAAGAACGATTGTCTTGCAGCCTGAAAGAAGCAAACAGCTGTGTTGTGAACCACCCATGGAGGGAGCCAGATGGCAAGGACCCCTAGAAGCTGAGAGGACTCCCCAGCTGTTAAATAAGAAAGCATGGACTTTATTCCTACAACCTGAAGGAACTGAACTTGCTAAAAAACTAAAATACATTTGGAAAAGACTTCCCTGGTCAAACCACCAAGTGGAATACAGCTTGGCCAACAAGCTGATTTCGGCTGAGAGACCTTGAGGAGAATGTGAGCTAAGCCATATCCTGCCTCCTGTTCCATGGAAACCACAAGATAATATGTGTATGTTTTAAGCCACTGAGTCTCTGGTAACTTGTGTAGTAATACAAAAAAGATGGAAAGATATTCCATGCTCATGGATCGGAAGAATTAACATAGTTAAAATGTCCATGCTACCCAGAGCAATCTACACTTTCAATGCTATCCCGATCAAAATACCGAGAACGTTTTTCAAAGTACTGGAACAAATAGTCCTTAAATTTGTATGGAACCAGAAAAGACCCCGAATCTCCAAGGAACTGTTGAAAAGGAAAAACAAAGCTGGGGGCATCACAATGCCGGATTTCAAGCTGTACTACAAAGCTGTGATCACAAAGACAGCATGGTACTGGCACAAAAACAGACACATAGACCAATGGAACAGAATAGAGAGCCCAGAAATGGACCCTCGGCTCTTTGGGCAACTAATATTTGATAAAGCAGGAAAAAACATCCGGTGGGAAAAAGACAGTCTCTTCAATAAATGGTGCTGGGAAAATTGGACAGCTACATGCAAAAGAATGAAACTTGACCACTATCTCACACCATACACAAAAATAAACTCCAAATGGATGAAAGACCTCGATGTGAGACAGGAATCCATCAAAATTCTAGAGGAGAACATAGGCAGCAACCTCTACAACATCGGCCAAAGCAACCTTTTTCATGATACATCCCCAAAGGCAAGAGAAACAAAAGATAAAATGAATTTATGGGACTTCATCAAGATTAAAAGTTTCTGCACAGCCAAGGAAACAGTCAGAAAAACTAAGAGGCAGCCCACGGAATGGGAGAAGATATTTGCAAATGACACTACAGATAAAGGACTGGTATCCAAGATCTACAAAGAACTTCTCAAACTCAATACACGAGAAACAAATACACAAATCGTAAAATGGGCAGAAGATATGAACAGACACTTTTCCAATGAAGACATACAAATGGCTAACAGACACATGAAAAAATGTTCAAAATCATTAGCCATCAAGGAAATTCAAATCAAAACCACACTGAGATACCACCTTACACCAGTTAGAATGGCAAAAATAGACAAGGCAAGAAACAACAATTGTTGGAGAGGATGTGGAGAAAGGGGATCCCTCCTACATTGTTGGTGGGAATGCAAGTTGGTACAGCCACTCTGGAAAACAGTGCGGAGGTCCCTTAAAAAGTTAAAAATTGAGCTACCCTATGATCCAGCCATTGCACTACTGGGTGTTTACCCCAAAGATACAGACGTAGTGAAGAGAAGGGCCATATGCACCCCAATGTTCATAGCAGCAATGTCCACAATAGCTAAATCGTGGAAGGAGCCGAGATGCCCTTCAACAGATGACTGGATTAAGAAGTTGTGGTCCATATATACAATGGAATATTACTCAGCAATCAGAAAGAACGAGTTCTCAACATTTGCTACAACATGGACGGCACTGGAGGAGATAATGCTAAGTGAAATAAGTCAAGCAGAGAAAGACAACTATCATATGATTTCTCTCATCTATGGAACATAAGAACTAGAATGATCAGTAGGGGAAGAAAGGGATAAAGAAAGGGGGGGTAATCAGAAGGGGGAATGGAACATGAGAGACTATGGACTATGAGAAACAAACTGAGGGCTACAGAGGGGAGGGGGGTGGGGGAATGGGATAGGCCAGTGATGGGTAGTAAGGAGGGCACGTATTGCATGGTGCACTGGGTGTTATACACAACTAATGAATCATCGAGCCTTACATCGAAAACCGGGGATGTACTGTATGGTTTCTAACATAATATAATAAAAAAATCATTATAAAAAAAAAAAAACTAATCCATCTCATTATCAAAATAACTCTTATGAAAATTATCAAGATTTTTTGTAAAATTGTAATCATTAAAAATTAACACTTTTTCTGCTGTATTGAGAGATATCAAATTTATTAATTGGGTGAATTATCTTAAAATATATTTATTTATTGATTCATTAATGTACAGTTGACATACAATGTTATATTAGCTTTGGGTGTACAACATAGTGATTAGACAGTTTTACACATTATGTAATGCTCACCATGATAAGTGTAGTTAAAATCTGTCACTATACAATGCTATTATAATATTATTTACTATACTCCCTATACTGTACTTTACACCACTGTGAATTATTTCTTTTATAACTGGAGGTCTGTGCCTCTTAATCCCTTTCACCTATTTTGTCCATCCCTTCATTTCCTTCTCCTCTGGAAACCATCAGTTTGTTCCCTGTATTAATAAGTCTGTTTCTGTTTTTGTTATTTGTTCGTTTTGTTTTTTGTTTTAGATTCCACATATAAGTGAAATCACATGGTATTTTTCTTTCTCTGTTCGGCTTATCCCACTTAGCATAATACCCTCTGCATCCATCCTTGTTGTTGTGAATAAGATTTCCTTCTATCTGAGTAATATTCCATTGCACGTATACCACATCTCCTTTACACAAAAGGTTTAGTTTTAGAGGCTCTATTGAACTCAGTCAATACTTTTTTTTAGGATTTGTGTACCTGTGCTGATTAGAAAGATGGGCCTGGGGCAACTGGGTGGCTCATTCAGTTAAGCACCTGCCTTCAGCTCAGGTCATGATCCCAGAGGTCCTGGGATCAAGCCCCATGTCATGTGCTCTTTTCAGAAGGAGAGTCTGCTTCTCTCTCTCCCTCTGCCTACCACTCTGTCTGCTTGTGCTCTCTCTCACTCTCTGTCTCTCTCTCTGTCCAAATAAATAAAATCTTTAAAAAAGAAGAAAAGAAAAATGGGCCTAATTTTCTATTCTTATTTTTTTCTTATCTGATTTGAAAATATTAGTTGGACCAGCCACATAAAATGAATTGAAATTTTCTCTCTTTTTCAACTTTACTATGTTTGTTTATAAAATATAGAAAGCATCTACTTTATGGAAGTTTGTTTAACACTTATTTAAGAAGTCATATGAGGGTATGCGTGTGTGTTATGAGAGGGTGAAAATAACTTTACTAGTCCAAGAGTTTTTTGAAGATATATATCTCTTTTCAGAAGACTCAGGGGAAAAAAAGGGATGAGTCTCATCCTTGTCTGGAGCTTTTTCTTGAGGACACTGGTCTGGTGTGTGTGTCCACTCAGGCAGGCATCCAGGAACCTGTTAGAACAAAAGTGAGAGCCCAGGTGTTATTCCTTGGAGCCAGAGGGTCTTGGAATCAAGATGTCTAGCTCCAGTGGTCTGGAATGCACGTATGATAGCTTTGTCCTGTCATTCTCACTGTCCTTCCTTAGATTTTATTTATTCTATTAATTCCTTGTCTCTTAAAGGAGGACATGGGCTCTTCGTATTACAAGGCATGTGTAAAGTGGGGCCAATGTTCATGTCTTAGCAAGAATAGAAACCAGAAAAGAAGTGAAGGAAAAAAAATAGGCTTTTCTCTCATGAGGTACCTTCAGTTTCCCTGTCTCACTTTTAGAGATTCATATTTTCAAATTTATATATTTCTTGTATTTTAAAAATTGTTTGTTCTATTTTTCATAAAACTCTATCTTTTAAAACAAGTTTTCCTTGATTATTTCCTTTTCTTTTCATTCTGTATTTGATTTCTCTTGTTTTCTTTTTTGTGGCCAGTCCTTCCTTTGTATTTTCAAACAACCAGCTTTCATTTCTTGTTATGTACATCCTTAACAGATATTGCTATCAAGACTATAAAACCACGGGGCACCTGGGTGGCTCATTCGGTTGAGGATCTGCCTTTGGCTCAGCTCATGATCCCAGGATCCTGGGATTGAGCCCTGTATCGGGCTCCCTGCTCAGCGGGGAGCCTGCTTCACCCTCTCCCTCTGCACCTCCCCCTGCTTGCATGCTCTCTCTTTCTCTCTCAAATAAATAAACAAAATCTTAAAAAAAAAAAGATTATAAAACCACTTGAGAAATATTCCATTTTTTCTACTTTCTGGAAGAATTTGTGTAATATTGGTATTATTATTATTCTAATGTTTGAAAGAATTCATTAGTGAAGTTATATGGACTTGTACCTTTATTTCATAAAGGTTTAATAATTACAGATTCAGTTTGTTTACCAGGTAATAGGACTAGATTGTCTATTTCTCTTTGCATTAGTTTTGCCAAGCTCTGTTTTTTTAAGAATGTATCTATCTCGTCTAAATTTAAAATTTATTAGCATAATGCTTATAATATCCTCTAATGACTTTTTAATGTTTGTTACCATTTAAAAAATATTTTAGATCTTTATAATTTCCCACTTCCATTGAGAGACATTCTCAACATTATCTTCAGTTTACTAAGTTTTCCTTTAATAAAGTACATTCTGCTTTTTTTCCCAACATATGTGTTATCTGAATTATTAACTTTTTATAAAAAGTATTTCCACTTGCATTCTCTTTATGACTTTTGTTCTTGCTTCAAAATACAAAAATCTTCCTTTACTTTGCATGGGATATATGTTGTACTTATTTAAATTCCCAATCTCTTTTTTTGTTAGTTTCACTTATTCTTCCTCATGGGACACTGGTTATTTAAAACAGGGTTTTGTTTTCTTGTGTGGTTTTTTTTGTTTGTTTTGTTTTTTGCCTTTATGGTGGTTGCACTCCATGAGTATGAACACTTCTCTGAGAGATTTACTGCCCGTAAATGAGGAGGAAATTTTATTTTATTTATTTATTTGACAGAGAGAGAGAGACAGCCAGCGAGAGAGGGAACACAAGCAGGGGGAGTGGGAGAGGAAGAAGCAGGCTTCCAGCGGAGGAGCCTGATGTGGGGCTCAATCCCAGAACGCCGGGATCACGCCCTGAGCCGGAGGCAGACGCTTAAAGACTGAGCCACCCAGGCGCCCCAAAACAGGTGATTTGATTATAGCACAGAGACAGAGCCGATGGCCAGATAGAGCTGCACTGGGATTATGAGGACCTGGTTATATACTATGGGAGTTGGGGGAGGTAAAGACAAAGGAAGTTTGCAAAAGGACTTTCATACGTTAAAGAGGACTCACAGGATCCTGGAGGCCTGGCTCTTGCCATGCTAAAATTGTTTTTTCTCTAGCAAGGCATTAACATTAAGACAGTTGGTCATTCCCGAAGGAATGTCATACTCTGCTTGACTCAAGTACATGTCAATGGACTGCAAGTTATAAGGAAATTTGATTTTATCTACATTTCCTTTTGCCTTTGCTCTCCACATCATTCCCCCTGAACAATTTTGACCCTTAAATCTTTAAGGTTGATGAGGGTGTTAAGTCTTATTTTCTGTAACTTCTTCCTGCTGAATAGGGGCATAGAGATGTCCCTACCTATGGGTCCACATTGGTCAGTTGGGGACGTCTATATATAGGAATTACCAAAGGCAGAAGCAGCCAATCCATGGTGGACAACATACATGAACCTCCTTGAGTAGAAGGGATCACCTGTTGGCTTGAAGTTATGTCAGTGAAGGAGTCTTGCCACTGGGCAGGGAGACACCAAGGGAAAGGACAACCAAAGAAGGTTATTACTATCATGAGAAAAAGAAGCCCAATAAAAATGGCCTTTGATAGTTGACCAAAATCTTCTTCCAGTCGAGGAGTTTCAACAATCACTGAGGGAAAGAGAGATTCTTTGAAGTGCCAATTTGAGTATTTAGGTCTTTTAGCAATCTGGTTACATTTCTGTGATATCTGGGACATATACACAGCATTCCGTTGTTAGCTAGCACATGTTCTACCTTGTGCTCTAGTTAAAATATCTAATGCCATTTCGAGAGTAATTTAGTCCTTAATTGTGTAGCAAATGGTGTTAACCATCTTATATTCTGTTTTGTTTAGCAAGCAATCAGGTCATTAATAGGAGGCACCTTTATAGAAACAAAAGAAAAATATAAGTTAATGGTTGGAGCAAATTACAAACCCAATGCTTTGAGTCTTGAGTGCTTAAAATCTATTATCTACAAATATGTTATTGAAACATTTTCTCTCTATAATAACCCTCATTTTTAGAGATAGTCAAATTAAGACTAATTCATTTGTAGAACAGGTCCAGTTTTAACAAATTTGGCCTATTTATTTACACAAGCTCAGCAAGAATAGTGATGAATCACATAGATTTTTTTACAATCTGCTTTGCTGGAACTTTTTATAAGGAATCTCACTTGAGCTTTTAGTGGCCTCAAGGCCAGGGCCAAGCCAAATATTGGCCATCAGACATGCCTGCAATACCTGTAAATTTGGGTGAATTCCTCTTCTCAAGATTCCCCAAATATCCTGAGTTTCCTGCCAGGAAGTGGTGTTCTTTACTCACCTGGTAAGTTTGCTGGGAACTCTGTAAGCAAGGTATCATGCCATTTCCAAGGGGCTCCATGGGCTTATGCTTCATAAAGTCAACCTGAGTTCCTTAAAGTTCTTTGGTCATATCTGAGTCTGTGTCTCTCTCAAATATGACATTCCAGTCAAAGCCTTGGTAAAATAGCCAATGTTTCCAGTGGTGTCCTGTTACAAGGAACATATTCTTATTGAACTATGCAAATAACAATGATTGCCATGGAAGAAAGAATAATCACTGAGAGTTTCTGAATTTCAGAGGGTACAGGTAGAGAGAAACACTTCGAATTGTTCACAAAGGAATATTGTATTCTATTTCTGGTATATCATGGATATCTTAAGAGAAAGTTTTGATGAGGGAACAGAAGGCAAGCTGAGGACAAAGCAGAAACTGACACCCCACAACCCCCGCCATGGGATGTATGTGACATTTCTCAGGCACTCCTGGCTGCCCTAAAGGAAAGAAGAAAGTGTTAACCTATAGAGACCACAATCCTGCAAGACTTGAATCTCCCTCAGTTTACAAATATCTTAGCAGTCCAGGAGAACAAACCATTTCTATCAGTAACCTAGCTTCCAGAAGGGAATGTAAATACAATTAAATGTCTTTGTAACCAGCAGCCCATAGACAGATCCGTGAAGCGGGCAGAGTGTAATGTTCCTCCAGGAAGTTCCCAACCATCTTCATGTTAATGTCTTACTAGAGGTGTAAACAACCTTAACTTGACAATGGGAAGGCCTCTGGTATCTTCTGAGTCTTCTTTAACATATGAAAGTATTTCCTCAACCTCCCTTTTTCCTTAGCTCCCCCAACCCCTTAGTATGTAAACAGCCACCACTCACAACCGGGGCAGCAGCTCTTTCCACCCAAGGTCCTGTCCCTGTGCTTTAATAAACCACCATTTTGCACCAAAGACATCTCAAGAATTCTTTCTTAGTCGTCGGCTCCAGACTCACCCCAGTGAATCTCACCTATATTCCAAAACCACATCGGTTTCCTTAGTCTGGAAAAGCAAACATTAGTGAACCAGCAATGTTTTAAACAAGAATCATAAAAACTATAGTCATCTTCCTTAATTTATTTAGTCCCATGTTACTAATTCTTGGTTCAATTTGAATGCAGCTTTTAGTTAGTTCTGGAAATTCTCACCACTTTGTTTTAGGATTTTAATGGTATCAAAAACCTGTACTTACCAAAAGCCCCTTTTATGAATCTCCTTTAAAGTGAAACATGTTTTGTAAGAGAATAAGCAATAATTATAAATGACAAAAGACTCAAAAGTGGACATGGTTAAGGATCTGATGAGTCGTCATAAGATAGCTGTCAAGGAAATCTGGGCTATTTCTGTGACATACAACACTTCAATAATCATAATATCAAGTGTTGGCTTTATACCAAAACATATTAAAACTTTAGAAATTGCATATAATCTCCAGAATAGTTACAGTGTTTACCCAAACATAACCTAAGGTTTATTTGTTTAACAGTGCCTCCATAATAACTGAACATACCAAATAAAAAGGCCTAATCAGGCAAGAAGACTTCGTCTACAATTTAAATTTCAGGAAGTTTGTTTAAAAACCTCAGAAAGTTATAAAGTACATGCCTAAATAGGATTACAGTTCATTACGAAACTTACAACTAAATTATTTATTTAGCCAAGTGGCAGTAAGAGATTACAAAGGCAAATATGCAGGGTTCTAAGTTGTTAGCAAAACTTAATTCCTTTAACATTGAGATTTAAGTACCAAAGACCTGATAAAGACAAAACATAAGTTTTGGTTTTCTGGACAGGCAAAAAAGAAAAGGAAAAAAAAAACACTTTTGTTTACATTTTCTTATTAAGAGCAGATCAACAATCCAAGAAAACTTTGTCTTTTGAAAAGAGAAAAGCAGAATTTCAATCTTATACCAGTGTACTTTTAAAATCCATTCATCTTAACCTTAGTCCTGACCACATATAAAATTCCTTTTAAAAGATTTCCCTTGTTTCCTTCAGTCTTAATCACATTTAGCAGAAGAATTTTAACTCCTAGAAACCTTAGTCTCAAGTGAAAACCAAGTAGTAACTAATTATTACTGTCTGTTACACCAGAATTCTTTAGATGGCAAATTTATTAATATATTTTATAATCTTAAAAATATGTACAATAGTACACAGTACAATCTTTTAATAAAGCACAAAGCATGATTACCAACAGACCCAAGTATCCTCAGCTTCTGTGCAATATGAAGTCAAAAGCACAAACCTATGTTCAGTAATAAATGCTTTAGTATTTTATTTCATTTGGAAAAGAGTTAGATATCCAATGAATTCAATCCAATTTATCACTGAAGCAAATCTTTAAAGTTTCAGGTTACCAAGGACTTTAAAAGCTATCTTAATAATTACCCCTGAAAACTTTGAGACAGACAAAATTAACCATGATTTTAAGTCATTTTTTTTGCTGACAAGTTGCAACAGATAACACAAGCTTATTTGACCTTTAGTAAACGTTGGTAGAATAAAAGTTTCAATAGTTTAAATACTGAATTGTGTTCCACCTGGGTCCACTTGAAAGTCAATCAATTTGTTCCCCATTTCCAATTTTTTCCTGGGGCACTGGTGGGAAATCTGAACTGGGAGGTGTTGAGTCCAGGGGGCGCTCTGCGCTCCTTGACAGTGAGGTGTGGAGGAAAAGCCAATGATGCCAGAGGTGCCAAGCATGGTATAGGAACAAGTTATGCAGGCCACGCCCAGGATGGTGCAGAAACTGGAGGAGGGGGAGGGGAAGGGGTAAGGTGCCACCAGGAAAGTTGGAGGTGGATAAAAGTCCAAGGGCAGAAAAAGAGGTCTCCAGGTCCTAAAGGTCATCAGACGGACAGATGAAAATATGCATGTTTTTCCCATCAGCAAATGGAATTAGGCTGTCTACGTTGGGCAGGAGAAGACAGGGAACTTCCCGGAGACAGAGAGTTTCAGCAGCTGCTTAGGAATATTCCTTAAAGTCCCTGTCCCAAAGTAGACTAACCAGACAGTTGACTCCAATTATTAAAGACACTAACCCAGAAAATGAATGAGGGAGAAGCCCCCATATACAGCTAGAGTAACCAGGGTATATTAGTGGGAACAATGAGAGAGTCAGTCCCCTTCACTAAGGATGGCCCCTGTGTTTCCTCCAGCGACCTGGGTTTACTTGGAGGACACCTGTTCAGGCAAACAGCCATGTAGTATGTTAGGAGACAGTTTATCAACCCGGTTATTGGCCAAACACGTACTGCAAGAGGCCAGGGTCCTGACTGAGAGGCATGAAGCCTCGGACCTAGAGTACCTCCATCCATTTGCCCTGTTTCCTGCAGACGAGATCTAACTGATAGATCATACTGAAGTTTAGTGTCCCGTTAATGGGCCATTTTTCCTCTTCTGCTAAGGAGTACTGAGCCATGCAGTGTTACAAAAGAAGATCAACTTTTTTTCCCCTTAAATCTTGCAATCTAAATTGTTTCCAGTGGGTTAAAAGGCACTCCAAGAGAGAGCCCTTGGGACTTCAAGAAGAGAGAAGGCCCATTTCCAAGAAAATCCCCTTGACTACCAGGTGGTGTCCCATGCAGGGTGTGTCAGAGGTTCCTGTGTCAAAGCACCCTGAGGCATCCCTCCAGGGAAATTGCTGTGATGACCACCCTGCCCTGTAGGAGGGATGCCAGCTTCCCTCTGCTTCACCATTGCATTCTAGACGACAAATGGGTGCCAGTGTGTGGACCCAGATACTGTGGCTTGCCTTGCCATGCCTTGATGTGAAAAAACCTGCCATTTTTAACCCGTGGAAAACACTAGACAAGTTTGACAAGGGGGGATGACCCAATTTTATAATTTAAGTAGTTAGTAGGAGACATTGATGGAAAACAGTAAAGATAGAAATCCATGATGGTCAACAAAACATTCCAACATATCTAGTCCTTACAGTGAACTTCCCTTGGAAGCAGTCCCCGGCTGTGTTTTAATTCAGTTGGGTACTGGTTTCGGCTGGCTCTGAGTGGAAGTCTTGTGGCCAGAAGTGGCTGGACCAGGGATGTGAAAGGGATCGCAATAGACCAATGAGGAGGAAACCCTACACAGGAGTCTTAAGATTGGCAGCTGTCCTAGTGTCTTAAGTGGCTGTCGTGTGCCAAGAAAGACAATTTTGTATAAGGACAGAAGCAAAGAGAGTTTCTGGGTCTTATTACCATTCCAGCCATACTAACTTCCAGCCAAAATGCAGGCTTTTTGCTGCCCATAGAGCAGCCTGGGGCTAGAGGATTGTAGCCTGAGCAATTGACATGAAAGTGTTGGAACATACTCCTTGAGAAGCCCCTGGAATAAAAGTAAAGGAAGAGAAGAGGAAATACCAAGTTTGCACCAAGGCTCAGAGTCCAGATAAGAAGACTCGGGACCCACACTGGGCATGAAAATGATGTGATTGGAAGTGGGGCCTGTGAGCAAATGATCGAGAAAGAATTCTTGAGATGGTTATTGGTGCAAAAAGGTGATTTGATTATAGCACAGGGAGAGGGCCCATGGGCAGATAGAGCTGCACTGGGATTGTAAAGACTGGATTATATACTATGGGAGTTGGGAGAGGTAAAGACAAAGGAAGTTTCCAAAAGGACTTTCATATGTTAAAGAGGACTCACAGGATCCTGGAAGTCTAGCTATTGCCAAGCTAAAATTGTTTTTTCCTCTAGCAAGGCATTAACATCAAGACAGTTGGGAGGAAGGAATGTCATACTCTGCCTGACTCAAGTATATGTCAATGGACTGCAAGTTACAAGGAAATTTAATTTTATCTACATTTCCTTTTGCCTTTGTTCTTCACATAAATTTACATCACATACTATAGACCAGAGTTAAATGTGAGCGTGTGTGTGTTTTCCTCAATATAATGTTTTTGTGCTTTACCCATGTTGTTATAGTCATAATAATTAGTTGCTTTTAGCTGCTAAGATGCCATTATTTGAATATGCCAAAATGTATTTATCCATGCTTTTGTTAGTAAATATTTGAGCTGATGCTGGGTTTTAACTATTTTGAATACAGCTGTCATAAATATTTCTGTACATGTCTATTTGTGAATGTGTGTTCATTTTGTTGGTAAATATGTAGGAGAAGATGTATGTTAAAACACACACACACACAAAGAGGCAGGGGACACAAAGAAACTTTCGGAGGTGATGGATATGTCTGTTACATGATTAGGATGATGGTTTCACAGGTGTTTGCTTATGCCCAGATACATATCAAATTGTGTATATTAAAATGTGTACTTTTTGCATATCAATTATATCTCAATAAAATTACTTATAAAAAAATAAAAGGAGCACCTGGGTAGTATAGTTGGGTAAGCATCTGACTCTTGTTTCAGCTCAGGTCATGATCTCAGGGTTCTGGGATCTATCCCATGTCAGGCTGCATGCTCAGCAGGGAGTCTGCTTGAGATTCTTTCTCCCTCTGTCCCTGCCCCGCCCCCCCACCCCCCCCCCCCGCACATGCTGTCTCTCAAATAAATAAATAAAATTAAATAAAATTAAATAAAAAAATTAAAAGAAAGTGCCAACCGATTTCCCAAGTGATTTTACCCTTTTCTTTTAACCAGAAGTGTAGGAATCCCAGTTGCCCCTCATCTTTCCCAAAACTTAGTATTGTCAGTCATCTATTTTAGCCATGTTAGGTATTATAAAGTAGCATCTCACTGTGGATTTAGCATGCATTTCATAATGTCCAGTTACAATGAGATCCATCTAATGTCCATACTGGATATTTTTTCCCTCTTTTTTGAAATGAATATTTGAGTAATATGCCCATATACTTTTTTTAATGGAGTTATTTGTATTTTTCACCATTCATTTTTGGTTTTTTGGCTTTGTTTTTGTTTTTTTATTATCATGTTCAATTAGCCAGCATACAGTACATCAGTAGTTTTTGATGTAGTGTTCAACGATTCCTTAGTTGCATATAATACCCTGTGCTCATCACCACATGTGCTCTCCTAATACCCATCACCCGGCTACCCCATCCCCCCCCTTCTGTAACCCTAAATTTGTTTTCTGGAGTCCAGAGTCTCTCATGGTTTGTCTCCCTCTCTGATTTCTTCCCATTCAGTTTTCCCTCCCTTCCCCTATGGTCCTCTGTGCTATTCCTTATGTTCCACATATAAGTGAGACCATATGCTAATTATCTTTCTCTGCTTGACTTATTTCATTTACCATCATCCCCTCCAGTTCCATCCATGTTGATGCAAATGGTGGGTATTCATCCTTTCTGATGGCTGAGTAAAATTCCATTCTATATAGGAACCACATCTTCTTTATCCATTAATCTGTTGAAGGGTATCTTGGCTCCTTCCACAGTTTGACTATTGTGGACATTGTTCAGCATTCATTTTTAAAAACTTATCCTTAGTACCTACAGTTACGTTTATTCTTTAATACAAATTAGTATGAATTCTAATAAATCATTCATCAAAGGGATTAATCTAATAAGAATCATATTATCTTTTAATTGATAAATATTTATTAAAATATTTGTCATAATATTTGTATTTGCAATATTTGTCATAAAGATTTTTGTTAAAATTCAAAATTTTAATCCCGTGTAATATAAAACCTAATTATAAGAAATAAAGGAATAAATTATTAACAATATTGACATCAATAAACAACAAACATCACACTTAAATGTAAAACTCAAGAAAATAAACCAAAAAAAAACTCAAGAAAATCTTGCAATATCAGGCACTGCTGATAACAATGTGAATTGAGAAGCTTTTAGAAATAATTTGGCCTTTTTTTCGTGGGTGCTTAAAAGGATCATACCATTGATCCTGAAATTTCACTGTTAGAAATTTATTCCACAAAAGAAGTCATAGATATTCATGCAGAGCTCTATAAAAGAATTTCATTACAGTATTGTTTATAATAGTGAATATATTGAAACAACCTAAGTGTCCAATATAGGGAAGAAATTAAATGAACCATGCTAAAGCAAAGTGGTATTAGGTAAGCTTTAAAAATCACATTTTAATGACATGGGAGAATGTATAAATGCTATGTATAATGAGAAGGATCATTCTAGAAATGTGAGAAATAAAATTTTCCAAAGAAAAAAGAAGAAATTTTAGTTTTAAAACCAGAGATGAGGATTCTAACAAGATTTCTTTCCAACTGCATGGATAGATTTGTCGTATTTATGAGATATATAGATTATTTGTATTACATAGGAGTGTTTAATATACATGTATGCAATATATATTGTATGTAAGATATTGAAACGTACCAGATTGAACTTCCAGGGCTTGGGGTTCAGCTACCTGGCTTAGTGTCTTCATCTGCCACTTTGAGAATTACTTTTTCCCTTTGACACTCAGTCAAGAAAAGTTACGTAAACTAACAGGTGTGTAGTAACTTTAAAAAAGATAATGAATAAAAAGCAAAACACCTGTCAAAAAGTTTAATATACATGTATATTAAACACTCCTATGTAATACAAATAATCTATATATCTTAGTATTAATGAAAAAGTATTGGCTTTTGTCTATATAATTTATATGATTTTTACCATTATTATTTTAGTTATTACTTTATATTGTTATTGCTACTTTTTTTTAAGATTTTTTTTAAAATAATTCCTACACCCAACGTGCGGCTGGAATTTACAACCCCAAGATCAAGGGTCACACGTTCTACCAACTGACCCAGGCAGGCACCCCTGTTACTGATACTTTATCACTGTATTTTCTATTGCTACTTAAAAGCACATTCATTATCATCATTCTGCATAAAATGCAATTAGGAATCATGCTATCATGTCTTTTTAATAAAGCATTCTTCCTATTAGAAATTACTGAAAATATGGTATTTAATAGTTGCATAATGCTTCAACAATGATTGGGTCACTATTTAGCTCCTATGTAACAAGCATAATTTCATTAGGCAGAATTAGTGCAGCTGCTGGTTTGTCTGTCAGCTTGAGACCCACTCCCCACCTGCTCTACGCGCCTGAAGGGGGCACTCTCAAACATTTCTGTTTTGTTAACTGACATCTGGTGAGGCTCTATCAATAGAGGCATTAGAGAGATTCTGGAAACCTAACAAGGGGGCAAAAACTTGTCTGTCTTATTTGTTCTCTGTTCAACTTTACTTCATTTTCCCAGAGCATTTCTCCAGCTAGGCTTCTTTCCCAGGCACTGGTTGGCTTTGCCAGCAGCAGCTGATTATGATTTGCCATTTCCAACACTCCAAAACAAGCTTCATGACACCTCTGCTCCTCCCAGATCCCCATATCAGCTCCAGAGAACTCTGGTCCCAGCTGCAGTGGAAGCCTTCTCAGAGTTTCTGAGAGCTCAGCACCAGCCAAGCAGCACCTCTTTGGAGACTTGAGTCCCAGCTCCTGCTGACCAGGCTGCTCCACCAAGCTTCAAAATTTTAGTTATGCCAACTTCTTCCTTCTGGAGCCCCAGTTCCTGTAGATGTACCTTCAAAATTCCTTGGTGCCCTATTTTTCAGTCTCCAGTGCCCACTTCAAAATCTTGGTATTAATTTATGTTTGTTAAAATAACTGGCATAGTTTCTTTCTCTTGACTGATCCTAACTGGTGAAATGGGTAAAAAATGTGAATTCTAAAAAGTCTCTCAATACACATTTTGCTATATGTTGGAATTGCCACCAGCAGTAAGTTCCTCTTCCTCTCTACCCACCACCAAATTGGATGCACTCCTAAAACAGAATCTCATCTGTCAGGAGAATGGGTCCCCCTAGACATCTATTTTATTTCTAGGTTGAAGAGTGCATCCTAAAATTATTGGTCATTTATTTGTTTTCTTACTAAATAATATTTGCATGTCTTTTCACTTATGTGTTCATATTTCCTTCCTTTTTGTTTTAGATGACTTCTATTTCTTAAATTGAATCTTTGTCTTTCAAATTATTTCTAACACATTGGTTTTATTTTTTCTCAAATTGTTTTCTGAAAGAAGATTTTCTTTTTCTTTTACACCTTTCACAGCAAATTGTGCCACTCTCTGGTACGGAATTGAGATTGTGATTACTACTGTCTTCTTTGGTTCACGTTATTCTAGTTTCTTGTCTCTCAATGTATATCCTGAACTATGTATATCTCTATGTCTTTTTCCCTATCTTTTTTGTCCATGAAGTCCTTAATTCTTGTGTGAGATTGATTCGGCCCCATTTGGCTTGTCCACTCCATTCAGTATGTAGTCACAGAACCCTGACACACATGCTCCCAGAGCCCCCGACATGTGCCTGCATGCTCACATGGGTGCTACTGATTAAAGAGGGCTCTGCTCTGATGTTTTCACTTTGATCACACCATTGCAAAATAGCTTCTCATTCAAAACCTTTTTATTGAGTATCTACTTTGTGCCAGATATAGTTCTTAGCACTAGAGACAACAACCATAAACGTAGAAGCAATGAATAAATATATACATGCTAACACAGATATATTTCATTTTGTCTCACAGGATTATACTTACTACCTCAATTATATATATACATATATAAATTACATATCTATATAATATCTATTACATCTATTTTTTATATATGTATATATATGTTACATATTATACATATATATATATATATATATTCCCCCCCACCCGAGGTAGTAGAAGTGGTATGATCAAATAAGTCCATGTAACTAATTAGAGAGTATTAGGGCATATGTTTTTGGATGGGCTCATCAGAGGAGGTCTATGTCTGGAGGTGACTTTGAGTAGAGATCTAAAGGACATTAGACAGTGAGCCAAATGTGTCCATGGGGAGATAGGAGACAGGGCAAAGGAAATATCAAATTCAAAGAATCTTTCAGGGAAACCTGTTTTGTGTGGTTAAGAAATATCAAGGCGGCTAGTGTGTTTGGAGAAGATTGAGAAAGGGGCAATGTATCAAAAGACTATGCAGACTTCTTTATATTCTTAACAATAATCAAGGGTCCCAAATAGCTTTTATTTATATGTGTTATATGTGTTGATACAGTGTTCTAGACATTAAAACTGAAAAAGTATTTATTGACTCATTAATACTATTATTGTTTTATATGTGAGCATAAATATCTTATGAAATAGCCATATCCTCCAAAATAAAAAAAAATAACAAGAAAAGTAGCATTATTTTTTTGCAAATCTCTAGAATGTTTGACTCAAAAGAAGACAGCTAGATTCTCGTTCTCATATCTTTCTGCATTCAATCTCTTATAACATTGTTTTAGCTGAACTATCTGAAGAAAATATAGTCTCATATGAGTAAATATAAGGAATATTTTATAAAATTTTAGATAATTGTGGACATTCTTTTTTGTGAGTATAACAGAGCTCAACAAGTGGTAGTATTGTAAAAGTTAGTTGCAACCAGATCAATGAGCTGTACATCCTGTAAATGTTGCAACCAGATCAATGAGCTGTACATCCTGTAAAATGTAATGTAATTTTACATTAAAATCCATTCATTTATCTTTTAATCTGAATGAATCCTGTACTCAAGTATGATATATAATAGCATGCACTGGTTATTGGAAAAATACAAATTTATTGAGCTATTCAGATCTCTCAAATGTTGACACTCATTAATATCACCACTAATCTCATCAGAAAAGTCTGTAATGAGAAACTGTCATCCTAACAATATAAGTTTTCCAAAATTCTAATTATCACTTGAAAGCCCAAATTCTATTATTGGCAACAAAAGTACTAGCTGTTTTTCTTAAAGTGACAAGCTCACCTCATTTAAAAAAAAAAAAAGGCAAATGCCAAGAATGAGTAACTATAGTCTGTGTATCGGTTGGTTTTTCTACATTAAAAGTCTATGAAAAGTGGCTACTTCAGCTGGCAACCCAAACAAGCACACATGCTTTTTTCTTAAGAAAGCTATTATATTTTAATTATGCAACAGATGTGATTTATGTATTCCCACTTTGTCACACAGATTATTAAAAATAATTGTACTCAAGGTTGAAATTTAATATAAAATAATGTTAACTGCTTTATCAAGTACATTCTTAAGTGGAACTTAAAAAAAAAAAGCTGTGAACGTATGGAAGTAAAGTCTACAATGACCGCTAGTACAGTTTGTGCTGTGTCCTTGATTTGTGCTAAGGTGTCTAAAATTCTACCCATCACTGCTTTGTTACCATCATTGCAAATGCCAACACACTGAAAAAGCCAAATACTGTCTTGGTATTTCTATAAAAATTGCTTAACCTCACTTGACCCCTGGAAGAGTCTTGAGGAATCTCAAGTTTTCATGGAATACACCGTGAGAACTGGTGGATTAGAGAAATAGGTACAGATTATAGAGTAGGGTATGAAGACAAGGCAAAGATTACTAATAGCCTGATGTGACTTCATTTTGAAAGAATTGCTGTGGTTGTGCTTTGTGAAGAATATTCAGATGGGAGTGGGCATACAAAGCAGAAATAATAATTTCAGTTAGAGGCAATTTTAATAGTCCGAGAGAGATGATGGTAACTTGAACTAATATAGTAACAAAGGAGAAGGTACAAAGTTGGGTTTGGGATACATTTGAAGAAGATCCAACATGTTTTCTTCATTGATCTAATGTTGAGTATAAAAGGAAGAGAGAAACCAAAGATGATATCAAGGTGATTAAAATGAAAAAGAGTGTCCGTATTAGTGGCATTTGCTGATGAGATAAGGAAGCCTGAAAGAGAAGCATGTTTAAAAGAGGAAAGTAAGAATTCAGTATTGTTTTCATTGAATTTGGGATGCCAGGGAGACATTTAAATGGAGCTAAGCATGCAGTCTGAAGTTCAAAGTAGAGATTCGGGATAGAGCTATAGATATGGAAGTCAACAGCATACAGATGGTATTTGAAATTGTAGGGTTGAGTAAAATCAATAGAGGAAAGAACAAGGAAAATTGAAGAAAAAACTTTTGAGACCCCAAAGCATGGGAAAGGTAACCCCATAATTTATTATCATAACTGAGACACTTTCTAATAGTGAAACAAGGCACTAAAAATAATTCAAAATACATATTTTAGCATATGTATTTCTTAACTGACAAATTCATTTTATTGGTGTTTATACAAAAATAATTCTATGCAAAATGACTTTCAAAATAAAATTATTTCTAAAACATCAAGCTAACATATTAAGTACCTTAAAGCAAAATTTAACATGTTTTCTAAATATTTATTATCAGAAAAATTAAAAAGAACATAAGCAGAATAGTTATTCTGATAATTTTCATATGTTTGAGTAAATAGAGCCTTATTCAGTAATGTCATAGCAATGGCATTTTCTGAAAAATGTTCATGTTCTACAACTAAAACTTTGGCCACAATCTTCTTAAAGTAACTTCTAATAAAATAACTTCAAAAAAATCTGTGTCTTCTGATTTTCATGTAACAAATATTACTATAGCACCTAGAATTAGTAAATATCAGCATATATGTTATGCATGTTACATATTTAAAACAACTATCCTGAGACATGTAAATTCAGTATTTATTTTTCTTTGAACATGCACTTTTTAAAAGCCTTTTGTTGCTACAAGGGATTATTGAAAATGATTGTAAGGTCATGACAATAAAATTAACTATAGATTTATATCATACTATTAATGACAAAATTAATGTAGCAAAAGCATTTATCCTGCTCTCTATAGCTCTACAGAAAGACTAGCTAGCTTATATTTCTCCCACATAAATTTCAAAACCAATCATTCTTCAGAAGACTCCTGACTTTGGTGACCTGGCAGGGTTGTGCATCCCTGGAGCTGAGGCGTGCATTCTGGATGACACACCAAGTGGCCAGTAGGGCCAGCAGCATCTGGTGCCTCTCCTATACCATCAGATCAGAAAAGATTAGCCATCTCTGGCTACTAGTGCCTGAATGGACTTCGTTTTAGCAGTGAGCACCCACCATGCTGTTCTTAAAAAGAAGGTGTTAATTGTGCTATATCTGCAAAGGGTCAAGAGAAGAGAGATGTGGTTTGCATTGATCACCTTTTAGTTTTACTTATATGATAAAGTGAGAAATATGCTCATTGCATATGCATCTCACACACAAATAAATGAGACCACAACAGAAAGGCAAGTAGATGGTGAGGTATACTAACCTATTTAAACTAATTTTAATATGACTATTAATAATAATGTTTTAAAATAAAAAGTCCTGGACAAATACTAAACCACAATACAGAAGTCACAAGCATAAACCAAAACTATGGTGTGCTGTCATAGAAGCCAAATGAAACAAGTGCTTCCAGAATAGCATCGTGACAAAGACTGGCTTCTAAGAAGTGTATAAGACCCATCCTGAGGATTGATCACTGAATTTGGCAATTTTAAAATATGGGTTACTTAATAAAAACCTTTTTCATGACTTAATGGCCATAAAAGTTCAATAGAAACACGTAGAAACGTCCCAAAAACCAACTGACAGAAAAATGGACAAATAAATTGTCGTATGTTCAATGAAACATTAGCAACAGTAAATAAAAATAAGCTGCAGCTACCCACAAGAATATAAAGAAAAATTTCACAATATAAAAGTGAGTGGGAGAGTTAATTCCCAAAAGTATTGCATAGTGCATGATAGCATTTTAATGAGGTTAAAATATATTTTTTATTACATAATGTACATAAGATTCAGTATGCCTGTTACCTCTGGTGGGGGAGTTGTAGGGGAATGAAATATAGGAGAATCACATATTTAGGTGTAAGTCACGGTTAATATTCTGTTTATGTGTTAGGTGGTAATTTCAAGATGCTAAGTAAGGGAAAGGAGAGTGCGGAAGAGAAGAGGAAGAAAAAATTACAGGAGAGAAAAATCTTCCTTTTCTTCCTGAAAAAAAGCAGTCCGAAATTCTATCAGCAGGGCTGATCCAGGTAGACGTCCACAGAGGAATGGAGTCTGAATGCTGAGGAGCTGCAGTGGCCCAGGAGAGGATTCAGAGTGGCAGGAGAAGGCTATATCAATGGAAGGGTGTTATGAACTGGAAGTTTGTGTCTGCTCCCAAATTCATATGTTGATGTCCTAATCCGCAGTGTGCCTGCATTTGGAGTTGGGCCTATAAGGTCATAAGGGTGGGGCCCTGATTCAACTAGGATTGGTGTCCTTATAAGTAGACTTGCCAACCTTGTCAAGACCATAAATCAAGAAAAGAACGAAGAACCATTCCCATTTGCAGTAGACTGAAAAGACATGACAATTTAATGCAACCTATTATTCTGGATTTGATCTTTTTATTATAAATATTATTTGGACAACTAGTGAAACCTGGTTGGTGTCTGAGGATCAGACGCTCATAGCGTACCGCTAGTTTAGATGGGTGTTTGGGTTTATGCAGGAGAATATCTTTGCTTGTAGGAAATGCACACTACAGTATTCAGGAATCATGGGCTTCAGGTCCATGAGGTATTCTTAAGTGATTCAGGAAAAATGTTATTGTCCTGTCCTTGAAACTCTTTGACAAGTTTAAAATTGTTTCAAAAGATTTTTAAAAAGAAAAGAGAAGGAATTTGAGGAAATAGTCATAGCAAGTACAAACCACCATTCAAGACACACTTCTACAAAACAGCAGCAAAACAAACAAAAAACCCAAAAACACCATAGCAGGAGGACACGTGGAATCAGGGGAAGATTCTTTTAAGGTAGGTATTGGGTATATCTATTGTGTTTGTAAGCTACCGGGAGTGATGCAGTAGAGAGAATAAAATTGTATTATTGAGTAAAGAGGGGCAGAGTTGTTGAGTAGATGAGAAGGGTGGGGATTCAGGTACGGGAGCAGGAGTTGCCAATATTTAGAAACATAGAAAATTTATCTACTGAAAGAAAGAGAAGATGAAATCTATCAGTCTGGAGGCAAGTAAATTTGTAGATTTAATCATGGGAGCATAGGGAGGTTCTCTGTTCTCTTGTCAGTGACGTATCAATTTGTCAAGCAAGGGAGAAAGGACAAAAGAAGTTGATTATGATATGGATCATGAAATATAGGCTGAATAAAGAGAGAAATAAGGAGATGATTAGGATGGCGGGCCATGAAAAGGTGAGGGGGTTAATGGATTAGAGGTTTTGATGGGATAAAGTATCTGAGAGATGTGCTGGAGAACAGAAGCAGGAAATTAGGGGTAAGTATTCAGAGAGTTGGATGTTTGAAAATCAGATACTCATCCTATTCAGTTGTGTTTCATATTAATATCAGAAATAACTTAGTTCAATTATCTTCGGACTGAAGATTTATTGGCATCAGAAATGATGTGGATGGATCAGAATAAAAACAGTTTGGGAACAATATTGGACACAGAACTGCAAAGATGGTGGTTCTTAGGAACATCGTCCAGAAAGACACTGAGATACAGGAGAATCAAATCCCTTCCACTTTTCTTTTTTTTTTTTAGATTCATATTTTAGTCAAATGTATAAATAAGGGATTTAGAAATCATAAAACGAGTGGATTTAAAAGCACAGCCAGTAAATTTCAAAAGCCTTATGCAATACGATGGGAATATATTCAGCCATTTCACTACCCTTAATTATCTGTCCCTATTAGGAAGGGGTCTGTGTTATCGAGAAAAGTCTGTGGCATTTCTTAATGGTTGCTGAAAAAAAGATAAACAAAAATGGGGAAACAAAGTCATTTAGATAATGTCGATTTTGAGCCAGCTTAAAGAATATACATATATATATTTGCCTGTTATCAAGATCTAAGAATATTTTATCATTGCAGAAATATGTGGAAATCTTTATAACAATGTGAAATATCAAAATTAATTTATATTCTATGACAATAATAGCAAAGAATATGTTTGGTAAAATAACCTTGGGTCACTCTCTGCCATTGTTTTGCCTTCAGTAGAGAGCACAGGTCACCAACGGGGTACTTTTCTGGTCTATGAAGTAAGTGGAAAGGGAACAATGAATAATTATTTTTGATGACAGCTGAGACTATATGTAAGTGGCTAAAGACATGAGTATTTCATCTATTGTTTCAAAATAATTAAGTCACAGAACATTGGTGGTGAAATATGTACATTTTAAATGAGTTTTAGAGTGCTTGTTTACTCCAGAGTAACCTTTAATGTATTCTCAATTCCTCTCTTCCTTTCTTTTGGTCATGGTTCCTTAAATGTACCTCACATTTTCCAAAGAACTGTGCCATTGTTTTTTTCTTTTATTTTTATAGACCTTTAATAGATTTTTTACAATTTCTGTTTATTCTATTATGCTTTAGAACATCAGCACAAATAGGTGTAAAAGCTAGTTTTATAGATCATTTTTTTTAAATTTACAGCTCTTAAGTCCAGAGTTTATGGAATTATAGGGTAGAACCAGCTGTTAGGAAGACAAATAAAGCCCTATGAACTTGTATGGTTGTTTCCATGTTAGGGGTTATCAAGATCATCTTAGAGACAAAGACTAAAAACAAGTACCAGCCACTCAATCTCTCTTCTCTAAAATAGATTTAATTTAATAAGATTAAAGAATGACTCAATCCAAGCAATAAATTCCTAACTTCCTAAAATATAAATGTATTGCTTTTTAAAATAAATATATGATGCATAGCTTACATACAGGAAAATATACAATCTTAATTACAATTCATGAATTTTGACAAATATATACATATTTAAGCAATACCCAATGAAGATAAAGTATATTTCTATCACCCCAAAAGATTGCTCATGCTTTTTTCCTGTCAACCATCCCCCTTACCATAGAGAAAACCATTACTGACGTCTATCATTAGATTAGTTTTGCCTCTACCTTAATTTCATATAAACACAAGTATTCATTAGTAAGCTAGTATGTCTAATCTCTTTTCCCTAATATTGCAGCAATGCAGTTTATTCAAGTTGTTTTGTGTAGCAGCAGTTTGCTCTTTTTTATTGTGCGGTGTCCATTATGTGGAAATGCCATGATTTATCCCCAACTGTATGTTAAACAACATTTGGATTGTTTCCTCTTTGGAGCTATTAGGAATAAGGCTGCTATGAGCATTCTAATGCAAGCCTTTTGACAGACAGATGTATTCATTCATCCTGGGTCTATACTAAGGAGTAAGATTGCTGAGTCATAGAACGGGTGTATAATTAGCTTTAGTGATCCTGAAAACAGTTTTCCATGTAGGCCTACCATGTTACATTCCTACTAACAGTGTAGAGAGTTTCCATTGCTCCACATCATAGCCAGAACTTGGTTTTGTTTCTGTTTAATTTAATCACCCTGAGTCTGAAGCAATATCTCATTGTGTTTTTAATTTCTATCTCCCTGATAGCAGGGACAGGACTAGGGTAAGGCAAGTGAAATAATAACTTGTGTATAGAATTTAAGAGGAAGGACACTTAAAAATTCAATAATCAAGAGAAATAATATTTAATGAAATAGTTTTAGAGATAAAAACTAGTGCAAATAACCCATGTGAAACAAAAAAATAGAAAATTTAAGTAAATCTGTACTATGCTTACAAAGATAGGGAAAATCCTTTATATTTTGCCAATTAGTGTAAGAGCTGTGGATCTTTAGTAGGAAGTCTAGTAATCAGATCAGATCAATTTTCTTCTGTTCCTAGTTTTTGTGCATCTATTGAGATGATCATATGGTTGCTCTTCTTTCTTATTAACTGATATTAAAATTATAAACCAAACTTATTTTCTATTAATAAGCCCAATGTAATTGTGATGTGTTAACCTATTCATATATGATTCATTTTTAAAAGATTTGTATAGAATTTATGCCCCTGTGTTTCTAAGAGTGATGACTTGTGATTTTTCTTTTTTGTCAGGTTTTGGTATCAAGATCATACTAATGTCATAAAATGAGATGGAAGTGTTTCCTTTTTTTTTCTAGAGGAATTTGTGTAAAATTGGTATTATTTCTTCCTTAAATATTGGGAAACATTTACTACTAAAGGTAGTCACTAATCTTTTTTTTTTTTTTTTGATGTAAAGTTCGAAGATTCATTAGTTGCGTACAACACCCAGTGCACCATGCAATACGTGCCCTCCTTACTACCCATCACCGGTCTATCCCATTCCCCCACCCCCGAAGCCCTCAGTTTGTTTCTCAGAGTCCATGGTCTCTCGTGCTTCATTCCCCCTTCTGATTAACCCCCCTTTCTTTATCCCTTTCTTCTCCTACCGATCTTTCTAGTTCTTATGTTCCATAGATGAGAGAAACCATATGATAATTGTCTTTCTCTGCTTGACTTATTTCACTTAGCATTATCTCCTCCAGTGCCGTCCATGTTGCAGCAAATGTTGAGAAATCGTTCTTTCTGATAGCTGAGTAATATTCCATTGTATATATGGACCATGGCTTCTTAATCCAGTCATCTGTTGAAGGGCATCTCGGCTCCTTCCACGATTTAGCTATTGTGGACAATGATGCTATGAACATTGAGGTGCATATGGCCCTTCTCTTCACTACGTCTGTATCTTTGGGGTAAACACCCAGTAGTGCAATGGCTGGATCATAGGGTAGCTCAATTTTTAACTTTTTAAGGGACCTCCACACTGTCTTCCAGAGTGGCTGTACCAACTTGCATTCCCACCAACAATGTAGGAGGGATCCCCTTTCCCCGCGTCCTCTCCAGCATTTGTTGTTTCTTGCCTTGTCAATTTTTGCCATTCTAACTGGCATAAAGTGGTATCTTAGTGTGGTTTTGATTTGAATTTCCCTGATGGCTAATGATTTTGAACATTTTTGCATGTGTCTGTTAGCCATTTGTATGTCATCATTGGAAAAGTGTCTGTTCATATCTTCTGCCCATTTTACGATTTGTTTATTTGTTTCTCATGTATTGAGTTTGAGAAGTTCTTTATAGATCTTGGATACCAGTTTTTATCTGTAGTATCATTTGCAAATATCTTCTCCCATTCCATGGGCTGCCTCTTAGTTTTTTTGACTGTTTCCTTGGCTGTGCAGAAGCTTTTTATCTTGATGAAGTCCCACAAGTTCATTTTATCTTTTGTTTCTCTTGCCTTTAGAGATGTGTCATGAAAAAGATTGCTTTGGCCGATGTCGTAGAGGTTGGTGCCCATGTTCTCCTCTAGGATTTTGATGGATTCCTGTCTCACATCAAGGTCTTTCATCCATTTGGAGTTTATCTTTGTGTATGGTGTGAGAGAGTGGTCAAGTTTCATTCTTTTGCATGTAGCTGTCCAATTTTCCCAGCACCATTTATTGAAGAGACTGTCTTTTTTCCGCCGGATGTTTTTTCCTGCTTTGTCAAAGATTAGTTGCCCAAAGAGCCGAGGGTCCATTTCTGGGTTCTCTATTCTGTTCCATTGGTCTATGTGTCTGTTTTTGTGCCAGTACCATGCTGTCTTTGTGATCACAGCTTTGTAGTACAGCTCGAAATCCGGCATTGTGATGCCCCCAGCTTTGTTTTTCCTTTTCAATAATTCCTTGGCGATTTGGGGCCTTTTCTGGTTCCACACAAATTTAAGGACTATTTGTTCCAGTTCTTTGAAAAACGTTATTGGTATTTTGATTGGGATAGCATTGAAAGTATAGGTTGCTCTGAGTAGCATGGACATTTTAACTATGTTAATTCTTCCAATCCATGAGCATGGAATATTTTTCCATCTTTTTATGTCTTCCTCAATGTCTTTCAAGAGTGATTTGTAGTTTCTAGAATATAGACCCTTTACATCTCTGGTTAAGTTAATTCCAAGATAACGTATGATTTTTGGTGCTATTGTAAATGGGATGGATTCCCTAATTTCTCTTTCTTCAGTCTCATTGTTCGTGTATAGAAAGGCAACTGATTTCTGAGCATTGATTTTGTATCCCGCCACATTACTGAATTGCTCTATAACTTCTAGTAGTTTGGGAGTGGATTCTTTTGGGTTTTCCATATAGAGTATCATGTCATCTGCGAAGAGAGACAGTTTGACTTCTTCTTTGCCAATTTGGATACCTTTGATCGCTTTTTGTTGTCTGATTGCTGTTGCAAGGACTTCTAGTACTATGTTGAATAATAGTGGCGAGAGTGGGCATCCTTGTCATGTTCCTGATCTTAAGGGAGAGGCTTCCAGTTTTTCCCCATTGAGAATGATATTTGCTGTAGGCTTTTCATAGATGGTTTTTATGAGATTGAGGAATGTACCCTCTATCCCTACACTCTGAAGGGTTTTAATCAGGAAAGGATGCTGTATTTTGTCAAATGCTTTTTCAGCATCTATTGAGAGGATCATATGATTCTTGGTTTTTTTCTTGTTGATAAAATCTATCACACTGATTGATTTGTGAATGTTGAACCACCCTTGCATCACAGGGATGAATCCCACTTGGTCATGTTGGATAATCCTTTCAATGTACTGTTGGATTCTATTAGTGAGGATCTTGTTTAGAATTTTGGCGTCCATATTCATCAGGGAAATCGGTCTGTAATTCTTCTTTTTGATGGGGTCTTTGCCTGGTTTGGGGATCAAGGTATTATTGGCCTCATAGAATGAGTTTGGTAGCTTTCCTTCTGTTTCTATTTTTTGAAATAGCTTTAGGAGAATAGGTATTATTTCTCCTTTGAATGTTTGGTATAATTCCCTAGGAAATCTGTCAGGCCCTGCTATTTTGTTTTTTGGAAGGTTTTTAATCACTGTTTCAATCTCTTCATAATTAATTGGTCTGTTTAAAAAATCAGTTTCTTCCTCTTTCAGTCTTGGTAGTTTATAGGTTTCCAGGAAGGCCACCATGTCTTCCAGATTGCTTAATTTATTGGCATAAAGCTGTTGATAAAAGTTTCTAATAATCCTTCCAATTTCTTTGGTGTTGGTTGTGACCTGTCCCTTTTCATTAATAATTTTATTTATTTGGGTCCTTTCTCTATTCTTTTGGATAAGTCTTGCCACTGGTTTCTCAATTTTATTTATGCTTTCAAAGAACCAGCTTCTAGTTCTGTTGATCTGCTCTACTGTGCTCCTGGTTTCTAATTCATTGATCTCTGCTCTGATCTTGATCAACTGCTTTCTTGTGCGTGAATTAGGCCTGTTCCTCTGTTGCTGTTCCAGCTTCTTGAGGTGAGAATATAAAAACTGCATTTTAGATTTTTCTATTCTTTTGAGTGAGGCTTGGATGGCTATGTATTTTCCCCTTAGGACTGCCTTTGCAGTGTCCCATAGGTTTTGGACCATTGTGTTTTCATTCTCGTTGGTCTCCATAAATTGTTTAAATTGATTTTTGATTTCCTGGTTTATCGAGTCATTCCTGAGCAGGATGGTTCTTAGTCTCCAAGTGTTTGAGTCTTCCAAATTTTTCCTTGTGGTTGAGTTCCAATTTCAAAGCATTGTGGTCTGAGAATATGCAGGGAATAATTTCAGTCCTTTGGTATCGGTTGAGACCTGTTTTGTGGCCCAGAACATGGCCTATTCTTGAGACTGTTCCATGGGCATTAGAATAGAATGAGTATTCTTTGGTTCTGGGGTGTAGTGTTCTATATATATATAGATAGATAGATAGATAGATAGATAGATAGATAGATAGATATAGATATATATATATATGTATATATCTGTGAGGTCCAACTCGTCTAGTATAGCATTCAAAGCTCTTGTTTCTTTGTTGATTTTCTGCTTAGGTGATCTATCTATTGCTGATAGTGGAGTGTTGAGGTCCCCTACTATTAACGTATTTTTATCTATATGTCTCTTTATTCTAGTTAAGAGTTGGCTTGTGTATCTTGCTGCTCCCCTGTTGGGGGCATGGATATTTATAATTGTCATATCCACTTGTTGGATACATCCTTTAAGAATAATATAGTGCCTTCTGTGTCTCTAACTATAGTCTTTAGTTTAAAATCCAATCTGTCTGATATGAGAATTGCTACTCCATCTTTCTTTTGAGGTCCATTGGCATGAAAGATGGTATTCCATCCCTTCACTTTCAGTCTGAATGTATCTTTAGGTTCAAAATGAGTCTCTTGTAGACAGCAAATGGATGGGTCATGTCTTTTTTTCCAATCTGCAACCTTGTGGTGTTTTATGGGAGCATTTAGGCCATTTACATTGATACTGACTATTGAGAGATATGATTTTAATGATGTCATGTTGCCTGTAAAGTCTTTGTTTCATTAGATTGTGACTTTCTGTTCTGTATCACTCTTGGGGCCTTTTTACTTTTATAGAACCCCCCGTAATATCTCCTGTAGGGCTGGTTTTGTGGTTATGAAATTGGTCAATGACTGGTGATTCTGGAAGGTCTTTATCTCTCCATTAATTCTGAATGACAGCCTTGTTGGATAAAGGATCCTTGGCTGCATGTTTTTCTCTGAAAGAGCTTTAAAAATGCCTCCCCAACCCTGTCTCTCATTCCAGGTCTATGTAGACAGGTCTGACGTAATTCTGATACCTTTGCCTTGGTACGTGAGAAATTTCTTTGCCCTGGCCGCTTTCAATACTGTATCCTTGGATCTAATATTTGTGAAATGCACTATGACGTGACGTGGCGTAGGTTTGTCGTGGTTGAGCTTGGGAGGGGTCCTCTCTGCCTCTTGGACACGAATGCTTGTTTCCTTTGCTAGATTAGGGAAGTTTTCAGCTACAATTTGTTTAAATATCTCTTCTAGACCTCTGTTTTTCTCCACACCCTCGGGGATGCCGATGATTCTGACATTGGAACATTTCATTGAGTCAGTAATCTCCCGTAACCTACATTCCTGAGCGTGGATTTTTTTGAGCCATATTTCTGTCTTAGCTTTCTCTTCTACTAACCCATCCTCCAAATTGCCGGTTCGTCTTCTGCCTCATTCACCTTGGCCGTCAGAGCATCTAGTTTTGACTGCATTTGATTCATAGCATTTTTAATTTCTGCCAGACTCGCTCTCATTTCTGCCCCTTAGAGATTCTATAGTGTCATTAATATTTTCATTAATAGTTTTTTCAAGTCTACACATCATCTTGACCATTGTTACTCTGAACTCCATTTCTGACAATTTGGTTATATCCATATCCATCAGTTCTGTGGCAGAGGCCACAGACTCATTATCTTTTCTTTGCTGGGGGAGATTTCTCCTTCTCGTCATTCTGATGAGGAGAGGTTGCAGGGTTGCCCAGAGCCCAAATTATTGACCAGGACCCAGGCAGTGTGCACTCTTGTTTTATATTAACCTTAGGGATGTGGGCTTCTTAATTTTCAGCCTGCCTTCTGGGGGAGGGGACTGCCACGCCAGTACTCAGGCAACCCTGTTTGGGTAGAGTCTCTGTGTCCCCTGCGAGGGGGGTTGGGGATGGGCACACTGTGAGCTGGTATTTCCAGGCTTTTGTTCTCTGGCGGCTTTCCCTGGCTGTTTGCTATGCCTCTTCTAAAAGTCAGAGCAGCAGTAGCTGAATCCCAGCCTCTGTCTCAGAACAGAGGGATCACAGACCGCTCTCCACTGGGATCTTCTGGAGACTTTAACTCTGCTTCTGTTGGTGCTGCTAAACCCTGCAGCGTCCATGGATGTGCGCCTCACAGCCGGCATCCCAGCCCTCATTTCCAGGGCAGGTGTGTCTCTGTCCTTTGTGTTTCTAACACCTCCAGCGCCAGCCGCCCCCGTGCGCTCCAGAGCTCCGTTTCAGTGTGGTTCACGCACTCCTGAGCTCCGGTTTTCAGTCTGGTCGTGCATTTCCTGGCTCACGGTCTCAGTCTGCTCTCTCCCAGGTGCCAGTCCGTGAATCAGCCTGTTCCCCAGTGCAGGTGGCTACCACCTCCCAGCACCCGAACGCAGCGGCTCCCTCCCCCTTCTGTTTAACTTCCGAAATCTGTGAGCGGTTTGACGGCTCCCCGTTTCGTACCTCAATACTCAGCGCTGGAGGTGTTCATTTGTAGAGATCCAGATGTATCTTCCTGTGTCTCAGGCTGATTCCGTGGATGTTCAGGCTGGTCTGGTACCTATCCAGCTCAACTCAGGGGACCAGCTGAAAAAGGGGAGCCTTACTCCTCCGCCATCTTAACTCCCTCCCCCGGTAGTCACTAATCTTGAAAATGTCTTCAAAGTCAACTTATTTATAGATATGGTATATTCAAATTTTCTATTTCATCCTGTGTAGGCTTTGATAAAATATGTTTCCAATGAATTTTTCCATTTAATTTATGGTATCAAATTTATTTGCACATAGGTATCCATATTATCTTATTGGTTTGATGTCCACAGGATTTATAGTGATATCTCTATTTCATTTCTGATATTGACAATTTGCATTTCCTTTTCTGTTATTTTCTATACCAGTCTTGTTATAGTTTCATTCATTCTATTACATTTTTTTTAAAAGAATGTTTTAGCTTCCTTGTTGTGTTTCTCTACTGTATATCTTCTTTTTGTTTCATCTATTTTTTCTTGTATCTTTATATTTAATTCCATTTTAATGATTTAATCTGATGCCTTCTACAGTTTTTGAGAAGAAAGTTTAAATTTTGTTTTCAACATTTTTTTCCTTTTCTCTTATATGCATTAAGAGCCATAAATTTCCTCTTAACCATTGCTTCAGCCATATCCCTAAAATTTGATATGCCTGGTTTCTTTTAATCTCTTTTACTTAAAAATATTTCAAATTACTATTGTGCTTACTCTGGTAACCTACAGGATATTTAAAAATTTAAAGTTGCTTAACTTTAAGCCACCTAGGGATTTTTTAACAGAATCGTTTTTTTTTTCCGGTTTAACTGTACTATAATCAGAGTTTAGAATCTATAATTCCATTCCTTTGACATTGTTAGGACTTGCTCTGTGGTTTTTCATGTGGTCTGTTTTGGTAGAGGATTCATGTGCCTGTGTGTATTTGAAAAGAATGTGGATCTACAGTTGTAGGAGGTGGTGTTCCGTATGAGTCAATTAGGTCAAATTGTTTCATCATGCTGCTCTAATCTTCTGTTTTGTGTAAAAAATCAAAACTGTCCTTATCTATAAAGCTGCTAACACTTGAGCCTTGAAGGGAAAAGATAAATACCAGCTGCCAGTCTTTCGGCTATGTAACAAGAAGACCTGGACAACAAGAACCTTTTTCCTGGATTGGTTCCATTGATGTATTATTCCCGAAGTCAGGAAGTCAGAAAGTACCTTGCCAGTAAGAGACTGCTTTTTAAAGTTCTTTCAATGTTGTACAACCCTCCTGGCCATCCAGAACTCCATGAGTTCACCAAAGATGCTGAAGTGGTCTACTTGCCCCCAAGCACATTGTCTCTAATTAAGCCTCTAGATCCGAGTCATGAGGACCATCAAGGCTCATTACACACAGTACCCTTTGGAAAGGATTATCAATGCTATGGAAGAGAACACTGACAGAACATCATGAAAGTCTGGAAGGATTACATAATGGAAGATGCCATTGTGTTATAGAAAAGACTATGAGGGATGTCAAGCCAAAATGATAAACTTCTGCTACAGAAAACCACGTCTAGATGTTGTGCATGACTTCACAGGATTTATGACAGAGCCAATCAAGGATATTGTGAAAGAGATTGTGGATATGGCAAAAAAAAAAGGTGGAGCGTGTGAAGGGTTTCAAGGTATGTATCTTAGAGGAATTCAAGAATGAATAGACACCACCAGAGGAATTAACAGAAGAGGACAATGTAAAGGAGTGCTTCTGGAGCAGTGCCAGGTGATGAGGAAGAAGACATAGAGGAAGCAGCTCCAGAAAACAAACTGACATTAGTCAATCTGGCAGAAGTGTTCTGATGATTCAACATGGTTTCTGACTTCTTTTACGACATGGACCCCTCTAGGATACAGGCACTGAAATGAAAGCAAACACTGGAAAAAGGATTAGTATTACATAGAAACATTTTTAGAGAAATAAAAAAAAGCAAAAAATTCAGACAGAAATTATGATTATGTTATTTCCACAGCATTGCACCTGTCTTTCCTGCCTCCTCTCCTACTTCCTCCACCTTTGCATCCCTGCAGCCCGTGAGACAGCAAGATGAACCCCTCTTCCTCTTCCTCCTCCTCAGCTTACTCAGTGTGAAGATGGTGAGGATGAAGACCTCTATGATGAGTCACTTCCACTCAATGAACAGTAGATAATCATACAGTTAGTGAACCTATCTATTGTGCATGTGTATGAATGTCTTTGTGTAGAAATCTCATAACTGTATGGTAAGAACTGTATGGCAAGATCATCATTATCATCACCTAAGTATTCACCATGTGAGCAAGATTTGCATGGAGGTGGATAGCCTGCCCTTAGACAGGCCTAAGGTGAGTGATATTTTATATAAAATTAGTAATATGATAGTTTTCTTACTGTTCTATAACTTTGCTTTCAAAGAATTACATTACCAAAAGGTATGCCTTTCTCTATTGGAGAAACTGCAAATCAGCCTGTCATCACAAGCAAGTGTTTGGGAAAAAAAACAGAAACAGAACAATGCTTTCAATACTGTACTATGAATATGATTGTAATACCGTATGCCATAAAAATTTTATAGTGATTTATTCATTAGTGTATAGGCCAGGCTACTGTGAAGGAATCATATCAATTACTCTAAGCTATCATAAAGCAATCATGTTGCTACTACTCTGTTATCAATACATAAATAATTATACCTTTAAATAAATATGAACTTCTTTTTCACATCATCTTTTCACTTTTGATGTCTAGTGTTAGGAACACATATAATATCTACAGTGTTTTGTATCATATAAGACAATATTGATGTAGGTACTGACAGATGATTTATCTTGTAAATTACAGATGATGTAAACTTACAGTGCTGATATAGTGCAGTACTGTAAATATATTTTCCTTTCCTTATGGTTTCCTTAACAACATTTTCTTTTCTCTAGCTTACTTTATTGTAAGAATACAGATAGCATACAAAATAATACATGTTCAACAACTGTTTATGTTATTGGTAAGGCTTTCAGTCAACAGCAGGCTATCAGTAGTTAAGTTTTTGGAAACTTAAAAAAAGTCAAAGTTATATGCTGATTTTTGACTGCATGGTGGGGCTTTGCTCCCCATCTCCTGCTGTTTTGAGGCTCAGTTTATATTGTTGATTCATTAACACTAATTCATAGGCAACACGCTATTGTTCATGCCTAAAAAAATGTTAACACACTTGTATTAGGAACACTAGACATCATTTCAACACTACATGTGGGGGCCATTTAAACAAACAAAAACAAAACACAAAAATAGGAAAAACTGGCACAAATTAAATGCAAAAAGGACATTTGTTTATAGTATGGGAGATAAAACAAGAAAGTAGTGTTTCCCTATTCACCTTCAGCTGGACACCTGTTTGTTAGAACATTCAAATTCCATCACTCTGCACAGGTTCACAAATGACTGTAAAAGTGCCAGGACTATTGATTCCAACGTTATGAATAAATTGTAACAAGTAGGTGAATTTGCAATTTGTGAATAAAGAATATCACATGTATATATTTTTCCCTCCTTTCAATTTAAATCTTTCTGAGTTCTTTGTATCTTTTAAAATCAGCAATGTTTAGATCATATTCATTTTTAATATGTTCTAACAATTTTTTTCTTCTTTTTTTTTAAGATTTTATTTTTAAGCAATCTCTACACCCAACATAGGGCTTAAACTCAGAACCAAAGATCAAAAGTCGTATACTCTCCCAACTGTGCCAGCCAGGCACCCTGACAATTTTTATCTTCTAATGGGAATTTTTAGTCCATTTAAAGTCAATATAATTACTGACATAATTTGTTTTGAATCTACCATCTTTCCATTAACTTTCTAAATTTGTCATAGGGTTTATATTCCTTATTTTACCTTTCTTGTCTTCTTTTGGATTAATTATTATTTAAATTACCTACTTTGTAGTTATTTTTAAAAACTTTTATTTAGTGGTACCCTATGGAATACAATGGCTTCTTTCCTTGTTACAGTCTGCCTTAAATAAGTACTTGGAAATCTTTCCAATTGATGCAAGAACCTTTCAACCTCTCTTCACAAGGTACCTTCCTGAAACATTTCAATAGTATGAGCCCCTCCAGTTCATTTTACTGCCATCACCACATCCACCAAGGATTGGCTGATTCACAGAAAAGCTGTGTTTCAGACGGATCAACAGAGGATGTTATATTTATACTATATTTGTATTATGAAGCTCCTACTGCAAGAAACACCACACAAACATGCTTTTCTTGTTGTCCAACACCAACACATCAAAAATGAGGTAAACATTAAAATAACATAAAACCCACAAAACAAGCTCGTGTAGACTTAAAAAGTCTTTAAACCATAACTTAATTGCAGAAGTAAATTATAAAATGTTTGTATAATACTGAACAGTTACTGTAATTAAATTGTAATAATTGTAATATAATTATGCTATCAGATTAGATTAATACAAAATTAGTTTTACTTTGAAAAATGATTTGGATGCATTTAAGCCTTTTCTATTCTCTGAAACAGAAATTTTCCGACTCTTGATACTTTAATAACAGATCTAAAACTACCGTGGTGAGATAACTCTAAAGAGTAGAGTGGGAGAGAAGCAGGAGAGTATAACTAGTTAATCATTACTGATTTGTAAGCATTTCTTTCATGGTTATTCACATTTTCTCCTTTGAGTCCATTTTGCAATTCATAATTTTATAAAAAATGTGTTATTAGAATTCTTTTCTATATAGATTTGTCTGTGATTCTCAAATGTTTATGCATATGTACTTTAATTATGAAAGCAAAAAAATCTATCATAGTAAATTTAAAAATACATTACAAAAATGAAAATGTTACAGTTAAACTCAAATATGCAAAGGGAACCATTGTTAAATTGTATCAATCCAGTAATATTCATTTAATCTAACCACCTGAAAAAGTTAATATATGTATTGGTTCTTTCTTCAACTTTATATTGTTGATTTTTTGGTAAAGATTTTATTTTTCAGTAAGCTCTACACCCAACATGGGGCTTAAACTTACAACCCTGAGATCCAGAGTCTCATGCTTTACTGACTGAGCCAGCCAGGCACCCCTCAACTTTATATGGTTGTGGGTTTGTGTTGAAAAGCAAGTTCTAACAAGATACATTCAATGTAATAATGTTTAAGAATTTTTTTAAATAATTAAATTATATTCTTGATATATATGTACAGAAATTATATTAAAAATAAATGAAAATTAGAGTTTTCAAATAAGAATTAATAAAGGCAAAATTGGGTTGGGAGGGGCAACTGAGTGGCTCAGTCCGTTAAGCATCTGACTGTTTTGGCTCAGGTCATGATCTCTTGGGTTGTGAGATGGTGCCCCAGGTTGGGCTCAGTGGGGTGTGTGTTTGAGATTCTCTCCTTCTGCCCTTCCCCCCACCCCCACAGTGTGCTTGCATTCTCTCTCTCTCTCTCTCTCTCTCTCTCAAGTAAATAAATAAATCTTTAAAAAATGGGATGGGAATGTAGGGATTTTTAACTTCTAATCGTAACTTTTTTTTTAAGATTAATTCATTTATTTGAGAGAGAGAGAGAGCACATGAGAGTGGGGAGGGGCAGATGGAGAGAATATTTAAGCAGACTCCCCACTGAACACGGAGTCTGATGCAGGTTCAATCTCATGACCCATGAGATCATGGCCTGACCTGAAACCAAGAGTCAGACTCTTAACGACTGAGCCACCCAAGGCTCCCCCTTTTGTGTTTTAGAACAAGGAGAGAGTTGAAGCAAATATGATAAGAACATCACATCCTCCTGACAAGTATTTTTTTGTTACTTTTATATTTTCCAGATTTTTCTGTTTTGAAATATTTTATTAAGAATATAAATTTTAAAAATTTAAAAAAAGATGTTGAATACACTTTATTCAGTATTTTTTTACTTTTGAATTCTCCAAAGTCTTCAAAAAATTTGAAAAAATAAAAAATAAGAGAATCCCAAATCTCTATCAAATAATGTGACAAATTAATGGAAAGCTAATGTAAATGTTCAAGTTGTACAATTTTTGTAACCTCCAGTATTTTTTTTTTTTACAATATTTACTACATTAAAAAAAAAATCAGAGCAGGGGTACCTGGTTGGCTCAGTCAGTAGAGCATGTACCTCTTGACCTCAGGGTTGTGAGTTCAAGCCCAGTGTTGGATGTAGACATTACTTAAAAATAAAAACTTAAAAAAATATATCTGAGCACAAAATTCATCAAAAGCCCACAAACACACTAAAAACTCATTTATTCAAAAAATTTAAAAAATACAGATGGGAATTTTTGCTATTTAAAAAAATTTTCTCAACTTCACTATCAATTTCACATTACACCCACACATTCTTCAACACAAATACACGTGCTTTGACAGGGTTCAGAAGAAATCCTCCAAAATGTGCCATTTTGGCATATGGATAATTTTGAGTCGAAGACAATCGAGACCCAGCAGACTCAAGAAAAACTTTTATCTCAACCTTAAACCACCCAAAATAAATTAGATGGGGGGCCTGGCCTAGAAAGAGAGCTATTACTAAGAGATAACTTTTTATCTGAATGAGCTATCTGTATGGCAGGACAAACATCTAATTCACAAACATCTATTCTGTTTATCATCCTGTGAATCACCCTCTTCTCCTTTAAAGTCCCAGGCTTCTATACCATTCCTTATCTCAAGATGGCATATAAGCCTCAATAGCCTGGCTTGCCCTTGTCCCTCATAGTTTTATGGGGTCCCTGAGCATGTGTAATTCAATTTATTTTTCCCCTGTTAATCTGTTTTATGTTAATCTGATTTTTAGACCAGCTACAGAATTCAGAAAGGTAGAAGAAAATTTTTTCCTTCCCCAACAGTTGGTATAGTCAGCAGAATAGTTCACTGAATAGACACTGCTCACTTTGAGGCTGCTACAGCAAAGAGATCTTGCTCTTACAAGTGCCAGCTGGAGGTAAGAACTCTTATGTCAGTCTCCTGGATCTCTGTCTGCAGCGGAAGTGATAGTGGTGAGAGTCCTTTTTCTTCTTCTAGATTTAGATTATCAAGAAAGACTATTTGTGAACAAGTCCTTGGCTAGAGTGACTCTGTAAAATTTTGTTGTGAGTACTCTAGGTTTCTATCGGTCCTTTTCCTCCCAGAGATGATCACTGTTTTTCTGCTCTGTCTGACTGTCATAAGGAGGAAAAGCTATAGGGAAAAATGCAGGCCCTAAAAGCCTTCTCTTCTACTCAACCTCACAGACTGGGGAGTTTACTGTTCTCACCAGACTGGTAAATAGTTTGGAAGCTGATATTCAGAGCTTGATAAGACTTTTTTTTAGTCCTTTTACTTTAAGCTAAAATAAAGCTATGTACCCAGAGGGGATGAAGCAAATTGAAGATAATGTAGTTGAATGGGTAGATCAACCTAGATCATTTAAATTGCAACCCAGTTCTTCGAGAGAGTAAAAACAACTGTCCTTATCTTACAGACCTTTGCAAAACCAGAAACACAAATCCAGAAACAATTCAAAGTCAACCTGTTCTTTCTACCAATCCCATAATCCCCCTCCCTTTACCTTAAAAGACTTAGAAGTATAAGACGAAAGTCTCTTTAGAGAAACTTGGTTGTTTTCTCTGTGCCTTTGTGAGGTAGATTTTCTACACTAACCCACTCTAGGACCTAAGAGTCATTTTTTGAAATGGAAACTCTAGGGAGAGGTTTCTTATTGGAAGGGGGACAAAATGAGAGAAAGGAGAGAGAGAGGAGTATTTGGAAATTGGGAAAATGAAAAATCTTCTCAACAAATATTAGTAACTCTGAGGTCTCTTAGCTTTTATCTGTATGTTTATGTATGTCTATGCATGTATGTCATAGCTATGTGAAACTCTTTTCCTTCTGGATGGCAGTGCTAAAATTGATTTGTAATAGAGCTCTATTTAATTAGCTTAAAATTAAGCATTCCTAATCTCAGGCATATAGTAGACACTAATCCAAGTGTTTTTCAAGTTCATGTGATATAAAATAATTTTTGGTAAACAAAATCTAGGTTAAGTTCATTGGTTTAATTAATACAGACATATCTTTAGAGTTATCAGCATTAAATATAATACTTTTATTTTACCTAGGTTTACTAAAACCTAATAAGCTTATGTTGTCTCTGTTACAGAATTTGTCAGCAACAAAATAACTTAAGATAGTGGTTAGCTGTTTGATATCTCATTAAATATTCATGACTAATCTAAACATAATTGTTAAGAACAAATGAATTAAATAAATGTAAGATAAAAGTTTATGAATGAAGTTTTCAGCAATATTTATTTTATGATATGTACAGTTTTCTAAATCTCTTTGATAACTTCCACTCTTAGAATTTTGCTAAGTTAAATTAAATGCTGGGAATACATTTAATGTCTAGATTATTTCCAATAAGATAAAATACTTAAACATTAATTGCTAAATGTGTCTAAGTTTATCTACATTTGTCTTATCACAGAGAAACTAAAGGTGTTTGTGTCTGTTGGTAAATATGTCTTGTGCCACATTGAAAGATTGTACTATTAAAAGGAGGCATGTGCTTCTAGAAATTATGAAATGTGTTTTTAAATTTAAATCTAAACAATGCTGGTATAACAGAGAATTTACAATTGCTCACTTTTTAGTGTTTGTTAGAAATTAAGGTTTCTAAGGATTAAGAATTTTTATTAATATATGATTAAAGTTACTAGAAATAATAAGGGAAGCATCTCTGTACGTAAGGAAAGTAAAATATATTTTGTTGAAGAAAAAGAAACTTATAAAAGGCTTGTGGAAAAGGAATTTTTGGAAAGAAATTTGTGTATGTATGTGGTCTTACTTTTCAGCTAAGATTGAAATGAATTTAATTAAGTGAATGGGCTTTAATATAAAAAATAAGCTGGTACTAAATTGAAACTTGGTTTTACCTATGTTAAAAGGACAAAGTTTTCTTGGGCTATTGGTCTGCTTTTAATAATAAGAAATTTTAAAGGTATTTCCTATGCTCTTCAAGTCATCTGCCTAGAAACTTTTTAAAATTCTGTGTTTTAACAGGGGCGCCTGGGTGGCTCAGTTGTTAAGTGTCTGTCTTTGACTCAGGGTGTGATGCCAGGGTCCTGGGATCGAGCCCTGCATCAGGCTCCATGCTCTGCTAGGAGCCTGCTTCTTCTTCTCCCACCCCCTGCTTGTGTTCCCTCTCTCACTGGCTGTCTCTCTCTCTGTTGAGTAAATAAATAAAATCTTTAGAAAAAAAATTCTGTGTTTTAACAAAATAATGCCCTGTGCTTAATATTGTTTTAGTCAGGTTTTCGATTACTTTAGAAAACTAAATCTTCTCAATATTAAAAGAGCTAAGCTTTGCTAACAACTCTGTAGCCTTCTGTATTTTTCTTAAAACCTATTATTGTCGTTTTGAGTAAATAACTATCATTTCATAATGATTTCTGATCCTATGTAATCAAATGTTCAAATTTTTTTTTGAAATGTCTGACAAACTTCCCAAAATTAAATTCTAAGTGAGGTGGTTTTGACTTAGAACTAACTTTAAGAGGGGCACCTGGGGCTCAGTGGTTAAGTGTCCACTCTTGATTTCAGCTCAGGTCATGATCTCATGGTCATGAGACTGAGCTCTGTGTCAGCCTCTGCACTGGACATGCAACCTACTTAAGATTGTCTCCCTTCCTCAGCCCCTTCCCACCTCCCCCACTTTCTCTCTCTAAAAAAAAAAAAAAAAAAAAAAAAAGCAAACAAACCAACCTAACTTTAAGATATGAGATATTCCAGAGGGTCCCTGGAACATCTCAAAAGATCTGTTCTCTCATCTTATGAAAAAAAAAAAGATATTAAACTACTTGGGCTTATCTGTTATGTTCAGTTACATGGGAAGCATTGTCAAATAAGTGATGATGAAATTCCTAAGTTATATTGTATGGGTGAATAGTATTGATGTAAGTGTTCTGGGAATTGTATAAAATTCTGATATGTCCTGGCATAATGTTATCAGTCATAATTCTAGTTATTATCATAACACATTGTGTGCCACAAAAATAGCCAATTCTCCTTGTCAATTGCATTAGAATGAACTCTCATCAGATCTTTAACCACAAGCATTTTTAAGTCTGTTGTCATCTGTAAATACTTGTTTTATTCTGAAGTTTGCATATGTGTTTCATCTTCAAAGAGATTCATGGAAAGGAATTTTGACAAAACAGTCTTCTGATAACTTTAAGATTATAAAATTAAATAGGATAAGAATTTTCAGAACTCATTAAAAAATAGATTCAAGCAAAACAAGTATTAATTACATGGGACTACAAACTAAAAAAGATGATTATAATTTTTTATGACTTTTGGTTTAAAATATCACAGGTCCTTTAATCTTTTGTTTTCCAGATAAAAGGAAGCCTTTCCTCTTAAACTAACCATGATTTACAGCAATTTGGTAAATTATACTTTTGTAAGGAAAATAGAAAATTGATCTTTCTCCCCTTACCCAATTGTTACAGAATTTAGAAATTCTTAGTGACTATTCTTATTTTCATGGCAATATTGCAATTTATATAAGTTCAATAAGAATCTGTTTTCCTTGTAATAAGACATAATTAGAAACATTGGTTATAATACCAAGGCTTTGACTAAATGTCATATTTAAGAAAGATATAAATAGACTCAGATACAACAAGGCATGCTTAAGAACCTAAGGCTGACTTGATGGAGCTAATAAAGCTTCTTGAAAAACTCAGTCTTGCTTTCAGAGTTCTTGTCAGCCTTACTAGGGGAATAAGGAGAGTCACTTCCTGGCAGGCACAGGAACCTCACGATATTTTGGAGATCTTGAAAAGAGAGGAATTCACCCAAATTTAGAGGTATTGCAGGCAAAGTCTGGTTGCAAGCCTTGGCCATGGCTTCTTTGCTTTGAAAATCTTTTAAAAGTTCAATCTGAGATTCCTTATGAAAAGTTCCAGCAAAGCAGATTTAAAAGATCTTATGTAAGTCAATCACTATTCTTGCTGCACTTTTATGAATAAATAGGCCAAATTAGGCCATATTTACTGAAAATAGACATGGTTTGTAAGTCAATTAGTCTTGCAGTTATCTTTGATAAAAATGGGGTGATTGTAGAGAGAAAAAATGTACTTCAGTAATATACTGTTAATTGTCTTTGGGATTTTGTTTTCTACTTGTAAAGTGAACTAGATTCTGCATTCTTCTGGTTTCCTCCAATATTTGGCTACTAACTTTCCAAACTAACATTTCCAAATTTCTCCCACCCTTCTAATTTGGAATCGTTATAAACTAAAACTGCCCTTCTCCAAAAGCCACGTAAGCCAAAGCTGGACCACCTGATAGAAACATCAGATAAATCACCACAACAGCTCACGTATAGACAATCTTCATGCATGTTGCTGTGTGAGCCACTTAGGAAGATTACCAGAGACAAACCAGAAAAATGTATCAGACTGCCACTGCTTGCCCTCACTTTGTCTAAATATCCTCCAAGCCAGACATCTAAAAATCTTCTCAACTGGTGGTCTTCAGAAGTTAGAAAATGAGATTATAATCTGCTCCAGTTATTAATCTTTGTTTTTCTTTTATTTTCATAGAAATGTGTGCCACAGGCCTAACTTTGGGAGCCCACCTGCATCAACACCTCCTGAGATGAGACACAGCTATTTAACTGAGCTGACCTATTTTCAGGACTGAGCCTGGTTCAATGTAACGGAGCAATCCACCAAACTCAAGGGGTTCGGAATGAGCCTTTCCAAAATGTGCCACTTTGGCACATGGATTATTTTGAGCAGAAGGCAATCAAGACCGAGTTGACTCAAGAATAGCTTTTATCTCTCCTTTAAACTACCTAAAAGAATTTAGATAAGAAGTCTGGCCCCAAAAGAAAACTATTGCTAAGAGATAACTTTTTATCTGAATGACCTTTACAGTATGGCAGAAGAAACATTTAATTACCAAACACCTGCTTTTCTTATCATCTTGTCAATCATCTTCACCCTCTTTGAAGTCCCAGGCCCCTAGCTCACTCTTTAGCTCAAGATGGTATATAAGCCTCAGTTGCTTGGCTTATCCTTGGATCTCATATTCTTATGGAGCCCCCATACTTATGTAATTAAATTTGTTTTTCTCCTGTTAATCTGTCTTATGTTAACTTGATTATTAAACCAGCCAGAGAACCTAGAAAGGTAGAAAGAAAATTCCCCTCCCCCCGCCAATAATTTTTAGACCACCATTGGCAAGACCACAATTTAAACAACGGCAGGACACAACAAAAATTATGTAGTGTCCTCCAGTTTGTTTTTATTTCTCTATAAAGACCATTGAAATGCTTCTTTAATGTATCTAATTTATTTACATATTTAAATCATCTTACAACTGTTAATGTTGTCCCATATTGAATTTTATAGTGCTTTCCCTACCGTAAAAACAATTGGCAAACATTACCAACTTTATTTCACACAAAACAGCCCTATTTTATATGACCTCCTTCAAATCCAATGAAAGGAGAATAAATCTGAAAGTTGAAGAAGAGTCAAAGTGAATTATATGCCAATTTATTATATAAATTCCTTAGTGATACAGTATTATCAGTATTTCATTTTTATACACCAAAAGAATAAACATTTTAAGTATTTCCTACTAAGAGATACTTTAGTTGATCTTTTATGTGTACACCGACTTTACCAAAATTGTTAGTCTTGATTTTGGCTCAGGTCATGATCTTGGGGTCCTAGAATCAAGCCCCGCTCTGGGGTTCACACTCAGCAGGGAGTCTGCTTCAGGATTCACCCTCTCCCTCTGCCCCTATCCTCCCTCTCAAATAAATAAATAAACCTTTTTTAAAAAGTAAATGATTAGCTTCAATTCTGCAGGTAATTTCATGTGTTTGGTGATGGAAGTTAGATGAGCTTTCCTTCTGATACCTGCCGTTTAATATCTGGAGTGAGAACAGAGGGTATTTGCACATCATAAGAGGAGGCTCTTGTGGTTGAAGGTTTTAGGAAGCTGGCCAAGGTTTGAAATACTAACTGAGGAGAATGTAGAGTGAGACAACTAGGAAAATAATAGATTTGTTATTATTACTATGAAAATAATATAGTTACAGGTGTCATCAAGGGCCCATTTGAAGCTGGTGGTAATAAATGTTTAATGATGTCAGTTTAATGGTAATGGTTTTGGATTTCTTGTTGCTTAACTTTTTATTAAAGAAAATTGCAGAAAGGATACATTTCCAAATCAATAAATTATCATCCAGAGAATACCCATCTAACCAGTTTCCAGGGCAAGAAGTAGAATGTGACTAATTCCCATCGGAATCTCTTCATAAAATACTTTTTCCTTTACCAATATTGACTTAATCACTGTACTGTAGTTATATGTGTTTTTTTTTAATTTTATTGAATGATATTCTATAGTACATAATCTTTGGTGTCTGACTTTTTGTACTTATGAATGTTATCAATTTTGTAGTCTATGGTCATATTTGTTAATTTTCTTTGATGTTTGATATATGAATACACCACAATTTATCTATTCTACTATAGATACATATCTGGTTCCAGTTTTGAGTTATTAAAGGTAATGCTACTGTGAATATTCTTACACAAGTGACTTAGAGTACATATACATATGTTCTTATTGCATTTGTACATAAGAGTAGAGTTATAGTTCAGAGTGTAAGTACATCTTAGACTTAACAGTAACTTAACATCTTAGACTTAACAGCAAATTTCATGTTGCTTCACATGCAGGCCAATAACTGAGAATTTCATTTAAAAAAAAATGTAGGAATTGTTGGGCTATCTCATAATACCATTCATTTGCATTGACATTACTATTAAAGAAATTTAACATCTCTTCATATTTTTATTGACTTTTATTCTATTTTGTGAAGGAGTGTAAACTCTTCTGCCCATTTTTAAAAATAGTATGCTTTTTTACTGATCTATGGAAATCTTTATATATTCTGGATATGAGTGTTTTGTTGGTTATGTGTGTTCCAACTCCCTATTCCACTCTATGTTTTTCATTCTTACTCAGTTAATGATGTCATTTGGTGAAAAGAAATTTTAATGAAGTCCAACTTACCAATCAATCTTGGTGGTGTGGTTTTTTTAACCTGTTTAAGAAATCTTTCTCTATGCCAAAGTCAAGAAGATTTTCTCCTATATTATCCTCTAGAAACTTGAATATTTCAGTGACCATAATTAGGTCATAGTCAATCTGGATTTTTTTTCTATGTGCCATAAATCAGAGACTGTATTTTCCTTTATTTTTATGGAGAGAGCTAATAGGCCAAGAATCATTAACAGAAAAGATTGGCTTTTGACCATGTATCTGAAATCTCACCCTTGTTATATATAAAAGTCCATATATACACAGGAAGACTTCTAGACTTTTTATTTTAATTTCATTTTTTTTCATTTGTAATTATGCCAATGTGATAATGTCTTAGAAATTCTTTATATGGTCTTGATATGTCTACCAGATCAGGTCTTCATTTCTCTTTTTCTTTTTTTAATCTTTGTTATTTTTCCATTCCAAAATTTCCAAAAGAAATTTCAAATTAGCTTGTCAATTACCACGGAAAACCTCTTGACATCTTGATTGAAATTAGGTAGATTGAAATTAGGTAGACATTAATTTGTCTTCTAATCCATAAAGATATGAATACTCTCATTTTATTTAGATCTTCTTTTACTTCTCCCAATATGTTTGTAGCTATCCATATAGAGAGTCTGAATTTTTCATTGGATTTATTCCTGGATATTTGATAATTTTATTCTTTTGAAAATTCTATATTTTTAAAATAATTTTAATATTCTAACTTGTGTTGCTAAGATATGGAAATACAATTAATTTGATATATTGACCTTATATCCAACAATTCTTTTAAGTTTACTTATAAATTCTAACAATTTATATTTTCTATATATATAATCATATCAACTGCAAATATTGACAGTTTGTTTTAATCTTTTCTTATCCTTTTGTGTTTTATTTCTTTTTCTTGCCTTAATATATTAGCTAGTATCTCTAGTACAAGGTTGGATGGTAGTGAAGACTATGGGTGTCTTTGCCTAAGCCCCAAGCTCAGAGGCACATATTAACCTTTTGCTATTAAATATGATATTTAATATTAGTATTTAATAAATGTATTTTTAAGGTTAAGGAAGTTATTTTCTATTTCTTGCATAACAGGAGCACTTTTTACAATAATCATTAATGGATATTAAATTTTATCACATTTTTATCAATTTATCATGGTTCACTAAAGGAGAGTCATACTTTAAGATGCTAGCATCCAAAATTGAAAGTGACTTGAGGAGTTTATTTGGCTTGGTGATTAAAACTTGAATTTAAAGACGGTCTACATTCAGTGAGGTAAAAATAATGAACTCCATAATATAAGATTTAGAAACATAGGAATGTAGTATGTACTTATTACATGAAATGCATTAACCTAATCATTATCTATCCCTTGAGAGGGCTCAGAAGACACCCCATTCACTAAGACATTCATAAATACTTGAGTCAAGTATCACCAGGTTCCCTGAAACTGCCTCTTTGGGGGTCAGTCTTCTGTAAGGCATCATTGTAATGAGCTCTTTATGGGAATAATTACTTTGTGGCAGCAACTAACCACAGAGTTACAATAATAAGCCAAAGGAATGCCATGGCAGCGAGAGGGCCTTGACCTTCAGAGATTGGCCAATTGATCGTGATGGACTTAAAAATTGAGTAGAAATACTTTCAAAGTATTATTCAATCTATACAAAGTATTATTCAATCTATACAAGTGAAAAGGGGGAGAACCTTATGTCTGAATAAAAACAAGTTAATACCAAAAAAAAAAAAAAGTCTTCTCACCAAGTCCCCAGACACAATTTAAATTGAAAATGGGGAGTCATACCAAACTTTTTCTATAACTCCATGCTACATAGAACATGGCAAAATCAAATATGGAACTCTGGACTGTTATGTTGGTCCTCTTCCCATATACATTTCATGAATACAGTCTCAGGGTCCAAGTGTATCTCTTTATTTAGTCTTTTTGTTTTGAACTAATACTAGTTTTTCTCTCAAATATCAGTTCCTTATTCTTCTGGGTCACAAATCACCATTAAAAAAACAAAACAACAACAACAAAAAAAAAACCCTGAATGTAGGAGTCTCTGGGTCCCCTTGAAGAAGTCTCCTGACACCCAGTGCCTGGGGACCTAAAATGCCTAAAATGCTACCATAGTTTACCATATTGGAGGCTTATGGAAATCAGGCCAATACACAGAATCTTGGATCTGATGCGTGATGCACCATAGTTATCGCTCTTGTTTTTAATGGTGTTAGGGAAGATATACTGAGGAGTTTGCAGGATTCTTCTATGACTCCTTGGTAGAAACAAACAAGGCTAAGAATTAAAATGATAGCACACTGAACTACATTTGAGAGAAGAAAATGAAGACAGGAGTGAAATGATATGTGGGAAAATGTCTGAAGAGAAACTGTGATGAATTTTGTGAAATAGTTGACCAACTAATGTTGTAGGAGTTGTGGAGCAAAATAACTGAATGGATACAAGGTTTTGGTAAGTGACGGGGGATATAAATTCACTATTTCTAAGACACAACAGATCTGGGAAATGGCAAAGTCCACAATGAGACAAAGAAGGTGTGTGATTGAAATAGGGTGAACAATATTTTTATTTGATAAGAAATTAAAGACCGAGAAGTCAGTATTTTGAAAGCATCTTCCAACTGAATTTGAAGTAACTCAGGGATAAAGGCAGGGATAGGTTAGGGATTAAGAAATAAAGTGTTGAAACCTCAATAAATTAAGAAGGGAAGCATGTTCTAAGTTGAATAACATGAGCTCCAAAGGGACACAGTCAAATTCAACAAGAAGAAATTAGGTTTGGAAGTTCTGATCTTTAGTTACTTGATGTGTTAAAGCAAAAGTAGTCTACACAGAGGAAGAAGTTTCTTGTGGTATGGTATCAGTTGAAGAAAATCAGGCTTTTGTTAAGCACTGAATGTGTACAAAAGAGAAAAATGGTGAAGAGGGTGAAGATGTAGAGAAGCTTCCTACTCTTAGAAGACAGCACTCTCAGGCACAGTAGAGAACCAGAGGAGAATACTGGCTAGAGCATGGGCATAAGGGCTCCATAAAGCAGAGAAGGCTGGCATACATCTTCTGTGGGGAACAAAGTGGACTGGGCATGCTGGATACCCATGTGGTCAGGTAGTCACCTGTCTGAAACATCACGAGAGAATGAAGGCCAGCTACAGTTTTCCCTTTAATCCTGTATGTGTCCCCTCCACCCCTGAACTTCACTGTTGCACCACTTTGTACACACACACACACACACACACCCTCTTCCTTTGAAAATGGAGTAGTGAACACAATTTTTGTAATTAGTAATCAAGTCCTCCAAAAATAAAACAAATCCCAGGAAATGCTAAAGACCTCTTTTATCTTTTTATTCCCTCTTTTTTGAACTGCAAAGCATTTCCCCAAAGTATAGTTTCCTGTACTTATGTTTCCTTAAATGTAAAACCTTTTTGCTTCCTCTTAGCAATTACCAGGACTAATTGATGATTCAGCCCAGCCATCAGGGGCTACTCCCACAGGGCCTCTGGGTCTCTCCAAAGAGAATGTGAGCTGACTCCTACTCTCTGTATTTAGAACATTCTGACTTGGAATCAAAATTTTCTTTCATCCAACCTCAAATACCTTCACAACTAAATTCTGGCCATTTATAGGAGTCTTAAATAGTCTTTCGTCTTATATCTTGCAAGCTACACGGTCATGATTCTCAACTTGATACTGAACTAAGGGCTCTATATTCCTCTTAAACCAGGGTGGTCATATCATTTATCATCCAGAAAGGGCTGTTTTTGAAAGCAAAAGCATATCTATTAACAATTATGGTGAGACAGTTGAACCAAGACCATTTTATATTTTTAATCAACCTAGGACTTGTGTGATGCTCCTTTAAAAGACTCAGGATTCTGAGTTGGGAAATGTACCAAGTTCTTATGATGACAAGGATCAATTATTTAAGTCATTCAGCCCCTCCTACTACAGTCAGACTAACTCTAGTTAAATTTATTACCATATAAAATCACTTATACCCATTTATTAACATACCAGGCTGAATTTACTTTGAGATGAGTGGACTTCCATACATAGTGGAGTCAGACCAAAGCCCTTTTCTCAATATGACTAACTCTGCTAGAACACAGCTAAATCAGTTATAGAACTCTGTTGCCTTGGCTCCCTTCCTATAACATCTTATGAATCCCATTTCAAGGTCCTATTGTATTTTTTAAATTTAGTCTTATTATTTTGAACTAACTCCAGTTTTTTTCTCAAATATCAGTTCTTTATTCTACCAGTACAAATGATTATAATTTACCACCATTTGCCTGTGGGGAAGCCCATACATTTCTCCTAAAAGATCACTATAATGGTAACAAGACTTTCCTTTTTATTCATAAATAAATAGCATAAAATCTCAGGATCATGAGTGAAAAATATGAATACATGAAAATAAAAGTATTAGTTAGCTTTTATTGAACACTTACCATGTACCTGGCATTGTCCTCACAAAGTATGAAACAGGAATTGTTATTCACAGGGCAACTGGGTGACATTTGGGGAGGTAACACACTTGCTTAAGGCTTAAGGGCATAGAGATAATAAATGCTACAGGGAAGCTTAAACCCAGTCTGTAATATTCAATAATTGGAAAACATGTATACTTAAAAATGTTTTGAATTAGGAAATATGTATACTTAAAAATGTAAGTCTAGTTAAATATTTGTAAATTGCTTTGTTTCTTGAAAGATGTTCAATAGCATCATTCTAAGTTATTATTTACTTTCATTCATACTGTAAATACAGGAAAAAAGAATCATGGACAAACTTAGAATTATAGACTTTACCAAAATTGCTGCTTTTCTTGTATTTTGGTTTTCTTTCCCCCAAATAATTATCTGTTGCACAAAAATAGATGTAGAATGTAGTTATTCACGTCTAATCAAACCCATGGGATTTTTAGTGAAAGAAAGCATATATTGAAATTAAGAAATATCACAAACCCCAAGTTTCACCTTTGGAATAATTTTGAAGCAAGAAGAAACCTTCCGGAGATGGTAGATACAGCTATAGCAGCCTCAGGTTCTCTTACCTCATGGCTTCTAGGGATAGATTTTTTTTAGATTTCTTTACTAATGGTAGGCACTTAGTTTCATGTTAACTTTTTTGCTAATGAAGAAATTAGTAGACACAACTTCTGTTTGATCATGAGCCCATTTTAATCTCTCACAAGAGAAAAAAAGATGAAGGTAAGTGTCCATGCGTTTTGTGGAGGACATCTGAGCAGATTGTGATATTAACTCTCACAGAAAATATGACACTTCCTTTTGCCTTTTCCAGAGGTCACATCTAGACCAGATATTACAGTTTGAAAATGACATAACATGACTTCATGGATAATTTGAGGTCTGACTTTGTGAACTTCAACTACAAAGTTACATAGAGATTCACAGAGTATAAGCTAGATCTAGGTAATTTATATTTTAGTCATGCATTAAAGGAAAAGAAAAGGGAGAAATGCCGTGTGGAAGACTAACATGACCAGAAGCCATAAAATGGGCAGTTAGTCAATATAGGCCACCTGGCTAGTTACAATGCTGATCACTTCCAATGACCACTGGTTCTTCTTCTTCTCTGAATTGTTTATTTCCTAAGATGCAAAATATGAGACAACCAGAAATTATGTGGAGGAGATTCACAGACTATCCTCAGTGTCTGGAATTTCAAGTGACTTGTTTTCTAGCATCTAGGAAAGAGTTTGGGTGCAATTGATTTTCTTTTTAGTGGTCACTTTTTCAATATAACCTATAGAGCCAAGAGCATGAACAAGTTTTGTTTGCTTGTCCTAATATATTTAATCCTCAATCCTTTGTTCTAAGCATTTTAGATCTTAGGATCTTGATGAAAGAAAGTCTTGATGTGGTTTTGTGACACAAGAGCACAGCCATCACTCGTAGCCCCTGGCCTGTCATATGTAGAGTGAGCAGTTTGGATTGACTGCTTACTAAGCTCTATTCCATTTCTGAAATTCATTCATTTTAGGAAGACATGCTGTATCCATGTACAGAAAGAGATGTCATTTATGTTGTTTCTGTTGTTATTATCTTGTCCTTGACTCTCTCATATCTTTGACAATGTGACATGTGGAGGAGACCAGTAAACCCAGCACTACCAGCACATTGGTTTCTATAATTCAGTGGAAAACAAATTTTAAAAGCTCATCTTCAGTTAATACGAGTTAGTGACTTTCTCCTGACTCTTGCTTTCCTCTGTTGAAAGAGTGTCTCTGTGGATTTTTTATATTGCTTCCGTTTCTAAGGAGGTCTATTTCCTTTTATTTCCCCAAGTGAGAAAAAAAAAAAAAAGAACTCTAGGCATGAGGTTACAGGTGAAAATATTTCTCAAGGCCCTGAAATACTCTCTCCTATGTAGTTTTGAGCTTCTCCAAAGACCATGTTTGAGAACACAGTAGAATGAAACTCTTGGTGCGTGGATGGAAATTATGAGCAGTTCAACTAACCCTGCTTGCCAGAGATATGAAGAAATTAAGCTTATGCCTCTGGATCCACAAGGATGATCTTCTAATTTCTTAGATGGCTTTATTTTAAAGGTTATTTCTAAATAAGATACTTAATTTGGGGTTTTCCAATTATTGAGACAATTTTAAAAGCTTACATTGGGCACTTAAGCCCCGATTTAGGACAGATTATGCAAGTAGAATATGGAAAGTAATTTTATCATGAGCTTTTGGAAGTGAAATACTGTGATTCCCCTCAAGTTAAAAGTGAACAAGTACTCCAAAGCTGTCTTAGGAGAAAGGGGTAATGCAGTTGATAATCACAGATCTTGAAGAAACCGTCTCCTGCTTAGCTCTTGGGTGGATCAAAGTGTTTGGGAAAAACTGTGGACATCACAAGTCAGCAGTGTTTGAAAGATAAAGTTTTTATATACAAGAAAAGAATGCAATGCAACCTAAATAAGATACCAAAGGAAGGCAATGGAATGAACGCAAACAGATTGACTTATATGCCAGGAAAGAGCATATTCAAATAAGAATTCCTATTACATATTTTAGGAGAAAAATAGCATGGTGAAACAAATATTTAAATTTTAAAACAGAAAAAACAAAAACAAAAGTTAGTTTAGAAGGCAAGAAAACAATTTTAAAAATGAGATTTAAGATTTTATTTTTGGAGCATTAGTTCACAGATAGGTGTTTGTTTGTTTGTTTGTTTGTTTGTTTGTTTTTTTGAAGAAGAGATTTGCACTCATTTTTATAGGGTAAGGCACTAGTGATGATCATTTTGGGAAAGGAGACATGAGAAGGAAATGTCTCTCCCATTTCTGGATGCAAACAAGTCCTGGTAAGTTACCACCAATTTTATAGGAGAATGTGGTGTTTTATAAGGACTTATAAAAATACTGGGACTTTGTCTCAGAACTGTGACATTTTGATATATTAGATATATTTACTTTTTAATTAAACTTTATCATTTCAAACTGTTAATATAGAAACATTTTTGTCTTTAGTAAGGCAGATGTTCTAAAGGAAATAATGCAAGTGTGTTTACCAACACTATTTACAGTCCTTGAACTGACACAACAGTATAATATAATATAATATAATATAATATAATATAATATAATAATATGCATACAATATAAATGATATTTAAGATAAAATTATTGGTCTATCTTGGCAAGACTGAAAATAAAATACCTATCAGGCATTTTTCATAAGAAAAAGAATATAAACCTTTTTCCAATTTTGTCTTCCTTGTTACTTTATTTCTTCTTCTTTTCTTCTTTTTTCTTTCTTTTTCTTTCTTTTGTTGCATAAATGCTTATAAAGCAGTTTGATAGTTTATCTGTCCTATAAAAGCTTTTCTCACACTTTAACACTTTCTCAACTTATTTTTATTGTACTTTTATAGTTACAGAGATCAAGCTCCCCTTGAGAGAATTTGAGGTGCTTTGAAATTAATTCAGAACTTCCCTTGCTTAAAATGGATGCCCTTTTCTTTATATTGGAAACTGTTCTAACAGCAGATAACCTTGAAGTCAGGACATTTTCATGACATATTAATTTCGTGTTTATGTTAAATGCTTCAACTAAAGCTAAAACTGTGAAATAAACATTGAGCATATCTTGTTAGGGATAAAATCTAAAGCTGGAGACAACTAACCTCTAGGGATCTAATACCTGCAAAGTTCTGTTTATTTTCCAAATAATGTTAAGTATGGCGTAAGTATATTAACTTGGATTGTTTCTATATTCTGAACACATTCTCCATGAGAGAGTATTTAGATGTAAAAAGACTTACTTTCTTGAAATGACATACTTCAGAATCCTGTGCTCAATACAAGAAGGATATGGAGTCTTGTTGGCCTAAACATGAACAGATGAAAAATATTCACCATGACTTTCCTCAAATCGTATAAATCTTATACTCTGTCGCTACCCACAGTGAAATGTAAATATATCTTCAGAAAATAAATAATGTTGTATTTTATAATATTTTCTGATCATTTAAGTTGTTGCTGCATTCAGCAGTAGAAGGGTAAGTGGTTTAAAAATCCAAGAGCTCTGTTAAGGTTAATTTCTTTCTGGTCAGTGAAGGAATTAGCCAATGACAAATTCTTTACCAGTAAAAATGAAAATACATATACTGCATTGGTTTCCTAACAGCATTGTTAAGGCCGAGTCATATTTTGAAATAATTTTGAAGATTTGTGTTATAGTTGCATAGAAATAATAATGGGAATAAAATATCTGGTATTCTGCTTAGATAGCAAATGATTTTAATTTTGTTAAAAAGATTTAAACTCACTGGCTAATGGTTGGACTTCGTAAGGGCAAATGGAGTCTTTAACATACTGTTTGTAGATTCTTAATAAGAAATAGAATATCTCTATCTCAAACCTTCTCCAGGGCAAATAAGTTCCAAATTCTAAAACTTATTGTGCTTTTTTACCCCCTAAAATAATATTCTTTATTCATATATCCTAAGGAACATTAAATAGTTATTCTTATACAAAAGAAAAGCAGATAAACAAAAAGAAATGCAATGAAGACCTTACTGGTATTTAAAACCCCTCCCCCATTCCACAAAACGGATGGGAGCAGGGAAGGCAGAGGGTATATGAATTTTTAAAAAAAATAATAAAAGTAATCATAGTATGGTGGGCTTTTCTTTCTGGAAAATTCTCTCAATCCGTGACTTTTTATACTTTTTTTCTTTTCCATTTGCCAGCTAGAGTGGTATGGTGCCTGCCTGAGCCGCTTCTTCTCCACTGGAGGCTGGCTGTTCGGCAATAGATTCGAGAGGAATAATAGCATGTGATCATTCTAGTTAAAGCAGTTAATAACTGGGTAAGCGACATTTCCCTCAAATGACTGTTTTCATCGCCCCAAAGCAGTCTCCTTCACCCCATCCCCTTCCTCCCCTCCTCTTCAACAATGCCCCAACTTCCTCCCCAAATCTCCAGCTCCCAGCCCCCAGCAATCCTACACCGCAATCCTACAACTGTATTGTCCTCTTAAGCACCGAGCGATCCAGTCTGCAGAGGCAAGAAAGATTCAATCGATGGGGGGAAAAAGCAAATTGGAAAAAACTAAATGCCCCTGCTCTCCAGAAGGAACACGTAGACGGAGCCGCCGGGCCCCTAGCCCGCCGCGGGCTGCCCAGCCCGAGCTCCTGGCAGGTGCGGAGCTGACCGGCGCGCAGAGAGTTAAAGGCATCATCGCAGCCATTAGAGGGAAAAGTTGCGGCGCCGCGAGCCCGGTGAAGTCCTCCAGCCCGCCCCCCTTGCCCACTCCCCACTTCCCGAGCTGGCTCGGCGTTTAGGGAGGGCAGTGATCACGCAAGCCGGAGCAGCGGGCTGACGTTGGACGAGCTGCCAGGTAGCTGAAAGCAGGCAGCCAAGCGGCGGAGGCACTTCCCCGCCTCGCAAGCCCGAGTGTGGACTCGAAGCCTCTCCGAATCCGAGCCAGCTGGTTTTAACCTCCGCGAATCGCACTCCCCTCTTCCCAGAGCCAGTCCTCGCGGAGTGAGCAGCGGGGTGTTCGCAGTGCCGCGCGCAGGGCTCTCAGACTGAGCCTCTGATGCGTTTGCATTCCTTTCTTTTGGGGCTTTTTGGCTGTTGGCTACACTGATGTGAACCCCCCCCCTTTTTGGAATGATGGGGATCTTTTTGGCATATGTTGGATTTGTTTTCTTTTCCGTTTTATATGTACAACAAGGGCTGTCTTCTCAAGGTAAGTCTGTGCTCGTTGGCAAATATACATTTGCTTGCGGAGTGTGTGTGTGTGTGTGTGTGTGTGTGTGTGTCTGTCTGTCTGTCTGTGTTCTCTACATTCAAAGAACGGCCCAGCAGATGTAGTGAGATTCTTAGCAAGTAACAGTGGAATAGTGTTCTGTTTGGCGTTTCTCTTTAAAGTTTATTAAATAGTAGGCAAGCTAGATTTGAGAGCAGATCTACTTGGTGTCTGACAATGAAGTAGGTTCCTGGGCAAGCGCAAACACAGGGGTGTGTGTGTGTGTGTGTGTGTGTGCCTTGTATCTGTGTGCATGCACTGGGTAACCACTCATGCATACATAATCATGGCAAACAAACAGAGCTGGGGATGGGGGCTCTCCATTGCCAGTCCTCCTCAGTGTAGGCAGAATTGGTTTAGTTTCCTTTCTCTGGGTCCTTGCGCCTTGGTGTGCATGTGTGTTTATCAAAGGACAGGCTCCTCTGAGGACCCATCAAAAGGCAGGACTCGCATTACAAGCAGCAGCAGCAGCAGCAGCAGCAGCCTGCTGAATCCAGTTGTTCAGGACTTCGCAGGCTGCAGTGATCATTTCAGCACCATGAACAGATCACATCTCTGCTGCCAGAAGACTGCATCACTTCTGCAAACAGAAATGCCATATTCCTCCTTCCAGCTCCAGCACAAAAGTCCTTTTCACATCAGAATGTCTTCTTTAGCATCTGCTACTTCCTTTAAGTATAAATACAGTTCCACTTCAGTTGAGATTATGTTGGTATTTCATAAAATTCTGAAAAGACACACTGATGGTGCCCTCTTTAAAAAGTGGGGGGAAAGTGCATCCACCCTAAATCACTCCTGCAGCCCTTCAGTCCTCCTGTCCACGAGTGTGCATTGTAATTGTGCACTTTCATCAGCCACAAATCTCTGCAAGACTTTTAAGGAAACACCAGTTCTTCACAAAGTATCCCTTAGACAAGATAAGAACCACCACCCAGAGCATTCCATGTTAAAGAAATGCCTTTGGGAGAAAGGGAATATTTCATTTTTGTGAGTTTCACCTTAACTCTGAATTTGCAGACAGGCGGTGTCAAGACTGATAGTGAAAAGACTGAAAAAAAATTTCTGGTGACTTCAAAACAGTCTTCACTCTGAACTAAAACCAGGTGTGTGATGCTTATATGCCATGATGTATGGCAATTTACAATACAGCTTGATGAGAAAGATATGAAGGTTAATGTAGAAAGAAAGGAATGTTCACAGCTTAGAAAGTGTGCGACTTGTTTCAGGGCTGTGGCCTTAAAATCACAGTTGCTAATAACTGTTTTGATATATCAGGAATGGGCATTTTGACAGGTGATCAGGGTCCATTCTGTATGACTTGAAACGACCAGTTAGTCATAGATTGTTTAGAAACTTAGAGCAAGACGCTCTCCTCATGTATCAACTTGACACATTCTCCAAAAATGTAGCTCATTGAAACCGTCTGTAAGTTCTGGGTAATGCTGCAATCTGACAAAAGGCATATGCATCTAACTGTGGGCATCTTGGCTAACAGAGGTGAGTTACTTGGCAAGCTTGTTAACCTTTCCATTATCTGGACTTCATCAACAACAAAGTTACTTAGGCAGGATACCAAAAATGAACAGGAACCAGGCAAAGGACAGGGGGGTGGGGGAGTCATAGAGGGGTTTTGTAGCCTTTTTTTTTTTTTTTAAGTCCAAGAAAAATGTAGCGAGCTCTCAAGGAACGAGAGGCTGACAAGAGTGGTGTGGGTATTCCAAAAGGATGCGTTTCTGTTTTGCAGCAAAATTTACCGAGTTTCCGCGGAACGTGACGGCGACCGAGGGGCAGAATGTGGAGATGTCTTGCGCTTTCCAAAGTGGCTCTGCGTCGGTGTATCTGGAGATCCAGTGGTGGTTCCTTCGCGGGCCCGAGGACCTGGAGCCCGGCGCCGAGGTGGCTGGTGCGCAGGTAGCCGAGCCGCGTCGCCCGCAACGCCCCGTGCGTCTGTGCCCCTCAGCCCTAGTCGTCCAGGTGCACCCCGGGGTACTGGACGCCCCTGGGACCCGCCTGGCCGTCGCGCGTGAGGGACGCCCCGGAGCGAGCCGGGGTGTGTCCTGGTGACAGTACGCGAACACCAAGGCGGAGGAGGTCAGGTTGTGGAGCGCTTCCCCATTAAACCTGGCAGTAACCTCCTCCTTTCAGTACCCGCCATTGTGGAGCTGTCAGCGGCCACTACCGTGTTGTTCCATCCCAGGACACTCTCTGTCCCCCTTCCTGGACAGTGGGGTCGGCAGGGATTTTTCTGTGTCTCCACCTCACACACACACACACACACACCCGTTAGTGCTTCTCACGACTGAGGGTGGGAGAAAAGAGATTGGGGGCAGGGGAGAGAGAGAGGAGGGTAAAGGATGGGTAAGGGGAGGTGGGCGTGAGAGGGAGGGAAAAGGGGAAGGGGGGAGGAGGGGCGGCGGAAAGGGGCGGGAGGTGCGAAGGTAAAGGGATGGGGAGTGAGTGAAGGACGGGCCAGAGGCTACTCAGGAACACACCGGAGAAGACGGCCGAGGGGAGGGGCGAGGGGGGGTGAAGGGGATTGGGAAAGGGAAGCGGCGGGGAGAGTGCGTAGACAGGGTCGGAGCAGAGATGGAACCGCGGCGCAAAAGAGGCGGCGGACTCGTCCGAGCGAAGAAAGACAATCTGGAGGGGACCCGCGCAGGGGAGGCAGGCCGGGCACACACGCCGCGTCCTGTCCCGGCAAACTTCCCCCCGCGCCCGCGCCCCTCCCGGAGTCCGGCCCTCGCGCGCTGGCGTGTCCGGATCCACAGCGCAGCGCGCGACTCGGCAGCGCCCCCGCGCGGTCCCGCCGGGGACCCGCCTCGGGGGCTGTGCTCGTGCTCGAGGCCTCGCTGCTGAATCCCTGCAGCGCAGCCGTGCCTACCACCGCCGAAGGGGTCTCCCGAGCCTCTGGAGCAGGGGTCCGGAGTCGGGCCCGAGTCTGAGCTGCTCTCCTGTCCCGCAGGTGGAGCTGCTGCCGGACCGGGACCCGGACAGCGACGGGACCAAGATCAGTGTGAGTATCACAGCGGGCGACAGGGGGCGCGCGCGGGTGCCGGCGCCCGTGCTGGCCCCGGGGGAACTGGGGCATCTCAGGTGTTTGGAAGCCTCTGACTCACTGTCCCCAATGAAGGCCTTTTCGCGAACGCAGGACGAGAGCCAGTTTTCTTTTTTATTTCACTGAGTACATAAAAATGGAAGCCGACTTAGAGTGGGTACAATAAAGTTATTTATTTCAATATCGTAGATATTTGAACAATTACTGGAGAATCATTTGCCAGCCAAAGGGTGTGACACTTTTTTCTTACTCTTTTTAGCAGTTATATAACTGTAGGAGTATAGGACTGCAATACTAATATTCATTCAAAGTCATAGAAATAATTATCCTTTAATAGCAAGTAAAACACTAACTTATGAAAATCTTTCTAGGCAGGAAAAAATTAAAGCATTCAACAGGATGTTGAAATTGTATTGAAAACAACTCGGTTTTTAATGTGATTCATAATGAGTACAATGTATGTCTAATGACAATGCTCAAAATCATATAAATATAAAACCATAAAGCCATATAAATATAAACCATAATTGGAGAAGGTTGACCTATTGAAAATATAAAGAGGTATTTCAACTGTACTGGTTAATACTTTTAATAATTCTATGTGACATTAGAAATAAAAAGAAAATTCAATTTTTTTTACTACACCACCAGTGAAGCCCCCTGGAATCACTTTATGTTGATAGAACTGCTTACCTCATTCATAAATAGCAAGCAAGTTTTCATGACTAGAAATGAAATAGTTACATAAAGTCAGAACGTACAAGGTCTGATTATTTATTCATTTTAGGAATCTAAAAATCCAATGACCTACATTAAAAAAGAAAATTTATTCTGAAGCTGTTACAATAGTAAAAAAGTGGTATAAGATTGGAGTTATATCACAACTAAAAATATAAAAATATATTGTACTAATAGAATCAGATTCTGTGATGTATAATCTCAACATGGAAGCAAATATCAAACAAAAATAAGACATAAACCAAAAACTACAATTTATACTCATAAACTCACTTTTTAGAGTATTTCAATTCAATTATTATGATATTACAGAAATTACTGTTTTCATACAGTGCTAGAAAGACTTTACTGGTAAAATCAATTGTTGGCAACACTTACCTTCACTATTTCACGTTTATACATACGCAGTGGCTAGATTGTTTACTGACTACTCACGCTTCACCCTTCAGCCATGACTGTATGCTCCGAAGACCGGTGAGGAATAGCGTGCGAGGGAGCCCTGCAGTTAAGATAATGATCGTGCACTAACTACTAACAGTATCATGTAGGCTAAAAGTTCGTAAAATCTAGTGAATCAGCAAAAGTTCTAGTTACAGCCTGAGGTAGAAAGAAGTTTGTTCCCAGCTTAACAGGGTGACCTTGGTCCTGTGTCTTAAACCAGCAGTTGTTAATTTAGAATTCTCAGGAATGCTTTTATCAAACACTAATGGGAGCGGTGCCTCCTTGAGATGCAAACTTAATGTTTCCACACGAGTCCAAATGAGCCCATTTTCTTTTATTATTATTTCAGAGAGGGAGGGGAAGGGACACAGGGAGAGGGAGAATCTTAAGCAGGCTCCACCAGCCCAGTGCAGAGCCCAGTATGGGGCTGGGTCTCACAACCCTGAGATCATGACCTGAGCTGAAATCAAGAGTCGGAGTGTAATCGACAAAGCCACCCAGGCACCCCCAAATGAGACCATTTTCTAACAGCTCCCTAGATGATTCTAATGTGCAGTCAATGTGGAGAATCAAGGGCCCAAACCCCCAAACCTCAGTTTACTCCACTGTAAAGTAATAATCATATAAGTACTCTAGCTATCTTAAACTTTATTAGGAGACTCAACTGAGACTGTATTTGAAACTATCAATCCCCATTATTTTCCTAGTATTAGTATCTTAATACGTAATTTTGCATACAAATAAATACACACTATGGTTATGGTTCAAACATTGATAACTATTTGTATATACAACTCTGTATGTAAAAAAAGGATGAACACTTCCCAAGTTTCTTAATGACTATGGCCATTTGAAAGTGTATGCCTTCTTTACTTCATTTCTCTTTCAAAATCATACAAATCCTTAAATCCTGAATGTCTTATGAAATCCGTCATCCTGTCAATCATGGATAATATATGATGTATGTAAAATCTAACTGTTCTGATAAAGATGCTTATGGATATAAATGTGTATATGTATATTATACATAATACAAACTTATACCTAGTCTTTTAATATTTATATATAATTTTGCTATTAACCTGGCATAAAAATTATTAGAAGAAATAAGGGAGCCAATTTAATTTTGTAAATCAAACCAGTGTCTGATTGATGGCATCTCCAGTTCCAGTAGCATAAAGACCCACCATGGCAGGGGGTATGCCCTCTGACCCTAAGACTCCAGGTGATCTGAGCCATGCCACCCCATGACTATTGGTAAGACTGCACCAAACGTTTGAGAAGAATATTAAATAGTCACGCATATTTTGTCAGTACCTTTAGTAAGGCTTCCCGATGTGGGGATAGAAACTCATTCTCAAACTCTGTTGTGACCAACAAAACAGTGTTGCGATCTCTCTGCAGTAAAGAAAAGAGGCTGTATAGACGAAATCATTTACCGGATTCTGTTTGTGCTTCACTTGACTGAGCTGTCCAGGCAGAGGTCGATCTCATGGTTGGGCAATGGCAGCACTGCTCCTGGAATGTGGGAAATGGGACCACATGGCTAATAGAATCTGGTGCTGGCTGGATTGAACTAATTATTCCATGATTTTGTGAAGCCAGTTGTTAGTGCAACGGGATAAATATGACCTTCGGATTTGACTGTTGAGAAAATAAATAGCTCTCTGACTGTGGCTGTGAGGCTATGAAGACCCTTTAATTTTCTAGCATTAGCAAGCTCAGGAGCAAGTATGGAGACAAAATCATTTGACATAGCACCCTATTTATTTATTTATTTTTACCTGCCATTTTTCAGACAGTGAAAGTCCAAGGCAATGACATCTCTCACAAGCTTCAGATCTCCAAAGTGAGGAAAAAGGATGAAGGCTTATATGAATGCAGGGTGACGGATGCCAATTACGGAGAGCTCCAGGAGCACAAAGCCCAGGCCTACCTGAAAGTCAATGCCAACAGCCATGCCAGGAGGATGCAGGCCTTCGAAGCCTCGCCCATGTGGCTGCAGGACATGAAGCCGCGCAAGAACGTCTCAGCCGCCATTCCCAGCAGCATCCACAGCTCTGCGAACCAGCGAACGCACTCCACCTCCAGCCCGCACGCGGTAGCCAAAATCCCCAAACAAAGTCCACAATCAGGTATGGAAACCCATTTTGAGCCTTTCATTTTAGCACTCACAAACCTTCCCACAGGAAGATTGGTCGAGTAGGGTAGACAGATTTAGGTGTGATGGTTTTAACATGGAGACCTAGTGCAGTTGAAGTCATGATGGGGTGAGACGCGGGGGGCGCGAGGCTCGCCTGCACGGAGGGTATGAGCTGCTGTCAGTCCCTGACATTGTGTACAGGGGACCTCAGAGCTGGACTTTTTTTTTTCCCTTCTGTATTTACACATTATAAGAACAGTAAATCATGTAATGTTGGTTGCGTTATAAATGCATGTTCATTTTCTCTACAGATTTATGTATTGATAATGGCCCAAATTAGGAGACTTTCACTTCATCAAAATGTAAATGAAAGAGACAACACATTTCCAGCGGCCCATAGCTTTAAGGCAGGATTGTTCTCCAAGGGCTTTTGATTTTGAAGGAGAAACTTCAGCTGCCTGTGATGAAAGTGATGATGATAATGGGAGGAAGTGAGGGGGGATGAAAGGCAGTAAGTGCTGCCGAGATAAGGCAACTCCTGTAAATGGGCCTTCGATGCCAATTTAGGGGCTTAGTCACACATTTCCAAAGTCAGCTGTGCAAGTTAAAGCTGTTCTGAATGGCATTAATTTATGCAATCACTCAGCCAATGGAAACTCATTGAAGTTTTAACCTTGATGTGGGATAAAGGCTTCTTGGAATGAGCAGTACCCTGCCCGACCCCGTGACTGTTCTGAATTTTGTTCAAACACTTGACGTAATATTACAGGATGATCATTCTTTAAGTTTTTCCCTTTACACTTTATCATTGAAGAATTATTGATACTACTATTGGTAATAGAAAATTACATTGCTAACATTCAGTGTCACTTAGCCATTAAATACAAAAGCCTGGTCATTTCATTAGGATGATTTCAAATACGTATATGGATAGATAGATATGTGTGTGTGTGTGTGTGTGTGTGTGTATATATATACACACACACACACACATATATAAAATATTTGCTTGTGAACAGGACCTTTAAAATAATGTGTACCAACCTAGGTTTCCTACTCATGCATCACAAGCTAATGGATATGATTTGTACGCAGCTTGACTAAGGGTCCCCAGGAGTTTGCATTGCTTTTAAATGTAGGTGAGCAAGTATCCCAGCATCCCTTGGTCATGGCAGTTTCTGCCAATCTGATGAATAAATAGCTTAGTCTTTCAGCCTCCCTAAGGCTCAGTTTGTGTGGCTTTGTCTCATTTTCCTCTTTATCATCATTTTTGTTTTTCAAGTTAAAGAACAAAACCAGAGCTGGAATGTTTATGTACATAGTTACCTATATGCATGTATACCCACATATACATATATAGCCCCCAAATTACATTTATATATGTGTCTAATGGCTAGAATTTTTGTAGTCATTATTTGATAAAGATTCAGTGTTTTGGGGGACATTGTCCCCCTTTCCTTCGTGCAAAAACAAAAAAAGAAGCCAGATGCTATATGCAAAATTACAGAGTAGTTTAGAACCTTATTTGTGAGAACTCCAAATCATGAAAGTCAAATGATTAGCCTACATAGAATATTCCAAACTAGTTATCATAAATCTGTTCCGTTGAATTAAATCAAGTGGATTACCTATTCCAATGGAGGAGTCTAAGCATCGAATGAAATGTCCTATTTCTGAATTATTTACTTTTGGATGAAATAATATACTCTAAAAATACCTATTTTAATGTATTTTCTTAGTGTTGTGATTGGAGCTAAATGATACAACTCTTGATATCTTCTGGCAGTTTTCAAGTAGAAATCACTGCTTACCTTGCACCACACCCCCAGCCTCACTTATTGCTTTCTCTGAAGCAGGATGGGAGAAGGGACGCTGACTTCATAGAAGCCTGTGTGCATCCAAAGCCATCTGCTTATAGCAAAGATTAGTAGGACATATATCAAAATCTTTAATTTCTGTTTTTTTCTACCAGTGAATACTGGGAAATATTTTCGATATGCTTAGTAACATTTTTTTAACTTCTAGTTCAGAAGCTGGGGCTACTTAGCCACCCGTCCTATCCATGTGTAAGTTTCTGTGCTTGCACAATTATCGTATAGAATACGGTCTGTGGGATGGATATTTATAGAGTAGATTCACTGTAGTACCTACATCCTGATTTATAATTTTGCTTTATAATTTTTCAGGTTATTTCCAAATAAAGCTGGTTTCAACACCCATGCTTCATTTATTCACTCTCCATCCTTTCAAGAGCTTCAGTGCCAGACAACAATGACACAAAAATAGGAGACATACTTCCTCTCTTCAAACAGTGTCTATTTTTATTTGTGAGCAAACAAAATATTTGGAAATTCTATTGATCATGCATCTTTTTTTTTTCTTATTCTAGTAAAGGCAAGACATGGTGAAGACACAAAAATTAAAATCTTGCTTTTACAGACCGAGACCAGTAGTAACCTTTTGTCTGTTTTCACCTGATACGAGGAGACAGGCTTCATCCATGGTGCATGTGTTACAAAAGGCTGGTTTATCTGGACTTTTAACTTCATGATCGTCTCAGACGTAGTTGATTAAATTATTTAGGCTGAATTACTCAATTCTTAATTCATAGTATTTTTCTGTCAAAGAATTTCTGTCTCTGTGCAGGAAAAGTATTAGCTGAAAGTAATTTGGTATAGATACAGATATATAATGTTCAAATTGTCATATGAATAACCAGCTTTCCTAAAGCAGAAATGTACTCAAAACAAAAAACAAGATAGAAAAAGAGCCTCTTTTCATCTACACACCACAAGATAAAGAAAAGATTTAAATGTCATTTAATATAGCTAATCCCATATTTTTCCAATATTTTTTCCAAGTTAGCATGTGACTGTACCCTTCTGCTTTAAACTATTTCTCTTTATGACACCTCCTTTTAAATTCGTTTGATAAGCCTTGATTAAAACTAAAACAATGAGGAAAAATGATAAAGCAAACGGATAAACAAAACTTGGCTTTTGCACCCCTTGTTTTCTCATCTCCAGTCCTTCTGAACTCTCTCCAGTTTTGTGCACCCATAACTAACACTGGAAGAAGTGTCCTGCACATGTTCTGAGGAGGAAGACTCCTGACTCTAGCACACAGTGGTTTCCTTCCACCTCCACAGAGAACAGGGAGACGTACTTGAGCCTCCCCTCCCCAAGCACCTCACTGTCCCCCCCCCCACCCTCTACTTGGGTCTTCCTGTCTCATCCTCCCCTCCTTTCAGAAGCCCAAGGTGCCCTCCACAGGCCTCCCCACCCCCCCAACCCTCCCTTTGTTCCTACCTTCTTTCCCTGCTACTGACCCCTCCCCAAGCCCTGAAAAACTGGCAAAGCAGATGGAATCCAGCCCCCACCCGCCTCCCCCGCCTCCCCCAGCAACAGGCAGGGGGTGTGGCCGCCCACTCCCACTACTAGCACCTCCCTCACACCGGTCCGCAGTCTGCAGCCCCGTCCCCCACTCCACGTCTTGTCCTGTGCAGTTGTAGGACCCTCTGTCCCCCTCCCCGTGTCCTCTCGATTTCTGTTAAAGGTCGACCTCTCTTTGTTGGCTTCTCCCCCAGATGCCTCTCTTACATGTAGTCCTGTCGCATTGTCAACTCCCTGATCTAATCATCCATTTTTAAGACTTGGACTGCTAACTTTCCCTCACAAAACTCCTCCACTCAGGTTTCCATTTCTGATTTCTTTATGGAGAGCCAGCCGAGGGTTCACTATGGTCCCCAGCACATCTCCGCACATGCCTTCTGTAAGTGCTGGGGCAGGTGGCCTTGGCTGCACGTTGGCTGCCTCTGCACCACTGGGATGCGGCACCTGTCCCCCCGCCCCCCATCCTGGGCTGGGCTGTGGCCTCTTGGACGGTAGGCTGTGAAGTTATGTTATGCACGTAATGCAATGCCAAGTCCACACTTGGCCTTTCTGAGGCCTGGCCACATCTGCTGTGGCCTCTTAGAAGCCAGGCACCAGGTAAGAAGTCCAACTACCTTGAAACCACCTTACTGAGAGAAGCCCAAGCTCCCCAGCTTTTACCCTCAGCCCCTGCTGCTCTTTCAACCAGCGCTGCTCAGCTGAGCCCAGCTGACACTGACTCCTGAGAGAGAAAAAATAATTGTTGCTTGAGGACACAAGGTTTTAGGGTGGTCTGGGTTGGGCTCCTGAACGCAAATACTCAAAACTAACTTTATCTTAGCTTTCTCACCAAAAAGAAATGCCCTTCCTCTGGTGTTCCCAATTCTTTTAATAACGTCATCCCAAACACAGGTCTTGTGGAAACCTTGAAAACCTTCTTATTTCCTCTTCCTTTGGTTGCCACAGTGAATGAGTTTTCAGTCCCTCTGTCTCTTCAAAATGTCCTTGAACAACTGCATCTTTTCTGTTCCTCCCAACAGGGACTTAGTTCTCAACATAGGCCCTCTTCACTTTCCCCTTCTCTTGCAACAGCTCCTAACACTTTGCCTGTTTAAATTCTAATGCCTCAAACAGATCACAACAGACCAAGTATGAACTAATTACTATTTCCAAAGCATCATCACAAACTTTCATGGTCTAATTTCCAGCCTTGTTTCTCCTGAGTTCCCAGTCCTCATGCCCATAATCTTCTTAATTAGTATTTCCTCAATGTTTTCAGATACTCTCTTACCTCTGTGACTTTGCAAATGTGTTTTCTCTGCTGGGTTTTTCCCTCTTAGCTGAGTTCCTACTCAAATGCAAATTCTTTTATAAATCTTCCTCCAATCCTCTCCTCTCGGAATTGACTGTTTCCTCTTTCAGGGCTCGCAGCAACTTGCTTACACTTCCTTTGAAGCCATTGTTGTGTCTTGTAGGGTAGCAAGTTTTCCAGGACTTTCCTCCTTTCCTGGCTGGATTCCACCCTAAGTTCTGGGAAGCCTGTCTCAGGCACTAGGGGTCGTCGGTCACCCAACAATAACGTCTAGGCTACAGACATTACAGTTTGCATTTGTATTCCTCCAGGTGCCAGAGCAAGTGGATTTCATGTTTGCAGGAGAAAAGGAAAACAGGGACAGTAAATCTTTGTTTTTCTCTTTTTTTCCCTTATAATTGTATTTGCATAAATAGATAATACTGCCACTATTCCAAAACTGACCGAGACTCTGAACATTGTTTCTCAGAGTGTCCTGCAGACAACTTAAGCCGGACTCACCAGGGAGCTTGTTAAAAATTCATATTCTAAGACTCCACCTAGCACCTGTTGAATGAAAGTCTCTGAATCTAGAATCGGAAATAGGCATTTTTTATGTGTGGCAAATGATGAAAATGATAAAAAGTTCTTACAGATGAGGAAACAATTTGTATCATTTACCATGAGATATGCATGCATGTGTGATGCTACAGATACTTTTATAGAAACTGGTCTTCTGCCGTTATTTATTTTCCTGTATTGAGGTGGACTTTTGTGAAGCTGTTCTCTTCACTCCTGTGATCAACAGCTGGCACTTAGAAAACTGGCTGTGGTTAAGGGGTAGCTACGTTCCTACGTGTGAGGCTCTAGTCACTCAGCAGGGATGCTGATTCTCTGAACTCCAAAATATGATTGTTGTGTTTTCACCATGAGGTGAACCTGAGCATCGAGAGGCAGCTGTTGCTACAGCTGCTAGAAACCGAGAGCTCCCGCCAGCTCCTCCGTGGCTCGTAAACATGGCTGCTTTCCAAAAGTGGCCAGAGTTAGCAAGCATGATCTTGAAGCAGAACTCAAAGCTGGTGCGGGAAGGCAGATGAGGGCTGGGGGTCTTGCCGGAGACTGTTTTCCTCATTTAAAATATGAGGAAAGGGTGTCTTACATTTAGGGAGAGAGCCAGTACTATAATTTAGACCTTAATGTTGATTTTGGTTTAAATGATCCAACTTGGCTGCTTACACAGGTTAAATTAATTTGATCACTGTAATTCTATCAGTTAAATGGCTGCTATGTAAATCAAGTGTCTATGAATAAGATGAAAAATAGATTTGAGGCAGTGCTTTAGATAATACAGGCCACGGAATCTGCTAGAGCAGTGTTTGAACCGGAATTAAGTAGATTAAAAGTCTATACTGGCTAAATTCACTCGCAAACCATATTTACTCATTGAAATTCAGTAACCAGCTAAGTCCATAAAACCAAGACCCAGCTCTATGTTGGAAGGGCTTTTCAATGCACCACTGGCCACATTAAGGTTCACTTGTGATCGCCAGGAGCTCTGCAATTGAGGAGACCTAAAGCAGAATTGCCAGTGTGGTAAGCTCCTGTCTCTAATGATTGCCTGAGCCTTGAGATTTCAGAGAGCTGCCAGGGAAGCAGCTATCTGGATAGATAACCAAAGGTTTGAGACGTTGCTGGAAAGAATTCTGTTGGTCAAAGTAACACATGTCCTAGAAAAGACAAGGGTCCCTTCTCCCAAGGAACACTGCTGCCACGTATAGCCTAACACAGGTGCATTCATTTCTACCGCAGGGGGCCGTGGGCACAGCAACTCCAAGTCATCTGCATAACCCACAGCTGGCCGGGTCTCCCTTTCCTCATTTGTTAAATGGGAACGATGGTATAAACCTCTCCAAGTTTTGAGAATTAAATGAAATCATATATAGAGAGAGCTTAGCATTGATCAAGCCCTCAATACATGATAACTAGCTGCTGTATTAATATTGTTGCATATGCTTTATAATAATTATATAATTATTCTGATTATTATTAGGAGCAAGGTGGTGCTGAGAGTAAATGGTCTATACAACCTGGCTCTTGGCTCCGCTGTGACGAATATATCCCTTATTGGGTGTGTAGGTAGGTGAGGGGTTAAAGAAGGAAGACTGAGTCTTCATTCCTGGCTTATGTTTTATCATATATAATTTCAGAACTTTCTTTTTTACTTCTGTCACAATGCCATTAATTGATGATAAATTTTGCCCTATATGTAACCATACTAAATATATTAACCACCAGCTGTGGTGCCCAAGGTTGTAACAGGATCCTTATTGTAAAGCGTAATAAAATTCCAAAGGATTGTTAAGAATTTGAACTGTGGAGCCTGGATAAAGAGCCATGTATTTGGAAACCGCACATGGCTGCTAACTTAATTAAATTCAAGCTTTCAAAAAAGCCCCTCAGAATTTTTAAAGTCATAAAATGATCAAAGATACATCTGAAAACATAAACAAGGGAGAACAGTTAAAAGCCTTAAAAGGAAAAAAATAAAATGGATTTAGAACCCAATAAACCCCAGCTTGTTTGTTGAGTGAGCTGTGTACAAAATATCTCTGAACCTCCAGAACCATTATTTATAAAAACAAATATTAACACATATTCCCTAAGGGCCATTTTCAGCATTAAGAGACATGATGTGTTTTAAATATCTATCAGGGTAAAGCTGGCAGGGAGTTAGTTCAGCATTGGTTGGTTCCTTCCTCTTTACCTACCGGATTTTAAAGCATATTATTAAATAACTATGATTTAAAGGGGTAATAAAGGAACATAAATATGAATAAAGATGAAAGAAAATAAGAAGCCTGAAATCTTTCAAATTATATAAAATAATATAATATCTGATGAGCTAAAAATATAAGACCTAAGGAAGGATTTATTTAATTAAAAGTGACAAAAGGAAACATTATTATAATTTATGATAGGTGTCCAAATGAACTCAAATTAATTAAAGAGCTAAGCAGAAAAGAAAATCAGAGAAAGATTAGCACAAAATCAGAGGCTTGAGGCTTTGAAGATTTAAAGTTACAAAATGTACAAGTGAAAATAACATTTTACTATAAGTAATTTAAAACATTTGTTTAATTAAATCAAATTTAAGTAAAAAAGTGATACAGCAGACAAGGAAATATGTGTGTCTCATACATAGGAAAAGAAGAAAATAATCTCAGTTTTACATATGCTGTGATTATGTCATCCATTCCAAATGACTCAGCAATACCGAAATAAACTTAAATCAATTCTCTATTTGACAGCAAAACCAAAATAGAAAATATCTGGGGCCTAATATATAATTTTCAATGGTAACGACAACACAAAAAGTATAAAATATCTATTTTAAAAAAAACAATTGCAAGCAATCTAAATATGAAGACCATTGGAACACTTTGTTCAGAGAGTTTAGGTTTGAGTAAATGAATGAATATGCATGGTTTTGGATGAACAATTTCAATTTTAAATATGTTAGGTTTTTCAAAAGTATTTATAGACTTGATGCAGTCTCAGTCAAAACCCTAGTCTTTTTTTAAAACTTGACACACAGAATGTTGGCAAAGATTTTTAGAATCAATGTGTATCATCAAGGTTACAGTGACTCAGGCATTTTGCTATCTGATTACTTGCACGGTGAATTCGTACTTTCCTTCTGGAGGAAAATTTATCTGGAAAGATCAGTCACAGGGCTTAGCCCGTGTGTCCCACTCATACCTGAAGCGATGCTCCTTGGAGGAACTTCCAAGATCAGTAGTGAAGCAGCCCAGATGCACCAGCGGAGATGCTACTCACAGAGGCCTTCCCCAAACAGCAAATACCCAAATGACCAAAAGTAAGGAAGTTACCTAATGAATGTGTTAAAACCATGCAGTTATTACACAGGTTCTAAAATCAAGTTTTAATGAGATTAGATAAGATTCAACTCAGAATACAATGTAAAAAATAGAGGATACAAAACATAATTTAAAAAATATAGAATACAAAACTTTAAATCAATCTGAGATACTTGCATAGAAAAATGATAAATATTATGAAAATGTGCATCAAAAGTCAAGATCTTATGATTTTTAATTATTTGATTATTTTGTGTGTATAATTAACATTTGTACAATGATAATTTATTGCTTTTGTTATATGGAAAAAAACCCATGTTATTTAGAATTTCCCAGATTTAAAGATAGGCTAATGACAGAGGCGCCTGGGAAGCTCAATCGGTTAAGCATCTGACTCTTGATTTCGGCTCAGGTCATGAACTTGTGGTTGTCAGACAAAGTCTGCATCGTGTTGGGCTCCACGCTCAGTGGGGAGTCTGCTTGGGATTCTCTCTCTCTCTCTCTCCCTCTGCCCTCCTTTCCATGTGCTCTCTCTCTCTCTTTCTCTAAAATAAATAAATAACTCTTAAAAAAAAAAAGACCAGTGATAACTCATGAGAGAGAAAACAAGCAAATAAAATATACTCAACAAATTAAAAAAGACAAAATAAAATAATGGGTAAGATTGTGGAAGTCGTGACAAATTAAAAATATATACAGTCACATGTATGTACACATGCACACGTTTATACATACATGTACACGTGTGTGCATATATATATGTATATATAAAAGGTACTACTATGAAAGTGGTATACTTGGAAATTGCTAGTAGCCTTGAAATTAAGAACACTGTATGTTAATTCCTGGGAGCTGGATAGAGAATCTGACCATCATATTATTCTTTTTGTTTTTCTAAATATAATGGCTGTGATCTTGATAAGTTTATTTTGATTAAACTAATCAAGCACATGTAAAGTCCATAAATTAAATATCATGCAGTCATTTTTCCTCTCAGTAGTATGACTCATTCATCCCCCAATTCAGAGGGAGTTCAGAGCGGTGAGCAATGGTGCAGTCATTGGTACTGTCAAGGAAAATTAGTACCCTGGAAGATTTATAAATGATAATTATGTTTTATTTAATACGTCTTTTAAAAAGTCTGAGAGAGCATTTTTGCATGAATTTAGAACCCTGTATGCATTAAAAAAAAAAAAAACAGTATAGGTTAAACGTTTAGTGCTTGAATTAAAGCAGATTGTAAAACTAGGAGTTAGGATTCCTCATTTCACAAAGATGATGACTGTGGAGGCATTGAAAAAATACAAAGTAAGAAATTACATTAAACACTCGTTCTCTTCACAGACATAAGCATTTTAATAAAGATTAATGCAGTCGCGCTGCATTTTAAAGTAGAAGGGTCTGAAGCATTGTGAAGTGAGGGGGTCTGTTATGGGACTGATTTCTTTCTTGTGTTATTTATATGTTTTATGTTATAGACATTCTTAGCAGCATCTTCAGCCATTTGGAACATATTTGAGTTTTAATTTTTCTGATTAAATAAACATTAATTTTCTCATTTCTCTTAGCATTGTAAATGGTTAATTTGAAAAATACTGCATTTAGGGAACAAGCAGTAGAAACACAACTACTAAATAGGAAAAAACCCTTCAGAGTGTAAAAACTCAATTTCAGACAATCTGAAAATATGAGTATTTTGAAGATATGAACTATGTCTTGATATTTTTGGTGTTATTGCAGTGTCTAGCATTGTGTTTAGCATGTAATTAGAGTTAAATAGATGTTTAAGGATTGGGTATGATGTTTTGGTTCATGTATAGTACAAACCAGTTAGGATAATACCACTGCTGAGAAGATACATGACTTCTTATATAATTTGGTCAGTCTCTAACAAAACCACCCCAGATACCTATGTATTAATGACGAACACACTTGGGTCATCCTTCATTGCATACCATGGCAACAACAACATTCATTTATTTAAAATTGTATTTAATATCAAATCATCTTTAGAAAATTTGATGAGCAGCCCCTGGCAACTATGTACTTTTATTGTATCCGCGTGCCTTGATAAAAAGGATATGGATTAAAAGTATATATATAATATATATATAATATATACTGCTTCATCTCTGTTAATTCTGATGGCTAAGGTCATTTCTGTTATGAAGTTCATTTATAAAACATTCTAATTTAGATAATTTTGAAATAGCTGGGTTAAGGAAAAATGTACAACCATTGGCTCAAATCTGGAAAACATATGGGTAAAGTCTTAAAACATTTTTCTTATGTTAAAATAAGTGTGTTTTCTGAAGCTATATAATTGGTGTTTTTCTATATCCTGTTGGCATTAGGCCTCAAATAATTTTTTCCTCAAAAGCAAACTTTGCTGAACAATTAAAATTAATGTTTAAATGGAGGCAAATTATTGTATGAATTATATTGATATCTTTATTTTTCAGTTTATGTAAGAAGATAAGTGAAAATTGAAATTGCATATTTGCAACTTTTTTTCCTTCTCTTTCCTTTACTTCTGTGTCTTTATTCTGAATGCCTCAGTTGCCATTTCTGTAAAAACGTGAGATGTGTTTCTTTCTTTGCTGAGGGATTCTTCTCAGTTGATGTGGGAGGGGGGCACCCATGACAGGGTGCAGCAGGAGTGTAGGCGGAAAGAGAGATCCTTTACTTCACCAGCTCGTGAGTGAGTGCTCAAATATGAAAATGCAGCTTGCTTCCCTCTCCACGCAGTAGGCAGTAATTCTGGCTGTGGTGCACCTTATGTGAGCGTCCTCACCCAGGGCACACTAGTCCAGCCCGTCTGACGCAGAGCCATCCCACCTTGACCCCAGCTGTCCTCGTTGAATGTGCTTACATAAGCCCTTTGAGGGATTTGGCATTGCTCGACAGTACTGTCAGCACGCGTGTAGTCCCTCACAGGGCATTTGTGATCACTCCAACAAGGTGTGGGTTAATATCTACCTTCGCATTATGAATAAAGAATGTGCTAATTAATACTGAAAATACGCATGCAGAAGGCATATTTAAACTCCATGAGTAAATAGTTGCAAGCCCCTGAGCAGCGTTTATTTATGTACTGGTGAATGCAGTGCTAATAAGAAGTCATTCTTATCCATGCATTAAAGGAGTCATTAAATGTATGTCATATTAAAAACTTCACTCTCTGGAAACATTTTGTTTTCCACCAATTTATATTGCTCTCCATTCCATTTTGTCAAAGCAGCTCATATTTCCAAATATTTCTAACAGACTGAGAGTCTAGAGTTTGCAGCCTTGAAGAATCTCCAGAGGAGACTGTGATGCACATTAGCTTGTGGTTGAAACCGAGCTGGTTCTGAATCTCAGCGGCCCCACCCACTAGTTGGGCAAACTCGAGCACATCGCAGGTTCACCAGCTTCAGCTCCATAATTTGGAACCATTGTAATAACTTCATGAGACCACAGTCAGAGGTAAAGAAATAGTAAGGGTTCAAGAGATATTTGCTCATCCTTGTGCACTGAGATCAGTCTTGGATGAGTGAGTTACAATGAGTGCGCTGTTTTGAGACGCCCTGTGTACTTAGCAGGTGGGAGGAACCATCCCTTGACGTGTTCCTTCTCAAGTCACTGTAGAAAGTGGAAACCCTGATATCCTGCCACGGATAGAGTCTGGAAAATTCTATCCTGAATGGCGTATCAGCCATGCACCTTGGCAATTAGACTGTGTACATGGGCAGCTGCACTTTTTAAAAATTTTCCCTTAGCTACAATAAGAGGCCTCATGACTAGAACAGAGCTGTAAATTTGCCGCTGAAAAGGAAAGAGAAGAGGAAATTTACACAGTTGCCACCAACGTGCCAGGGCACAATAAAATAGGCAATTTATGTATTAGGTCAAAATGAAGCACATTTCTTTTAAAAAATGGATTTCTGGAAGAAATTGGCACGGGATCCATAAGAATTCTAACAAAAAGATATTCTATTAAAAAAATTCTAGGATAAAATCATCCTATTATCTGACCTTTCCCCTTAAATAGTGATTTAGTATGTGCAAACCTGAATAAAAATTGCATTAAAAGCTAGCTCAAATTTTCTCACACAGCTCTTTTTGTTTCTTAAAGCTGGCATCTGTAATAAAAGAGAAGTATGTCAAAGGGTCTGTCTGTTCCTAGAGCTGCAATGGACACTTCATTCTTTATAAACTTGGCCTCCTTACAGACAAAATATTTGAGTGTTGCTTCTTTTATTATTGGAGCATTTTCATTTTTAGGTTTGTTCAGATGATAAGCCTCACTCATACTCACTTGTATAAAATAAAGACTCTGGAGTAAGACTGTGGAGCCACATCGCACGAGAGAAATTGTTTTCTTTCTCTTTTCTTGCTGATTTGACTCCACTAGAGCCTCACACAGGAAAGAGAAGAGAATTATACCCAAATTTATAGACATACCCTGCACTGATCGTTCCTCATATCTAAACCAGTGAAAAGCTGTACTCACATAGGAAATTTACCTATCGGAAAATATCCGCAGCCAGGAGAAGTGGATATTTGGGGAGCTGGTATAATTTAGATGGCATAAATTCTCCAGATAGTTGTCTAACCGCTGCACTTAGTTCTTTGCATTCATAACCTGGTACACAAGAGCTCCGGTGGCCTTCTTCACTCCGTCACGAACGAGTGGTGGCACTTTAAAACAACCAACTTAACTTTCTTAGCGTTAGGCTTTCAAATTGAATAAAAAGCTTGAAAAAAAAAGAAGTTCTTGGAAGAGGACATGTGGGAATGATGGTGGAGCCACCTTGTACTCAAATAATTAAATGAGGGGGCGCCTGGGTAGCGCAGTCGTTAAAGCGTCTGCCTTCGGCTCAGGGCGTGATCCCGGCGTTCCGGGATCGAGTCCCACATCGGGCTCCTCCGCTAGGAGCCTGCTTCTTCCTCTCTCACTCGCCTGCTGTGTTCCCTCTCTCGCTGGCTGTCTCTCTGTCACATAAATAAATAAAATCTTTAAAAAAAAAAAAAAAAAAAAAAAAAACAAATAATTAAATGAATTTGGAGGAACCTTTAAGCTCTTAAAGTCTATAATGTGAAAAGTTCAAAATATTATTATGTCATATGACATTTGCTACGCTATATGAAGCAAAACAAACTTCACGTCTTATTCATGTTTAAGAAAACTCAAAGTCTGATGATGTTTTTGTATCTAGTATTTATCAATTCAGAGTTGGGGGAAAGAAACTTTAGATCAGTTTTTTTCTTCTTTTTTCTCTGAAGCATGTGATAACCAGTGCATTTTCTGTGAAAAGATTAGCATACATTCAAATAACAGCTTCACATCTTGATTTAACAGATGTGGAGACAATGGAGCAAGGTCGTTTGCCTCAGGGAGTTTCTTTAAAAAAGCACGTCCTTATTCTAAGTTGACCCGACTTGCATTGCTGTCTCTTCATTTCTTAATTTACTATGTATTATCCATGGGACTTAGGAGGAGTTATTCTATGTCATTGAGTTACATTTCCCTGATCTATACATTTACTATACAGAACTGTCGAGGGGATGAACTGACAATGTATGCAATGAGACAATGTATGCACATTCCCGTGCGTATTCCCTGACACACAGTAGATGCCCAACGAGTTTTAGTCTTTTTGGAAATGGATGTGGACAAGAGGGTTGCTATATTGTTAAAACACGCCCAGTGTCTTCCCGCCTCATGACCCTGGGTGCAGGGAAGAAATGGCAGTACAGATAGAACAGTGTAAAAAGGAAGGCACTAAAAGAGAGCTAAGTTCTTCCAGCTGGCAGACAGATGAGAGGGGCAAGGCCGACTTTGCAGTCTGGGAAGTTGTGCTGAGTAAAACGAGGCAGGGAGATGCAGGACTGAGCTCTCCATGGCAGTGGTTCTCACATGTGGTGTAACTGCGGCCCGTCACCGATTGCACAGAATGCCAAGGTCTCACTCCTATGCTGTGATTGTTGTTTTTTGTTCTTGTTGTTGGTTTCTTTGGTTTTTTTTTAAAGCAATAGATGGAATTTTTTGTTCTTCTTTGAAATAATAAGTATAGTGAAGACAAAATATTGGAAGCTTTTTTCTTTTTCTTTTTTTTCACATTTCTCCTTAGCCAAATTCTCTTTTGTCACAGTCAGCCTCTTGAGAAATGCTTGCTTTTCCACATCTCAGTGAAGGTGATGTGACACTGGCTATTGCATGAGGTAGAAGAGCTGAAAACTGGAAACTAAGTTTCTGCATTCCTTAGACTTCTAAGGCGACTTATCAGACTTTTCCATTTGCAAAATGGAGAAAATACCTTTCCAGTGTTACAAAGGCTTGGGGAATTACACCTGAGAGAGAACTATGAAAATCTTTAAGCCTAAAAACAAACGAAAGTTATCGTTATTACATAGAAGTCAAAGGACGGCGTGAAATGGCTTTCTGAGTCAGAGAGAAATCTCTAGGTTCTATTAGGCTGCTCTTCGTCTGGCCACACTATCCGTACATTTTCTTCGCATAATTTAGGTAATAGTATCTCTCTTCTTCACAGGGAATTTTGTGTAAGGGACAAAATCCTTAAAACTCTCAAGGCGTTTTTTAGACATTGAGAGTCATAAAAAGTGTTGTCCCTTGCCTTTAATAAGCTCACAGTGGAATCAGTGAGATAAGCTCTGAATGTAATGAATTACAAGTTAATGTAGGCCATGTGAAGGCCTTTGGAGAGGCGAAGCCCGTATACTCTGAAGTTCAGGGGAGAGTGAGATTACAGCGAGCTGGGGGAACACACAGAATGGACGCAGGCTATGTGAGGGGAAGAGTTGCTTAAATTCATGGTCATATTAGGGACTAACAGCTCACCCTGCCTGGCCTGGGCATAAAGCAAAAGAAACCAACTAAAGCAAAGGAGGGGATCCAACACAATGTCTGTCATACTAATATGAAAAAAAGATTACACAGTTATTATGCTCAATTTAGAAAATGTAGAACAAAATGTATCTTGTTTGGGATCTTAGAAATGAGAGGCAGCAGAGGAAATTGGAGCTCAGGGCTCCTAACTGCAGTCCTGGCTCTCATTATTTCACAAAAGTAAAGTGTTTCTATCAGTGAAGATAAGAATAAAGCAGGGTGAGTGGCCAAAGTTTGTTTTTTTTTTTAAATAAGAACTTTCTATAGAATAGAGTATAATAACATGTTTGATAATAATGTAATATTCCAAATAGTGTACATCTGAATGGAAAGGACTATGATGATTATTTGTTAAAAGAACACACGACAAATGACAGCATTCAGAGTCTTAGATCTCACCAAGTCTTTGGGTTTACAAAGATAAAGGAGTCCATATTTCTTCATTCAAGACCTAAAACAGAAAGAAGAGAAAAACATTTAGTGATTTAATGATAAAATTGCTTTAGAATCTAATGTACAGGGGGGATAAAACTTTGTAATTGTCCTGACAGAAATACATTTCATTTAATAGAAATATGCTAGGAAATGCATGTACCTAGAGCAGATGAATGAGTACTAGGAAAAAACAAGTTACAGTGGCATATTGCATATCTGATGGCAGTTCAAAATTTTAGTAGCCTTAAAATACTCTTTACAGTATGCAGTTGGCTTTCTTTCCGATTATACTGCTTATGTAAATTTTGTTTTAACTTGCACATGCTGGACATAGTTTGGTTGGAAATGTTGGGTCAAAATGAAGTAGCTGTTCCCTTCATATCTTTCTGGGAACAATGAGCTCAGACATTTCCTATGAAGGGTTGATTATTTGAGGAAGGGGCAGCATAGTACATGACCTGAGCAAGTGTGAGCCAATCTGCAATGCCCATGCTGAAAAGGAAACCATTATTTCACAAAATATCTTTTTTGAAGAGTGAATCATTTTGCTTGCTTTTATTGCTCTTAGCATTATTTAAACCTTTACTCAATATGAAACATATTTTGTGTCAAGTCAAGTGCAGTTGGCTATTCAAAGAGACATGTAATCGTTTCTTTCTTTTCTTTTCCTTCCTTCCTCCCTTCCTTCCCTCCCCTCCCCTCCTTTCTTTCTTTCTCTTTCTTTTCTTTTCTTTTCTTTTCTTTTCTTTTCTTTCTTTCTCCTTTTTTCTTTTTTCTTTTCCTTTTTTTTTGATTAAATGAATCCTTGTCAAAGAATTTCTCTTCAAAAGATAATAAGAATATATATTTAATTTTGGAAAGCTAGTGGTTCTACATAGATTGTATGTATGTCCCTTGCATGAACTCTTTGCTGAGAGCTGCACATCACTTATACTACCACTTTTGCATTGTTGAACCTTCTTACCCGGCTTGAGTGAAGGCAGCCTGCAGAGACTCACCATTAACTGCAGGGTCTTCAGACATTAGGATTCTGTGAGGAGATACTGTGTTAAATATATGGCCCACTACCAAACAAAGACAGTCAATGGCAGCACTAGAGTAACCTAACCAAAAACAAACCAAAACAAAACAAAAACCCAGCAACAACAGCAACAAAAAAACAGTAATGCTAGTCTACTAAATGGCCATCTTATATCCCCCAAATGTTTATTTCTACAGTGATGTTTTGAGAGCATGTGTTTTTGTCTCAACTTTTATCATTTGGCAATGTGGACCTGATCATGATTTAGCAGAAATATTCAAAAGATCGAACTTCCATACCCTTACCCCTTCAACCTGTTTCAATCTATCTCCAATTAAAAAAAAAGAAAGAAAGAAAGAAAAAAGAAAGAGCCCTCCCAAAAAAGAAAGAAATGCTTTGAGCTTCATCACATTTTTGTTTTCTTACTAATAAAGGTATTTGATACATAATTAGTAGCTATAAGCTTACCGAATAAAATGTACGAAGAAGAAAATGCAAGAGTACAATTTAGTTCTCTCTCTTACAATGTCCTCAAGCTCTTTCAAAAATTTCCATCTCTTGATAGCACTCACTTTTCCTCAGGTTTCACGAGTAAACAGTTGAGAATGATCTTTCTCTAAAACAAATGCCCTAATGCACCCATCCCAGAACACATTCTCCCCGCCCTTGAGAAGCCTGCTGCTCTCAGTTTGGGATATACTCCTGTGGTTTTATGCTTTTGCAGTAGTAAAACAGGGGATGCGTTTTTTCGGTACCAGTAGAGGAATAACCAAATGACTATAGTGAATGATCCTTAAAGAATCACTTGAGGGAAGAGTGTCTGTATTTGTTGCTCTCAGTGTTCCCAACCATGGGATGGCATTGTTTGAAAACAGACAAAACAAAACAAGACCAACTTCCTGGGACTGAAATACTTTGTGTTGTTATTTGCAGTGCATGCCAAGACATTCATGAGCACCAGAGCCAAGCTGGCGAGCTAATTAAATATATATATGTATGTGTTTAAAACAGCCTAATAAGGAGCATTGGAAATCTTCAAGATGAGCGAATATCTTATAACTTCTTCCGCAGGTGCGAGGATAGCTACAAGCCATGGACTTTCTGTCCTGCTTCTTGTTTGTGGCTTTGTGAAGGGTGCTTTGCTTTAATCTAAAGTGCTGACTTTTTTCCAATATCACTTTCTCTTCTTAAAGCAAAGAGCAAATCGCCTGTAAAATCTACGGAGCGGACAGCAAAGTTGACCCTAAACTCCAAGCACCACTCTGCACCCACTGTTCTCTAATTACCTACCCAAGGAGCGCCTGCTTCCGGAAGCATAAACGAAGAGGCTATCACACGCTTTGTTCATAACATTTTCTTGGGCAAATCACTGGTCTTTTATTTCAAGAAAATTAGTGTGAAGTGATAGGACGTTTTCTAATAGCAAGATCTATTTTGTTTTTTCCTTTTCTTTCGGCTCCTTAAAGCATCATCTCACTGACTGCTCAGGGGTTGGCCTGAACGTCATCGGTATAGTAAATATTTACGATGGATACCACTGATTTCCTACTGAAAGACACGTTATCTGCAGGAAACAAACAGAAATCAAAAAAAGCTACAGAACATAAACTAGCATCAAACAAAATCCCCGTTTTGGGGCAACAGCAAAATCATCAACACTGCGAGTCAACAAGGAGAACATTATTTTAAATAAGACATAATAAAAGGAAGATTTTTTTTTTAATTTTCTCTTTTTTCTTGGATTTTTTTTTGCCTTTTTCTTGATTATGGTTCTTGTTCAATGGTGGCAAGTGCTGATTACGGCCAATCCCTGTCAATCCTGGGAGGTTTATATAAATACATTTTGAGTGTTCTATATTTCAATGTATTTTAATTCATTTTGCAATTCCCATATATGCAAACTTGACAAATTCTGTAAATTGCTTATAGTATGTGTGATATAACTTCAAAGTAGATAGACTATGACCCTCATGCAAGCTGATTTCTATCATTAAATATATAAATATATACATAGAGACATCTATATGTTGGGCCACCAACCAACTTTTTTTAGATGAAGCATTTGTTTTTCACTTATAATTCATATATTGTGTGAATTTTGTAATGCCTTGTTTCACTTCCACAGGTTTGACAGCTGCAGACGGTCTCTGTTGCCCTCTGCTTCCTTCTGGAAAATGCATTTTCAAAATTGTATCGGTCTCTGATAAATGAATTAATTTTGTTGTGTGTATGCTGTGTTGAAATTTGCTCTGTTCCTTTATATATGGTGTTTACTGAGGTTTGAGGGTCTCTTGACTCTGAAGAATGTATACTCTCTGGTTTTGACAGCTGTCCCTATATTATTACCATCATTATGATTTTCAAAAAGCAATGTTGCTTCTAGAAAATTTGCCTTGGAGGTGAATGTGGAGAAGGTGAAGTGGTCACCATGATCACCTAAATTCATGGAAGAACACTTCTTGCTGTGGCTAAAAATGCTGCTTCCTTTGACCTTTATGGATTTTTGTAGCTTTGTCACTCTGTTATTTGCTGCTAATTATATTTTAATGTCTCCTAATTAAAAATTAAAATTTGGTTGTTGGCTAAATATAATATGCAAAAGATGAGTGCAAATCCCCAACTAAAGAAGATAATGTGTTCAAGTTTTCACTGGTTAAGTGAATTATAATTTTAAATATTTCATTCTTATTTTTGGCTTTATGAGAATTCAGATTATTTTATTTGGAAACTGTTTTCTACTCTGGCAAAGAATGATAAGCAGAACTATTAATGTGTTCCATATACACTATGGAATAGATACAGACTGAGATAGAAATGACCTCAGTTTTCCTTACAGAGAGATCCTTCCATTTGCTTTCATGACAAAACCAGAAGATCATCTTTGTAGGACCAGCAGCTCATAGGCTAAGGTCCTAAACTGAAGCTTGCAGGCAATGAATACCTCTGCTTTTCAAAGGTAAATGCATCAATTTTCTGCTCTTCAATTACAAGCAATGTGCATATTTTCATAATATCTTAACATTCTCTTTAAGAATGTTTCAGGCTAAAACTTTTATTGACTTCTTTTTGTCCATTTGGTTTATTATTTCAGTCTAATGAGAAAAATAAATAAAGGACTTAATTGAGCTATTTTATTAACCTAGAAATTTATTTTCTTTCAAAATTTAATACTTAAAATGAATAAATTAATGGTAAGATAAACATTTACTGAGTCTATCTGGCCTCTAAAGATCACATACATTCAAGCGTAAATTAGTGTACTGATTCAAATTCAGTCAGGCTGGGAAAATCCACCATGTAATTTACTTTTACCCAAAGTTCAGGTCATGAGATTGGTCAACTCTAAAGCAAGACAGACGTGTATCTGTATCAATGATGTTTACCATGCTCGCTCGTAATAAAGGATATATGCTGGCTTGGGAAGAATTCTCGCTAGATTCATTGTGTCAGTGTCCAAAATAATGAAGTCTTCTTTGTCCATGGGATACCGAGAGTCTGACTCACTGGCCTCTGTGAGAAAGAACATGGCCCACTATCTATCTATTTCCAAACTCGAAAAGTTCATGTGTAACCTTATATACTGGACAGAAGCTTTAAAATAATTAAAGGATCTGTCTAGTCGTGTTCACCTTGGGACGACTACTCATAGGTAACCATGACTCTAGAAACAAAGATTGAAAAATAAGTTATATGATTTTCTCAACCTTGATTTCTAAGGTGATGAAATGTTTTTCAGAAGAGGAAGTCATAAAACGTTGAAATTGCTTACCTAAATTCAAACAGATTCTTTAGTTCTTTCTTAAAGACTTACAAGTTCCTTACAAATGAAACAATGCAAATGAAAACACTTGAGGATAAAATAAGGTAACAAAAATCATCTAAAGCAGGAGCTCTTTTTTTTTTTTTTTTTTTTGACAAAGAGAGAGAGCATGGGCAGCAGGCAGAGGGAGAAGCAGGGAGTCCGACACGGGTCTCCATCCCAGGACCCTGGGATCATGACCTGAGCCAAAGGCAGTCGCTTAACCGACTGAGCCACCCTGGTGCCCTAAAGCAGGAGCTCTTAATCTGAGTTTGTAAACAAGCTTGGTGGAGTCTATGAACCCACTAAAATTATATGCATATTTTTGCATATGTGTATTTTTTAAAGTTTTTATTTAAATTCCAGTTAGTTAACATACAGTGTAATATTAGTTTCAGGTATAGAATTTAGTGATTCAACACTTCCGTACATCACTCTGTCCTCATCACAAGTGCCCTCCTTAATCCCATCTCCCCTCTGGTGACCATCAGTTTGTTCTCTCTCGTTAAGAGTCTGTTTCTTGGCTTACCACTTTCTCTTTTTTCCTGATGCTCATTTGTTTTGTTGTTTAAATTCCACATATGAGTAAAATCATATGGTATTTGTCTTTCTCTGACTTACTAATTTGCTTAGCATGATACTCTCTAGTTCTGTCCATGTCATTGCAAATGACAGAATTTCATTCTTTTTTTTATGGCTGAGTAATATGCCATTATATATATATATATATATATATATATATATACACACACATGTCTTCTTTATCCATATATATCATCTTCTTTATCTATATATATATCATATATCATATATATAGCATATATCGTATATATATATCATCTTCTTGATATCATCTTCTTTATCCAGTCATCAGTTGATGAACATTGGCTGTTTCCATAATTTGGCTATTGTAGATAATGCTGCTATAAACATAGGGATGTATGTATCCCTTTGAATTAGTGTTTTTGTATTTGGATAAATACCTGGTAGTACAGTTGCTGAATCAGTGGGTATTTCAATTTTTAAATTTTTGAGGAACCTCCATACTGTTCTCCAGATTGGCTGCACCAGTTTGCATTCCCACAACAGTGTACAAGGGTTCCTTTTTCTCCACATCCTGGCCAACACCTGTTGTTTCTTGTGGTGTTGGTTTTAGCCATTCTGACAGGTATGAGGTGCTATATGCATGTTTGTTTTAGGGAGATGGTTCCTTCCATTTATTGATTCTGAAAGGGATTTGGTTATGTTTTGCTGGCCCAAAGGAAGAATGCTTAGATGTTTTTGAGCACCCATAAGGATCTGATTATTATTTTGAACTAATTTACCTTAAAGTTCTTAGAAGCATGACATGTTTAGGGAAATAGTGTGCGCATGTGTGTGTGTTTGTGTGTGTGTGTGTATGCATATGTATACGTATATACCTATACACATAAAAGAAAGCATATTTTTAAATCCAGAAAAAAGATTCCTTTAAATTTGTCATATACAACATGAAATAACAGATACGGTGTGATGTTTGTTGAATTCTTAGAGCCAAAGCTAAGAACTTAAAATATAATTTTACAAGATGTACACAGATACCATTCAAATAATCAGTCTTGGTTTTGATCTTATATAAAGGAGAAAATATTAAATATAACTTAGTAGTAGTTCCTGTAAGGAAAAAATAATTGCAAAAGGTAAATGTAATCTGAGATAATACGTAAACTGTGACGATTGTGTCTTAGAGTTAAAACTTGGAAGCAACAAAATACATGTGCACATAATTTCAAATATGAAGCCCAAGTAATTTTAATTTTAAAGTTTTTAAAAATTTATTTAAGTAATCTCTACACCCCATGTGTTACTCAAACTCATAACACTGAGATCAAGAATCACAAGCTCTTCTGACTGAACCAGCCAGGTGCCCCCAAATAATTTTAATTTTAGAACTGCTCATTAATTAGGGGAGCAGTCTGTCATTCAGAAAGTGTTATAAACTTCATCATTCCAGTGATGGAATAGATAAAGCCCTTTCCTGTACTTCGGGAAAGACAGACAGGAAACATCCAAAAACAAGGGAATATAAGATAGTGATAAATTCTAAGAAGAAAACCCAGTAGGACGACATAAAGGAGCATGGCTAGAAGTGATCAGGGGAGGCTGCGCAGAGGAGGTGGCATTTAAGCTTGAAGGACAAGAAGCTTGTCAAGGAGGATCTGGGAGAAGTTTCCAGGGAGAGGAAACAACTTGCACAAAATTCCCAAAGGGAGGTCCGTCTAGGCTGGCTCATGCACTAGAAAGAGGCAAGGGTACAGCGAGGGAAGAGTGGCCAGAGATGAGATCAGGCAAACGAGAGCCAGAGAAATGAAGCAAGGACAGAGGAACGGAACAGCTTGTGAAAACTCCAAGGTGAGCTGTGATTCTGAGATCCAGACATGGGCTATCTCTGGACCTAACTTCTTATTGTGTATAGTTTTACTTGTAAGCAAGGCTCCTTTGGGAACAAAATTGAGTCTATCAAATAGTCAAGTAATACTTTTGTACAGGAGCTCAGGGATATGTTAAGCATGAAGGGATTTAACATTTTAATGCTAATTTACAATTGATAATTTTGAGGAGGAAAAGAAAAAAAATTGACAGATAATCAGGACTGCTTTTAGTGTAGTGCTGAAATAGTTAATTACAAATGTAATTTGAAACAAAAACATGTGTATATGAATTGAAAGTACAGACAGGTTGAAATGAAAGAGATTCCTAGACACTTGGTAGAATGTTGTCATTAAAAAGATAAAGGGAGGGAAAAATCTCTACATGTACATAGAAAGAAAAGTGATCCAAAAAAAAAAAAATAGGATCATCGAGTCCTCCACAATACAAATCCCAGAAGACAATGGATTAAAGAGTAGAGTGGGAAAAATATTGTGACAAAATAATTTTACACTTAATTAAGTTACATTTTCATTGTTAAGGAAATAAAATCATTCTGAGGTAGGCAAGGCTCATAGAAAAATTCTATACCTCTCCTCTTCTTAAGGCTATGCCTACCTCCTATGTGTTCCAACTAAGAATCAAATATAATGTTAAAAATAAATAGCCGTAATATAAACTGTCTACTACATGAGCTCTGCAATTGTGTTGGATCTAAAGAGTCAGTGACTATTTTATTGTATTTTACTGTCTATATGAAAAAAAACCAAGTTTCACCTAATAGTATTTATCCTTATTGTGTGCACACAGTGAAATACATTCTGATATTTTCTATTTTATTCTGTTTCTTTCTCTTTCGTTAACACTTGTCACAGAACATTAAATTGATTTTATAACCCAAAATCTGAAAAAAAAAACCCGCAGGTACATTTTATTCCAAAATTTAGTACAAATGGCAAGCATAACTAAATGGCGGTATATAATACAAAACGGTAATTTAACTGAGTTCTAAACCGTTATTATATTTTTAAAAACCAGGAAGTCAGAGATGACCCAAGGAAAAAAAACGCATTCTTTCTCCTGTACTAAAGTGACATGACTCATATTGGGGGTAAGGGAGTAATAGGGTTACATGTGTATGGTCTTTGTGTTCTGTTTTAACTTTGTTATCATCTTCTTTTTTCTGGCTTGTTATCATCTGAACCCCTTCCTGTGTTTGAGATAGATTTAGCCCCTAGTTATAACTGATGAGGTCCTCTGGAAGACATTTCCTTCTTCAAAGCTTTGAGAACTACATTGGAAAGACAGCATGCCAGTATGCTTGAAGTCTACTTCCATGGCTGCCCCCAGATACCAGAGAAGTGGTAGAAGACATTAGGGTAGAGGAAATCACTAAAATCACTAAAGGAAAGCCATCCATGGTGACAGTAATAAGAAGCAACCCCAGGGAACGCCTGGGTGTCTCAGTAGGTGTCCAACTCTTGATTTTGACTCATGTCATGATCTTAGGGTCGTGAGATTGAGCCACGCCTTGGGCTCTGTGCTGGTCATGGAGCCTGCTTAAGATTCTTTCTCCCTCTGCTCCTCCCCTGATCTTTCTCTAAAAAAGAAAAGAAAAAAGAAAGGAGAGAAGAGGAAAGAAAAAAAGAAAAAAAAAAAAGCAACCTCAGAAAGGTAATCAGAATGTCTGACCTAAGTTTGAATAGTTGATTGTGGAATCAGAGGAAATAGAAGAGCAGCCTTCTTGAAGACACTCATGATTTATGTGATCCCCCTTTTCTCAGAAACAGTTTTGAACCACCACACTAACGTTGTGCTCCTCATGCAAACCCATCGCCAGAGTCAGATTCATTAAATAGATCACTGGTCCCAACAAAAATACTTCATGTGAATCCTGGGAAGATTACTCTCAACACCTCCCAAAGGAACTGAGACATTTAGAGAGTAAGTATGCATCGAAGAAAGAGATATATTCAGACCTGGTGTGTTACTGGGCAATGACTCAGAATTAATACTATATAATGGGGGCCCTGGCGTATCTAGTGGAAGGTATAAAGGGCAGACAATTCATAGAATATTTACTGTAATCTCTTGTTGGCCATGGAGACCACTATACCCACCTGCAGTTATTTCCCCAGCTCCTAAACCCACAGCTGAAATGTCTAATTTGAACAATGGAAGAAAGACTCTACGTTGTTTTTCTGTCCAATTAACTAATGGCTATGTTTCTGAAGGACCCTGGAATTTCTCCTCTTTACCAAAATAGTCAATAAGAAACTTCAGTGGCAGAAATAAGTGACACTATAAAAGTCATGGATAAAGCATTTACCTCTTTCTTTGGTAGTGCAAAAGACAGCTTGAGTCTTGAGCCCAGGTTAGCACAGGCATAATTAGGTGCTGAGTGCAATTGTAGCTGCTGGTTCAAATATGGGTACTTACTGAAGCAAATTAGCAGAGTTCTTAGCACCTATCCTATAGTTAGTAATTTGGTAATTTTCTGCTTTATTGAAGCAAATATATTTATTTAAATAAATAAAAGGATTGTTTTGTTTTACCTAGCAGAAATGAAAGTACCCCTCTACCATCTTGCCTCAGAGTTACATTGACTCTCCTGGTCTGAGCCACCATTTAGTTTTCTTCACCAGCCCCTTAGACGTCCTATTGATCTTTCATATTGATGACATTATATTGATAAGACCTGGAGATGGGGAAAAAATAGGGCTGTGGTGCCCTTACTAATATGTGTACACTCTACAGGATGAAAGATAAATTCTAAAAAATATAGGACTATAATGGCTTCAAGTGTACCCTTTAACCGTTCAAGGAAATAGAATGCCAGTTTTTCACAAAGTACTCCAGTGAATAGAAAAGAATTGCACGAGGTTGGGTTGGTGCAGCCCCTCTGGAAAACAGTGTGGAGGTCCCTTAAAAAGTGAAAAATTGAGCTACCCTATGACCCAGCCATTGCACTACTGGGTATTTACCCCAAAGATACAGACGTAGTGAAGAGAAGGGCCATATGCACCCCAATGTTCATAGCAGCATTATCCACAATAGCTAAATCGTGGAAGGAACCGAGATGCCCTTCAACAGATGACTGGATTAAGAAGCTGTGGTCCATATATACAATGGAATATTACTCAGCTATCAGAAAGAACAAGTTCTCAACATTTGCTGCAACATGGACGGCACTGGAGGAGATAATGCTAAGTGAAATAAGTCAAGCAGAGAAAGACAATTACCATATGATTTCTCTCATCTATGGAACATAAGAACTAGGAAGATCAGTAGGGGAAGAAAGGGATAAAGAAAGAGGGGTAATCAGAAGGGGGAGTGAAGCATGGGAGACTATGGACTATGAGAAACAAACTGAGGGCCTCAGAGGGGAGGGGGGTGGGGGAATGGGATAGACTGGTGATGGGTAGTGAGGAGGGCACGTATTGCATGGTGCACTGGGTGTTATACGCAACTAATGAATCATTGAGCCTTGCATCAGAAACCAGGGATGTACTATATGGTGACTAACATAATGTAATAAAAAAACATTAAAAAAAAAGAAAAGAAAAGGATTGCACGTTCTCCAGCTCCTTTGATGAGATTAGCATTGCCTTACTAACAAACTTCACAGTAACAGTGGGAGAAAGGGCAGTTACAGGTAATCTAACTCATGAATATAAGTGTAAAAATCAAACACAGAATAACCAAACAAATCCAGCAACATAAAATACATCACATAGAATAAGCATGGTTTATTTCAGGAATACACAGTTGGAAAAACCAAAGATGAGATTCTCAATGGTCATATAGTTTCCAGAAGCAGACACTGAGACAGGATCTGAGTATAACTGATTTATTTGTGAGGTTCAAGAACCATGAATCAAAGAGAAGGAAAGAAGACAGAAGATGAATGTGTTGTCAAGCCAGCTACCATTGCAGGCAACTGGAGTTCAATCCCGTGTGGAAACTAAGCACCTGGTATAAAACACACACCTGAGCGATCTCCATCCAGAGGAGAAGCTGGAGTATTTAAATACCAACACATGCCAGTCATTGGCTGCGATGGCTGGCCCTGTGGGGAGGAAGGGAAGAGGGTTCATTTCCAGGCACTCAAGCCTGCCTTGTGCATGAGCAGAACAGACTTTTGCAGCTTCCAAGACAATCTTTAGGAAAAGAACTGCAGATGTCAGCAATGGGAAATTTGCTTGAACATTTGGAAGTGCTGAGGCACGTTGGACATGGATCACAACAGTTCCTGCTACAACATTAACAGGATAAACAAGTATGCACAGATCTCCGTAGGTGAAACAATGGCATTTGATGAAATTCAACATCCGGTCATGATTAAAACCTCTTGGAAACTTGAAACGTCTTTCCTCACCCTGGTAATGGGTATTTTCAAAACTGTTGTAGCAAATACTGCACTGAGTTATGACACATGGACTATTTTTCCTTTATACTCAGGAATGAGGAGCAAGACAATGAAGCCCGTTATCCCGCATTTATGTATTATATAAGTATGTTCTTAGAAGTGTTTTAATGATTCATAATTGGGAAGAACACCAATAACCATTAATAGTAAAATATATAAACATATACTATGTTCATAAAATAATATACTGGAGCAAAGAAAATAATTCAGTGAGGGCTATTTATAACATTATGGATGAATTTTAAAGCTATAATTGAAACTTGATTGATTAAAGACAAAGGATATTTATGGTAGGATTCTGTTTATAGAAAGTTCAAGAATAAGTAAAATTGAATCAGTGTCTGAAGCATGCCAGAAGATTTCTTCTAAAATGGAGAAATATGTCACACCTTATCCTTCATAATACTAAAAAAAATCCCATGTTTCTTGGGCCTGTTTGGATTTTGGAAACACACACACTACAGTCCATTGTGCGGCTCTGATTTATTGAGTCACGAGAAAGTTTGCCAGGTTTGAGTGCCCACAGAGGAAAAGAAGGCTTTTTATCTGGTCCAGGCCATGATGGAAATAGCTCTGCCCATTGACCCTTATAGCTCCACAGGTCCAACTGTGTTCCAAGTATCCTGTTAATATATATGGGATCTGCTAAAAATCTTGGTAGGAGAATCACTATGAACATCACTTGATTTTTGTAGGAAAGCCATGCTTACTGTGGCAGGTTATTCATCAGCTTTTAAGAAACCATTTACCACTGTCCCCTGGTAGAGATTAAATAAAAATGGGATACCAGGTGATTATGCCACCTGTCAGGACTTAGTGTTCCCCATAAAGTCCAGCATTCCACAACAGTCCACCATGATGTAGCAGTAAGAAAGTGTATGAGAATGCCCCCAACGTACAATAATTACATAAAAATGTCACACTCTCAGTTTCCATATCCCTGCCATAAGCATCACTCCTCAATCAACCCACATGAAGAATTAGTCATGAAGAATTAGTCCTCCACAAAGGAAAAAGCTTAAATTCAACTTATGGATGATTTTGCAAACAGAAATTCCCTTTTTAAAAGATATCTAGAAGGCATGCAAAACTTAACTTGAAATATTCAACAGCAGATCCTTGGCAATCAAAATTGTATATATACATATTTGTACATAAATATGTATATTAGAAGGCATGTGATAAAAACGGCATTCCAAATCACTGGTAAAAGAACGATTCTATCAGCAATCGTGGAATAATTGATAAACTGGGGAAAAATTCAAGAAATAATAAACTTAGGAAAGAGTAAATTAAATGGCAATATAAAATTTAAACTTTATTTAGGCAAAAATTCAAATCAAAAGAAGAACCAAGGGATAAAGCACTTCAATATATATGACACACCTAAATCGATATCCTTCCACATTTATTCTACAAATAAATCAGTAAGCAAAAGAAAAGCATCTCGGTTTTTCAAAATGGGGGACAAATAATCAACATTTTTCAAGAAAAGAAATATAAATAGCCAATTGAGATGAAAACATTCAATCTTACAAAAAATAAAAGAAAGAAATAACAAGATCAATGTTTTGTAAACATAAATCTGAATTTGAGAAAAGTGGATGTTCTTAAATGTTTTATTATAAAACAAGACAAAACTGTATAAATTGTATTCTCAACCCAAGAAGGTGAAAATTATTATTTAAATGAACCACAGGGGGGCTCCTAGGTGCCTCAGTCTGTTAAGTGGTTAAGCATCTTCCTTCCGCTCAGGTCATGATCCCAGGGTCCTGGGATTGAGTCCTGCGTTGGGCTCCCTGCTCAGCAGGCAGTCTTCTTCTCCCTCTGCCTGCTGCTCCCCTTGCTTGTGCTCTCTCTCTCTGTCTCTGTCAAATAAAAAATAAAATCTTAAAAAAAATAAACCACAGGATAAGCAGAAATAATAAACATAAAAATAATGAATGATGTATTAGAAAAACCTTAAAGAGCAGATATAAGGGAAAGTTGTTTGAACAATTTAGTGATAAAATAGGAAAAATTCTGGGTGATGAACTCAGAAAACAATGGAAGAAAATAAAAATGTTAAGATAGGGGGCACCTGGGTGGCACAGCGGTTAAGCGTCTACCTTTGGCTCAGGGCGTGATCTCAGCATTGTGGGATCGAGCCCCACATCAGGCTCCTCCACTATGGGCCTGCTTCTTCCTCTCCCACTCCCCCTGCTTGTGTTCCCTCTCTCGCTGGCTGTCTCTATCTCTGTCAAATAAATAAATAAAATCTTTTAAAAAAATGTTAAGATAAAACAAAAGACAAGACACTAAAAGTTACATAAGAATATAAAAGGGTGCCTGGGTGGCTCAGTCGGTTACTTAACCAGTTCTACCTTTGGCTCGGGTCATGATCTCAGGGTGCTGGTATGGAGCCCCTCATCGGGTTCCGGGCTCAGTGGGAAGTCTTTTTCTCTTTCTGCCCCTCCCCCCACTCATGCTCCTTCTCTCTCTCCCTCTCTCTCACAAAAATTAAAATCTTTTTAAAAAACACACAAAAGAATATAAAACACATGTTTGATAATCTACAGTGAGTTCAGTGGCATGAAAAGCTCAGAATGGCAAGCAGCAATCTCAACTTCCAATTCAATGGAGTCACAGGTATGCTGATGGAGGCTTACCTCCCTTGAGAACCAAAATCTCCAAAAGAGAAAATTTGAAAAGGACAGAAATCAAAACTTCTGTGACTGGGTAACTATGTTTAATAGTAAGAGAAACCACTCCCACTTCCAGTCTTGTTTTCTGGACGCTTGTATGCTGACTTTAAAAAAATCAGCACCACATATCACATGCTGATTCAAATCATATATTATCTTTCTGTGTGGATACCAGCTGGGACACAACTGAGTCTCAGTGGGCCATATCTTTGTTTTATTGGGCCAGCTGCTTCTGGGTGATGGGGTACGTGGGAACACCAGCAGGTTCTGTGGACATGCATCCTTTGGTACACTCCTGCAGGCGTACGATTCCTTGATCAGAGGCAACATTGGGATGATAGCATTGGCAAAAGCATTACCTAAGGGAAGGAAATTCACATACAGAATTCTTGTGTGTTCCTGACGTAACAAATGGTCATCCCTTTCATGATGGAAAGAATCCAGCATAATCACCCTACGACCTACCAGGTCTTCCTGGGAATGACACTTTGTCAGGGGCTCAGCACTGGTTTTTACTACAAACAAGAGGAACACTCAGCAGTGTGGCAGCACCAGACAGCCTTTGTTCAAGGAAGCCCCAGTCACGGAGCCCAGGCAACTGCACTAAGACGACCTAGGATACTCTGAGATTGTAATATGGCCATGAAAGTAATGGTCACCTCTGTGGATGAAAAATGATACTCAATGACGTTCAAAATTCTTTTAAAAAACTCTTTGTAGGGACGCCTGGGTGGTTCAGTCGGTGAAGCATCTGCCTTCAGCTCAGGTCACGATCTCAGGGTCCTGGGATCGAGTCCCGCATCAGGCTCCTTGCTCATCAGGGAGTCTGCTTCTCCCTCTCCCTCTGTCCCTCCCCCTGCTCATGCTCGCACTCTCTCTCTCTCTCAAATAAATAAATGAAATCTTTTTAAAGAAAACTCTTTGTAAACTTGAATTTAAATTTTGAAATTTGATCGATAAAATGAATAAAATCTATCTTAAACCAACATCAAACATATTATTAGAATTTAAACATTGTAAATACTTTCATCAAGCTAGGCAGCATCACCAGGTTCCTGTTATTGTTGTTAGATATTTGTTGTTTGATAACAGAGATTTGATGATCTAGCAGAGCCAGTGTAAAATGCAAAAATAAGGAAAAAAACTGAAAAGAAAATCATCATCATAACTTGAAGTTAAATAATTATCTACTGAAAAGCACAAGAGGGTAAACTGGCATATATTAAGGCTAGAAATTGAATACGATATGACAAAAGATAAATATTAACACATAAAAACAACATTTTCCTCATGCCAGTTAGAAAAGCATAATGAAAAAAAGAAATGCATTCACACTGACAGCACACACAGATTAAATAAGAATGGCAGTATGAAGAAAGATGTCAGACCTAAGTGAAGAAAACAAACAAAAAATATTGAGGACACAAAAGGAAATGAATCATTGGAAACCATACTAGAAAAGTATGGTTAAAAAAGATTTTATTTATTTATTTGCCATTCTAGAAAAAGTATTTATAAAGATGACAATCCTTCCCCAAACCACACATTTCCAAACATTCTAGCTAGGATTTTTCTTTTTTTGGAATTTTGCCAAATTACTTTAAACTTGATCTTGAAAAAGAAGTGAGGGAAGTAGCCAGGTAAAATTTTTTTAAGAGTAATGAATGCAGTTACCCTCCCAGATAATGAAAGTATGATAATTAAAATAATGTGGTTTGGGCTTAAATATTGACAGGAAAATGAATGGAATACATTGAATGTTTTAGAAATATTCAAGGGTATATAAAAAATAATACATGATAAAGGTGATATGAAAAAGCAACTGGGAAAGTGGAATTATTCAATCAGTAATTATGATTTGATGAATAGGGGGTTGCATAGTCACTGTTCACATGAATTCATGAGTATGCTAGGTGGATCTGACAATTAAATGGAAAAAAAAGACAAATGAAAAAATTTGTGAAAAAACCTAAAAGCATAAAGCATTAGAAATAAGTGACTATAAAGGAAGTTAACAGATAAAATATAGAGAAATATAAAATTTCTGTAAGAAAGGTAATTTTCAAAAGGTAACATCTTGAACAGGCAAAAAAGAAACAGACAATATCCTTAATATTTAAGAACATCACAAATATGAAAAGAAGACATTAACTCTACAGTTAGAAAGTTGGCTACAGAGATAAACAGTTATTAGACTTAGACAAAAGAATATATATTTGTGTGTGTATATAAATATGTATAATAAGTGATATAGAGGAAACAAATTATAAGAGAACATTTTTATAAAGCTACTATGAAATACATTTGAAAATATAAACATGGAAAGAATATAGACATTAAATACTCTTTCCATTAATTCAAAACCTGTAGACATAATATTTCCTGGGTGATTTTTGGCATTTAATATTATGGAGAAAATGTCTGAAGCCAGACTGAATTTTATTTCTGGGTTGGTTAACTGCCTTTTCCCAAAAAACTTTTAAGACTTTTTTTAAGCCTTTCTGTTAAATTTGTTGTGAAAATAATTCTTTTCTCACCCAAATTATCTGTTCAACCTTAGTTCAAATATCACTACTATCTGTCCTTTTTTATTGCTGGAATAAATAATAGAAATTTTGAAACCATTTGTTCAGAATAACTGTTTTTTGCTCAAAGTCTGAGCTTATGACAGATCCCAAAGTGTGAAAGAACCTATACATATCCATACTGCCAAACTATTAAGTACCTGTCTGACAATGAACACGTCACAGACAGTCCCCTTCCACCTGTTCTTACACAGGGTTCCGAAGTGATTTGTCCAGGTCCTGACGACACTTAGCAGGTGAACAATAAGTATTTCCTCCTATTGTTACTTTTGATTACAAGGTCAGTATAGAATAGCCCAGATCTCTAATTCTGTGTCATCAACATGAGGCTCATTTTCTGATACAGTAGTTAATTGGCATACAGGAAGCACAACACAGTGATAAGAAGGATGACTCAAGTCAACACAATACTGAAGAAGAGCAAAGTTGTAGGACTGACACTACCTAACTTCAAGACTTATTATAAAGCTACAATAGTCAAAAGTGTCGTATTGGCAAAATAGATCAATGGAGCAGAATTGAGAGCCCAAGAATAGACCCACACAAATATAGTCAATGATTTTTCACAGGGGAGCAAAGGCTATTCAATGAAGAAAAGAGAGTTTTTTCAATAAATGGTACTGGAACAACTGGGTATCCACCCGAAAAACAATGGATACATGTGCTGATCTTATATCTCCCCCCCCCAAATTAACTCAAAATGCATCTACATATAAAACCTAAATGTAAAACACAAAACTATAAAACTCCTAGAAGAAAAAATAAAAGAAAATCTAGATGGCCATAGATTTGGTGAGGAGTTTTAGATACAACACCAGCTGCAGACTGAAAGAAAAAATCGATAAAGTTTACTAAAATTAAAAACTTCCATGAAAAATAGTTACAAAAGAATATAAATATAAGCCACAGAACAGAAGAAAATATTTATCAAATGCATATCTGACAAAGAGCTTATATCCAAAATATAAAAAGAATTATTGAAATTTAATAATAAGAAAAAAAATTAAATATGCACAAAGGATCTGAGTGGACACCTCCCAGAATATATATATACATATACATATATATATACACACATATATATATATACACATATACATATATATATATATGCACACTAATGGCAGCTAAGTATATGAAAAGTTGCTCAACATCATGTCTTAGGGGAATTCTGAATTGAGATAATGAAATACTGCTACACACCTATTAGAACAGCTTATATTTAAAACACAGACACCACTGAATGTTAGTAAGGATATGGAGCAACAGATACTCTCATTCGCTGCTGGTGGGAATTCAAAACTGTACAGCCATTTTGGAAGACAGTTTGACAGTTTCTTACATAGCTAAATATACTGCTGCCCTATAATTCGGCAATTAAATTCCTAAGTATTTGGCCAAATGAGTTGAAAACTTCTGTCTACACAAAAACCTGCACATAAATGTTCACAGCAGCTTTATCCATAATCACCAAAAACTGGAGGTGACCAAGGTGTTCTTCCAAAACGGCATGCGTGAATAACTGTGGTACATCTGTGCAATGGACTATAATTCAATGAGGAAAAGAAATTAGTAATCAAACCATGAAAGGTATAGAAGAACTTTAAATGTGTCTGTATATATTGCTAAGTGAAAGAAAAGCTCCATACTATATGATTCCAACTATAGGACATTCTGGAAAAGCAGAACAATGGAGAAAGTAAAAGATCAGTGGTTGTCAGAGACATATGGGGAGGACGGAAAGATGGACGGGTGGAGTGCAGGGGAATTTAGAGCAGGGAAACTGTTGTGTATGATATCGTAACAGTGCATTTGTCAAAGCCTATAGAACTGTACAGCAGGAAGAGTAGTTGCTGGTGTAAGCTACAGACTTCAGTTACTAATAATGTACCAACATGAATTCACCAATCGTTACAAATGTTACACTAATTAAAGATGTTAGTTATAGGGAAAACTGAATGGGGGCAAGAGAAAGTATATCTTAGTTCTCTGTACTGTCTGCCCCATTTCCTGAAAACCTAAAATTTTTCTAAAAAATAAAATCTGTTAATTCAAAAAATAAGGATGACTGAGGTGTTTTAAAATATGTCAACACAGTTTATTGTCTTTCAAAAAAATCAACATACTCTACAAACTGACTCAGCTTGATTAAGGTCAAAGTTCTTGATAGGATTGTAACAATCACTCTACTAGTATTTGTATGTCTTGAGAATCATGTGTCATTGTTAATAATTGTGTCATGAGGTCAGTGTCTTCAATTAAAAATCAAGTCAAACAACAACTAAATCTTCACAGACCAAGATGCAAAATATATATTAAAACTTTAAACTACTAAAAATTGTGCAATGATGATAACTATGCAAAGAAAACTATAATATAAATGATGAGCCCTTAAAGCACAACATCATATGTATTTCTATACCATGCATAGTTAGGAATTCCTTTGCTGTAAGATTTCATTCTGTCTGCATCTCAAATTCAAAGCTTTGAAAATATGAATCATAGATCTTTGATGATTTTTTAAAAAATATTCTTTCTTTCTTTTTCTTTCTTTCTTTTCTTTCTTTCTTTTCTTTCTTTCTTTTCTTTCTTTCTTTTCTTTCTTTTCTTTCTTTCTTTCTCTCTCTCTTTCTTTCTCTTTCTTTCTTTCTTTCTTTCTTTCTTTCTTTCTTTCTTTCTTCCTATTTGAGAGAAAGAGCATGAGCAGGAGGAGGGGCAGAGAGAGAAGCAGACTCCAAGACTGAGCAGGGAGCCTGATGCGGGGTCCATCCTGGACTTCGGGATCTGACTGAGCCTCCCCGGCACCCCTTATCATAGATCTTTGGGTATATGTTAGTGGTACATTTCATAAGCCCCCATGAATTGTATCTCTGTATTCCTAAAGTACCGTAGACTCTTGCCTGGAATAGAAATGCAATGCTTGCAAGTAAATAAGAAGAAAAGAAAGGAGGAGGAAAGAAAGCCATAGAAGAAAAGGATGAAGATTCATTGATTAGTTTCTATATGTAAATGCCTGAGTTCATTGTCTAAGCTTGATGGAGCTTTGGGTATTCTAATTTCTAACTACCCTTTTCACAGCACCAAACTTTGGGGAATCATAAAGATAGTTAAACTCCTCTGTGTTTGACTTCTATTTCAAATTTCTGAGAGTATACAGAAAGTGTTAGATGCAGCATTGGTTGCCTTGAAACTGAGCTCATTTCCACCTCTAGCTTACGAAGATTTTTCTTAAAGCATCTATTTTGTGTAAGTATTGTTTAATAACAGTTATGGATGAGGCTGATGTGTTTAAGATAGTTTGTATACTAAGACAGGAATGCCTTATTCTTTTTTCATGACAGCCTCGTTTCATTTTTAAATTGGCAGCAACAATATATTTTCTCATATTCCTCAGCACAGACATTTACCTATTTCTAGTGTGGTTGGAATGGTCAGCACTGGGACGTCACTTAAATGTTTGTTGTGATGCATCCTTGCGTTTTATTATCTGTGATTTGAGAGTAGTGAGTGAAAGTGATTTACATACGCTTCTAAAATTGCAACTAACTATAAAGACGTTAAATGTGCTCTCAGCTGAGAGTGACACATCTTTCTGTTATATATTAATTTGATATCCTTCTTTTCCTTACTCTTTCAGGGAGTAAGGGATGGAAAAAAGGAACTCATAAATTTGAGAAGAATGTGTGTTTGGGCATTGGGAAATAAATTTGCAAGTTGCTCTTGGCATTGGACAACAATAAAGATAGCCCTGGGAGACCTATCTTAAAGCATTATAGGAAGAAATTCAATCAAAAATCTCTACAAACTAAATACTAATTAAATTGCCAGTACGAGAAGTAGAAGAGATAACATTGCTGATGCCAGAACTAAATTATCAGCAAAATCAGACTCTGAGATACATACTGATGCACTGCTATGCATTCCAGGCCCCGTGCTGTTTTCTCCATAATACACAGTAGAAGATGTAAAGATTGGACAGCTTCATGAACTATTGCTATAAGACAGTAGCATGTCTATACATTTTATAATGTCTACATGCTTATTGTAAACATCTAATAAATTAAGGAATGTGTACACAATTATAATTATATACAAACCATATATATAAAACAATTTGGAATTTCGAAAAGTCAGTTAATTTCTTAAATCCAGTTGGACACCAGTAAATGCATCCGATGAGGGGACAGCTGACTTCCTTTAAAACTTGTCAGTGTCTCTCATTTGCCAGTAGAGCATAAATTACATAACCTGGCAGTCAGAGGTCTCTGAGGTCTGGATTCACCCTCCCGTCTCACTCCCATCCCACTGATTCTTCCCAGATACCCTCTGGTCCAGCCAAAGCCTTATTCATCACACCCTCATACACTACAATCCACAGACACATCTCTCAAGCCTGAGGCTACACATCTCAGGCTATTTCTAAAGCGTGTCTTCTCTCCAAATGACACCTGCCCATCCTGCTATTTCGAAGAAGCAGCAGGTGCTATGAGAATTATACTGTAACTTCCAGCGCAACAATGTCTGCACATTCCTCACTACTAAAATAAATGCAAATGATAAAACTGAAAGTTGCCTTTCCACTCAATCTTCAACATCTTTCTCCTCTATCTTGTCACTTTTCCCTGTTTCTTGGCCTTCTCCAACCCTTGCCTGTCTTCCCCACTCTCTGCTAATCATATTCATTATCTTAAACTTCAAATTATTCCTCTGGGTTTGTATGTAAGATGTTATTGTTACTGGGCGTGTTTCATTTTAAGGGTCTCATTTCAAGACACAGACTTCAGGGAATTTAAATGACACGGCCAGGACAGTACAGAAGATGAGGAAAGACAGGCATCTAAGACACTCTGTTTCCGAAGCTGGTGTCTTTTCTCCCATACCCTGTTCCTTTCTATAAAAATGATGCCTTTCACCAGAGAAGTAACATGCCGGTGATGAGCCACTTAACCTCCCTGATCCCCAATTTCCTCATCTGTCAATGGGAATTATGTGTCCTGCCCTGTGTACCCTACGTGGTGGCTGCAAGGAGAAAATAAGATAATGCATGTGAAGGAGTTTCTGAAGTGCTAATAAAAAATTAAAAGTGTCACTTTATTATCTTGACGTGGAAGACAGCTGAAGAGCACTGGGATTAAAACTACCAGATTTAATCTCTTACTATACAGATCCTTACTAGAGACTGAATCGAGGTTTGGATTAAACTGATGTCTGATTTGTGATTTCCCAATTCCCAATTACAATGGCTCTTAAGGTACACAAAATAAATAAATAAAATGGTCTTTAAGGTTTCAAAAGAAGTATCAAACTTGCAAAATATTTAGACTGTTTAAGAATTCTTAGAAACATTTCTCCTAAGACTATAATATCTTACAATTTGAGTCAGAAAACTGTGCCTAGATTAAACTGAAGTCTTGTTACAAAGTTCCAAAATAACATCTATGAACACTGATGAAAACAAATTCTATTTCTAAAGACGAAGAGTGGCAGTCAGTGCACTGCCAGAACTTGCAAGCATTTCACATGAAATATACCGACGATGACTCTGGATCTAGCACTGCCCTCCGGGTCTCCACACTCACAGAGCACCCTCCAACCCTCCATGCTCCCTACTGCAGCTCACAGGTACAACAGGCATCGGGGGAAAAGAGCAGTGGGTCCTTGCTCAGGTGTAGCTGCTTGTGGGGTAGCTGGAGAACTCTGCTCATCCACGCCAGAAGACTTGACTGGGGGAAGACGGGCAGAGTCCTGATGCCCCAGCAAGCTGGGACCTGCGGGTTTTCATCGCCCCCACCTTCTCTTCAGTCTCAGTCAGTAAGCCAGGTGTCAGTGCAAGGTGGTCTCATTTCACACTAGATCAATCCCTGGACGTTTAGGTAGGATTTTTGCTTGTCCGGAAGCTGCAGAATGAAGATGAGAATTCATGAAGGACCAGGGTGGAAGTCAGAAGGGCTGCGACTAATCCAAGTACCCTGACAGCAAACAGCAGCCCTTGACAGAGCTTTATTAGTTCAAATTTTGCAAAAAGAAAATTCAAGTGTAAATAAATTTCAAAGAATGAATGAACCAACAATAGTGGAATTTATTAAAGAGGGGTCATGTTGGTTACAAAAATCAATTAGACATATATGTTACCAGTATTTTAAAAATAAAAGTTGTAATATAAAAAGTCCAAATATTGGTAACCAGTTCTTAAAGTGTGTTCTCAAACAAATGACCTCAAACATGGGAAAAATAATCTAGTATCAGTTCAATTGTTTTATAATTGAACAATTATTTTAATGTGTAAAAGACATTTAAGAGTTTGTAACATCGTGGAAAATTATTGAAAAATACAAAAACATGAAATTTTATGAAAAATGAGACAATGTTGATGGCTAATATTATTAGGTATTCCCAATGTGGCAAACACATTTCTAAGATATTTACATATTATTAACTTCTTTCATTCTCATAAACATATGGTGTAGGCACTGTTTCTTTTGCCTTTCTTGGTTGAGGAAACTTACCTTCAAAGAGGTTAAATAACTTATAAATTAATGTTACAGACAGATGATGTGGCAGAATCAGGATTTATAGCAAGTTATTCTGGTTTCAAATTCTTATAATGACTATGTTATATTAACATCAATAATGTATATATGAGTATACATATATTGCATAACTAATGCTGACACGATATAAATCAAAATATATTGGTCATTGTTTATTATAGTTCATAATAATCAATGATATTTATAGACCTACTCTCCAACTTAATAATTTTTAATTATAAAGAGAAACAACCTACTACTTCTAGAATGTGAAAGTGAAGTCATTTGTTAAAAAAAATTGTTACCCTACACCTACACCAATGAAGGTGGAAGGATTAACATATACAATGTAAAAGACACCATCTGTACAGTTGTGTAGTCAAATCAAAGTGGATTTTATGTATGCTAAAGGACTGTGTTGGCTCAGCACTGAGCTGTCACCAAGTTGGCTCAACTTAGGGGACTTAATTTTTTAAATGATCTAAAATAAGTACATATTTATATATTCCTTAAATATCAAGGAAATAATGGTAAACAATGCTTTTAAACCAGATAAGGTGAAAAGGTAGTAATATTCAGAAAAATGAGACCAGTAAAACCTACAAGTTAACTATGCAAAATTTACTCATGAGTATACAATTAATGTGAATTTGAACTTCTCATCTCTTAGGTATTTTTTTAAAAGTTTTTATTTAAATTCCAGTTAACATACAGTGTTAGTTTCGGGTGTACAATTTAGTGATTCAATACTTCCATACAACACCTGGTGCTCATCACAAGTGCACTCCTAATTCCCATCACCTATTTAACCCGTCCCTACACCCACCTGCCCTCTGGTAACTCTCAGTTTGTTCTCTATAGTTGAGAGTCTGTTTCTTGGTTTGTCTCTCTCTTTCTTTCTTTTTTTTTTGATCATATTCACTTAGCCACTGTATAGCACATAATTAGTTTTTGATGGAGTGTTCATTGATTCATTTGTTGACATCCCTATTAAAATACCATTGGCAGTTTTCGAGGAGCTGGAACAATCAATCCTAAAATTTGTATGGGACCAGAAAAGACCCCTGATCACCAAGGGATTGTTGAGAAAGAAAAAGTTGGTTTGTCTCTCCTCCTGCCCCATATTTGTTTTGTTTCTTAAATTCCACCTATGAGTGAAATCATATGGTATTTTTTTCTGACTGACTTATTTTGCTTAGCTTACTCTCTAGCTCTAGCCACATCTTTGCAAATGGGAAGATTTCATTCTTTTTATGGCTGAGTAATAGTCCAGTGCTTGTGTATGTGTGTGTGTGTGTGTGTATACCACATCTTTATCCACTCATCAGGACACTTGGGCTGTTTCCATAATTTGGCTGTTGTAGATAATGCTGCTATAAACATCAGGTTGCATGTATCCCTTTCATTTAGTATTTTTGTATCCTTTGGTTAAATACCTGGTAGTACAATTGCTGGGTCATAGGGTAGTTCTATTTTTAACACTTTGAGGAACCTCCATACTGTCTTCCAGAGTGGCTGTGCCACTTTGCATTCCCACCAATGGTGTAAGAGGGTTCCCCTTTCTCTGCATCCTTCCCAACATACATCATTTCCTGACTTGTTAATTTTCGCCATTCTGAGTCATGTGAGGTGGTAACTCATTGTAGTTTTGATTTGTATTTCCCTGATGATGAGTGATATTGAGCATCTTTTCACATGTCTGTTGGCCATCTGGATGTCTTCTTTGGATAAATGTGTATCCGTGTCTTCTGCCCATTCTGTAATTGGATTATTCATTTTTTGGGTGTTGAGTTTGCTAAGTTCTTTATGAATTTTGGATATTAACCCTTTATCAGATATGTCATTTGTAAATATGTTCTCCCATTCCATAGGTTGCCTTTTAGTTTTGTTGATTGTTTCCTCCTCTATGCAGAAACTTTTTATTTTGATGAAATCCCAGTAGTTTATTTTTTCTTTTGTTTCCCTTGCCTCAGGAGACATATCTAGTAAGAAGTTGTTATGGCCAATGTCAAAGAGGTTGCTGCCTGTGTTCTCCTCTAGGATTTTGATGGTTTCCTGTCTCACATTTAGGTCTTTCATCCATTTTGAATTTCTTTTTATGCATGGTGTAACAAAGTGGTCCAGTTTAATTCTTCTGCATGTTGCTATCCAGTTTTCCCAAAACCATTTGTTGAAGAGACTTTTTTCCATCGGATATTCTTTCCTGCTTTTGTCAAAGATTAATTGACCATCTAGTTCATTTCTGGGTTTTCTCCCTTAGGTAGTTTTAAATAAGAATAAATTTTATGAGCATAGGTTCAGGCATCCACACTTTGGTGTCAGTCCAAAGTCACTTGGCTTAGTGATGTTTCTTAACCCCAGTGTCTCAATTTTCTCATACACAAACTAGGGATAATGATAGCACTTACCTTATAGAGTTGTTGAGACTTAATAAATGTGACGGTCCTATAAAGTTCTTAATTAGAACAGCACTTGTGTTCTGTAAGTGCTCAAGATTTGTTATCTATTGTTCCTATTTAGAAAATAAAGAAACAGACATTTAAAATAGGCAACACCATATTTTCTTAACAATATTCTCTTACAAAACACTAACTCTTGTGGAGAGGATAAAGCTGTCATAGATGAAAATGAAAAATGTAGAACCTTGCTACTCAAACTGTATTCCTTAGATAGGCAGCATCTTCATCACTTAAGAGTCTGTTAGAAATGCAGAATTTCAGTATGTTCTCTCCCCCCCCCATTTGAATCAAAATCTGCATTTTAACAAGACCTCTCAGGAGGCTTGAATGCATATTAGTAGCACTGTGTACAGAAGAGGTGGCTTGCTTATTATGTGCCTTGCCCTAAATTCTTGAGGCCAGAGACTCAGATCACATGCCTCTCTTCCTTTCATGGATTCTTCCCTAGACCTCTGACTTCAGGGATCTCAGCTTCCTTTGGTGAAACATGCCTACCTAAGACAATCACTTCTCACAACTTCTTTCATAGTTAAATTTCACTTCAAATGCTAAATATCCGCCAGACAGACATGTAGACCAATATAACAGAATAGAGAGCCCAGAAATAAACCCACACACATATGGTCAACTGATCTTGGACAAAAATGCCAAGAAGTTGGCATTGGAGAAAAATAGTGTTTTCAACAAATGGTGTTGGAAAACTGAATATCCACATGCAAAAGAAATGAAATTGGACTCCCATGTTAATCTATACACACTGTTCACTTAAAATGGGTGTAAGACTTAAAACTGTAAAACTCCTACAAGGAAACATATGGAAAAATCTTTTTGACATGGGTCTTGGCAATGATTTCTTGGATATGACATCAAAAACACAGGCAATAAAAGCAAAGATAGGCAAGTGGTCCATCAAACTAAAAGCTCTGCACAGAAACAAAAACAAAAACCAAACCAAACCAAAACAACAACAAAAAACAATCAACAGATTGAAAAGGCAACCTACAAAATGGGAGAAAATAATTGCAAACCATTATCTGATAAGAGGTAATACCCAAAATATTTATGAAACTCATACATTTCAGTAGTAAATAAATAACCTAATTAAACAATGAGCAAAAGACTTGAATGGACATTTCTCAAAGGAAGACATACAAATGGCCAGTAGGTATATGAAAAGATGCTCAACATAACTAACTAATCATCAGGAAAATATAAATCAAAACTGTAGTGAAATGTTACCTCACACCTATTAGGATGGCTATTAAATAGATAGATAGATACATAAAAGGTTGTGGAGAAATTGGAACTCACTGTTAGTGGAAACGTGAAATGATGTAGCAGGTATGGGAAACAGTAGGGAGATTCCTCAGAAAGTTAAAAATAGAACTACCACATAATTCATCAATCCCACTTCTTGGTATATCGATAAAAAAAAATTTGAAACCACGATCTTAAGGAGATACATCTGTGCTCCCATGTTCATTGCAGCATTATTCATAATAGCTTAAATTGCCATCAACAGATGACTGGATAAAGAAAATTTCTCTCATACACACGCACACACACATATGATGGGATATTATTTCACCTTAAACTGGAAGGAATTCCTGCCATTTGCAACAACACGGATGAACCGGGAGGACATTATGCTAAGTGAAGTAAGCCAGGTGCAGAAGGACAAATACTGCATGATTCCACGAATGTGAGGAATCTAAAGTCATCAAATTCATAGAAGTAGAGGATACAGTGGTGGTTGCCAGAGATTGGGGAGTGGGGGAAATTGGAAGTTGTTGTTTAATGGGTATAAAGGTACAATTATACCTGATGAATAAGTTCTGGAGATCTGCTGTCCAACACAGTGCCTATAGTGAACACAATATTGTAGCACACACATAAAACAAACAAACAAACACAAAAACACAAAGGGACACAAGAAAACTGTGGAAAGTGTTGGATATGTTTATTGCCTTGATTGTAAAGGTGGTATCATGGCTGTTTGCCTATGTCTGAACAACAAATTATACATATTACATATGTGCTGTTCTTTGTATATCAATTATACCTCACTAAAGCTCTTTTTTTAAAAAAGAAAATACCCAAAACAAGATGATATATGAAACTTTGATTCTATTTTATTTCTGTTGCAAATTGCTTCTATCAGACCCTGACTAAAATAACCCCTGCTCTTTCTGAAAATGATTACTGGCCACCATAAGGGCACAGTATGCCTTACTAAATTATGCTGTCAACTGGAAATTAGCAATTGACCTGTGGATCCCTTTTTAATAAGAACATTCTTGCTGGTATTGATTTATAGGGAGCATTATTTCCTGTTGCAATACGAGTAGTAATAATTTTTCCTTGGAGGCACCTTATGTTTTTAAGAGTTCCTATAACAAATGAGATTTTAACAAGGCAGGAGTGATTTTATGTGATTGGAGGCTGTTTGTTATGCACTGGTGATTTGTTTAATTGAACACAATCTAGAAGACTCCAGTATTACAAATACACATCAGCAACAACTGCTAAACACATATCTGAAAATAGAAATGGAACCTGAGATAATGGAAACAGTGGGACACTTTTAAACTCATGAGCAAAATGGCACCCAATTTTAATCTGGAGCATCTAGAACTCCCCAAAAACACCTTCAATTTCCAAAATAATATTAAAATCTTGCTCTTTTCTAGCAAATATTTAACTTGCCTCAGGGTTGATTGTTCTGTGTGGACATGAGCAGGTGTTGAACTCCCTGGCTGATGTCCTGTGTCCTAACACAACTGTGATTTTCTGCTCTTACTCAATGAGCCAGCCTCTTTGGTGTGATTCTGTTTTCCCTGATTACTTTGCTCACTGGTAAGAGACAATCTCATTGAAATGGATGAAAGCATATTTCTATTAAGGCAGATGCCTTGTTAACCTCAAGCTTTCAGAAGAGAATATCAACCCTAGCCACAAGTTAATGTCTGTGAAGTCATGAGGATTGGTCCTCATTAGGAAATATAGATTAGGTACACCCATGCTTCCTGCTGGGGGGCACACAGCCTTGAGGCTGTCACTGCCCAGTGTTTATCAAAAGCCTCACTAAGATAATCCACCCTTCAGAGGAATGATTGCCATCTTCCTCTGAAGATATTTGCCCTTGATCTCTAAGCCAAAGGAAATCTGAGAGATGGATCCTGGACCACTCTGGTCATGAGAATTCTTGCTGTTATTCAAGTTCACTTTAGCACAATAACATATACATCTAATGAGCGTCAGTACAAAAAATTAAGAAGCTATAAACACATTAAAAGAGTTTATGTAAATGATGGCTGTCAAGATCATTTTATGCACAAAGGAAGTCCTGGTTGGTGGTTTAATAATTCCCTAGAGGTACATGACAACTAGGGAATTTTTCTTCAAGACAATTTGCACTGGCAGAAACACTTTGAGATGGGGGATAAATAGAAATCATTCCCAGAAGCCAAGTGAAGAAGCTTTTTCTCCCTGAGATTTATTGAGATATAATTGGCATGTAAAATTGTGTTAATTTTGAGGCATACAATGTGATGATTTGCTATACACATGTTTCAAAATGATTACCATAATAAGGTAAGTTAGCACATCCATTGCCTTACATAGTTACCGTGTGTGTGTGTGTGTGTGTGTGCGTGTGCAGTGAGAACATTTCAGATCTACTCTCTTAGCCACTTTCAAGAACACAATACAGTATTATTAACTATAATCACCACGCTGTAGATTAGATCCCTGGAACTGGTTCCTTTTATAACTGGAAGTGTATGCCATTTAAACCAGCACAGAATAGCAAGTTGTGTTACATATTGCTGTCACAATGAAAGATGATCCATGAGACATTATCACTGGAATGGGCAACTTGGATCATGGATGACCTTGTCAAATGAGGTTTTGGTGGAATAATAGAAGTGGAAGCTTATCAGTGTAGGTTTAAGAGAGAACGAGAGAATGTGAAATGGAAAAAGAAAGTTCAGGAAATGTTTTCAAAATTTTCTTTTAAATTAATGACAGATAAGTGGGACATTGTTGAGGTTAAGGGAATTATTTCTTTTACGAGTTTCTTAGGCATACATGTATGATGATGGAAATGGTCCAGTAGAAGGGAAATTTAATGATATAAAACAGAGATGATTCAAGTGCATCCCTGGATTGGAAAGAGGGAACTGAAGTAACTACTGAAATGGAGGAGCTGGTTTTAGGAGCACAGAGAGTTCATTCAATGTAATAAAAGGCAAGACAGAACATTTACATATAAATGCAGGTAGATCAGGGTGGGGATTGTGAAAGTTCTCATTTAAAGTTTGTATTCCCTCATAGAAACAGAAATAAGACAGAAAGTCATCACTTGAGAATGAATAAAGGAAAGGGGTTTTGGAAATTTTAGGAGACTTCTGAGTGAGTGGAAGAATGAAAAGATAAGGGAAATGTGATCTGATTGGCAGAAAGCACCAAAATCTCTTTTAAGAGTACTGGTCATGTTTAACGTAAGGCCCGTTATTATCACTGTATGTTTTTCTGTGGTTACTTTCAGTTCCTTGGTTGCACGTGTAGAGTTCATGGAGAATTGGAATGAGCTAATGTGAGATTTATGGAAGTGAGTACAGTGTTGAAACAGTAACTCTAAGTTAGAAAAGAAAGGAAGTAAGACATGAGTGGAATTTGAAAGACAGTGACAAGATCATGGGTCAATTTATTGGAGGGCTCACTGAGATGAAATCTGTTGAAATTAGAAGGTAGAAGTAGTGAGTCAAAAGAAATTAAGGTTGTAGTTAGAAAGTGGAACAGTTAAAACTGAGTTTCTGAAGGTGATGCAATTATTGGCACTGAAACATTGAGGGTAAAAACATGGGTGGTTGACAGGACTAGTGGACATGTTCATTGGAAGTGGAAATCTCAAGAGGCCGCAGGTATTGGAAACATTTTCTAACATAACAAAAAGTATGAATCATGAATTAGAAAGGAGGTAACAAATTAGCAGCTAAAATATTCTAGGGAAAAGGAATAACAAGAAATAAGTGTAATAATACATGATACACTGAAAAAGCATGAGCTAACTTCAAAAAATCTCGGATTTTGTGAGAGGAAGCTGGGATAATGATCTGGAAACAGTAATGAGAAACAATATAGACCTCTATTAGTTATTTATTGTTGCATAACAAATGAACTCAAAATTTAAAATAATAATAATCATTTATTATCTCTCATAGTTTCTATGAATTTAGACAAGCCACGATAGGAACAGCTAATCTCTATTCCATTAAGTCTGGGGCCCCATTCAGGAAACATAAAGCTTGGAATCATGTGAAGTTTCATTCACTTCTTGGCTATGTAAGCTGTAGCCTAGCTGGGATGGTGAGCTGCAGGACCCACGCATGGCTCTCCAAGTGGCCTGGCACACTGGTTGGGTTACAAGGGCAAGAGCTCCCAAAGGGAGAGAAAGCCAAGCAGAAGCTGCATTGCCTATTACTGCTTAGCCTTAGAAGTTATGGGGCAATAATTCAGCTACATTCTAGAGATTGAAGCTGGAAAGGTCCAAGTTGAAGAGAAGAGAACATAGAACCCACACCCCAATGAAAGAGTGTCAACATCCTTATTGTATGAAGAGCACAAGGGGTGGTATATATAATGATATGGCCATCTTTGGGAAATGTAATCAGCCACAGCCACCTAACTAAATTCTAGGATCAATTGTAGGAGATGTGTAGAAAGAAACCATTTAAGAGGGCTTCCAGGAAAACAGCAAATGTAGTTACATCAAGCAGTTAAAAAATGAATAAAAGAGGTAGTTGTTGAATATGTGGAGCATTTTGCCAACTCTACACTGTGGAAGAATTTGCAAAGTTGAGTAAGATGATAATCTGAACCACGTTAGGATATGTATAGCTAAAGCCATTAAGAGGTAAGAGTCTGTGTGATAAAAAAAAAAAAAACTGAAAACTTTGGCTTCTTTTGGTAATGGAGGTAAATGGAGGTGTAGTGCAGAATGGGATTAATCCTCAGGAAGGGAGAGAATTGGTCTTGTTAGGGGCAGTTGAAGTGCTGGTGGCTGATCCAAGCTATGCAATGGCAGTATTAAATCTGGCAGAGGAATGGCAGGTACCAAAAGCATTCAAGGCACAGCATGACCAAGAAGAATTAATCCCAATATAGCCAAAATGTTTTACATTAGAAAAATAATAAAAATAATCTACGTTAGTAAGAGATAATATGAGGAAAAATTATATATTCACATTAACACATGCTGGAAAAGCATTGGATAATATGACACTCATTTATGACAAAAAAGAATGCACTTAGCAAACTAGGAATCAGAGTGAACTTTTGAACGTGGTAGTGTGTCTACCAAAGACCCCAAGCAATTAGCCTACTTAATAGTAGAGTAGTTGAAGCATTCCCTTTAAAGTCAGGAACAATTCAAGGGTATCTACTAACACTGCTTAGACATTAACAACAAGGTATGAAAACAAATAAGAGGTTTATAATTATAAAGGAAGAAACAATATCAGTATTTGCACATTATTGACAATTAAGATTAATTACAAAGAAAATAAAAGATACTCTACAGAAAAATTACTAGAATTTACTAGTAACCAATATACAAAATTTAGTAGCTTATCTATGTATCAGCAATAACCAATTATAAAATGTCCTCTTACTACAATTCATTCCCAGTAGGAAAAAAAGGAATACCTACGAATACTGAAATACCTAAGAATATATCCAAAAGAAATGTAAAGCTGTTTAAGAGGAAATTAGCAAACATTTTATTGCAAAACATAAGACAAGATCTTAAAAATGAAGAGAAATTTGTTCTGTGTTTGTGGATGGAAAGACTGAATATTATAAAGATGTCAGTGCATCCTGGATTAATCTATAAATTCAATGATTTAATTATCATAAAAGTCTTAACAGAGTTTTTCACAGAACTTGGCCAGATTGGAAATGAATGAAAACAGAGCCACATGAAGGGTCATGATTAGAGCATCAGGGATAATGAGCAAATCTTAGAAGCCCCCAGAAAGAAAAACAGGTCACTGGACAAAAGATTGGCAGTCAGTAGGGTGTTTGACTTTTCAGCAGCGCGTCAGACACCAAAAAGAATATAGCCTTGAGTTCAAAGCTGAAAAATATCGAAAAAGAAGAAGAAGAAGAAGAAGAAGAAGAAGAAGAAGAAGAAGAAGAAGAAGAAGAAGAAGAAGAAGAAGAAGGAGAAGAGGAAGTGGAGCTTGGAGATCTCTCATCCACAACCTTCGCAGAAAGTTACTAGAAAGTACACTTTGCTGGAGAAAAGTGGAAAATAGACAACACACAGGAAGACATGCGATTTGTGTGGAGGGAAGGAAGGAAAAATCTCAGGGAGGCAGTTGAGATTCGCCGTACATTTTGTTGCCAAGAAAGAGCCTCATAACCATTGTGTCTAGATCAGTGGTTCTCAGAGTAGCCTCCAGTCCACTTGAGAATTTTTTAAAAAGGTAAATTCTCAGAGTTCTTCCTAGGCCTACTGGATCGAAATCTCTGGGATTGGGAGCTCAATGATCCATATTTTATAAGCTCTTTAAGTGCTTCTGAAGCAACAGAAGTGTGAGAACCCGTACCCCAGTGTGCCCTAAAATTCAGCTGTCTTTCAGGTCACGGTTATTTCCCTAAATTCTCTATACGCATCAAACACGAATCTTTATTTCTTGATGTTTTATTCTTATTTTGAAAAAAACACATTACTGGTGTTGATATCTTAGAAATTATAGAAAAGGATAAATGAAAAAGAAAAGTTATCTATAATTCCACAATGCAGAAAAAAGTGGTAAATTTACATGTATTATATTATACATATACACATATATATGCATATTTGGACTACGCAAGATGTCATTATATATATTCTTTTTATTTAATATTATATAATGAGTAATTTGTGTTATTGAAATATCTTCTACAGCCTTATTTTAGTAGCTGCATATTTCATAATATGGTGGTAGGATGATGTATAAAAATGTGTTTCTACCAATGAAAATTTTCTCTAAATTTTTGAAAAACTAAATAATGGTGCAGTGAATTTCATCCTAGTTCTCTTTTGCAGTTCTGTGTCACGGTTACAAGCACAGAACTTGCAGTCAGAGAGATGGTGGTGTTACTCCTAGGTGTGCCATTTGCTAGTCATGTGGTCTTCTGTGCATTTAATTCATCTCTCAGGGTTTCTGTCTCCCGTCTATAATTCGGGATACTAATACTCTTCATGGCAAGGATTGAGCAGGATAATATGTGTAAAGCACTTAATGCAGCACCCGTCTAAAACTCATGCTAACACTAACTCTTAATCAGTGCTGGTAGGAAGAGTGGATTGTTACAGCCACTTTGAAAACAATATGGCACTACCTTGCAAAACTGAACATGTGCATGGTGTAGAAGCCAGGAATTTCACTTCTAAGAACAGCCCCAAACTCTTGCACAGGTGCACAATGAGACATGTGCAAGAATATTCACAGCAGCATTCTTTCCTTTTTAAAGATTTTATTTATTTGAGAGAGATCGAGAGAGGGAGAGAGAGCACAGAGGGAGAGGGAGAAGCAGACTCCCGACTAAGCAGGGAGCCCGACAAGAGGCTCGATGCCCGGTCCCCAAGAACATGACCTGAACTGAAGGCAGACTCTTAACTGACTGAGCCACTCAGGTGCCCCTGCAGCATTCTTTATAATAACAGAAAACCTAGAAACAACCCAAATGTTCATCAACTGGAGAACAGATACACTGTGGTACTTTTGCATAAAGGGATATGAGGCAATAAAGTAAAAAGGAATAAACAATAAGTAAACATAATGACATGGATGAATATTAGAAACTGAAGATAAATGAAAAAATGCACTACATATTAAAAAAAACACTGATGCTAAAGGAAAGTGAACTTGCAACAGTAGCAACAGTAATACTAACAGGAGTAATAATCACGTGGTTTTTTTTTAATTGGGTCTATAAATTCCTAAAACCAAACGTTTTGGGTAAACACTGGATTAATTAGGTCTTTTGTTTTCCCTTCCAAAAAAAAAAGTTTCATTGATTTATTATGTAACCATTAATTTCAGAGAGTGGCCATTCCATCACATCCCTCCCAACATGGAACATCTGCCGTGACCATTTAATAGGCAAAAGACACTGCATTGTTTTAATTTTATTTTTTATGTTAATAGTGTAGTATATTTTTAGTGTGTATAATAATTCTATTCCTTCTCACTAAATCTGCCCAAATACTTTAGTTACATTTTCAGTGAAGATTGATAATTGAGTTGACTTCTGAAAGTAAACTACCAACTTTTTCAGGGGAAGCATGCGGGTGGTTAGGTTGGGGTGGGGGAGGCCTGTTCTAGGTAGAATGAGTAGCACATACAAGTACAGAGGTCTTAAATGATGAGGATTCAGAAAATGGTGATATGTTTAATATTACTCTAGGAATATGTGTGTAGAGCTGTAGGAGACAAGAAAGGCTGAAAAGTTTGATGGTAGGCTCTTAACTATTCTAAGTTTTATAAACTTTGTTTATAGGCAATAGAAAACACTGAATATTATTTAATCAATCTATTTGCAATACCAGATTTTGTGTTAGAATAACAACTGATGGTAGAGAAAAGGATGATTTGGAAGGAGAAAGCCTAGACATGTAGTACCAGGCTTTTGAAATCATCTAGAAGAAAGAAGGCCTGGGTTGAACAAAGCCAGTGGCTGTGGAGAATAAGGAGAATGGGAACCAGGGCAGCTTCAGAGGCTCAATCAATAGGATGGTGAGTAATTAGACTATAACGCTAACTGAACGTTTAGCACTTAAGTGTTTACCTTGGTCAAGCAAAATGGATATTTTGCCCTAATGTTTTAGAGACTATAAGGAAGGGAGGAGAAACACACATGTGTACACACACACACACACACACACACACACACACACTATTTATTTATTTATTTATTTATTTATTTATTTATTATAATCCTCTATTTGGAGGATTTTTGCTCCCATTTTTCAGTTATACTACTCATTCTTTCTTGCAATCTGTGGTGTCACTGACAATCTTTTCAAACAATGCTCTGTCTGAAATTTTCTTCCTTCATCAGAATATATTTCTTTTTTTCCAGTGTTGCAAACACATCTCCTATCCTTCATAACTTCCTTTTGCCCCTCTACCTTATCACCTTCATCTTTCTGTACCCAGTTATGTGCCCTAAAAGTACATATCAATCAATAAGATATAATCAATAGCACCTTCATAAAGAGGCTTCATCCAGGGGCCTCCTTGTGCTCTGTCTTACTTTTCCCAGAGGTAGGATCTGCCGATAGAGAGCAACAGTGAAAGAGAGAAAGAGCAGAGAGGATGGGGTTTGAGGGGGTGGTTCAATATCCCAGGCTCCCTCCCTCACTAAAGGAGAGCTACTGGGATGACGCCCCAGCTACCCCACCATTCTTTCTTGCTCTCTTGCTCTCTCTGTCTCTGTCTCTCCCTCTCCATCCCTCTCTAGCTCCCCTCTCTCCAGGTTGGTTCTGAAATTCTGGGAACTTCTTTTCTCCCTTGCATCTTCAGACCTAGAGGTGGGAGTGAAGATCCCATTACCCATTTCTAGCTCATGGTCTTGCACTCTCCTTTTTGATTTCCTACATTCTGCCCACATCTATGTAAATACTGTCTTGATTAAACTGTTGTCAAATTGCTCAAATTGAGTGTAACATCTGTTTCCTGCTGGGATGTTAACTGATACAGAAATTGGTACTGGAAATAGCTCTAGGAAATAGACCTTCAACATGGGAATCTGGGATTGGGTTGCTCTCCTTGCCATCAGGAAAAGGGACACGAGTAACTAAGTGCATCTGGGGAATCATGATTATTCAAATTAAAGAAGAATACAATGAAGGGCAAGTGGAGGACAAGTTGTTGGAAAATCCATTTGCCCCAGTAATTAGTCTCCACAGCGATAATATGAATTTAAAAATTGCGGCATTAGGTGGCTGTTGTTCTGATGGCTCTAGAGTAGAGCTTCTCAATTAGTGGCAATTATGCCCCCCAGGGAACCTGTGGCAATGTTTGGAGACCATTTTGATTGTCACAATTTGGGGGTGAAGGTTAATATTGGTTTCTAGAGGGTGGAAGCCGGGGATGACACTAAACATCCCACAGTGCAGAGGACAGCCTCACAACAAGAACATCTGGCCCCAAACATCAATAGCGGCGAGGTTGAGAAACTCTGCCCTAGAGAGAAATGGAAAGCAGTGAATATAGAATTGAGAACATGAGTAGAAATCTGTCTTGGAAACAGATAACAAGATATCCTCATCTCCTGGAGTTTTAGGGCAGGTAGAGCTGAAGACCATGCTAGAGGTCTGATCATAAGGACTGTGGAGAGGGGTGCCTGGGTTGCTTAGTCTGTTAAGCTTCAAACTCTTGATTTCAGTTCAGGACATGATCTCAGGGTGGTGAGATCAAGCCCCATGTCAGGGTTTGCACTGGGCATAAAGTCTGCTTGGGATTCTCACCTCTCCCTCTGCCCCTCCCCTTGCTTGCTCGTGCTCTCTCTCTCAAACAAATAAATCTTTAAAAAGAAAATTAAGGATTGTGGAGAAATATTCATCCACGTTTCATACAAATCAAGATTCTCTTGATTTGTCCTGTTGAAGAGACCCCCATGGGGCCATGAGACACAAGACAAGAACATTTGAGCTAAAAGAGATAGGGAACATTGAAATTCAAATCTTTCTGAAACACTTGCAAGTGGAGTCACTTGACTTCCCCATAAGAAGGAACCAGTGTCCCCATTGTTTAAAAGCTTATGAACAACTACACCTAAGCCAAGGGCCCCAGCTGATGCTTGTCTCAGCATAGCACATGCTCTATCCAATGTCTACAGGCTCCTAATTAGACTCCAACATAGGACAAAGAAATACCAGATCTGCTCTGGAAGCAAATATATATCATAGTATATGTGATTAAGCCCATCTGTACTGGCAGGTCCCCGGCGAGCACGTGAACGGGTAGATTCTCCGTGTGTCAGACCAAGAAGGATTAAGCATCAAGTTTGAGCTGGCCATATTCAATAAAATGTCTGTACTCACTGCAGGATTTGAGTTTAACGTGTTCCCTCAGGCACCTGGGGGTGGTGTAAATCTTTCACTAGGTTGGCTAATTGAAACAGGACTCAACAGTGGTTTACAATCTGTGCAGTACAAATGCTGAAATCTCCCGGGCATGTTCTAGTACAGATTTTCTTGTTCTATCAGAACCACCTGGGGAAACTTGGTAAAAATACAAAAACCCATTCTAGAACTCCTCCACTTCTCTGGACCAGTGATTCTCAAACCGCAGTCGCTTCAGAAGCACTTGGGGAGTCTTCAAAATTCACAAAGTCTAGGTCACACCCCAGACCAAGTAAACCAGAATCTCTGGGGGTGGGACTCGCATCAGTGCTTTTTGAAGTTTCCCAGATGATTCTAATATGCAGGCAAGTTTGACAGTCACCAGATAAAGGAGTCTGAAGGTACAGAGGAGAAGGCTGGGACCTTCTGAGAAAGGAGCCTACAATGTGGCACCAGGAGCATATCGTGGACCTTCCTTATCCTTTTCAGAGGAATCTATTGACTTGAATCATTATAATTATGCCATAAGAATGAAGGGATTCCAAGGTATTTAGACACTAGCTCTGGTCTGATGGCTCACTGGCAAGACTGGCGCAGTGGACGCCAGGTCACAGATGGAGGCCAGACCTGAGTTTTTCCCACAGTGGGACTAGTGGGACTGTGGATTCATCCTGTGATACTTTTCTAGTCCCAGAAAATATAGTAAGGATAAGTGTAATCACTGAAAATTTCCTTTTTTATTTCCTGACCAACAAACACTATTATGTTAGAAAAGGCCAGATGGAACACCTTGGAAATGCTCCCTTTCCCACTAACCTCACTGAGAGTGAACCAAAATCAGATACCACTTCTCTAGGGAATTTAAGAGACAAATGCCTCCACTGAATACTTGAAAGATGGTTGGGTCACCGATTATATCCCCATTCACCTTACCTGTTTGTTTGGTACAGAAGTAAGATGGGCCATGACTTCCCCTCATTAAAAGTGGGCACTGAGCCCCCAGTACAAACTTACTCACCACAGTGACCAGCCTGCTCTGTGTTAGCAAGTTATTTTCTTGGACTCCTTTCACTATGGAGGAAGAGTGACTTGTCTTCACGGGGACAGGCACATATTCTTGGTAGACATTAGTCTTCCTCGCCCCCACTTCTGCCAACACCACTTTTTATGGACTTATAGAATGCTTTATCCAGCATCATGTAATTCTGCACATATTGCTTCTGTTCAAGAAATTCATTTTATGGTGAAGGATGTATGACAATGTGATTCTTTTCTTATCATCTGCTCTTTATCCCAGAAGCTGAATCTCAGTCATTATACCAGTTAGGAGACAGAATTCTGATAGACTAAGTACTGTCTTAGAGGATACAGTGTATCCTTTTTTTTTTTTTAAAGATTTTATTTATTCATTTGACAAAGAGACAGCCAGCGGGAGAGGGAACACAAGCAGGGGGAGTGGGAGAGGAAGAAGCAGGCTCCCAGCAGAGGAGCCTGATGTGGGGCTCAATCCCAGAACGCCGGGATCACGCCCTGAGCGGAAGGCAGACACTTAACGACTGCGCTACCCAGGCGCCCCGATACAGTGTATCCTTAACCAGGGGCTACTATTTGGTGCCTTCTTACCTAGAGTCAGGTTCAGGAACCAAGGCATGGAGGTAGAAGTGGTCCTAGTTACTAATAAAACTCTTAATGAATGCTTGCTTTCAGTCCCCTCAGTCTTAGCCTCATTGGACTTAGAGATCTTATAGCCCAAGGAAGGGGTGCTTTTAATGCGGAGCATGGTTATTATTCCACAAATTAGAAGCTGAAACTCAGCCTTGGCTATTTTGGATCCCCTACACCACCAAACGAACAGACAGACAAGGGGGTAACTATACTATGCAAGAAAGAGGTTCTGAATTCAAGGGAGGAGATTCCTTATTCCTTATCACCAGGGGACTGTTGCTATCCAATAAAGAGAAGACCTCTAAAATCTCACTGCCCATCTGAGTGAAAATCTGGGTCATTCTACTGGGCAAAGAACCCTCTCTATGGAGACACTAACAGAGTATAAAAAGAATATAGAGTAGGTAGGGGAAGAAGACAGCAATGACCACCAACATAAGCTTATGATGAGTTACATTAATTAAGGACTATAGCAATTCTTTTTTATATTTACTATTTATCCCTTCCCTGTTTATTCTCTGTTCTGTTTTATACAGACTCCTAGTTGCAGCTAATGTTTCAGACTTCAGGTAGGAATATGCCTTCTATATATCTCCCCATGATACCATGTTAGCAGTTGGGATTTTGTGTGTTCCCTATGTTGAGGACATGGATTTCTTACCTGGATGAAGTACTAAGTGGAGGCTAAGGGACCAAAGGATTGAGCCATATGAATATCTTCTATTTGCCCCTCCAGACCCACAGCCTATCCTTCCCTCTCCTTGCTGTTTTCACCAGGAGGATGACCAATAACAATTGAACCTTTGGCTTCCAATTGAGTTCAGACAACATTGACATGAAATCAGAAGGAGGGGAGAAGGTAAGCTGGGCATTTATTCCCCTGGTTTCCTCTCATGGGCTTGCATGCCCTGGCAACACACTTCCCCCAAGCAGATGGGCTTTTCCACAGAGTCCTCCACTACTCTGATTCTAGTTAATTGCTTCCAGCATTTGCCCCATCATGCCCAGTTCTCCCAGCCACAGCACCAGCCTCTATCTACCCTGCACATGCATTTGTAACAAGTCTCTTTATTAAACTTGCCTTAAATTACCCAATCTGAGGATGCCATCTGTCTTTGCCAGGACCCTGACTGATAAAGTTCCTCTTTTAATATTTTTTTTTTCTTTCTATGCTTTTACTATTTAAAAAGATTTGGGAATTTTTAATTAAAAGAAAAGTTTCCAAAAAGAAAAAGAAAACTCATTTTGATTTTTCTTTCTTTCTTTCTTTTTTTTTTTTACATTTTGGGATGATGAAATTCTAAATAGCCCTGATTTTGGATTGCAGTCTTTGAAATTACACTGTAAATAGCTTTGATTTGGAATTGTATGCCCCAGAATCAAGGTTATTTGCAAATTTATTTTGCCAAAATCAGAAACCAGGTTTGAGAGTTCCAATCCTCTTATTTAAGGGAAATATTGTAACAAACTGAGCGTAATTGTAGAAGGAAAGTATAGAAACATTTTTCTTGCCTGTGTATATCTAATTTGCAAACCACAAACAATATTTAAGCCATTCATTTGAGCTCATTTGCTCAGTTACTGTAGTTACTTCAATCAGAACTATAGTTCTCAGTATGCCACTGCCCAGCTGAGGACGGTAATTCAGCATCCTGTTCTTAGCACGCTGAGTCAGAATTTCTAAAGAATCTTCAACAAGCTAGCCAAAGAAATTAACATATTTTGTTTCTCTTCAAAAATATTCAAAACCTGAATATAGGCAAAAATAAATACATCTCAGGATGGGAGTTATAAAATAAGCATTCAGAATAATGTGATATTTAATAGGAACAGGATGAAAATTATTTCTATTATTTTTACAGGTAGCAACATACTTCAATAGTTTGTTCTTGTGATTACTACATAATCACTGACTATATTTCTTCATATTCATAATTTCAAGAGCATCTTTCAAACATCTGGATGTTAAATGTGATTCTTCTGGGCTGAGATTTAATAAAGTTCCCAAATTTTTGAACAAGATGATGGGTGCTGAGTATTCCACAGTCCAACATGAGATAGATACTAGGTCGATTCAGAGAAGCGGTTGGAGAGAGCTGTCCCTAACCGGGGCCAAACCCACTGCCTGCTCTTCATGCTAGTGAAGAGATAGTAAGAGGGGAGGAGTTAAGATGGTGGAGGAGTAGGAGACACCGTTTTCAGCTGGTCCCTCGAGTCAAGCTGGATAGGTACCAGACCAGCCTAAACAACCACGGAACCAGCCTGAGACGCAGAAAGATGCATCTGGATCTCTACAAATGAACATCTCCAGCACTGAGTATTGAGGTATGAAGCGGGGAGCCGTGAAACCGTGCACAGATATCGGAAGATAAATGGAAGGGGGAGGGAGCCGCCGCGTTCGGGTGCCGGGAAGCGGTAGCCACTTGCACGGGGGAGCGGGCGGGCTCGTGGTGGCACCCGCAAAACAGCAGACTGAGACCGTGAGCCGGGTGTGCGTGCCACCAGGCATCTCGCGGAACACCAGAATCCCGGTGCACTCACTGGATCCAGACTGAGACCGGGAGCTTCCGGAGCGCGCGCGGGGCAGCTGGCGGCTGGCGGCGTTAGAAACACAAAGGACAGAGACGTGCCGGCCCTGGAAGTGAGGGCAGGGACGCCGGGTGTGGGGCGCACATCCCGGGACCCTAAAGGGTTGAGCAGCACCAACAGTAACAGAGTTAAAGTGGCCAGAACATTAGTAGAGAACGGGCCGCAATCCCTCTGTTCTGTGACAGAGGCTGAAATTCGGCTGCTGCTGCTCTGACTCTCAGAAGAGGCACAGCAAACCACCAGGAAAAGCCGCCAGAGAAGAAAAGCCTGGAAATACCGGCTCAGAGAGTGCCCATCCCCATCCCCCCTCACAGGGGACGCGGAGACTCTACCCAAACAGGGTTGCCTGAGTATCTGCGCGGCAGGCCCCTCCCACAGAAGCAGGCCGAAAAATCAAGAAGCCCACAACCCGGGCGCCTGGGTGGCACAGTCATTGAGCGCCTGTCTTCGGCTTAGGGCGTGATCCCGGAGTTCCGAAAAGGAGTCCCTCATCGGGCCCCTCCGCTGGGAGCCTGCTTCTTCCTCTCCCACCGCCCTGCTTCTGTTCCCTCTCTTGCTGGTTGGCTGCCACATAAATAAATAAATAAATAAAATCTTTAAAGAAGAAGCCCACATCCCTAAGATCCCTATAAAACAAGGGGCACGGCCTGGGACCCAGTCAATAATTTGGGCTCTGGACAACCCCGCAACCTCTCCTCATCAGAATGACAAGAAAGAGAAGCCCCCCCCCCAGCAAAGAAAAGACAGTGAGTCTGTGGCCTCTGCCACAGAAATAACGGATATGGATGTAACCAAAGTATCAGAAATGGAATTCAGAGTAACGATGGTCAAAATGATGAGTAGAATTGAAAAAACTATTAACGAAAAGGTTACTGAGAATATAGAATCCCTAAGGACAGAAATGAGAGCGAATCTGACAGAAATTAAAAATTCTATGAGCCAAATGCAGGCAAAACTAGGGGCTCTGACGGCCAGGGTCGCAGAAGCAGAGGAACGGGTTAGTGAATTGGAGGATGGGTTAATAGAAGAAAAAATGAAAATAGAAGATGGTCTTAAAAAAATCCACGCCCACGAATGTAGGTTACGAGAGATTACTGACTCAATGAAACGATCCAATGTTAGAATCATCGGCATCCCCGAGGGGGTGGAGAAAAACAGAGGTCTAGAAGAGATATTTGAACAAATTGTAGCTGAAAACTTCCCTAATCTAGCGAGGGAAACAAACATTCGTGTCCAAGAGGCAGAGAGGACGCCTCCCAAGCTCAACCACGACAAACCTACGCCACGTCACGTCATAGTGCAATTCGCAAATATTAGATGCAAGGATACAGTATTGAAAGCGGCCAGGGCAAAGAAATTTCTCATGTACCAAGGCAAAGGCATCAGAATTACGTCAGACCTGTCTACACAGACCTGGAAGGAGAGAAAGGGTTGGTGGAGCATTTTTAAAGCTCTTTCAGAGAAAAACATGCAGCCAAGGATCCTTTATCCAGCAAGGCTGTCATTCAGAATTGATGGAGAAATAAAGACATTTCAGAATCGCCAGTCACTAACCAATTTCGTAACCACGAAACCAGCCCTACAGGAGATATTACGGGGGGTTCTATAAAAGTAAAAAGGCCCCAAGAGTGATACAGAACAGAAAGTCACAGCCAATACAAAGACTTTACTGGCAACATGGCATCATTAAAATCATATCTCTCAGAGATCAGTCTTAATGTAAATGGTTTGAACCATCCCATAAACGCCACAGGGTTGCAGATTGGATAAAAAGACATGACCCATCCATTTGCTGTCTACAAGAGACTCATTTCGAACCCAAAGATGCATTCAGACTGAGAGTAAGGGGATGGAGTACCATCTTTCACACAAATGGACCTCAAAAGAAAGCTGGGGTAGCAATTCTCATATCAGATAAATTGGATTTTAAACAACAGACTATAGTTAGAGACGCAGAAGGGCACTATATTATTCTTAAAGGAAGTATTCAACAAGTGGATATGACAATTATAAATATATATGCCCCCAACAGGGGAGCAGCAAGATACACAAGCCAACTTTTAACCAGAATAAAGCGACATATAAATAAAAATACATTAATAGTAGGGGACCTCAACACTCCACTATCAGAAATAGACAGAACACCCTGGCAAAAACTAAGCAAAGAATCAAAGGCTTTGAATGCCATACTCGATGAGTTGGACCTCATAGATATATAGAGAACACTACACCCCAGAACCAAAGAATACTCATTCTATTCTAATGCCCATGGAACATTCTCAAGAATAGACCATGTTCTGGGACACAAAACAGGTCTCAACCGATACCAAAAGATTGAAATTATCCCCTGCATATTCTCAGACCACAACGCTCTGAAATTGGAACTCAACCACAAGGAAAAATTTGGAAGAAACTCAAACACTTGGAGACTAAGAACCATCCTGCTCAGGAATGACTCGATAAACCAGGAAATCAAAAATCAAATTAAACAATTTATGGAGACCAATGAGAATGAAAACACAACGGTCCAAAACCTATGGGATACTGCAAAGGCAGTCCTAAGGGGGAAATACATAGCCATCCAAGCCTCACTCAAAAGAATAGAAAAATCTAAAATGCAGTTTTTATATTCTCACCTCAAAAAGCTGGAACAGCAACAGAGGGACAGGCCTAATCCACGCACGAGGAAGCAGTTGACCAAAATTAGAGCTGAAATCAATCAAGCAGAAACCAGAAGTACAGTAGAGCAGATCAACAGGACTAGAAGCTGGTTCTTGGAGAGAATCAATAAAATTGACAGACCACTGGCAAGACTTATCCAAAAGAAAAGAGAAAGGACCCAGATTATTAAAATTATGAATGAAAAAGGAGAGGTCACGACGAGCACCATTGAAATTGGAAGGATTATTAGAAATTTTTATCAACAGCTATATACCAATAAACTAAGCAATCTGGAAGAGATGGAATCCTTCCTGGAAACCTATAAACTACCAAGATTGAAACAGGAAGAAATTGATTTCTTAAACAGGCCAATTAATTATGAAGAAATTGAGTCAGTGATAAACAACCTTCCAAATAACAAAACTCCAGGCCCAGACGGTTTTCCTGGGGAATTCTACCAAACATTCAAAGAAGAAATAATACCTATTCTCCTAAAGCTATTTCAAAAAATAGAAACAGAAGGAAAGCTACCAAACTCATTCTATGAGGCCAATATTACCTTGATCCCCAAACCAGGCAAAGACCCCCTCAAAAAGGAGAATTACAGACTGATTTCCCTAATGAATATGGATGCCAAAATCCTCAACAAGATACTTGCTAATAGAATCCAACAGTACATTAAAAGGATTATCCATCACAATCAAATGGGATTCATACCTGGGATGCAAGCGTGGTTCAATATTCGCCAATCAATCAGCGTGATACATCATATCAGCAAGAAAAGACTCAGGAACCATATGATCCTCTCAATCGATGCCAAAAAAGCATTTGACAAAATACAGCATCCTTTCCTGATTAAAACCCTTCAGAGTGTAGGAATAGAAGGTACATTTCTCAATCTCATAAAAGCCATCTATGAAAAGCCTACTGCAAATATTATTCTCAATGGGGAAAAGCTGGAAGCCTTTCCCTTAAGATCAGGAACTCGACAAGGATGCCCACTCTTGCCACTATTATTCAACATAGTACTAGAAGTCCTTGCAACAGCAATCAGACAACAAAAAGGGATCAAAGGTATTCAAATCGGCAAAGAAGAAGTCAAAATGTCTCTCTTTGCAGATGACATGATACTCTATATGGAAAACCCAAAAGAAGCCACTCCCAAACTATTAGAAGTTATAGAGCAATTCAGTAACGTGGCGGGATACAAAATCAATGCTCAGAAATCAGTTTCATTTCTATACACGAATAACGAGACCGAAGAAAGAGAAATTAGGGAATCCATCCCATTTACAATAGCACCAAAAATCATATGTTACCTTGGAATTAACTTAACCAGAGACGTAAAGGACCTATATTCTAGAAACTATAAATCACTCTTGAAAGACATTGAGGAAGACATAAAGAGATGGAAAGATATTCCATGCTCATGGATCGGAAGAATTAACATAGTTAAAATGTCCATGCTACCCAGAGCAATCTACACTTTCAATGCTATCCCGATCAAAATACCGAGGACATTTTTCAAAGAACTGGAACAAACAGTCCTTAAATTTGTATGGAAACAGAAAAGGCCCCGAATCTCCAAGGAACTGTTGAAAAGGAAAAACAAAGCTGGGGGCATCACAATGCCAGATTTCGAGCTGTACTACAAAGCTGTGATCACAAAGACAGCATGGTACTGGCACAAAAACAGACACATAGACCAATGGAACAGAATAGAGAGCCCAGAAATGGACCCTCGGCTCTTTGGGCAACTGATATTTGATAGAGCAGGAAAAAACATCCGGTGGGAAAAAGACAGTCTCTTCAATAAATGGTGCTGGGAAAATTGGACAGCTACATGCAAAAGAATGAAACTTGACCACTCTCTCACACCATACACAAAAATAAACTCCAAATGGATGAAAGACCTCGATGTGAGACAGGAATCCATTAAAACCCTAGAGGAAAACATAGGCAACAACCTCTACGACATCAGCCAAAGCAACCTTTTTCATGACACATCCCCAAAGGCAAGAGAAACAAAAGATAAAATGAATTTATGGGACTTCATCAAGATTAAAAGTTTCTGCACAGCCAAGGAAACAGTCAGAAAAACTAAGAGGCAGCCCACGGAATGGGAGAAGATATTTGCAAATGACACTACAGATAAAGGACTGGTATCTAAGATCTACAAAGAACTTCTCAAACTCAATACACGAGAAACAAATAATCAAATCAAAAAATGGGCAGAAGATATGAACAGACACTTTTCCAATGAAGACATACAAATGGCTAACAGACACATGAAAAAATGTTCAAAATCATTAGCCATCAAGGAAATTCAAATCAAAACCACACTGAGATACCACCTTACGCCAGTTAGAATGGCAAAAATAGACAAGGCAAGAAACAACAATTGTTGGAGAGGATGTGGAGAAAGGGGATCCCTCCTACATTGTTGGTGGGAATGCAAGTTGGTACAGCCACTCTGGAAAACAGTGTGGAGGAACCTTAAAAAGTTAAAAATTGTGCTACCCTATGATCCAGCCATTGCACTACTGGGTGTTTACCCCAAAGATACAGACGTAGTGAAGAGAAGGGCCATATGCACCCCAATGTTCATAGCAGCAATGTCCACAATAGCTAAATCGTGGAAGGAGCCGAGATGCCCTTCAACAGATGACTGGATTAAGAAGTTGTGGTCCATATATACAATGGAATATTACTCAGCTATCAGAAAGAACGAGTTCTCAACATTTGCTACAACATGGACGGCACTGGAGGAGATAATGCTAAGTGAAATAAGTCAAGCAAAGAAAGACAACTATCATATGATTTCTCTCATCTATGGAACATAAGAACTAGGATGATCGGTAGGGGAAGAAAGGAATAAAGAAAGGGGGGGCGGAATCAGAAGGGGGAATGAAACATGAGAGACTATGGACTATGAGAAACAAACTGAGGACCTCAGAGGGGAGGGGGGTGGGGGAATGGGATAGACCGGTGATGGGTAGTAAGAAGGGCACGTATTGCATGGTGCACTGGGTGTTATACACAACTAATGAATCATCGAGCCTTACATTGGAAGCCGGGGATGTACTGTATGGTGACTAACATAATATAATAAAAAATCATTAAAAAAAAAAAAAAGAGATAGCAAGATGACCGCTCTAATATACTACATTCACGCCCCAGAGGAACGGATGTAACTTCTGCTGCATATTAGAATCACTGGGAATCCTTTAAACATGTTCATGCATGGGCCGTACTCCATACAAATTAACTGAAATGTCTGGAAGTGGGAGCTGGATACTGGTGTTAAGATCCTGGGAGGTTTCATAGCAGCAAAATTTAGGAGTCACTGCCCCAGGGTTTGAGGGAGTGTAAGCACCAGATATGGCCCATCCTTGATGAGACTAAAGGCAAAATGTTTCACCTGGAATGGACTGAATGAAGGGTGTGATTCAGGGAAACAAGAAAGCCTGCATTTTCTTTGCCACCCAGCAAAGAGCCTGCCTGGGGGTCACCTTGAAAAAGGACCCAGCACAGCAGGGCTTCCAGCCAGGGTTGAGGCAGGCTGAGAAGAAAGAGGCTGTGCACTATTGAGTGCAGAAGCTGAGAGCAGAGCAATTAAGTGGCTACCAGGGAAGTTGTGCCAAGAAGACCATGCAAAGCCTCTCGTGAGTTAGCAAAGATACTTCTGCTTCTGATACCAGATTATCACGGTGCCAGGAAGTAGAACTGCCCCCACCCCTTCTCCTCTTGTCCAAGAAATCAGCACACATTGGAAAAGGGTTATAGAAACGCTAACAGAGAAGGAAGTTGGCCAACTCCTGCTCCCTATTGCAGGCTTCTTTGTATGAAGCAGGCATGAGTTGGGGTGCAGACAAACCTGAACTGTAAAAGACATTGGGGCTTTAATTATTAGAGAGATAGATGTTTTAATTGCTGAGAAGGGGCTGTTCTTAGGCTAAACATGCAGAAGAGAATTTTATTATCTAAGAGTAACTCAAAATTTGGAGTTTTGTCCAAGATTTCATCTGTGGGGCAGGGAAAAATTATCCCAAAGTTGGGAATTGAAACACAATGGGCAAAGAATAGAGTTTTCTTCTGTTTTCCATGCTTTCAAGCTCAGTTTGCTTATAATATGTAGTTGAACGTGCCCAAGAAGGAAGACACTGAGTCCCTTCAACTACCTGCCATGTTACCAGAGCCCCAAATTCAGCCATTTGTCTCTCCACTGCATGAAAAGTAGAAGACCAGAGTCCTGCTCTGTCTGCTCAGCTACCATTACTAGTCACCCGCTCAGAAACCGGAACTCACAGCAAACAACAAAAAGAACAGGATGGACAATGATTCTTTGCATCCTGACAGATACAATCTCCCTAAAGGAACCACTGAAGGCACAGACAGAGAGAAGCACCTGCTGAAATTGCGTGGTCTTTGTGAGTCCCGCACTGTGCCCTAAAGATTCTACAGTAGTCCATCAAAGCCCCACTAAATGAAGGCCTGTATGAGCAATGAGTGTGTCCGAGTGTGTATACCAACATAATACCAATGGCAGAAAAGCATTTACAGAAAGTCAACATTTACTTCTGGAAAGAAGCAGGAAAAAAAAAAACTTAGCAAATAAAAAAAAAAAAGGTAAATTCTTAAACCTGATTAGGGATAGCACAACATACTTAACAGCAAGTATTATATTCAATATCAAAATAATGAAAGCATTCCTATTAAAATGAAGAATAAGACAAGGATTTCTACCATCACACTTGTATTCAATATTGCTATTATGGGCATAGTTATATTCCCCCCAACATTCCTACACTGAAGCCCTAATCCCCAATGTGACTATATTTGGAGATGGAGCCTTTAAGGAGGTAATGCAGGTTAAATGAAGTCATCAGGGTGGGGCCCTAATCCTGTAGGGCTGGAGCCCTTACAGAAAGAGAGAGAAGTATCAGGGATCCACACAGACGAAGGGCTTTGTGAGGGCACAGGGAGAAAATGGCCATCTAAACTTATTCCATTGCTGTTATGAAATTCATTTAGTTGTGGTGCATAATTATTTTGTTGTGTTACTAATTCTGAATGTTAATATTTAATTTTGATTTTTTATCAATATCAGACTATAAATTTAGGGGTTATATCAAATTTTGATATGATTGGTTTTGCTGGATTTATAAAAATAACTTTTTTTTTTTTAACACACACACATCCATATTCTGGAAGAGTTTATATTGCACTGATGTTTCCAGTCTTTAATGTTTAGCTAGGGCGCCTGGGTGCTCTGCCTTCAGCTCAAGTCACAATCCCAGCGTGCTGGGATCGAGTCCCCCACCCTCCTCGGTCAGGCTTCCTGCTCAGTGGGGAGCCTGCTTGTTCTTCTGCCGCTCCCCCTGCCTGCCGCTCCCCCGTGCCTGTGAGCTCGCCCTGCTTGTGTGCTTGCACATGCTCTCTCTCTCTGCCAATTAAATAAATAAAATCTTAAAAAAAAAATGTTTAGCCAATTTCCCTAATAAATATATCTCAGACTATAAATGAATGCTTGAGGAGGGTGGGCATAGTATACAAGTGTTTGACAACTATGATAATTTATCTGTTTGCATTTTCTCTCTCTTTTGCGCTCAGTTTTTATAGATTATATTATTAATTTGTGTTGCATTATAAATATGATTTCCAGTTTCCTCACTTCTGTTATTCACTGTTTCTCCTGTTAATGTAATTAAGTACATGAATTATTAGATTTTTTAGTGTAAAACATGCATTTATAAGATAACCGCATCTTGTATTATATGCATTACTGGGTGCAGTGTCTAAAATTTTGTTTACAATTTTTGAATATACATTCATAGATGAGATTTTTTTTTCTTTTTGTATTCTCTGACAAGTTTTGGTATCAAGTTCATTCTAAGTTCACAAAATGGGCCTTGGTGTGTTCCTCTGTAACGAGGAACCGGTCTGACAAGCCCGGCCTTGCAGGTGGTTGTGCAGAGCTGGGAGCTAGCGAGTGGCTTTCAAATCAGGGGCCCTGGGCTCCGGGGAAGTACTTAGGCCTGCTCCAGTGGGGTGAGGGAGGTGCTGAGCTTGGGTGCAAAATTTAAAGAGGCGCTACAAAACTCAATAATCAAAATAACTAATAAGACAGTATTTTAGAAAATTAAAATCAATTCCAAAGAATCCATGATGAGCACAGTATCAAAGTCTTAAACCAACACAAGGTCCAACTCTGCACTTAAAAACATCCAGCCCCACTTACCCCACCCCAACCCTCTGTCCCTGCTGGAAAGACAGACTTCCGGCTCCACTCCCAATCCAGCCTGTAAAATCCTGCCATCATCCCTGATGCAATGAAGGGCACACACGTGCTAAGTGCGTGGAGGGATGGATTTCCACATATGAACACTCCCACGGAAGTACCACCCAGAGCAAAAGAGAAAATATTTTCCGCCCCCTGAAGGACTCCCGCATGCCCCCTTCCAGTCTGTACCCTCCAGCCCACCATCACAGCTTAGTTTTGCTCGTTATGGAACTTGATGTAAGGGAACCATAGCGTGTGCGTGCGTGCGTGCGTGTGTGTGTGTCTGGCTTCTTTCACTCAACGTTGTCTCTCTGAGACTGATTCATGTCCATGTTGAATTCACTTCTCCCCCGACCCTTGCAATGTGCAGTATTCCATTTAATGAAAAAATCCACAACTTACACATGCCATTGGTGGACATTATTCATGCTGTTGTAAATAAAGCTGCCATGGACATCCCTGTGAATGACTTTCCATGAACATAGGTACTCGTTTCTGTTGAGAATAAACCAAGGAGAAGCCCGGCTAGGTCAGGGCTCCACCTCTGTTCAGCTCAGGAAGTTATGGCAAATCCTTGTCTGAAATGGTTGCCCTGTAGCAAGTAGAGTTCCAGCTGTTCCACGTCCTCACCGACTGTCTGGTATCCCGGGTCTTTCCTTTTTAGCCATTCTTTGTGGGTTTCAAATACAAGTGATGAATAATGCTGCTGAACACCAAAATGAGACTGCCCCTTCGTACATCCTCTTTTATGAAGTACCTGTTCAAATCTTTAGCTTTTATATTGTCTTTGTCTTACTGATTTGCTAGAGATCTTTATACATTCTGATATGAGTCCTTTGTTAGATACATGTATTACAAAACATAAATACTCAAAAAGAAGGGTTTATAAATGGGTTGATTTTTTTTTTTAAATCTGTTCTAGGGGCACCTGGGTGGCTCAGTTGGTTAGGCATCTGACTCTTGATTTTGGCTCAGGTCCTGATCTCAGAGTCCTAAGGTGGAGGCCCAGGCCAGGCTCTGCAGTCAGCACAGAGTCTGTTGGAGATTCGCTCTCTCCCTCTGCCCCCCTACCACTTGTAAACAATCTCTCTCAAAAAACAAAGAAAAACAAAACAAAACAAAAAAAAACAAACACCAAAACCCAAAAAACAAAAGTGTTCTGTGGAGGAGTTTGTATAAATTTGGGATTATTTAGTATTTGACTTCTAGAACATCCCTGAAAATTCAACTGGTCTTTTGTTTTCTTGTTGAAAACTACTGATTGAATTTCAATTAATTAATGATTGAATTTCTTCAATGGTTACATTACCTATCATTTCTTCCTGAATTGAAATAATGAGAATCTAATCACTTCTGGTTGCTCCAATACTACCATCCCAGTTGGAGACAGCATCATCTCAACTGGTTTACAGGTTTTATTTCTCCAGTTCACTTCCCTATTTCTACCTCTGCCTTCATAGAACAGTACTTTCAAAAAGAATTCTCTGCAATGATGGAAATATTCTATATCTGTGTTGTTCAATATCGTAGTCAGTAGCCACACTTGGCTCTTGAGCACTTGAACTATGGTTAATACCATTGAGAAACTGGCTAATTAAATTTAAATTTAAATTTGTCTGACTACAAAATTGATAGCACAGCCTTAGTGTTTTTTTCTCAAAACAGAAGCCTGACTGAGTCTTTACAAATCAAATCAGAAGGTGTTACTTGTCTACTTAAATCCTTCAATGGATCTTCACTGTATTAACTTTACAATGACTTACAACATCTTACATGACTTGGCCCCTTCCTTACCACTCTGATTCCATCTTTTATTAATTTCATCTTACTCTATTACTTTCCTCCCTGGCAACAGCCACACTGGCCTTCTTGATATTGAACAAACTTGCCAGACACTGGCCAGCAATACTACTTCTCCAGATGTCTGTATGGGTAACACCTTGACCTGCTTCAAGTCTTTGCTCCAATATCACATTCTCAATAAAAACTACCCTCACTCATCAGCATTCTTGATCCCTTTCAACTTACTTATAACTACATTTCCTTTTTGTTTTTTAAATAGTATTTATAATCTTCTAATGTATCACATTATTTCCTGACCTATTGTGTTTGCATTATTGTCTGTCTTCTACTGATGGCCTAAAATCTAGACTCTTCAAGGTCAAATATCTTTTGCTGTTTTGTTCACTGAAGCAGCTCAAATCCAGAAACAGTTTTAGATACATAATAGATGTTCAAAAAGCATTTGTTGAATGAGTGAGTAAATGAGTATTATAATAAGCTTTATTTTCCATGAATTTATCCATTTTCTAATTCATACCATTTCATCATGGGATAGATTTATCCATTATATCACACATTTTTATTCTGCTCAACTCCTGCAGCATCTGCAATGTGTCTCTCCTTTCATTTATAGTGGTTTGTTCATTTCTTCCTTCAATCTCTTTTTCTTAATCTTGTCAGAAATGTGTCTCCTAATAATCTTTTCATAGAACCAACTTTTGGCTTTTTTAATACTTCTATTAGATCTTTGTCTTCTATTTCATTAATTTCTGTTCATGTCTCTATTATTTCATTCCTTGGTTTATTCTACTGTTCTTATATAGAGTTTTTAATTGAAAGATTAGCTTCTTGGGGTGCCTGGGTGGCACAGCGGTTAAGCGTCTGCCTTCGGCTCAGGGCGTGATCCCAGCGTTATGGGATCGAGCCCCACATCAGGCTCCTCCACTATGAGCCTGCTTCTTCCTCTCCCACTCCCCCTGCTTGTGTTCCCTCTCTCGCTGGCTGTCTCTATCTCTGTCAAATAAATAAATAAAATCTTAAAAAAAAAAGAAAGATTAGCTTCTTAAATTTTAGGATTTTTTTCCTAATGTAAGAACTTATAACTATAATTTTTTTCTGTCACTATATCCTTAATTTCACCCCACAGGTTCTAATAAAAAAGTATTTTGAATAACATTCAGATTTAAGCATTTTCTAATCCCCCCCTTTTTTTATCATGAGGTGTTGAGAAGTTCTAGTTGTTAGGAAACTTAAAAATCGTTCTGTTGTTGTTTTCCAACCTAATTTCACTATAGCCAGAGAATAATTCCATGTTACTAAACCTTAGAAATATATTGAACATAGCTTTTTGGTTTATATTTTGGTCACATTTCATAAATGCTTTATGTTTTCTTAAAAATAACGTGCATTTCCAATTTTTGGGCATAATACCCTATTTGTATTTATTAAGATGATGTTAATCATCTTCTTCATATTTTCATGTCTTTATTAATTTTTGAATGCTTGGTAATTCATCAATTTCTAAAAGGATGTTAAAAACCTATTACCCTTAAACCAGATCTCTTAATATCTTCTTGTAGCTTTTTTTCTATCTATACCTTATATATTTTGATGCTATTAGTTATGTACATATTTACCTTTATCAGTAAGTAGTAAACATCTTAAAATTTGATAATTATTTTGCATTAAAATATATTTTGTATGTTATTATGATGGCATCTAGTTTCTTCAATTAATATTTGCATGGTATATTATTCCTCACTCTACAACACAATCTTTCTCTTTCCTTATGTTTTAGATGTGTTATTTGGAAATAACATATTTTTTTAAGAACCACTTTAACAGTATTTGTCTTTTATATTTATATTATTATGGTTAATTTTGTTTATATAATACATAATAAATAATAAAATACCATTAATATATAATGTTATATATAATGTAATGTTAATATATAATAAAATGTCATCATGTTTTTCTCAACACTATAGTTTATTATTCTGCTTCTCATATTTAAGTAATTACCTTAAAGTTCATTGATATCTTTATTTTTTTCAAGTTCTTTGTTTTTTTTTATTTAAATTCAATTAATTATCATATAATGTATTTTTAGTTCCAGAGGTAGAGGTCAGTGATTCATCAGTCTTATATAATACTCAGTGCTCATTACAACACATACCCTCCTTAATGTCCACCAACTAGTATCCCATCTCCCACCCCATCCCCTCCAGCAACCTTCAGTTTGTTTCCTATGATTAAGAGTCTATTATGCTTTGTGTCACTCTGATTTTGTCTTATTTTATTTTTTCCTCTCTTCCCCTACGATCCTCTGTTTTGTTTCTTAAATTCCACATGTTGGTGAGGTCATATTTAAATTATCTTTCTCTGATTGACTTATTTTGCTTAGCATAATACCCTCTAGTTTTATCCAAGTCGTTGCAAATGACAAGATTTCATTTTTTTTGGATGTCTGAGTAGTATTCCATTATATATATATATATATATATATATATATATATATACAAAACCTTCTTTATCCATTCATCTGTTGATTGACATCTGGGCTCTTTCCATAGTTTGGTCATAGTGGACATTGCTGCTATAAACATTAGGGTGCATGGCTCCTTTGGGTCATTATGTTTGTATCTTTTGGGTAAATATGGTAGTGCAGTTGCTGGGTCGTAGGGTAGTTCTATTTTCAACTTTTTGATGAATATCCATACTGTTTTCCAGAGTGGCTGCACTACCTTGCATTCCCACCAACAATGGAAGAGGTTTGCCCTTTCTCCTTTGTTGTTTCAATCTGTTGTTTACTGACTTGTTACTTTTAGCCTTTCTGACTGGTGTGAGGTGGTATCTCATTGTGGTTTTGATTTCTATTTCTCTGACAATCTTTACAAACAATTGAGAAAGGCTTGTATTGCTATATACTTCCCTCTTAGGACTGCCTTTGCTATATCCTGAAGATTTTGAACAGCTGTGTTTTCATTTTCATTTGTTTCCATGGATTTTTAAAAATTCTTCTTTAATTTCCTGTTTCACCCATTCATTCTTTGGTAGGATGCTCTTTAACCTCCCAGTATTTGAGTTCCTTCCAAATTTCCTCTTGTGATTGAGTTCAAGTTTCAAGGGACTGGTCTGAAAATATGCAGGGAAAAATCCCAATCTTTTGGTAGCAGGTAAGACCTGATTTGTGACCCAGCATGTGATCTATTCTGAAGAAAGTTCCATGTGCACTCGAGAAGAATGTGTATTCTGTTGCTTAGGATAGAATGCTCTGTATATATCTGTGAAGTCCATCTGGTCCAGTGTGTCATTCAAAGCCCTTGTTTCCTTGTTGATCCACTGCTTAGATGATGTGTCCATTGCTGTGAGTAGGGTGTTAAAGTCCCCCACTATTATTGTATAATTATCAATGTGGGTTTTTTTTTAATTTTGTTATTAATTGGTTTATGTAACTGGCTGCTCCCATGTTAGGGATAAAAATGTTAACAATTGTTAGATCTTCTTGTTGGATAGACCCTTTAATTATGATATAGTGCACTTCCTCATCTTTTATTACAGTCTTTGGTTTAAAATCTCATTTGTCTGATATAAGGATTGCTATCCAGCTTTCTTTTGAGGTCCATTAGCATGATAAATGGTTTTCCACCCCCTCACATTCAATTTGGAGGTGTCTTTGGGTCTAAAAAGAGTCTCTTGCAGATAGCATATCAATGGGTCTTGCTTTTTTATCCAATCCGATACCCTGTGTCTTTTGATTGGGACATTTAGCCCATTTACATTGAGAGTAAGTATTGAAAGAATTGAATTTAATGCCATTGTATTACCTGTAAAGTCATTGTTTCTGTAGATTGTCTCTGTTCCTTTCTGGCCTCTGTTACTTTTGGTCTCTCTCTTCGCTTAAAGGAACAGAGGCACTGCTTTAGAGGATGAGAATGAAAATGGCAGCCTCCCAATCTCCAGCCCTGGAGCCAAAAGCTCAGGGCTCCACTCCTCAGTGCACCCTCAAAGAAAAGCAATCACTCCTGTCTCCCTGGTCTCCATTGGTCCTCCCTGTTCACCCAGCCTGTGACTGAGAGCTTCTATCTCAGGCAACCGACCTTGTTTTGAGTCTCCAAATCCTGCAAACTCTTGTGGCATGCACTTGCACCTCTCCTCCTGGGGGAGGAAGGGGGCTCTTGCCCCAGTTCTGCTGCTTCCTGGGCCCCTGCTGGGAAAGCAGTCACCCAACCACGCTGCGGTTCGAGGTTTGTGGCAACCCTGAGCTGAAGCCCACTTCTGGGCTCACTGATTGCAGTCGGCTTCCCTGTTCCAATGCCTGGTAACTCTGCTGCACTCAGGCATCCCCGGTCTTCCTGTGACTCCAGGGATCCTGAGACCACACTCTCCCACCTAGGATTCCACCCCCGCTTAGCCACCTGAGTGCCTTTCAGGCAGGGAAGTCCCTCACTGGGGCAGACTTTTAAAAGTTTTGATTCTGTACTGTACTGCTGTATCACTTTCTGGTATAGTCTGATGGAGACTCCCTCCCCCCCGTGGTTTATCTTCCCATATATCACCTCAGATTCACTTCTCTGCACCTTGTACTTTGCAAAAAGTGTTGCTTTTCTACTTGCAGATCTGCAGCTATTCCTTTCTTAGATCTCTGTTGAGTTCATAGGTGTTCAGAATGATTGGATAGCGATCTAGCTGAATTCCTGGGACCAGACAAACCTAAGGTCTCCTCCTCCTCTGCCATCTTGGACTATCCCAATGATCTTTATCTTCTTTTTAAAAATTCAGTATATAATAGAGAATTTTAACTATAATTGCCTCCTTTCAACTTATATGCTACTGCGGTTTATTATAGCAGTTTTATTCATTTTTCCTCTACTCTATAAATTATTTTACTTTTATTGTCTTAATTTTACCTCCCCCCAATATTATTCTGTTCTGCATCTTAGACCTTCAAGGAAACTTTCTCTTTGAAGTACATTATTTAGAATTCCCTTTAATGGTGGTCTGGTAGCAAACTCTCTCAGCTGTTTTTCCTAAGAAGGTCCTTTTTTTTTTTTAACCTGATTCCTTGAAACATTTTTATTCAGTGCAGAAATATGTATAGGTATTTTCTTTTACATATTAAAAATATTATTTTACTCATTTCTAATTTTGAGCTACTTTTTAGAAGTGGGTCACTTTTTTATAGTAATCTGTATTGCTTCTTCAGTTGCTTTTAAGACTTTTTTCCCTTGATATTCTGTAGTTTCAATGTCAGAACAAGTGAGGAGAATACTTTTCACTGTAAATCCTCTTTTGAAGAGGTATGAATTCATTACCTGTGCCAATGTTTTAATTTTAGGGGAAAAAAAAGGAATGGCTTATAAATTTTATGAGATACCTTTTCAGCATCAAAGAATATGATCTTTTTTCTCATAATTTATTAATATAATGGATTATTTGACGCATACATTTATATTTAACTATTCTTTTATTTTTGTATAAAACCTACTTGGTCATAGTGTATTACTTGTTTGATGTATTTCTGGGTCCTTTGCTAACATTTTACTTAAAATTATCTGTTTTTTACTTAAAATTGAGATTTTTGTATAATTTTACTTTAGAAGCTATCATGATAAAGTTTTATTATTAAAATTTTACTGGCTTTGTAAAGTGAAACAGGAAGATTTATACCTTTTTTATGGTCAAGGATAGTTTCAATAGCATTATCAGTCTTTAATAGATTATTTAAAATTCAGCTGTGAAGAAACCTGGTCCAGGTGCCCTTTTCAATAGGATATCTTTTATTACCTCTTGAATTTCATTCTAATTGGTCCATTAAAATTTTCCACTTCTGGTTGGGTAATCTTTGTTTTATATATATATATATATATATATATATATATATATATATATATATGAAATCATGCTAATTATCTTGATTTTCAAAGTTGTCTTTCACTTATACATAGCAATATTTCAAGGTTTAAAAAAATCCTCCTTTATGGTACATTATCTTTCTCATTCCTCATGGAGTCTACGTGTCTATTTTTTCTCTTCTTTTGCTTCCTCAATAAGATGTGTAAGTTTTATATCTATTCTAAATAGCAATGCCCTTTAAGTAATTAACATTATTACCAACCTATCAACCATAATCCTAACCATTAAGAGGTCATGACTCAGAATAGTTTACAATTTAAAAACCTACTATACTAAAAGAAAAAGAAACTTAATTTTGCAATGTGTAAAATAGAAACATATGTTTTAAAAATCCTATTGGCTTTGATTAGGACAGACACAACACAGAAAAATCGTATTTATCAAAGTTAATCACTGATGTAATATCAGACAAATCTGAATTTTCAAGAATAAATATGAAGATAAAGTGTTTTATTGATAAATGTTCATCCATCATTAAGAAGCTTTATATGTTGAAACTATTTCAATAATCACATGTAGATCCAGTTGTAACAAACTTATATTATAAAATTCAGGTAGACAAAAATGCTATAGGGCTGTGTCATTAAAGCAGACTTCTCAGTCCTTTTCATTGAATTAAAATAAAATTAAAAACCTAGGTGCATAAGGAGAATCTTGAAAATGTCTGATTTTAGATTGCCCAATAATGCCAGTGTGTAGGAACTGAGTTAAATTGGTTTATTTAGAAAAAAAGAAAGAAAGAACAGGACATGTTTGTGTTTCTAGTTTAGTGAGTCAAATTTTGTTCCATATATACTCTTCCCTCTCCATTACATAATTTCATGTACCCATGGTACACTTAGGAAAGAGGTGCCAGATTGTATCTACTATTCAACAAAATGGAATAATAATAGATAAACCCCCTCCAATTAGAAAACGTAACTTCAAAGAAAGTAGTAGGAGAAAACATAGGAACAAAAATATAAGCAAAAACCTGTAATTTATTAAAGAAAACAAATTGAAAAGTTTATATAACAAAGATCTGAAAGCATGCAAATGTTTCAATAATAGAAAAACTAACATAATTGCAATATTAATGTCCATGGAAGTCACATGGGATCGTTTTTAACAATGGAGAGAATGGTGTGTGTGGAGGTGAGAAATATAAGAAAATTAAATCATCATCTGTTTCAGTAGGAAGGAAGCTGGTAAAACTGTACACTGAATAATTATGCAACAGTAGTATAAGCGTGCTATTTAGGAATATAGAGTAAAATACCAGAAGAAACAGCTTCAAACGTTGATGTAGTCATCACTAAGAAATAAGAATCAAGGGTGGGATGGAATAAATTCTGAGACACTTTTTTTTCTGTCATAAGCCAGGAAATTCAATTTAACTTTTTAAAAATATGTACAAGAATTTTAATGACAAAAAATTAAGTAAAAATATTCAAAAGGCATATAGAACATTACTCCAATTATGTATTTATTTCTGTATGTGTATACACATTCATAAGTGCATCAAAAATGCTAACAGATAAATGTCAGAAACTTATAGTTTTATAGCAAAGTGGTGAGATTACGGGCAAATATATTTTATTTCTTATACTTCTTATATTTTCAAAGTGTTCTATAGTACTGAAGATATGTCTGTATTTAGGAAAAAAAGTTTAAAAATATGTCTGTCAAATATATGCTAGTACTGTGTTAAGTTCTTGGGACCCTTAGATAAACAAGCTGCAGACAACCACTACCTGAGAGATCTAGGGTGATACCTTTAGACAATTGAGAATGACTCAGCAGCAAGCCACCTCTAACCAGTCTTTTAATCAATTTCCTGCTCTTTTCTTTTCTTTTCTTTTCTGTCCTTTGTTACTTTGAAGGTGGGTTGGGGGAGGTATCAAACTCTGTTGTCACTACTTTTATCAGGAGCAAAGGCAATATGTTTTTATAATCATGTGTTACACACTTTCAAGAGCATTCATTTCTCTATCTGATATTCATAAAGCTGTTATGACTACTCATGTACTTTGTAATGCAAACAGATTTTGCATCTTCTACTGCAATGCATTATTTATTTAGGAACCTATTTTTGTGGATTCCTTTTCTTGTTATTATTTTAGGTTAAGTTCCCATGTTTGAAATTAAATTATCCTTAAACATATGTTCATCAAAAAATTGTTTAAATTTGAGATTCTGATTGTATTTGCTGTTATTTCTTAATAGATATAAGATATTTTTAGATAAATGTTATGAAAATCAAATGCCTTATAACATGCAAAAAAATCATATCCTTATGTTATAAGAAAAAAGGTATGTTACAGAGAAACAGATGGCTAAGGTACTGTGACTGTGCACAAAATGTTTTAAGTTTTGTAACAAGACTCTATTAGCAAATGGCAAAGTGTATCCGGACAGAGACCAACTGCCTGGAGTTAGTACACAAGACCATGTCCTTTTTTTTCCCCCCTCAATGACATGAACAATATGATTGAGTCACTTTGCTGAAAACAATTAAACAAGACTGACAAATGCATAATGCTTTAGACCATGAAATCCCAATTGGTCCAATCAGATAAATTTACCATGCCTACAGAGATATTTTTGCAGCTACAAATTGTGTTCTTCCCACTGATATAACTAAAAAATGGAAGTGGGCCAAGTTTGCAGTGGAATCTACTCAAGCATGTGTCTTCAGATAATTTTTTTTTAATCGGAGGATTTTTCTGCAATATAATTTCTTTTCTTTTACTACTCTTGACAAATGCCATTACAAAATCTCTTGACAAGGGATTTTATGCATTATTGGGAAGTGTTTCTGCTATAATTGTGAATAGTTGAATAACAATAAGAAACATAACTTGTTCATCCAATAAAGCAGGTTGAAATGAGCTATAATCACAGCTAGTAACTATAGTAATACCATATTAAATATTACTCAAACCCTTAAAGAAAGTGTTTTGAAAGATAAGTGTCAAATAGAGGTTTACATGAGGAGGTTGAGAGCCATTTCAAAGCATAGTCAGAAGCCTAATGTCCAAGTTGAGATACTGAAGCTATAGTTGGAAATCTACAGAAATCTACAGAAATGGCTACAGAAAAGTGAGTAAGTCCAGGTGAGAAATCAGCAACTTTTACCCTCTATTCCAGATGATTTGTCACCAGTTGAATTTGTAAGTCTCAGAGCTTTCTTTTTCCCCTAACAGAGCCTACTTGTTACTGAATCTGGCCTCAAATCTGGGTTCTTTCTTGAATCCGCCATCTTTCTCAAAGCAACTTATCCAAGAAAGAAGACAGCATGGACTGGAAAACCTGTTAAGTATTGCTATGATGAATTCTAAATGTGTGACAGGACAGGTGTTAGAAGAAATGTGGATTGGGCCTTTGCCAAGACAGTAGGGCTCTCAAGAGGGGTTTCAGGTGGCCGAGAACTTCTGGGTTCCAATGGCACCAACACAGTTGAGTGGAGAGAGAAGTAAGACATTTGTGAAAGGTCTCCAGGTTTCATACATGGAGTGTCCTTGGAGTCCAGATAAGAAAGTGTGATTTGGGGAAAGGAAGATGCTGGTGGAGTAGGAGGACCCTAGGCTTGTCTCATCCCATGAATACAACAAGATAACTAGAAAAACATCTTAAATACCCCAGAAATTAACCTGAAGACTGGCAGAACAACTCCATAACTGAAGGTAGAGAGGAAACCACATTGAAGAAGATATGAAGTATAGAGACACAGTTTGGGAGAGAAACAGATTGTGCTTGCTGTGCTGAGGAGGGATCCCCAGTCATGGAGAAGGGCAAGAGACAGACTAACACACAGGGAAGCCCACATGGGGGAAGATGAATCCCCAAAGCAGTTGGTTTAGAAAAGAAGAGGGGCTAAATTTCATGAGTTCTTGTAACCAGCAGAGCTTACAACCTGGAGTTTTAAAGGTTAGCAGGTTTGGTTCAGTGAGAACCTTGAGACATTGGGGTGGCTCTTGGAGAGAAGGCAGAGCAAATAGCCCACACACATACAGCATGGAAGCAGTGATCTGAAGAGTGCCTAGGGTACATAGTGGGGAGGTTATTTATTCATTTCAGAGTGTGTCTCGGAGTGTGTCCCAGAGAGGCAGCATCCACAGAGACCCCTCTGGGAACAAAGGAACAAAGGAAGGCACCATTTCCCATCCCTGCTCTTCAGTATAAGCACAAGGCCGCCTGTGGGAACCAGCACAGCTCTGACACTCACTACTTATCTTGCTTACACCCAAGCCCCCTATCCCATGCTCCAGTGGAACCACCTTTCCCAGTCATGCCTGACTCAGTCCCAGAATGGCAGACCCCCTCCCCCAGACGACCAGCACAGACCTCTGCTTACACTGCATCTCCCAACTGGGAGTTTTATAAGGCCTTTGTTCTGGTGGCAGTAGTGACAGGTCTCATTTCTTAAGCACACCAGAGCACACCAGTTAAAATATACCAATTTCAAGGCAGGAACCAAATACTGCCCACACCAGGCAAAGAGAGCCTCTGCAAACAACTGCCCTGAAGGATAAAGTGGCCAAGACAAAACAGCAGACTGCATGCAGCACACATTGGAGGCACTCACTGAATTTCCAGGCCCTGGGGAACAGGATGTTACACTGCAGGGCACTATACGACCTCTTCTTCATAAGAACAGCTGACTCATTAACATACAGAAACAGGCACAAAGACATAGACAAAATGAGAAGACAGAGAAATTTGTCCCAAATGAAGAAACAGGACAAGGCCACAGCTGATGACTTAAGTGAAACAGATATAAGTAACATTCCTGATGGAGTATTTAAAGCAATGAGCTTAAGCAAAGATCATCACTGGACTTGAGAGAAGAGTGGAAGACATCAGTGAGACCTTTAACACAAAGATTAAAAAAGAACCAATAAGATTAGAAGCACGCTTGATGTAATGAACAGCTGGGTGGAAGAAACAAACAAATGAAAAAATGAATGACCTAGAATACAGGAATAATGGAAAGTAATAAAAAAAAGAAAAGAAAAGTAATCAAGCTGAACAAAGAGAGAAAAAATAATTATGCAAAACGAGAATAGACTTAAGGAACTTGGTGAATCCATCAATCATAACATTAATATTACAGGAATCCCAGAAGAAGAGAGTAAAAGGGGGGCAAAAAATTATGTGAAGAAATAATAACTGAAAACTTCCCTAATGTGAAGAAGGAAACACATATCCAGATATAGGAGGCACAGAGAACCCCCAACAATATCAAAAAAGGCAGACCCACACCAAGACATATTGTAATTAAATTGGCAAAATGTAGGGCACCTGGGTGGCTCAGTTAGTTATGCATCTGCCTTCAGCTCAAGTCATGATCCCAGAGTCCTGGAATTGAGCCCCATGTCAGGCTCTCTGCTCAGTGGGGAGTCTGCTTCTCCCTCGCCCTCTGCCCCTCCCCCACTCCTTCACTCTCTCTCTCTCTCTCTCTCTCGCTCTTTCAAATAAAAAATAGATCTTTAAAAAGAAGGAAAAAATGGCAAAATATAGTGTTAAATTTTTTTTTAAAGCAGCAAGACAAAAGAAGACAATAACATACAAGGGAAACCCCATAAAGCTATCAGCAGATTTTTCAGCAGAAACTTTCCAAGCCAGAAATAAGTGGCATAATATATTCAAAGTGCTGAATGGGGAAAATCTCCAGCCAGTAATACTTTATCCAGCAAGGCTATCATTCAGAATAGAAGGACCGATAAAGAGTTTCCCAAACAAAAACGAAAGGAGTTCGTGACCACTAAATCAGCCCCACAAGAAATATTAAAGTGGATGTTTTGAGAGGAAAGAACAAAAGTGACAGTATGAAGGCAGGAAACACAAAAGCAGTAAAAATTAATATTTCTCTAAAAATAAGTCAAGGCATTCACAAAATAAAAGGATATGCAATATGACACCATATACCTAAAACCTGTGGAGGAGAGGAGTAAAGAAAGGTTCATACTTAAATGACCATCAACTTAATATAGACTGCTACATGCAGAAAGTTATATATAAACCTAATGTACCCACAAATCAAAAGCCACTAATAAATATACAAAGAATAAAAAGAAAGAAATCTAAATATATCATTAAAGAAAATCAGTAAACCATGAAAGAGAGAAACACAAGATCAAGAAAATCTTCAGAAGCAACCACAAAACAAGTAATAAAATGGTAAAAGATACATATCTATCAATAATTACTCTAAATGTAAATGGATTAAATGCTCCAATCAAAAAACATAGGGTGACAGAATGGATAAAAAAAAAAAACCCACAAGACCCATGTATATGCTGCCAACAAGAGATTCATTTTAGACCTAAAGACACCGCAGATTGAAAGTAAGGGGTTAGAGAAACTTATATTATGCAAATGGATTTCAAAAAAAGCTGAAGTATCAATACTTATATTGTGCAATACAGACTTTAAAACAAAGACTGTAACAAGAGACAAAAAGAACACTATATAATAAAGGGGACAATTGAACAAGAAGATCTAACAATTATGAATATTTATGCACCTCAAATGGGAGCACCCATACATAAAATAATTAATAACAAATCCAAAGGAACTAATCAATAATATACAATAATAGTAGGGGACCTTAACACCCACTACATCAATGGACAGTTCATCTAAACAGAAAGTCAACAAGGAAACAATGGCTTTGAATGACACACTGGACCGGAGAGATTTAGCCGATATATCCAAAACATTCGATCCTAAACAGTAGAATACACATCATTTTGACTTGCACCATAGAACATTCTCCAGAATACACCAATTATTAGGCCACAAAACAAGCTTCAAAAAAATTCAAGATTAAAATCATACCATGCATCTTTTCTGACCACAACGCTATAACACTAGAAGTCAACCACAAGAAAATACCTGAAAAGACCAAAAATACATGGAGGTTAAATAACATGCTACTAAACAATGAGTGAGTCAACTAAGAAATCAAAGGAAAAATTCAAAACTATATGGAAACAAAGGAAAATGAAAACACAAGGGCCCAAAGCCTTTGGGATGCAACAAAAACAGTTCTAAAAGTGAAGTTTATAGCAATAAGGCCTACCTCAAGAATCAAGAAAAATCTAGAACAACCTAAACTTACACCTAAAGGAGCTAGAAAAAGAACAGATAAAACCTAAAATCAGCAGAAGGAAGGAAATAATAAAGATTAGAACAGAAATAAATGATATGGAAACTAAAAAATTTAAGAATTAAAAAAAAACAGATCAATGAAACCAAAAAATGTTTCTTGGAAAAAATCAATAAAATTAATAAATCTCTAGCCAGACTTATCAAGAAAAAAAAAAAAGAAAGGACTCGAATAAGTAAAATCACAGATGAGAGGAGAAGTCACAACCAACACCCTTGAAATACAAATAATTGTAAGAGAATATTATGAAAAAAAATTGAACAACATAGAAAAAATGGATAAACAGCCAAAACTGAAACAGGAAGAAATAGAAAATTTGAACAGATCAATAATAATGAAGAAATTGAATCAGTAATCAAAAACTCCAAACAAAATCACAGTGCTTCACAGGCATATTCTTCCAAACATTTAAAGAATATCTGTTCTTCTCAAACTATTCCAAAAAATAGAAAAGGAAGGAAAACTTCCAAATTTATTCTATGAGGCCAGCATTACCCAGACACCAAAACCATATAAAGACACCACTAAAAAAGAGAACTATAGGCCAGTACCTCTGATGAACATAGAAGCAAAGATCCTCAACAAAACACTAGCAAAAAAATCCAATAATGTATTTAAAAAGTCATTCACCATGATGAAGTGAGATTTATTCCTGGGTTGCAAGGGTTGTTCAATAATTGCAAGACAACTAACATGATACATCATATTAATAAAAGAAATGATAAGAACCATATGATCGTTTCAAAAAGGGCAGAAAAAGCATTTGACAAAGTATATCATCCATTCATGATAAAAACATTTAACAAAGTAAGTTTATGGGGAACATATGTGAACATACTAAAAGCTATGAAAAATCCACAGCTTACATCATCCTAATGGGAAAAAACTGATAGCTTTTCCCCTAAGGTCAGGAGTAAGATGAAGAGGTACACTCTCACCACTTTTATTCAACATAGTACTGGAAGTCCTGGCCACAGCAATTAGAAAACAAAAAGAAATAAAAGGCATCCAAATCAGTAACAAGGAAGTAAAATTTTCACTATTTGCAGATGACATTTTTCTATATGTAGAAAACTTGAAAGGCCACCAAAACCCACTAGAACTAATAAGTGAATTCAGACAAGTCAAAGGATACAAAATCAATGTACAGAAATCTGTTGCATTTCTATATGCCAATAACAAAGCAGCAGAAAGAGAAATTAAAAAAAAATACCATTACAATTATACCCCGAATAATAAGATACCTAGGAATAAATTTAACTAAAGAGGTGAAAGTTCTGTACTCTGAAAACTATAAAACACTGATGAAAGAAATTCAAGATGACACAAAGAAATTGAAAGACATTCTGTGCTCATGATTGAAAGAACAAATATTGTTAAAATGCCTATACTACCCAAACAATCTACAGATTTAATACAATCCTTGTCAAAATACCAATATCATTTTTTATAGAACTAGAACAAAAAGTCTTAAAATTTGTATGGAACCACAGAAGACCACGACTAGCTAAGGCAAACTTGTAAAAGAAAAATGAAGCTGGGGGCATCACAATTCCAGACTTCAAGTTATATAACAAAGCAATAGTAATCAAAACAGTATGGTACTGGGGCAGAAATAGATGCATAGATCAATATAACAGAAAGGAAACCCAGAAATAAACCCACAAATATATGGTCAATTAATCTCAAGCAAAGAGGAAAAAATATCCAGTGGCTAAAAGACAAAAGGTATTGGGAAAACTGGACAGCCTACATGCAAAAGAATAAAGCAGGGCCACTTTCTTATACCATACACAAAAATAAATTCAAAATGAATTAAAGATCTAAATGTGAGACCTGAAATCATAAAAATCCCAGAAAAAAAACCACAGGCAGTAATTTCTCTGACATAGACCATAGCAATATCTTTCTAGATGTGTTTCTTGAGGCAAGGGAAACAAAAGCAAAAATAAATTATTGGGGCTACATTGAAATAAAAAGCTTCTACACAGCAAAGGAAACAATCAACAAAACTAAGAGGCAACCCTCAGAATGGGAGAAGATATTTGCAAATGATATATGCAATAAAAGTTTATTATCCAAAATATATAAAGAATTTATACAACTTAACACCCCAAAACAAATAATCCAAATAAAAATGGGCAGAAAACATGAACAGATATTTTCTAAAGAAGACTTATCCAAATGGCCAACAGACACATGAAAAAATGTTCAACATCACTCATCATCAGGGATATACAGCTCAAAATCACAATCAGGTATCACCTCACATCTGTCAGAATGGCTAATATCAACAAGAAACCACAGGTGTTGGCAAGGATGTGGAGAAAAAGGAACACTTGTGCACTGTTGGTGGGAATGCAAACTGGTACAGCCACTGTGGAAAACAGTATGGCAGTTCCTCAAAATATTAAAAATAGAATTACCCTACAATCCAGTAATTGCACTACTGGGTATTGGCCTAAAGAATACAAAAACACTAATTCAAAGGGTTACATGAACCCCAGTGTTTATAGCAGCATTATTTACAATAGCCAAATTATGATAACTGCCCAAATGTCCATTTACTGATGAATGGATAAAGAAGATATGATAGATATATATTATTCAGACATAAAAAAGAATGAAATCTTACCATTTACAATGACATGGATAGAGCTAGAGAGTTATGCCAAGCAAAATAAGTCAGTCAGAGAAAGACAAATACCACATGATTTCACTCATATGTGTAATTTAAGAAACAAAACAAAGCACGTGGGGGGAAAAAAGGAGAGAGAGGCAAACCATAACTATGGTGAACAAACTGATGGTTATCAAAGGGGAGGTGTTTGGGGGATGGGTGAAATAGATGATGGGGATTAAGGAGTGTACTTTTTTTTTTTTAGATTTTATTTATTTATTTGACAGAGAGAGAGAGACAGCCAGCAAGAGAGGGAACACAAGCAGGGGGAATGGGAGAGGAAGAAGCAGGCTCACAGCAGGGGAGCCTGATGTGGGGCTTGATCCCAAAATGCCAGGATCATACCCTGAGCCAAAAGCAGATGCTTAACGACTGAGCCACCCAGGCGTCCCTTAAGGAGTGTACTTCTGATGAGCATTGGGTGTGGAAATGGAAACATTGATTCAGTATATTGTATACGCGGAACTAATATTATACTGTATGTTACCTAGTTGGAATTAAAATGAAAACTTAAAAAAAAAAAAGCAAGTATGGTTTGAAAAAATTCACATTTGGAAATTTCCTGTGATTTGTGATTTTATTATCGTTGTTTTTTTTCCTTACAATAACAGATTATCAACTGAAAATGTGGGATATATTTTAAAAGTATTAAAAAGACAGTAATTGCCATTAACAAATCTTCAATCTTCATGTGATCTTTTCACTGACTTCACTGTTCCTGGGAGACTACAGGCTCTCATGACCCAAGGTCTTGTACCAAGCTTGTACCAAGCTTTGCAGAGTTCACAACCACCCCAACACACAAGTGCCTCCACCTGGATTCCCAGAATCTGGCTAGAAGGTACCATATCTGGCTCTAATGCTCCTACTTTGAGAAAAGTCAGAGTTGTGACCCCTACCATACAGAGTTTATAAAAATGCATTCTTAGACGAATGATGTTTTGAAATGCAGTAGTTGTGTGAATCCCAGAGCTGCATAACCAGGAATGTAGATGAAATAACATAACCAAGAAAACTTTTTCCATTCCATCCTATCTTCCTCTCTCTAGTCTAGAAAGTTCTTTTATTTTTTTTTTAAGATTTTTTATTTATTTGACAGAGATAAAGACAGCCAGTGAGAGAGGGAACACAAGCAGGGGGAGTGGGAGAGGAAGAAGCAGGCTTCCAGCAGAGGAGCCTGATGTGGGGCTCGATTCCAAAATGCTGGGATCACGCCCTGAGCTGAAGGCAGATGCTTAACTACTGAGCCACCCAGGCGCCCCTAGAAAGTTCTTTTAAACTCCAGTCAAAATGATTAAAGAACAATTCTGAACAATACGTCTCTTTGGCAAATCCTGCATGCTTGTCATATCTGTAATTGTAGATGTTTAATAATAATCATAGTTACTAGTTATTGAGTATTGTGTATGGGTCAAGCAAAGATTTGCATGTATTCACTCCTTGATCTTCACAACAATAACAACTGTTATTATCACTGTTCTACAGATGAGAAAGAGAGTCACAGGCTAACTTGCTCAAGGTGACACAGGTAATAGGTGCTAAAGGTGAAACTCAGGTCCTGACAGTTGACTTTCAGAGTCCAAGCTCTTAAGCATTATGGTATATTCTTCATTTTCAAAAATGTTTTGATCACTCTCATACTTTAAAAATGTACTTTGATTCGCTCCTATGATTAACAATTAAGTAAGTGTCTTTCAGCACAATTCTTTGTCCTAATCTCTAAAATCATTAGGGAAATTTTAAAAGTAACTTTATAGCAAAAAAAAAATGTATCAGGCTTTTTCTTCTCTTGAAAGGAAATCATGTTTTCCACTTTTATTACCCGTTTCAATTTTAGAGTTTGTGTATGGTTCTTTCTTGAATTAACTATTAAGATCTTACTGGTTTACTTCTCTTTTTGCATGTACTCTTTATAAATTGTTACATAGTTATTAACTTTTCACCATATTTGGGTCAAATATTTTTCCAAATGATTCCCTGCCTTCAATGTTTAGATGATTTCATGTTTAGACAATTTTAATATTTAGCCAAAACAATCTTTCCCTATCCTTTAGTAATTCATTCCTTTGCTCTTTTGAGTTTTTCTAATTCAGAAAAGAGGAAGATAATCATCAACCGAGACCACACAAAGTGGCCCACTGATGAATGCCAGGCTGAGAAGTGGTGGTTACTGGTTAGTGTTGAGAAAGAACCTTTTATAAACTTCTATAGAAATATTATGGAATAAATTTTTGTTTATTCTAAATAATAAGAAAATGGTGTTTATATTTTGGCTTCATTTTAATGCCTTTTTTAAGGAATTGTCAATGACATATTGGAGAAATTTGACACCAGTGATCTATATTTTCTCCCTATTTTTGGCACTTGGAGAAGAAGATAACATTAAGAAAAAAGGTTTTGTTTTTATTTTTTGTCTGTTTCATTTATATACATACCGATTTAAATATAAGAAAAAGCTATTTTGATACATGCTATGTCATATGTTTAAACATTACTTATAACAACAAGTTTCAGAATGCAAGATGATGGTCTAGGGAACTCTAAAGCTCTCACTCCCCCACAAAAACAGGAAAAAAAAATCAAAACCAAACTAAAACAAAATTAAAAAAAAAACAGCACAGAAGTTGTCTGAACCAACTTTATAGGAGCTCTGGAAAATAGTCAAAGGTTCATAGCCAGCAGCAAATATGCAATTAAGAAAAAGCTATTTTTAAAATGGTAGGAAAATTTTGCGGCATTTTTGCTCATCTTGTACCACTCCCTTCCCAGTGCAGTAGTGATCTTGGTCTTGAGCAGATGGCAGCCCAGTTCCTGGATCACCCCTTTGAACCAGAGGCAGCAGAGCAGACTTTACTTGCAAATTGTTATGTACATCTGTTCAAATTTGTCTGGGGGATATCCAAAGGAATGATATAAGATATTCATTTCTGTTTTGCCTAACTTGGAATGTAATCAGGAAAAGTGAAGGGCACTGTTTGTAAAAACTACAAGATGATTATAATCTCATAGACATCTGGGGAAGAGATACTGGGTAGAGATATACAATAGTCCATCAAGGGGCCAAAAGAGAAGGTGGGCCAAGATGCTTTGGGAAATTTAGAATGCTCAAAATCAGCTATGTATACAGAGGAATCTAGAAAACCACATGCATGTCCAGAGAAAACATAAGCTTAGAAAAGTACTATGAAACCTTAAACATTAAGGATGATCTCTAAGCTCAGAGCAAGCTTACCTAAAAGATAAGAGAGTGTCCCAGCACAGAGTCAATTGGCAAAACTGGAAAAACGATTGTTCTCTCTGTTTCACTTTTAAAAAAAATTGTTCTTGTTTTTGTTTGTTTCTGTTTCTGTTCTATTCAAGAAAATCTTTGCCAAAATATTAGCTGAACATGAGCTAAAGGAATAAAGTCTTCAAAAATAAAACATGACAAGAGATAGTGTTTGTAAAAATAGTTTAGGAAAGTCTCAAATGGACTTTATAGCCTTCAACAATCAAAATGACAATAACAAAAGCAAATCTTGGGGAATGGAGATAATCTGATTTTCAGAGTTATCACGTTATAATTGGCAATGTCCAGTTTTCAATTAGAGACTATAAGACATACAAATAAAAAAAGGAAAAGATAATTTACTTAAAATTTCGAAAGAAATTCTAAATAAACTGAAAGAAATCATGTCTGAGAAAGCCTAGATATCATACATACTAGACAAAGACTTTTACAACTATCTTAAATATATTCAAAAAGGTAAAATATGGACAAAGACATAGAGGAAATCAGGAAACAAAATATGAACAGATTGAGAATATAAACAGAGAGATATAAATTATAAAAAAGGACCAAAAAGAAATTGTGGAGCTAAACAGTATAATAATTAAAATGAAAATTTTACTATTGGGTTCAACAGCAGATTTGAGAATGCAGAGAATCACTTAACTTGAAGATAAAATGATTTAAATGATCAAGTTTGAGAAAGAGAAAGAACACAAAATAAAGAAACGTGAACAGAGCCAAGGGACTTGCAGGACACGATAAAGTAGATCAAAATACACGTTATGGTAGTCCCAGAAGAAGAGAAAGCAAAGAGGACAGAAAGATTATTTAAAGAAGTAAGGATAACAAACTTTCCAAATTTGATCCAAAGATATGAATCTGCAAAACTAAGAAGCTCAATGAACTCCAAGTAGATGAACCTGAAGGGGTTCACACTGAGAAACATTATCTGCAACATGTCAAAAGACAACGAGCAAATCCTAAGAATAGCAAGAAAGAAGTGGCTTGTAATGTACAAGGAATCCTTAGTAAAATTATCGGCTGATTTCTCATCAGAAATCTTGGAGGTCAAAAGAAGGAAGATGACATATTTAAAGTGATGGAAAAAAGATGTCATCTGATAATTCCATACCTGACAAAATTTTCCTTCAATAATAGTGAAAAAACTAAGACATCCAGATAAACAGAAGTTGAGTGAGTTCATTTCCACTAAAGCTGACTTACACAAAACACTAAAGGAGGTACTTCAGGTTGAAATGAGAAGAGGCTATACAGTAACTTATATCTCTGATAAAGGGAATTACATAGGCAGTACAAAAGTATATATTATTGTAATTTTGCTTTGTATCTCTTTATTTTGCATAGGACTTAAAAGACAAACACATAAAAAATTATAGAGTAATATGAACAAAAATGTAGCAGAAGGAAGGAAATAATAAAGATTAGAGTGGTGATGAATACAATAGAGAATAGAAAATAAATAGAGAAAATCAATGAAACCAAGAGTTGCTTCTTTGAAAAGATCAAAAAAAAATTGACAAGCTTTTAGCTATATGGACCACGGTAAAGAGAGAGAAGACTCAAATTAATCAATTAGGAAATGAAAGTGGGGACATAACTACCAATTTTACAGAAATAAAAAGATTATAAGAGTACCTTGAAGGATTGTACACTAACAAATTGGATAACCTACATAAAATGGACAACATACCAAAACTAAATTATGAAGAAAAAGAAAATCTCAATAGACCTATAGGTAGTGAGGAGATTGAATCAGAATCAAAAGTCTCTTTACAAAGAAAAGTCTTGGACCAGATGGCTTCAGTGGTGAATTCTTCTAAACATTTAACAAAGAACTAAAACTAGTCCTCAAAATCTTTCAAAAAATTGAGAAAGAACAAACACCTCCAAACTCATTCTCTGAGGCCAGCATTATCTTGATACCAACACCAAAGATACAACAAGAAAAAGAAACTATGCAGCAATATTCCTTATAAATATAGATGTGAAAATCCTAAACAAAATACTAACAAACCATGTTCCACAACATATTAAAACAAATATAAACCATGACCAATGACATATATTACTAGGTTGTAAAGATATTTCAGTATATGAAAATCTTTCAGTGTGATATACCAGATTAATAGAATGAAGGAATACCCACATGATTAACTCAACAGATGAAGAAAAAAACTGATAAAATTCAACAGTTTTTCATTGTAAGAATGCTGCATAAACTAGGACTAGAAGGAAACTTCATCAAAATAATAAAGGCTATATGCAAACAATCCACAGCTAACATCATACTCAATGGTGAAAAACTGAAAACTTTCTCACTAAGATCAGGAACAAGATGAAGATGCCTGCTTTCACTTCTATTCAACCCGGATTCAGAAGGTCTAGTCAAAACAATTAGACAGCAAAAGGCTTCCAAATTGGAGATGAAGAAGTAAAATTATCTCTATTTGCAGATGACATGATCTTAAGTGTAGAAAACCTTAAAGATTACACACACACACACACACACACACACTTGTTACAGCTAGTAAACTAATTCAACAAAGTTACAAGATACAAAATTAACACACAAAATTGGTTACATTTCTATAAAATTAACAATGAAAAATCCAAAAAAGAAATTAAGAAGATAATTTTATTTACAATGGAAAATCTTTGTAACATTGGACTTCACAATGATATTTTTTGGGATACGAAACCAAAAGCACAAGGAACAAAGGAAAAAAATAGATAAATAAAATGTCCTAAAATTAAAAAATAGTGTGTGCACTAACAAGCACTATAAAGGGATTGAAAAGACCACAGAATAGGAGGAAATATTTGCAAATCATATATCTGATAAGATTAATATCCAAAATACATAAAGAATGTTTACAACTCAACTAAAACATTTAGTTAAACAGTTAATAAAAAATGGGCAATGTGGGTGCCTGGATGGCTCAATCGGTTAAACACCTGACTCTTGATTTTGGCTCAGGTCATGATCTCAGGGTCAAGATACTGAGACCTGCCTTGGGTTCTGTGCTCAGCATGAAGTCTGCTCAAGATTCTCTCTCTGCCCCTCTTCCCACTCACATGCTTTCTCTCTCTCTCTGAAATGAATAAATAAAATCTTTAAAAATAAATAAATAAATAAATAAATAAATAAATAAATAAATAAATAAAAATGGGCAATGGACTTGAATAGACATTTCACCAAAGAAAACACACAAAGGTCCAATAAGCACATGAAAAAATGGTTAACATCACCAGTCATCAAGGAAATGCAAATCAAAATCACAATGAGATACCATTTCACACATTAGAACGATTATCATTTTTTTAATGGAAAATAACAAGTGTTGGTGATGATGTGGAAAAATTGGAACACTTGGGCATTGCTGGTGGGAATGTAAAACGGTGTAGCCACTGTGGAAAACAGTTCTTTGGTTCCTCTGAAATTAAACATAAAACCACCGTATATGATCCATCAATTCCAATTTGAGGAATATATTTAAAAAATTGAAAACAGGGACTCAAAACAGTCATATACCAATTACCACAGCAGCGTTCTTTTAAAAGTTTTATTTTTTAGAGGAGTTTTAGGTTTACATCAAAATTGAAATAAAAGTGGCAGGGAAACCCAGCCCCGCGCTAGTTCGCGGGGCTACCGCTCGCCCCCGCCTCCGAGACCTGCCGGGAGGGCCTGCACGAGATGGAGACAAGAGATCCGGACTTCTGAACTTCCACTGGAAAAGATAAAATGTGCAAGCCCTTCAGGACACTGGGGAGGCTGCGGCTGAACTGAAGAGGGAGACGGGGACATGCCAGTGTGAAGTTAAAAAAAATATCTTTGTGAAGATGGCGGAGGAGTAGGAGACACCGTTTTCAGCCGGTCCTCCGAGTCGAGCTGGATAGGTACCAGACCAGCCTAAACAACCACGGAACCAGCCTGAGACGCAGGAAGACGCATCTGGATCTCTACAAATGAACATCTCCAGCGCTGAGTATTGAGGTACGAAGCGGGGAGCCATGAAACTGTGCACAGATATCGGAAGATAAACGGAAGGGGGAGGGAGCCGCCGCGTTCGGGCGCCGGGAAGCGGTAGCCACTTGCACGGGAGAGCGGGCGGGCTCGTGGTCGGCACCCGCAAAACAGCAGACTGAGACCGTGAGCTGGGTGCGCGCGCCACCAGGCATCTCGCGGAACACCGGAATCCCGGTGCGCTCACTGGATCCAGACTGAGACCGGGAGCTTCCGGAGCGCGCGCGGGGCAGCTGGCGGCTGGCGGCTGGCGGCTGGCGGCATTAGAAACACAAAGGACAGAGACGCGCCGGCCCTGGAAGTGAGGGCTGGGACGCCGGGTGTGGGGCGCACATCCCGGGATGCTGCAGGGTTGAGCAGCGCCAACAGAAACAGAGTTAAAGTGGCCAGAACATTAGTAGAGAACGGGCCGCAATCCCTCTGTTCTGTGACAGAGGCTGAAATTTGGCCGCTGCTGCTCTGACTCTCAGAAGAGGCACAGCAAACCGCCAGGGAAAGCCGCCAGAGAACAAAAGCCTGGAAATACCGGCTCAGGGAGTGCCCATCCCCATCCCCCCTCGCAGGGGACGCCGAGACTCTACCCAAACATGGCTGCCTGAGTATCGGCGCGGCAGGCCCCTCCCCCAGAACACAGAAGGCAGGCTGAAAAATCAAGAAGCCCACAACCCAGGCGCCTGGGTGGCGCAGTCATTGAGCGCCTGCCTTCGGCTTAGAGCGTGATCCCGGCGTTCCGGAAAGGAGTCCCTCATCGGGCTCCTCCGCTGGGAGCCTGCTTCTTTCTCTCCCACTCCCCTGCTTCTGTTCCCTCTCTCGCTGGTTGGCTGCCACACAAATAAATAAATAAAATCTTCAAAGAAGAAGCCCACATCCCTAAGATCCCTATAAAACAAGGGGCACGGCCTGGGACCCAGTCAATAATTTGGGCTCTGGAAACCCCGCAACCTCTCTTCATCAGAATGACAAGAAGGAGAAGCCCCCCCCAGCAAAGAAAAGACAGTGATTCTGTGGCCTCTGCCACAGAAATAATGGATATGGATGTAACCAAAGTATCAGAAATGGAATTCAGAGTAACGATGGTCAAAATGATGAGTAGAATTGAAAAAACTATTAACGAAAAGGTTACTGAGAATATAGAATCCCTAAGGACAGAAATGAGAGCGAATCTGACAGAAATTAAAAATTCTATGAGCCAAATGCAGGCAAAACTAGAGGCTCTGACGGCCAGGGTCGCAGAAGCAGAGGAACGGGTTAGTGAATTGGAGGATGGGTTAATAGAGGAAAAAATGAAAATAGAAGATGGTCTTAAAAAAATCCACGCCCACGAATGTAGGTTACGGGAGATTACTGACTCAATGAAACGATCCAATGTTAGAATCATCGGCATCCCCGAGGGGGTGGAGAAAAACAGAGGTCTAGAAGAGATATTTGAACAAATTGTAGCTGAAAACTTCCCTAATCTAGCAAGGGAAACAAACATTCGTATCCAAGAGGCAGAGAGGACCCCTCCCAAGCTCAACCATGACAGACCTACACCACATCACGTCATAGTGCAATTCGCAAATATGAGATCCAAGGATACAGTATTGAAAGCGGCCAGGGCAAAGAAATTTCTCACGTACCAAGGCAAAGGCATCAGAATTACGTCAGACCTGTCTACACAGACCTGGAAGGAGAGAAAGGGTTGGGGGAGCATTTTTAAAGCTCTTTCAGAGAAAAACATGCAGCCAAGGATCCTTTATCCAGCAAGGCTGTCATTCAGAATTGATGGAGAAATAAAGACATTTCAGAATCGCCAGTCACTAACCAATTTCGTAACCACGAAACCAGCCCTACAGGAGATATTACGGGGGGTTCTATAAAAGTAAAAAGGCCCCAAGAGTGATACAGAACAGAAAGTCACAGCCAATACAAACAAAGACTTTACTGGCAACATGGCAACATTAAAATCATATCTCTCAGTAATCAGTCTTAATGTAAATGGTTTGAACCATCCCATAAACGCCACAGGGTTGCAGATTGGATAAAAAGAAATGACCCATCCATTTGCTGTCTACAAGAGACTCATTTCAAACCCAAAGATGCATTCAGACTGAGAGTAAGGGGATGGAGTACCATCTTTCACGCAAATGGACCTCAAAAGAAAGCTGGGGTAGCAATTCTCATATCAGATAAATTGGATTTTAAACTACAGACTATAGTTAGAGATGCAGAAGGGCACTATATTATTCTTAAGGGAAGTATTCAACAAGTGGATATGACAATTATAAATATATATGCCCCCACCAGGGGAGCAGCAAGATACACAAGCCAACTCTTAACCAGAATAAAGAGACATATAAATAAAAATACATTAATAGTAGGGGACCTCAACACTCCACTATCAGAAATAGACAGAACACCCTGGCAAAAACTAAGCAAAGAATCAAAGGCTTTGAATGCCATACTCGATGAGTTGGACCTCATAGATATATATAGAACACTACACCCCAGAACCAAAGAATACTCATTCTATTCTAATGCCCATGGAACATTCTCAAGAATAGACCATGTTCTGGGACACAAAACAGGTCTCAACCGATACCAAAAGATTGAAATTATCCCCTGCATATTCTCAGACCACAACGCTCTGAAATTGGAACTCAACCACAAGGAAAAATTTGGAAGAAACTCAAACACTTGGAGACTAAGAACCATCCTGCTCAGGAATGACTCGATAAACCAGGAAATCAAAAATCAAATTAAACAATTTATGGAGACCAATGAGAATGAAAATACAACAGTCCAAAACCTATGGGATACTGCAAAGGCAGTCCTAAGGGGGAAATACATAGCCATCCAAGCCTCACTCAAAAGAATAGAAAAATCTAAAATGCAGTTTTTATATTCTCACCTCAAGAAGCTGGAACAGCAACAGAGGGACAGGCCTAATCCACGCACGAGGAAGCAGTTGACCAAAATTAGAGCTGAAATCAATCAAGCAGAAACCAGAAGTACAGTAGAGCAGATCAACAGGACTAGAAGCTGGTTCTTGGAGAGAATCAATAAAATTGACAGACCCCTGGCAAGACTTATCCAAAAGAAAAGAGAAAGGACCCAGATTATTAAAATTATGAACGAAAAAGGAGAGGTCACGACGAGCACCATTGAAATTGGAAGGATTATTAGAAATTTTTATCAACAGCTATATGCCAATAAACTAAGCAATCTGGAAGAGATGGAATCCTTCCTGGAAACCTATAAACTACCAAGATTGAAACCGGAAGAAATTGATTCCTTAAACAGGCCAATTAATTATGAAGAAATTGAGTCAGTGATAAACAACCTTCCAAATAACAAAACTCCAGGCCCAGACGGTTTTCCTGGGGAATTCTACCAAACATTCAAAGAAGAAATAATACCTATTCTCCTAAAGCTATTTCAAAAAATAGAAACAGAAGGAAAGCTACCAAACTCATTTTATGAGGCCAATATTACCTTGATCCCCAAACCAGGCAAAGACCCCATCAAAAAGGAGAATTACAGACCGATTTCCCTAATGAATATGGACGCCAAAATCCTCAACAAGATACTTGCTAATAGAATCCAACAGTACATTAAAAGGATTATCCATCACGATCAAGTGGGATTCATACCTGGGATGCAAGCGTGGTTCAATATTCGCAAATCAATCAGCGTGATACATCACATCAACAAGAAAAGACTCAGGAACCATATGATCCTCTCAATCGATGCCGAAAAAGCATTTGACAAAATACAGCATCCTTTCCTGATTAAAACCCTTCAGAGTGTAGGAATAGAAGGTACATTTCTCAATCTCATAAAAGCCATCTATGAAAAGCCTACTGCAAATATTATTCTCAATGGGGAAAAGCTGGAAGCCTTTCCCTTAAGATCAGGAACTCGACAAGGATGCCCACTCTCGCCACTATTATTCAACATAGTACTAGAAGTCCTTGCAACAGCAATCAGACGACAAAAAGGGATCAAAGGTATTCAAATTGGCAAAGAAGAAGTCAAAATGTCTCTCTTTGCAGATGACATGATACTCTATATGGAAAACCCAAAAGAAGCCACTCCCAAACTATTAGAAGTTATAGAGCATTTCAGTAAGGTGGCAGGATACAAAATCAATGCTCAGAAATCAGTTGCATTTCTATACACGAATAACGAGATCGAAGAAAGAGAAATTAGGGAATCCATCCCATTTACAATAGCACCAAAAACCATACGTTACCTTGGAATTAACTTAACCAGAGACGTAAAGGACCTATATTCTAGAAACTATAAATCACTCTTAAAAGACATTGAGGAAGACATAAAAAGATGGAAAGATATTCCATGCTCATGGATCGGAAGAATTAACATAGTTAAAATGTCCATGCTACCCAGAGCAATCTACACTTTCAATGCTATCCCGATCAAAATACCAAGGACATTTTTCAAAGAACTGGAACAAACAGTCCTTAAATTTGTATGGAAACAGAAAAGGCCCCGAATCTCCAAGGAACAGTTGAAAAGGAAAAACAAAGCTGGGGGCATCACAATGCCAGATTTCGAGCTGTACTACAAAGCTGTGATCACAAAGACAGCATGGTACTGGCACAGAAACAGACACATAGACCAATGGAACAGAATAGAGAGCCCAGAAATGGACCCTCGGCTCTTTGGGCAACTAATATTTGATAAAGCAGGAAAAAACATCCGGTGGGAAAAAGACAGTCTCTTCAATAAATGGTGCTGGGAAAATTGGACAGCTACATGCAAGAGAATGAAACTTGACCACTCTCTCACACCATACACAAAAATAAACTCCAAATGGATGAAAGACCTCGATGTGAGACAGGAATCCATCAAAATTCTAGAGGAGAACATAGGCAACAACCTCTATGACATCGGCCAAAGCAACCTTTTTCATGACACATCCCCAAAGGCAAGAGAAACAAAAGAAAAAATGAACTTGTGGGACTTCATCAAGATAAAAAGCTTCTGCACATCCAAGGAAACAGTCAGAAAAACTAAGAGGCAGCCCACGGAATGGGAGAATATATTTGCAAATGACACTACAGATAAAGGACTGGTATCCAAGATCTACAAAGAACTTCTCAAACTCAACACACGAGAAACAAATAAACAAATCAAAAAATGGGCAGAAGATATGAACAGACACTTTTCCAATGAAGACATACAAATGGCTAACAGACACATGAAAAAATGTTCAAAATCATTAGCCATCAAGGAAATTCAAATCAAAACCACACTGAGATACCACCTTACACCAGTTAGAATGGCAAAAATAGATAAGGCAAGAAACAACAATTGTTGGAGAGGATGTGGAGAAAGGGGATCCCTCCTACATTGTTGGTGGGAATGCAAGTTGGTACAGCCACTCTGGAAAACAGTGTGGAGGTCCCTTAAAAAGTTAAAAATTGAGCTACCCTATGATCCAGCCATTGCACTACTGGGTATTTACCCCAAAGATACAGACGTAGTGAAGAGAAGGGCCATATGCACCCCAATGTTCATAGCAGCAATGTCCACAATAGCTAAATTGTGGAAGGAGCCGAGATGCCCTTCAACAGATGACTAGATTAAGAAGTTGTGGTCCATATATACAATGGAATATTACTCAGCTATCAGAAAGAACGAGTTCTCAACATTTGCTACAACATGGACAGCACTGGAGGAGATAATGCTAAGTGAAATAAGTCAAGCAGAGAAAGACAACTATCATATGATTTCTCTCATCTATGGAACATAAGAAGTAGGTTGATCGGTAGGGGAAGAAAGGGATAAAGAAAGGGGGGGTAATCAGAAGGGGGAATGAAACATGAGAGACTATGGACTATGAGAAACAAACTGAGGACTTCAGAGGGGAGGGGGGTGGGGGAATGGGATAGACCGGTGATGGGTAGTAAGGAGGGCACGTATTGCATGGTGCACTGGGTGTTATACACAACTAATGAATCATTGAGCCTTACATCGGAAACCGGGGATGTACTGTATGGTGACTAACATAATATAATAAAAAATCATAAAAAAAAAAAAATTGAAATAAAAGTACAGAGATGTTCCATAGAACCCTTTTGCCCAGCACGTGCACAGCCTACTTCATTATCAACACCTGCCGTCAGAGTGGTTGACACATGTTACAATTGATGAACCCACATTGACCCATTAAAATTACCTCAAGCCCATAGTTTACATTAGGATTCACTCTTGGTGATACACATTCTCTGACTTTGGACAGATGTATGACAGAGTATCTATCATTATAGTATTATATGGAGGGTTTTCACTGCACTGAAGCTCTTTTGTATGATATTAGAATAATGGATACATGTCATTATGCATGTGTCTAAACCCATAAAATGTACAATATCAAGAGTGAACCCTAATGTGCAACAATGGACTTGGGGAAAAAATCCCCTGTTTTCCACATACTTACCCCCTTCTCCCAATCCTTGGCAACTACTGTTTTTATAATTAAGTTTCGTTTCCCGAATGTAATACAGTTGGAATCATACAGTTTATAACCATTTCAGATTACTTGTTTCCCTAAGCAATATGCATTTAAGGTTTCTCCATGTCTTCTCATGGCTTGATAGCTCATTTATTTTTAGTGCTATATAATATCCCATTGTCTAGATATAACACAGTTCACTTATCTGTTTACCTACTGAAGGACATCTAGGTTGCTTCCAAGTATTTTGGCAATTATGAATAAATGTGCTATAAATGTCTGTGGGCAGGTTTCTGTGCAGACATAAATTTTCAACTTCTTTGGGATTTCACACACCCAAGGAGTATGATTGCTGTATAGTAAGAGTATATGTAGGTTTATAAGAAACCACCCTATGGTATTCCAAAGTAGCTATATTTTTGTTCATTCCTTAAATGTTTGGTAGAACTCACCAGTGAACCCATTTGATCTTGGTGCTTTGTGGTTTTGATGGTTATTAATTATTTATTCAATTTCCTTAATAGATATTGTTCTACTCAGATGGTATATTTCTTCTTGTGTGAGTTTTGGCAATTTGTGTCTTTCAAAGAATTGGTCCATTTTACCTAGGTTATCAAATTTGTGAGTTTAGAGCTGTTCATAGTATTCCTCTATTATCCTTTTAATTAAGGTAAATAGGATCTGTGGTGTTGTTCCCTCCTTTATTTCTAGTATTAGTAATTTGTATCCTCTCCTTTTCTCTTAGTTAACATGGCTAGGGACTTATCAAATTTAATTTATCTTTCCAAAGAACCATCTTTTGGTTTCATTCATTTTCTATATTGATTTCCTGTTGTCAGTTTCATTGATTTCTGTTCTTCCCCACCCCCCCCCCCCCACACACACTTTTTTTCACTTTTGCTTACTCTGGATTTAATTTGTCTTTCTTTTTCTAGAACACTAAGGAAAAAAAGTGGAAACTTAGGTATTTATTTAGATATTTCTTCTTTTCTAATATATGCATTTATCACTTATTGACAATAGCCAAAAGATGTAAAGCCCAAGTATTCACCAATGAATATATAAACAAAATATGATATATATTTACCACGGAATATTATTGAGCCTTAAAAAGAAATGAAATTGTAATACATGCTAAGACATGGATGAACCTTGGAAATATTTGCTAAGTGAAATAAGCCAGAGACAAAAGGACAAATACTGTATGAATCTGTTTATTTAAGTGCTGTGTAAATCTCAGCCTCTTGCAAGTGATGTTATCAGCTAATTGTGATGAGCCTCCCCAGGCATTTCCCCAACCAGACCCAATGTTGTGACTGGACTCGCCCTTGCGGTTCTTATTTTGATTTCAGGACACAACTCAGGAACAACCATTAGAGAAATTTGCAGCACAAGATTACTCACAAGTCCTAGAGTTACTCACAT